>NW_020537324.1:46420408-46795748 GCF_003426905.1 Ctenocephalides felis | reverse complement strand
AACATATAGACCAAGAGCCCGTGGGCGGATGACAGTATGTATTTTACGACACCTGAGATTTTGTGCATCGATTCCTCTATACCTATCCTACATGAGATGGGGACTGACTAAGCCCAAAGTGGCGGACACAGCTACTGCGCAGCTGGTAAAGGTACCTTTTTTCGCCCATATCCGAACCATTTTACGACGGTTGCCGTTTCGAAAATTTGAAAATATAATATATTACTATCGTAAAATACCAATGGCAGACGATTATCGCGCGGTAACATGGTGGCAGACGATTTGAAAATGCAGAAAAAAATTTTTTTTGAATGTATTTACGATGTCTGCCATTTACATATTTATTTCTTATAGTATCAAAACCTTATATTTATCACGGCAGACGTGTACCTGGTGGACCAACATCAGCAGAGTAAAAAAAACTCAGCTACCATTTGGCGTGATAGTATGCATAAATCTCCATGTTTTATACCGATATAAGCAATTCTTTCATAATGATAATACAAATTAATTTGTTAGTTTATATGTGACATTTAATAATGTTGATGAGCGGAAAAAAGATTTTTTACGCTAAATTCGTAAAGATTAAAGTATACAAACGATAACAACAATTATTGTAATATTAATTCTATTTTTTTATTTATTTTAGTCTAATTTCAAAATATTGTATAAATCAAATTAAAACAATATTATAATATATATATATATATATCTATATATATACTTTCTTTCTTCATTTATTATAATCTCGGAGCCATATCTCGCTTTTGATGATTCCTCATCATCCCTGAATCAGATTCTATAAAATAATAAATCAGATGTAAAATAAAAATTATTTGAAAATCCAACTGAAGATGTTTGATAAAGACGAGATTCTCCGACCATACTTTAATGCGCCCAGCAATGTTGGTTGCTTGTTATAGATATTTATTCCTAATATAGTTATAGTGGGCTCTTAAAAATTGTTGATAGAACACGAGATTGAACTTGCACCAAATTTAGAATTTTTTCTGCTGAATTGTTCATTGACATTGTAAACTTTATAGTTATTAATGAATAGTTGTACCGTCCAAGAACCACGTCATTTAGGTCTTTTTGCATTATATATTTGGCAAATATCTTAGGTGGTTTCCTGTTAAATTTTCTTTTTTGCTAACCGAGTGTAGCAAACCCTTGTTGAAGATCGATATTTTTTATTAAATTTTGTTATTTATTTGAATTTCTGAGACTGTCAATTATACAATGATAATCACAAATGTCCAATCGTGTGTGTTGAAGATTTTTTTGGTACTTCACATGAAGAACCTGACACAAACATTATCAATCACGCGCGTAACATCGCTGAGCATATCGTTGCAATATTCCTATTAGAGCCTTCGATACTGCAAACTATCAGTATAATATTGGTAATATGAATTGGTAATATGACATAACTAAGAATATAGTAATTCAAATATTTGGATGCTAAATGGGTTTGAAAATAACCAGAGATATATTAACATCACGAAGTGAACTGGTTAGTTGTTTGCCAGAATTTCAATTTGTTGTCATGCTTTTACTGGTTGTGATTTCAATCCAGCCTTCTTTAACAAAAAAACCTTACAATTCTCTGAAAAAAATCGATCTTCAACAAATGTTTTGCTACACTTACAAAGAACCCACATACAATATCTTTTTAATACTATTCAGCTTAATTTTTTAAGTATGGTCGGAGAACTCTTCTTTATCAAACATCTTCAGTTGGATTTTCAAATAATTTTTATTTTACATCTGATTTATTATTTTATAGAATCTGATTCAGCGGATGATGAGGAATCATCAAAAGCGAGATATGGCTCCGAGATTATATAATGAAGAAAGTATATATATATATATATATCTATATAATATATATATATAATATTGTTTAACTTTATTTTTATACAATATTTTGAAATAGACTAAAATAAATAAAAAAATAGAATAAATATTACAATAATGTTGTTATCGTTTGTATACTTTAATCTTTACGAATTTAGCGTAAAAAATCTTTTTTCCGCTCATCAACATTATTAAATGTCACATATAAACTAACAAATATTAATTTGTATTATCATTATGAAAGAATTGCTTATATCGGTATAAAACATGGAGATTTATGCATACTATCACGCCAAATGGTAGCTGAGTTTTTAACTCTGCTGATGTTGATCCACCAGGTACACGTCTGCCGTGATAAATATAAGGTTTTGATACTATAAGGAATAATATATGTAAATGGCAGACATCGTAAAATACATTCAAAAAAAAATTTTTTCTGCATTTTCAAAATCGTCTGCCACCATGTTAACCGCGCGATAATCGTCTGCCATTGGTATTTTACGATAGTAATATATTATATTTTCAAATTTTCGAAACGGCAACCGTCGTAAAATGGTTCGGATATGGGCGAAAAAAAGGTACCTTTACCAGCTGCGCAGTAGCTGTGTCCGCCACTTTGGGCTTAGTCAGTCCCCATCTCATGTAGGATAGGTATAGAGGAATCGATGCACAAATCTCAGTGTCGTAAAATACATACTGTCATCCGCCCACGGGCTCTTGGTCTATATTTTCAATATAATAACATATATGATAACAAAAAAAAGTTTATCAAAATTCATTGATTCATTTCCATTGACCACATATAAATGGCGCACTCTGTGTTATTACACATTTCAAAACAATTGCAAAATGAAATTAAAGAGTTAATGAATATAAAAAATCTTAATTAAATATTATACAATTATTGAAGTTTTGTTAACGGTTCTAATAAGTTTTGAAGCTTTTAAAGTAATTTGGTGCAAATAAAAAATGAAGTAGTAGTGGAGCACTCAGTGATCTATATTGTGGTTTGCTTTATTTATTATAATATTTTTATTAATAAATTGTGGCAATATGTCACGTCATCGTTTTACCAATGAGTAAAAAGGTATTGCTCAATTTTTGTCAGTCAAATTGATAATGGCTTTTATTTTATAAATTGACTAGTTGACCCGGCAAACGTTGTTTTGCTAAGTAAGGTATATTCTAAACAATTTCTAGAGAATCAAAAAAAATTAATACTTTAAGTGTATAAGGATGTGCTGTTTGAGTGCTATAAACCCCATTAGTTTATCTATATTTTGTCAATACAATCAAACTGGAAGTTTTATACACTTTCTATAGAAAACATGGTATAATCCAATCCAAGTCTTTTTTGGTCTTTCGACTTATTGATTACGTTTCAAGTTTTTCAGATTCTTTTTGGATTCTGAATTTTGTGTATACTACTAAATAATACTACTGAGCTTATACAAAATTTTCAAATTTCTGCGAGGAGAGAGGAGAGATAGAAAATGAATTAAGTATTTATTCTTTGACCTGCTTTTTGAAAAACTTCAAGTAACATTAGATAAATTGAAGTAAATTTAATAAAAAGTATATATGTAAAGCAGGGCTTGGCACAAAGGTCCAATTTGACTTTGAGCAAATATAAACTATATTATGAAAAGCAAACCAATTATATCACAACAAATAACACATTTCAAACGAACAATTATCTGACTACGTTCAGTAAAACTGCCAGCTACTTCATCATTGTAAAAATGTGCTTTTTTTGCTGTCTTTCAAAAATTGTTTTTACCCCATAGACAGGGTAACTTGGAACGGCCAAGCGGCAAAACAGGTTTAATGTCTAATTTTAATTTTAAAAGTATTTTACAAAATAATTACACTTTTAACTAATGCTAAAAAACTACCAACGGAAGAAAATACTTTTATTATGGATTTTCAAAGATTACAGTTTATCTCCAGATAGCAAAGTCATAAGAATCAAGATTATAGCTGGTTATACATCTTTTTTCCTCTACTTTCAAATATTGTTGTTAAACAATGCTTAACTTTACTGATTTTTGGCACATCGGTAGTGGACCTTTTTAATCCCGGACCTTCATATATTAATATCTATTCTGCGATAAATTCTGGGAAATTATAATTGGAAAAATGTTATTCGACAAAATGTCCATTTGATCGATACCAAATTTAGGTTCTAAATTTAAATAAGATAAATAAAAAATAATATAACCTAGAAAATGTTTTATAAATACCAATGATTATATAATTATACAAATGAGATCTTTCAGAGCACCGTGTTTGAGAAAAATATGCCAAAAAGTGCATTTTCATATTAACATATCAAAAAAGTTTATATTTTGAGTCCCTAGTAACACTTGCGGCCCGTTTACTAACGTTTTTGTATATAAATAAAACTACAAACAAGACTACCTGCTACAAATTTATCATAAATAAATAATATTCGCGTAAAACATTCTATTAAACGTAATTGAATATCATCTGTCAAAAGCGTTTGACATTTCACGAAATTGCCACCGTCCATTGTTTTATTTAAATTACGCTTCTACAAAAATTTTCAAATTAAAAATGTAAAGTTTCTACGCGGATTTGAAATAATTTCTCACCTTTTGGACTTTCTCTGGATTGGCACGAATATTTCAAGACTAAGACTGGCCAAATCGATTCAGCCGTTTTCGAGTTTTATTCGGACATTTGAAAGAGCTCCATTTTTATATATAAGATTATAAAATATATAAATGAGAAATTCCAAATTTGCTATGCCGGACATGACATAACAATATTCGTATTTTCATCTTTCATTTTTTCAAGAAATTAATCAATTTATATACCTACCTACTATTCACAATCATATATACGTACATATTTTATACATTGTGACATGTTCATATTATAAAAAAGAATTGTATACAAAGTTAAAATGAATATTTAATTTTTAAATTACTCATTGTACATTGAGTAGAGTGTCTTCTTCAATGAAGGTATGTTCTAAAAACGCCACACATATTCACAAGACTGTATAATTATATATAATGTATTCTATGACCATAAGATTCATATCGCATTATATATTACACCTCATTTCCACAAAAATCATATCAACTTTTTTATTAGTCGCATGTACACTTTTTACTTATTAGAAGATTCCGTATATAATTAAAGTCTATGGCACTTAATGACTTCTAAAACCAACATAATTGCCTCGCATACAGTTAATTAAATAACTGTACTCGTAATTAATCAAATTCATTATCCGTGGTCATAAATAACTTTCGGGTCGTATGTAGAAAATGACATGTTATTAGAAAATCATTTTTATGCGAAACAGTAAAAATAATTATTTTTATTAAACATGAAATAGCCTCAAGTAAAGTTTCTAATTTCTGAAAGGGTTCTTCTATTTTAACAGATATTTTAATTTAAATGTTGTATCAATTCTTTTCTTTTTTATTCTTATAGTATTAAAATTTAGTTTTTTTCAACCAATATTTTTACATAAATTACATATATTACAAAAAAAGTTGTACCTACCTGTCCAAAATCATAAATATTGGTTTTTGTATATATAAACAGGCTGAGTATTTTAAACAAAATCCTGTTTTGTTTGTTCAGTTTATTTGAGCGCCACTAATTCTGTGATACTTTTTATATCTTATTCAAGTAATTATCACATTGTGTCCATCACGTAATGGAAAAAGTTTTAAAATTTTGTATTATACAATGTAAGTACAAATATCTACCAAAAACATTTAATTTCAAGGCCAAACACTCTTTATCATTATTTTTTGTATTTTTGTTTTAACACTGTATATTTTTAAAGTACAACTTTTCTTTATGAGGGTATGGCTTATAATTTAGATACTAAAAGTTACTAATTTAGATCAAAATATTTTAAACTAATAAAAAAATTACACTAAAGCTATATGAAAGAATTTAAAAAAAAAATCATCAAACCGTATAAGAGCATTTCAGAATTGAGTTATCTGTATTGTTTTTGTCAAAATTAGTAGACTTCATTTTAATTCTTGTGAAAACTATTATAATTATAATAATATTTCCAACAAATTTGATTATTAAATACAAAATAAATTTACATTACAAATACGTGTTTGGCATTCTTAAACATAAAGTACCAAATTTCCAAATTATCAAGATTATTTATTTATTAACAATAAGTAAATTTGTACACATTTTAGTAAAATGGAGTAATAATTTTACTAAATATTTATAAGTTTACTCATTAGAAATATTTTTTTGTATTTTGTCAATATACTTAATGATGACTTTTGTATGTTTTTTTTTAAAACTACAGTTATGAATTACAACTTCAGTCATTTTAAAAAAATACAGATTGAAGATAAAATAAATGTTCCGATGATTATATACAAATGCCGTATTTGAACATTCACTAGAAAATATACAAAGAAAGAGTTTCAAACTTTCAAACTTTTGAATGCCATACTAAAGATTAAAAAATAACTAGTGGTGTATGGCATCGTGCCTTAAGGTAAATTTCTGAAAATTCTCGTACTTTAATGAAATATTTGAGAAATATTAAATGTTTTCAAATATATTATTATAAATATTGTATTTTTCATTATTCCTATTTTATATACAAAATATAAGAGCTTATGAATTGGACGACGACGTTCATTTAACTTAATCAATCGAATTTAAAACGAAGGACATAGTCTAATATTTATAAGAATTATACAAAATATTGCAAAGTTAAAATGAATTATTTGAAGTATATAGCTTTAAATAGAATTAGAATAATATTCAAATTATTTTCGATATTAAAAAATTTTTTTAGAAATTAAAAAAGATGGAAAAAAAGCAATCGTTTTGTCAATTATTGAAATCAGATGCTTAGTTCTCTAAAAGACTGCTATTTTTGCAGATTCTGCCAAAAATCACCACTCCTCCTCATCATTACAAATTGAATGTTTTTTGGTTCATTCAAATCGGATGCGCCATTCGCTCAAAGACTCGATTTCTAATTTCTGCACCCTTTGCATCAGGTCTCCGAAAGGGCTGGACCAACTTTTGACAAAAACTAATTAGTACATCTCCCTATCAATAGAAAGCGATTGTTTTTTTAATGATTCAAGTCGGTTGTTCTAAAAGCGTCGCGCAAAAAATTGTATCTACACATTTTCACACATCCATTTTTTCTGAGCCAAAATGTTGAGAAACCCTCTGAATCGTAAACATATTCAAAAATTTTCAATTCCGATTTTTGGACGATTATAATTAATATAAATAATGAATTATAAAAGACAATATAAACCCAAATATCATTTTAATAAATGGAATTTGAAAAACAAACTATTAATGGTTAATTAATTAATAAACTAAATATTTCGGGTTTTTGTTTTTGAATAATGCCTTCATTTTATTTAGTATGTATGAAGGTTTTCAATGAACTTTGTTCAAATTTTATTGATGTTATGGAAAAACAAACTAATCGTATTTATCCTCTTTACACAATGCACACTTTAAACTATATTGGTATGACTTTTATCTAGAAAGGAAACTTAAAATTATCACACAGCTCTTCTCCAATAATTTCTCACATTTTTTACCGGCTGCTTCAATATTAAAAATGATGTTACGTCTACTCAAAATACATCGTCATGTATCTATATAATCCACTATACCTGGATTAAGTAACACGAAATCCAATAGGTCTTCTTTTTAGAAGCATATCCGGATCACTTAGCGAACGGTTTTGCTGAGGCTCTAACAAAAAATTCTCCATACATCGAAAACCTCATGAGCGATGTAACAGCTGTTACATCACCCACAGCTTCCATTGTACGAAAGGAGGGACCCATTGGAAAAAGAGCCGGTTTATACATACAAAAATATATTGCACACATCGAAACATTCAATCTGTTTATTCGAAGGTGTGTGTGCTTGTATATGTTCATTTTTAAATACTTTTACCCCATGCACGAGGGATGGTGTGTATACATACTCTCGGGGGATGTACGATGGCACAGATTGTAAATCATGTGCAATGCCGGTTTGCGAGAGTAAATTATGATGGCTTCATTTTCGTTGACTCATAATTCTGACTTGTTTGTGATTATTCTTACACCGTGATATAGATAGTTGTTAAAGTGTTATAAAACTTCTAATATATTATTTGATTTTTATATCAAAACAATAGTTTCAAAAAATAGTGCATCATTTTGGGTTCATTTCAATTTCTATTAGTTTGCAATAATCGATTCACCAACATTAGAATATATAATATAAATTAGAACAATTAATAGAATCATTTAACAGCTGCTTCAACTTACAATATATAATGCAATTCTAATTCTCTCTTTTCTTTAAGAAAAACTTAATGAGTAAAAGCATCTAATTCAATTTGCAAATTATTTGGAATGAACTAAATTGAATCCGTCGATTAGATTTAGCTACTTAAAACAATCAATTATATGTAGCTGCTACTGAAATATAAATAATTTGAATTATGTTAAAAGGTATCAAGCTAAAAATAATATCATTAAGAAAAACTAATTCCATACATTATTTTTCTTAAAATTACAATCATTACATTACAAAATTACATTATTTTATTTAGAACCTTAATACTTCATACTGATGATGTAAATCTATTCCCGGCTTTACAAGTTTTCCATCTTACACGGTTTTTGAAATTAATTTTTTTTCACGAAATTTATTAATTTTGCATTTATAAATTATAAACGCTAAACTGCGTGATGGAAATATGTACATAGGATGGAAACTCTTCTTCTTATGATCAAAACTAAATTTCTTGTGTATAAATATATATATTTGCTAGTTTGTTCAAAGTACTTATAAAGAGCATCATTGTTTTTAAACTTTTTTTTAATTAGTGTTTGTATACATTTGAAAGCGTAAATTTATCAATATAAGAAAATGAAAGAATTATTTTTTACAAAATCTATAATTCGACAATAGCAAAAGATAATAATAAAAAACTAGAGAATAAATAAAAGCTTATATCTTTACAAACCAAAACTGAAATTTTTAACAGTTACAAAAATTAAGAACGTATGAACGTCGTAATTAAGAATAATAATAAATATATATAGGCTCATTATAATTGTTTTATTATTGAAATAAATTCATATAAATAGAATTTATTGAATGTATTTGATATTAAATATATTATTTATTTTTTATTTAATATATTTTTTATTCATCATTAATAATGTTCATTCATTCAATAGTATTTTTTACTTTCCGTAGGGTTATAGTTATAGTATAAAGAGACAATAATCGAAAATGAATATTTTTGCATTTCTCGACGTTTTGAAGGTTTCTGAAGATTTTGGCATACCTCAGAAAAAATGGATATGTGTGTGTGTGTTTTGAATGTCCTCACGTTTTTGGGCGCACCGATCAACCGATTTGAATGGCTCAAAAAACATTCGATTCCTATTGATAGGGAGATGTGCTGATTAGTTTTTGGCATAAACAGGTCCAACCGTTACAGAGGTACAAAGTAAAAAGTGCAGAAAATACAAATAGAGTTTTTGAGAGAACGGAGTATCCGGTTTGGATGATCTACAAAACATTCAATTTGTAATGATTGTGAGAAGAGGTGATTAGTTTTTGGCAAAGGCAGGTCCAGCCATTTCAAAGATACAGAGTTAAAAGTGCAAAAAATGGCAGTTTTTGAGAGAACTAAGCGTCCGATTTGAATGATTCAAAAGAACTTTCTGCTTGTTTTAACAAAATAATTGATTTTGTATATTGAAAATAATTCAGATTTTAATTTTAATTCTGACTAAAGTTATAATATACTTTAAACGAATAATTTCAACTTTATAATTCAGTTTATATAATTCTTATAAGTATTAGACAATGTTACAATATTTATAATAATCTATTTGAAAACATTTAATGTTCCCATTTCGTTACGGTACGGGAATTTCCAGCAATTTGCCTTATGCACGATGCCATACACCACTAGTTTTTTTTTTGTTAAGCACGATTTTTCCATATAAGATTGAATTTTCCGACTTTTATACATACGCACTTTTATGGAACTTATTTTTATGGGGCATAGTGTATATCCAAATATATACTTTTTTGCATTGTTTCTTATATCCTAAATGCACTATTTTTAAATCTTTCTTTTTATATATATTTTTTTTATACTTTTTTATACATTTATTCTAATGCAATAGACAAAATTCTTTCTCCCAGAATTTGAATAATATAATAATTTTTTTTCTAGATACTTTTCTATGCTTTTTCATCAAAATTGAATTAAGTAATAATACTCGTAGAAATTCTAATATAAAAAAACATTCGAAAAAACAAACACGTTAACAATATTAAAGTGTGGCTATAATGCATAAAAAAGTACCTCCGTAAATTATTATTTTATGATTATGATTAAGACATCAAAAATCTATAATTCTGATTAAATTTCTCCAAAACACAAATTCAATCAACATACTTTTATAAACAATTTGTAATCAAAAATATTTATTGCCAAATACAGTAATAATTTGGAAAATAATTATTTTTGTGTAATTCAATTATTTTCGAAATTACAGAGTTGAAACATACGAACAAATTCTTTTAGTGATATTTTCTGCTTTCGCAATAATTTATAAATACTTTAATCATGATTTGTCATTTTTCAGGTACATTTACTAAACTTAATCAAGACAAGAATGAGTTTTGTAGTTATTAAATATTCATTAGAAGGTGAATATAATAAATGTGTAATTAAAATCATAAATGAATTGGCACGTGCAGGTTTATTTAAACAAAACGGCGTGGATACAAAAAAAGTTAATAGGAAATTTAAAGTTCAGATGTTATCCAGCAATTTATGAAGGATTGAAATAATTGTACTGATTTATGAATATTTTCTGGATTTTTTATTTTTTGTAATATGTTTCGGAATAGAAACAATTTTTAATTTAAGGTAAAAGGTTATGATCTTTTAAGAAGTTATCAAAAATTCGCAATGGAGTATTTTAAATGAGGCATAAGTTTTAAGTGTTTGCCATCGGTATATAATTTTACGTATGACAAAACAAATGGTGGAATTGTTAGGTATTATTTTTGGTATTGAATGATTGACAATTTCACATAAGTCAAAGGCTTTTGTCAAGGTTTGAGTTTCTAACAAAGCAAGAAATCAAAAAGAAAGAATCGTTTACATGAAAATGCCATTTACAATGTATAGGACGGGGCACAAAGGACTAATTTGAATTTAAGTAACTATACTGTATATACCAACGAACTACATCGCAGCACATAACACGTATCAAATAAACAACTATCGTACAATGTTCAGTAAAATTTTTATTTCTAATTATAAAAATGTTTCCTTGCTATTTTTCAAAAAGTTCCTCTGTCTCTTTCACCCATAGGCGGCGTAAAATGCAACAGTCAGGATGGAAAACAATGTCTTATTTTTAAATGATGGATTTTACGAATAATAGCTACATTATTCAACCAATGCAAAATGCAAATTTTATGAGTGCCTTTTTTACAGATTATCTCTGTATATAACCTTGTTCTGGTATTTAGTCAGAAATCTTCATCAGATTTCTTTAATTTATCTCTTATAAAATTTCCTTTTTCAACTTAATTTACTTTTTTATTGTTAACGCCTTTGCCAGGGTAAAGGTTTCGTTGGTCTTTTTTTCCCAACTTAAGCTTCTATAGAGATTATATAAAAAACTGTTGAATCTAACTTAAAAATAACAAAACATCTTATAAAAGGGTTAAATAACGTACCTATACTTAAAAATTATATTATGGTCTTGTAAAGTAAATAACAATGTTTACAATCACAACCAAAGCAACTAACAACAACAGATTGCGACATCGTAAGAATCAGGGTAATGGCTGGGTTATGCATATTTTGCCCTCTACTTTCAAATAGTGTTGTTAAAAAATTCTTAACTTTACTAGTTTTTAAGATATCAACGGTGGATCTTTTTACCTGTGGACCTTTAAGCCCCGCTTGACACTAAAGCATTTATAATAACAATGAAATAGTGATTTCTAAAATTCAGCTTCAGTCAGATTCCTTTATGTATCTTAAACAATAAACTTTATATGCATATGCATATATTATTATATACGTATATTACACATATATGTTGGAGTATTGCATACTCCAGTTTAGTAATGTTCCTACTAGATAATATATAACAAAGTTAATTTGGTATTGAGATTTTAGAGATATAATTAGGTACTTTAAAGACTGGCGGAGATAAATTTACTAATCTGTACAAACTAAAAGGGATTTCAGAACAGTGCGATTCTAATTTGCAAGTCTAGTCATTCAAGTTGTTAATTCGAATGCAGCCGAGTAATATGATTTTAATACGTAAGCCGTATTTTAAGTGATCCTGAAGAGCTCATTAGTAATATAAAAATATAAATATTTATATTTTCCGTGTTCAAGGCAATATAAATATCTAAAAAATTCCATAATAACATGTACCTATTGTTTGTATCATATAGCTGGCAGCTATACTACGCGTTCTCACGATTTTCATCACTACGCCCAGGGCCCGTATGGTTCTGCGTACTCGGTCCTCTTTGTCATTGTGTCACCAACGCCGTGTGCCATTGGCGGTGACAGGCGGACTGTCGCAATCGTCCGCCAATGGGAAACGAGCTGACGTGAATTATTGTGCAAACTGTGACACCGAATTAATACGCATGATGTATAATGTGATTCAGAATTGCTGAACGCGACGGTAAAAATGTCTCTTGTACATGAAAGTTAGATTTTTTTGTAGACAAAGGGTTGAGTTAGATATTTATGTACAGTTTGGGTTATTTCTATACTATAAACTAGTGGCGTTTTTGCGCTCCGATAATTCGTTTTGTCGGAAATTGATTAATCAATTAAATAATTGAAATGATTCATTTTCGGGAGGCTGATTCAGGTCAAGTGGTTTAAAAAGAATAGAATTTCCGAAATAACATAATTTTCAAAAAGGCTATTTTTCAAATTGTTCGAAATATTCAAAAATATTAAAACAAAATTTTTTTTTTATTAATTTAGATACAGTACGGGAAGTTCCAGCAATTTACCTCAAAGCAAATGCCATGCACTACTAGCTTAATTTTATTGGATATATTAGAACTAACGGCTTCATAAAAAAACAAAGTTAAATTATAAGCAAAATGTACTTCTTATACATATATTACGTCTTACGTCGATTAATTTTATTACTGGGTCCAATTATGTATCGATCTGTGTTAAAATAAATTTTATTTTACATTTGAACTTTAACGTGAGCTTTTAAACCCCAATAGATTTGGTAATTATTTTATTGATTATTTTAGTTTCAACAGCTAACTACATTTCAAATCATTACAAACTAGAGATGGGTAACTCACTCCGGAGTTGTCACTCCGATACAACTCCTCCCTCGGTGTGAATCCGAGTGGAGTTGTCTCGTCGGATTTGTCATATCCGACTTCCCTAAACTGGTACTAAATCTGTTACTGCGTTTTTGCTTTGGGAAGGTAGCTGTCGCTTTCTCGTCTCACAGGGTCACAGGCAGTTTTATGACCTTTTAGGTATACGTTTTTTTTTCCAGAAAATACAAAAATATTACTTCAAAGATACAGAACAATGAAATTGTGTTCAAGTATGAATAGTTCCAATGTATAATTTATTGAATAGTAAGGGGTCATATTTCTAACTACGACAATATTTGGCCGTGAATGACGGCAATCAGGAATATACGTACCAAAAAATACACGAAACAAAATACATTTCACCTGGTTTTTCCATAGAACAATACTTTAGTGTGCAAAATATCTATATATCTATATATCAGTGACGTCAATAGGCAGTAAAAAATATATAGTATTAAATTTTTACTTTTACACAATTATATAATTGTCTCAAAGTAATAATATGCTAATCGAACTGCCCGATATAATATTAATTCTTGAATGGAAATACCAGAAGAAAAAATTAGAAAGCAGAAGTATTATTATTTGGTGAAAATATTTTATGATAAATGTTTTGCTTTTATTACAAAGTTTACTACATGATTTTTATATAAAATTAATTCAAAAAATCAATTATTTTCTCATAAAAAAAAAATAATTAAATTGAATTTGATTTTTAAGTTTTGCGTTTTTACTCTGGATAACACTGTTAAAATTACGAGTCATTGAGTCGATCATATGGTCGACCGAAAAGTTTTACTACTCGTCATTTATTTGTGAATTTTTTAGAAAAAATATTTTATTGATATTTATTTATAAATTTTCATTTCAAATAATTAATGGGATTTGACAAATGATTAGATACATAAACAACGCACTATAGAACACATTTGTGTCGAGCATTTCGTTTTCAAAGTTGTCGGAGTCTTGGAGTTGTTAAGAGGATATAACTCCTCCCTGAAGTCAAATCTGAGTCGATCCGGCTTCGGATATGATAAGCTCATCCTTATTACAAACATATAATTAACTTTGCGTAGGGTAAATTATTGCGTCCAAAAATCTAAATTGAAAATTTTTGCATATCTTTAAGTTTCAGAGGTTTCTAAGCATTTGGCATACCTCAGAAAAAATGGATGTGTGTGTATCTATATGTATGTGTGCATACAATTGTTCGTCAACGTTTTTGGAAGCATCGCTCAACCAATTTGAATGGTTGAAAAAGCATCCGATTTCTACTCCAGCCGTTTCCAAAATACGAAGCAGATACTCAGAAAATGGAAAAAAAATTTGGAGAGAACAGAGCATGCGATTTGACTGATTCAAAAGCATCTAATTTGTAATTATTAGGAGACGTGCTGTTTAGTTTTTGGCAAAGACAGGCGCAGCCGTTTCAGAGATAAGGAGATAAAAGTGTAAAAATTGTAGTTTTTGAGAGAACAAAGCGTCCGATTCGAATGATTCAAAAAACATTTTTAAAAAACAAAATGTTTCGTTCTATCCTACAACTTTCAAATAATTTGAATTTTAATTTTAATTCTAAAGCTTATATACTTGATATTAAATTTATATTCTTAGAAATATTATATATAATTCTTAGATAGAGTTTCTTTTCGAACTCCGCTTGATCAAGTTTTGTTTATTTAGTTTGCATGTAAGCATATAGAAACGTCGTCACCCAATTTATAAGCTTTTATATTATGTCTATAAAATATCAATAAAGAAAGTTACAATATAATAATCTATTTGCAAGCATTTAAAATGTCTCGAATATTTTCATTGCGTTACGGGAAGCTTCAGCAATTTGCCTTAAGACACGATACCATTCACCACTAGTCAATCCCTATGTTAGCTTTATCTTATCAATCTAATAACAATGAATCGTGATGGGTATTCTAATATAATATTGTGTTGTGACTAATTTTATCGCATACTAAAATTTGCTTACTTAAATTTTAAATATAATTCCAATCTCAATATCGAAATCAACATCTGCTATTAATTCTCAGCCGTAGCAATATATACCCATATAAACCTACCTATGTACCGCGAACATCTTTTTATGTCCGCTATTGATACATCATTAGCGTTGTTTGATTTATGACAGAAGTGTGCGTCTAAAATTTATTATGCGCTTATGAATATTGCCTTATGACAGACCATCGTTTAACATGCGTGAGTTTATATAAAAGCAATACAACGATTTTGCAAATACACGGAACTTATCGCGAGTTTCTCGTGTAATTTTTTCCATAAAAACGCGTATCTTGCAAATAGAACTCATCTAAGATGTAAGGTAAATATATTCCGCGATAAATAATATGGAAACGTAATTATCGATGCAATGGAAATAGAAATGTAAAATTTTATGTACGCTAAAAATCTAAACTGTTTAATATATATATATATATATATATATATATATATACATATCGATTAGAACATAAAATATAATAGCAACAAGAATAAAATTATTGCTTTCATGTTACGACTTCCTATCAAGCATCTACATCGTATGTTTTTTAAAAGCTTCCCTGTGAAAAATGTGAGGAAGTGTAAGGAAGAAATTATCAGAATTTTTATTTAATTAGTTACAACAATGATTTGTTATATTTTATATGTGATAAAATTATACAATTGGTTCTAATATAAAACTATTTTCGAATTACAGATTTTTTTACAGATTAGCTTTCACTTTACGGTCACCTTTTTTCACAATCAGATTTACTTTTTAATATATTATATTATAGTTAAAATTAGGTAAAAAATAAAAAAAGATAATATACAATAAAAAAATAAAATAAACAACCGAGTTGAAAACAAACATTTAAAATATTATACGTATCAAAATTTAAAAATGATTTCATGCAATACACAAATGCTATTTTGGATATTGCACCAAATTGCAGAAAAATAATACCTACTCTATCATCTATTTGACAACTGATTCTTTGGGAAGAAATAATGTTAAATTTATTAATAGATATTTTTGGGAACTATTTTGCAATTGATTTACGTTTAGGGCAGACTGGGTGGGTAGGGCTGTGCTACTTTTTTACAGCTTTAATTTCGTTAATTTACCAGTTAGGTGGGAGAAAAATCAATTAAATAGAACTTTGAACATTTGCCCACGTGGAAATACTGAAATACAATCCTTAAATACGATGGGTTTGTTATAAAATCATATCATACATGGAAGGGTAAGTGGCACAACTGTTCACACCCCCAGGACGATTGTGACAGCCATAAAAATAAGTTGAAATACAATAGATAGGTCTAAGTAATGTTGTCGAGCCAGAACGTCGTTCCGGCAAATCATTTTTGGGCCGGAAAAAACGCTGCATACAGAAATTGATTTAATAAGTGAATTTTATAAATTAATATTTAACTAATTTTTATTAAACGTTCCTATTATTGCAATAAACGTACATATATGTGCACAAAATGGGTTTTGAAATGATTTTTGTTTCTTTTCTTTTCGAACGGAACAGGAACAAACATTGAGAACCGTTTTTTGAACCGGTTTTTTAATTTTAGCGTTCCGGCAAAAAAAATATTAGCACTGGGTCTACGATTTTTATTGCCAGTAACACAATACAATACAATTATTTACGCAAAGCAAATCAATGCAATAATGGAAACTTGTTCGCACAAACATACTTTACATTGCTCTCACTGGGCCCCATCTTAATATGTTTCCTTATATATACGTGTTATGACAACTGTAACTTTCGAATCCAGTCTCCCCTACTATACCGTTCGCAATTCAATTGTTTCTATAGTCAATAATTAAATTCTGATTTTTGTGTTTTAAGATTTCGACTTTAATAGAATTCGAGTATATAGTGTTTTATTTAATATTTTGTAAACACAATAAACTATTCCTATTATTATTATTAATAATAAAAACAGCGTAATTTTTTTAACTTTTGTAATATAATTTTTTTGATAATAAAATTTTCTTAAAGCTAATAATAAAATGTTAAATAATGTTGTTATTAATTATTAATTTACCAAGCAAACGTTGAGATAGTAAACTAGTAAAATTTTTCTCGTTGAATTGCTTACTATCTTTTCATGTTACTAGCGTCATAATAAATAAGTTCTATTTACAATCAAATTAACAAAACGAGAAAATTTATAGTTTCACCTTTGTTGAATGAGATATTTCGTGGGGGTTCCCGAGGTAAAAGAGTCGTCGCAGAGATTTTCATGTACAAAATAACAATGGAGAAATAGTTTAAAAAACCAACACAGGGTCGAGTCATGTAATTTGTAATGTAATCACATATTATACAGTTGTTTCGTTCTAATAAATATAAGGCAACGTGTCTATGATCTTTAGAAATTTAAATATCAGCTGTAATATGTGATATTTATATCAGGTAAACACATAGCTTATAGATTGATTAATTCAAGTTAAATTACAAGAAGTACGTGGTTTTTTGTTTCAAAGTAAATTTCACCAATTTGCGTTATAATCAGAGTTGGAATCACTATTTTTTAATCTTTTTTTTAACTTGTAAAATTGTTTCCTTAATTTAATTTACTTTTTTATTTACTATTTGTTGTTGTTTACTCCTTTGCCAGGGTAAAGGCTCAGGTGGTCGTTTTTACCCCACTCACATGTAAGCTTTTATAGAGGTTATATAAAAAACTGTTGAATCTACCTTTATCATAACAATACATCTTATAAAACAATTAAATAACGTATACTTAAATATTACATCGAGATTTCATAAACTAAACAACAGTGCCCCCAACCAAAAAAACTAATAACGAAAGAAAATACTTTTGTTATGGATTTTCAAACATTATTGTTTATCTCGTGAGAATCAAGATGGCTGGTTAAACATCTTTTTCCCTATACTTTCAAATATTGTTGTTAAAAAATTCCTAAACTTACTGGTTTTTTGAGATATCGGTTGGTAGACCTTTTAGATACGGTAGATCGGTTTGTAGTCCGTAACACGGACTTTTAGGCCCCGCTCTACCTTATTAAATAATTGAAAGCAGTTAATTTCATTCAAATATTTTATATAAAGCCACAGTTACGGAAGGAAATTATAACATTTCATGGAAACGTTTCCTAACTCGAATGTTTCTTCTAAGCAATCAGACAAATTGTGTGCTCCTGGGTGTGTTTGGTGTAATAGGCAAGATAGTCCGCGTGTGTGAGGTGGCCTTGCTTAAAAGCAAACAATCTTAATGTCGTTTGAACAAAACGGTCTAAATATATATCTTGTTATGTGTAAGGTGCGTGTGTAAAAATATCATTTTTCTTGTTTATTTTGTACATTCTGGTTAATATTAACTTGAAATTAGTACGATGTCTTATGATTGAAACATCTATTTTTGAAATGTTTCAAATAAACAAAGACTACTCGGTTTTCTAACTTGTAATATATGTATGTGCATACTTGTAGAAGAACATGTATTTAAAACTGCATTAAACTTTGTGTTACTGTTTTTTTTTATATGAGAGAAATGAGTTTTAGTTACAGTATTTGACGTTATTTTATGTATCATAGTTTGATTTAAAATGAATGACCTTAAGCAAAAATAGATAAAGACTGACCAGGGGGTAAATAGGTCTAAAGTTTTTTTTTTTTAATTTTAAAGGTTTTTATGGAATAATATCTTCATTATTTAATAAATATGATGTAATTATAACGTTAAACAACACAAATAAAAATTATAATCTAAATATATTCTTGAACATAGTGAATAAAATTTTGTATCAACACTTACTACTATAATAAATCTTTGGTAGTTATTGTTTTACTTATCATAGACAGGTTCATTAATTCTTGAAACTATTACGAATAAGGTAATTAAACTTTCTGTTAAAAATGCGCGGGCATATTTTTTATAAAAACACGAGATAAGTATATCTCACTCAGATGTCTTAAACTAAACAACAGTGCTCAAAATGAAAAAAAGTAAAGAAAACGGAACTTTTACTAGTTTATTTCCTGATAGTAAAATTGCCTGATTTAAGACGATGGCTAGCAGCAACCCTTGTAACCTCTACTTTGAAATAGTATCGTTTAAAATGCGTATTCTTGAGAGCCCTGCTCTACGTTTTGTATCGATACATGTGTGTATGAATGCATGTATCTATGTATGTATATATTTACGGATGCGTATTGGAAAAATAAGCATTGTAGAAATATGCATTAGATGTAAAATGCAGAAAATCTGAAACAAATAACGTTAATTTTTACAGAAAGTCTATGTTAGAATTCAAGGATTAGTTTAATACCAATATAAAAACCATGAGAGCTGAAGACCATAATATATATCTTCGAATATCATTTTAGCATTTTAGCATTACGAAAAAGTCTCTATAAGACTACATATTCAAAATTATTCAAATAGTTTTAGAAAAGAAATGATTCAATTCGTGCGCATATAATGAATGATATTAATTTATTAGATGTTGATTTTTAACTTTCCGTAGGGCAAGTTATAGTAATCGCAAAAAAATCGAAAATAAAAATTTGTATATGTCTTTACGTTTCAAAAGTTTCTGAATATTTTGGCATACCTTAGAAAAAAAATGATGTATGTGTGTGTGTGTGTGCGTGTGTGTATGTGTGTGCGGATACAAATTTTCGTCGACGATTTCGGATCAACCAATTTGAATAATTCAAAAAACATTCGATTCGTATTGATAAGGAGACGTGCTGATTAGTTTCTGGCGAAGGCAGGTCTATTCGTTCCGAAGATATATATATAATACAAAAAATGCCAAAAATGGTAACTCAGTTTTTAAGAGAACGGAGCGTCCGATTTTATTAATTCTACATAATACATTTTACTTGTATTAACAAGATAAAGAACTGATCAAATTTTCATGAAGGCAGGTTTAGCGGTTTCAGAGATCTAATGAAAAAAGTAAAAAAATGCCATTTGGTGGTCAAAAATGATCATTAGACATATGCACATAAAATTATCAGATATTTTATCGAGATTTTAACAATAAGTATAAATTTTGTATACATTCCTATGGGTTCCGTACCAATGTTTATCCGTCAGACGGCGACGCGGTGCTTACGCGCTTCGCGTTTCGTCTCTATGCAGTCAAAGCAGTACGATTGCTTTGAAAAAAATTCAAAATTTCCAAAATATGTCAAAATAAAAAAACTTTTTTTTTTCAAAAAAAAACTTTTTCCAAAGTTTTTTTTTGTTCATTTTATAGTTTCTCAAAAATCAAATTTTTTCGAAGTAAAATTTTTTCAAAAATGTTAATCGTTTTTAAAAAAAATAATAATTTTTGGGATGTTCGAGCAATTTGCCTTAAGGCACGATTCCATGCGCCTCACTAGTTATTAAATTATTTATTCTACATTTCATCATTTTTCATTTTATTTATTTCATTATTGTGCAATATTTGTCCTGCATTGTAAAATAAACATTTTGATTGCTGCGATTAGTATAATAATTTCAAGACGATATTTTGTTTGTGCTTATAATTTTCTAATCGAAATATTTCTCATATTAATATTAATTATAATTAGATCTCAGTCTCGGCCAAGCTTGATATCAGGCAGCATGATATATAATTTATACTTGAGGTTATAATTCTTGAACTTAAATTAAATTTAAATCTAACCTTAATAATATGAGTAATCGATGGGATGTATGGAGGCTTAGTCCATATTAATACCAATTGTAGTCATAATAAATTTCATAAAATATTATTTATATTTCGTTTATTTTATATATGATTAATATCCACGACACTATGTGTTGTCATACTGATCATTAATAAAACGTTATTGGTATTTTCTTATTTATAATAGAAAAGAAAGGTTTCAAGAATTATACATTTTTTTGGCAAAAACTACTAGAGAGAAACAAAAGCCGTGTCCGATCTGACACTTGAATTTCCTTTTGTTTTTCTCAGTGCTGTCACTATATGGGCCAATCTGTCCAGAGACATGTGATGCGTGTTGACAAGCCGCTATGCGTGTTGGCAACCCGCTACATCACTCCGCCCTAATGAAAAAGATTGTTTCGCATCTCTGACTGCCATTCTTGAACTTCCTTGTAAATTTCTTTTGGTTGAGATTGTGTGATAAATTGCCGTGTTGGCTTGTTGAGTTTGTTGATTGCTTACGTGGCCCTTCGCTGGTGAGTTAGCGGTTGAGTAGATGTGGCCCTTCGCTGGTGAGTTAGCGGCTGAGTATATTTGACACTTCGCTGGTGAGTTAGCGGTTGAGTGTATGTGGCCCTTCGCTGGTGAGTTAGCGGTTGAGTGTATGTGGCCCTTCGCTGGTGAGTTAGCGGTTGAGTGTATGTGGCCCTTCGTTGGTGAGTTAGCGGTTGATTGTATGTGGCCCTTCGCTGGTGAGTTAGCGGTTGATTGTATGTGGCCCTTCGCTGGTGAGTTAGCGGTTGAGTGTATGTGGCCCTTCGCTGGTGAATTAGCGGTTGAGTGTATGTGGCGGTTGCCAAATTGTTTGCTCCCTGTCTGCTGCCATGGTGCTTATTATCGACTTATTTACCATGATAATAAGTGATTTATTGAGCACGTGTTGTTGTTGATCTTGAAGTGCGTGGTCGGAGTCTCAGTTGTATGCTTAGAATGCTCTTCGAATTATGGAATTTATTATTGTCTATCATTTTGGTATTTAATATGGACCACACCTCCATATTTTGGTGACCCCGAGAGTGAACTAGCAACACACATACAAGAAGGTAAGAAGATCAAGACATATTTTGAAGTAGCACAAGAAAAAAAAATAAATTGAAGTCTCAAGAATTATTAAGAAAAGAATTTTTAAAAATATAAATAATTATTATAAATGGCTCACAACTTCCATAATTCGAAGAGCATTCTAAGCATACAACTGAGACTCCGACCAAGGATGCCAGTTTGAATCAGCTATATTCAAATCACTAATGGATGCAATAGGTGCTAAGAAAATACGGACAACGGCATATCACCCTCAGTCCAATGGTCTGGTTGAACGCTGGCATAGAACTCTGAAAGCAGCTTTAATGTGCTCTCCTGAGCCTTGGATCGAAGTATTACCTGTAGTCTTACTAGGTTTACGTTCTTCATACAAAGAAGACCTTAAAGCATCTCCTGCTGAGATGGTTTATGGAACCACATTAAGACTACCAGGCGAATTTTTCACAACTAAACAACTGTCATCTGATCCACAAGCATTTCTGGACTACCACAGAAGAATAATGCGGGATATTAAACCTACAGCCACAGCTCATCATAATAAAGCCAATATGTTTGTGCTTAAGGACATAAATACATGCACTCATGTATTTGTAAGATCTGATCATATTAGAAAACCACTTGAGCCTCCATATAGTGGACCATATGAAATTATAGAAAGAATTTCAGACAAAGTGTTCAAAATTTCTATGGATGGTACTGATAAGAACATATCGGTTGACAGACTAAAACCAGCATACACAGTTAAAATAGATAACAGTCAACCAAGCTCATCTCAAGAATTTAAATCACATAACTTGGAGTTATCGATTGACCCTCCAAAAAAGATGAAGCCTAAAAAAGTCTCCTTCAAATTTTAATAATCAAATTCATTTATTTTTACCGGATACCTCTTTTTCTTTTGAAGGGGAGTTATATGGCGGAATGAACACCATATGAAGTTGAAGGACGTCAATTGATGACAATGGCGGAATGAACACCATATGACAGATGTCAGTTGAATAACGTCAATTGATGACAAAACTAAATTATATTGGGCTACGTTGATTCGGATCTGGCATCAAGCAAGCTATAACGATCTGATTGTTTTTATACGATCGAATATTATTGTCGCGCTTTTTAAAACGATCGAAAATATTGTATCGAGTTTTTTGCCAACGAGCGTTTTCTCGTGAACGAAATTTAGATTTGATTTAATGTAATATCAACATCTTTATCAATTGAGACATTAATAAACAGTCATTATCGAGTTGAAATAAAATTATTGCGATTTCATTCAAGAATTAATTAATTAATAATATATGGCCCACCAGCGCCATAATTCAATATATGATTAATATCCACGACACTATGTGTTGTCATACTGATCATTAATAAAACGTTATTGGTATTTTCTTATTTATAATAGAAAAGAAAGGTTTCAAGAATTATACATTTTTTTGGCAAAAACTACTAGAGAGAAACAAAAGCCGTGTCCGATCTGACACTTGAATTTCCTTTTGTTTTTCTCAGTGCTGTCACTATATGGGCCAATCTGTCCAGAGACATGTGATGCGTGTTGACAAGCCGCTATGCGTGTTGGCAACCCGCTACAGATGCTTGTCATAAAAGGTCAAAGTTTCAACAAAGTGCATATTAATAAATGATAGTCTGCCCAAGGCAGGTCTATGTCGTGAGAGCCACCACAAATAATTAATTACTTTACCCTTTGTCTTCTATCATTCCTATTATCACTATTGCTTCCATGCTTCCTGATCCTGAGCCTCGGCTTTCAGTTTCCTGTATTTTCTGAACTGCATTTTTCTTCTTCCCATTTCTTTTAGTTTTTCTATTTTACCTTTGACTACATCATGTAGTAGGCGAAAATTGCCCGGTCTAGTTTTCTATTCTTTTCAGGATTGTGCTCAGTAGAGTCGGTACTTTGGCCACTCTTCTCAGGACTTTACACATGCACATTTAAAAACCCTCCAGGTAGTTTTAGTCGGTCTTTCTTAGAGTCCATGTTGCTGATCCGTACAGAACAAATAGCATATAAAAGAATTAATTCTGAGTAGTTCTGATTGCTCTTAAAATAAACAAAAAATCATTTTATATATTATGCAAAACCCTTCATTTTCTTTATCATGTTATATAAAAACTTTAAAATTTTATTATAACTATACAAATAATAATATTTATATTTAAGTAAATCATTCAAATTCAATGGGATATGAGTAGGTAAACTTGAATCTCTGAGTAAATCCGGATAAAAATACTCACTTGCAGGTGGCATGTGTCAATTAATTAATTTAATTGTCTTCTTCTATCTATTTAGGCTATCATATCGTCTTTCAACTGACATTGGTACCGTAACACACATATAATGAATAAATAATAATCGTACAAACATTTCCTGCGCTGAACTAATGGTCTGTGCAGAGGACGTACTCGTACATCGGTCACCTCGCCGCGAATATATTCTAATCTGAACGCACGCCACCTCATTGTTAGTCTCATCAAATTCCGAGTCCTTGTTAGACACTGATCATGATTTATAGTCGTTTTTATTTTCAAGCAATAAAACTGGGCTAATTGATTATTTATGAATAATGAGCAGAATATATCAAATATTTAAATAAAAACAACAATTAGTCATTTTATTGCAATCATTGTGTTACAAAATTTACATTCTGAGATTCCGAAAATTTGTCGAATTACATTTTTGAGGCATTGGCATACTAAGGGAGTGCTAATGCTATTTTTTCGATTTTTAATACACATATTTTTATGATTAAATTTTGTTTTATGGAAACAACTACATGGATTTTGAAGTTAAAAACTTTAAAGACTAGTGATAACTATCAGCTTTAAAATATTATTCCAATGTCCTTTTGCTTCTAGTTCATCGGTTCAACTCTGCGGTCAACATTTTTATACAATCCGCTTTTTCTTAAACTAAGCATGACACGATTTTTAGATGAAAATACATGAAAAATAATTTTTAGATCCTGAAAATAATATTTACTTAATCACGGCAGACGAATTGTGTATAAGCACAGGTGCTGATAGATATATTACAAAAACAAATGTGAAATTATCCAAAATTTAGCGGACTAGAGGAATTATGGAACAAAATGAAAACATCAAATGATAATTTTCAAAAATACTTATAACATTAATGATTTTTATTAACAATGTTGATATAAGGTAGAGCGGGGTTTAAAGGTCCGCGGGTAAAAAGGTCTACCACCGATATTTCAAAAACCATAAAGTTTTTGAACCATAAAAGTTTTTTAACTACAATATTTGCTAGTAAAAGAAAAAAGATGTATAACGAGCTATCGGGATTCTTACTACATTGCTATCCGGAGAAAAACGGCAATATGTTTGCAAATCTACAACAAAATTATTTTATTTGCTGTCAATGTTTTTGGTTGCGTATACTGTTGTTTTATTTACGAGACTTTAATATAATTCTTAAAATATACGTTATAAATTGTTTTATAAGATGTGTTGCTAATTTTGAGTTAGAAAAGTTTACCTGACAATGAGTGAACTGAATCTTCAGCCTGGAAAAGTTGTAAAAAAAAAAATTGCAAATAAAAATGCAAGTTATAAAAAAACTATTTCACAAGATATAAATTAAATAAATAGTTATTTCAACTTTGTTGACGAATATTTATATAACAAATCAAGGTTATTTACAGTGTTGTCTCTGTAAAAAATGCACATTGATATTTATATTAAGCCAAAATGCTTAAATCAACCGTGATTTGCTTTGGTTGAATAGTATAGCAATTGTTTTATAAAATCCTTTTAAAATTAAAATAAGACATTGGATCTGTTTGCCTCCCAAGCCGTTCCAATTTACCCAGCCTATGGGGTAAAAGCTCCAGGTGACAAATTTTTGAAAAACAGCAAAAAAACACATTTCTACATAGATGATATAGTTCGGAGTTTCACTGATATCTGTTATTTGTTGTGATGTAATTGGTTTAGTTTTTACAATAGAGTTTCTCAAACTCAAACTGGACCTTTGTGCCCTATCCTACCCTATTATTATATTGCAAATAAATTAAGAGTATTAAATTAATTGACAATTGTTATTATCTATATCATCCATAGAATGAATTTATTTCCATTGATGGAAAAATGTTTTTTAGGATATCGGTTGTGTTTGAGCTATATGATATATTGTATTTTATGGCCAATAGATTTTTTTTCCGTAAATACTTATTAGGACTCTTTGTTTCTATTAAGCACACTTTTATATTTGTAAATACAGTTAACGGATAGCCTATATTTCTAGGTTATGCTTTCTGCATAAGAAAATGCTCAGAACTAGAGATCTAGTTTTCTCCTTATTTTCCAATATATATCTTTTATTTTAGATCAACGTTTTGATTTTGTTCTGATAATCTGATATATATATATATATATATATATATATATATATATCATACATATTCGTATGAATTGATCCCAATTATTGGCAATAATGACAATTATCAACAATACTTGCCATCCGAACATGCAATATTCCGCATGGCCTTGCGCACATGTTTTCACGTAGCTTATATTTCAAAGTATACTATTTAATAAAAAGATTTTAACTGAGCTATTATAAAACAAAGATATGCTATCAACATGTATGGTTTTTTGCAATCCAATTTTTGATAAACATATTTGGGTTTTTTCACGAGAATTTTTTAGAATTGATCTAGTTTTAAACAGCGATCCATCATGACTTACTGTACTTAACCTGAGAATCTTATTAGAGATTAAATGCAAACAAATTAAATCGAATCACTTCCAATTAGAAACACGCAACGCACTGATTCGATTCCTTCACCTGAATCGTATCGTCTAAAACGCAATAGAGATAACCTCCCATTAGTGAGATAGTGCCGCTGTATCTGTGTCATTACTAATGGACGTATCACTGCGCCTATTGTAATGAAAAATTAGATTCGAGTGCGAATAAATTACTTTAAATTATATTCAATGCACGGGTTTAATTGCACGCGACCATTATTAAGACCAAGGATTCATTTATTTTAAGTGCACGTATAGATATTGTTACCTGCTGTGAGAATGCGACATCGAGACGTCTAAAGAAAATGAAATTATTAGACAACTAAGTCCATTAATGGTTAATAGCAAAAATGAATATATTACATTATAATATTTTCTATTGCTTCTATTTAATTTACTACGACTAAAATACCAATTGTTGATTATATTACAGCCAACGTTCAATATCTATCAATAATATCAACTTGACGAGAAGAAAGTGACTAAAACTATTGTGATTTTGGCGCATCTCGTTGATTCATATAAAGCAATTCAACATAACAATTTAACTGCTGGCATTTTTAATTTACTGGATAGGGTGAGCAAATAAATCTTTAAATAGCTATATAGTTTAATTATAATTACTCACACACATACTTATAAACACACACATGAAATTATTGTGCTGAATTTTTGTAAATCAAAAGTTATCACTGCAATGAGCGATTCACCAATACATGTCATTTCTCCAAAGATGTTGTAAAGTGACTTATCTTTTGGAATCTTCTTCAACCTTCTAAAAACTAGTGAGTCAAAAAGTTAAGCGACGATAAAATTCGGATGTTTTTTGGATGAGCTTTAGGAAATGGTGAGGACTGCTAAATTTCTACATTGCAAGATCTCATTATTGACGAAGGAGCATTGGTGATTTGTCTTAAAATTTTAGACTGGGCGCTCTGCATCAACACAATATGAGATTTGCTGGCACAACCCCTCAATTGGATACCATAAGTCCAAACAAATTTTATGACAGCCTTGTATAATAATAGTTTGCTTTCAAATGCTAGTATCAACTTACGTCACAAAAGCCGGTCTAGTTTGTCGGTACGATTTATTTACTTAAGTTAAGTATCAATCGCAAGAAACTGAAAATTTTGCATATCTTTACGTATCGAAAATTTCTGAACATTTTGACATACCTTAGAAAAAATATATGTGTGTGTGTGTGCGTGCGGATACAATTTTAAGTCGACAATGCGAGAGCCCGGGCCAACCGATTTGAATTATTCTGAATCGAATGACTTTCTGATTACTAGAAAGCATGCGCACAATGAAAGTATTAGAACGTTAGAAAAAACGTCTTGAGACACTACCAACATGTTCTACGTATTTTGAGAGCTAGAACCAAAGCCTGCACAAACATTGATTAACTTCCCGCGGGGTAAGTTATAGTAATTGAAAAAAATCGAAAATGCAATTTTTTGCATATCTTCACGTTTCAGCGCTTTCTGAGCATTTTGGCATAGCTTAGAAAAATGGATGTGTGTGTGTGCGGATACAAATTATCGTCGACGATTTCGGAAACACGGATCAACCGATTTAAATAATTCAAAAAACATTTGATTCGAATTGACAAGAAGTCTAGTCTTGGCAAAGGAGCGTGCGATTTGAATATTTCAAAAAACATTTTATTTTGACAAAATGCAGTACCGTTTAAATAACTTTAAATTTTTGCGAACGCAGGTTTAGCGGTTTCGAAGATCGTGAAAAAAAATAAGACAGAATAGAATAGAGTAAAAATAATAATAATTTTATAGAGATTTTAATAATGAATATAAATTTTATTTTAATTTCTATGGGTTCAGTACCAATGGTTATCCGTTAGATTGCGTTTCGGCGCTTACGCGCTTTGATATTTCTTTTCTAAAACAGTCACGCAGCAAGATTGCTTTGAAAAAAAATCAAAATTTTCAGAAAAATTCAAACTATAAAAAAATCGAAATAAAAAAAAATCAAATTTTTCAAAGAAGTCAATTTTTTCTTAAACTTCAAAATTCTTAAAAATCTCATTTTTTTTCAAAGTTTTCAAACAAATGCAAAGGTTTTTTCAAAATTTTAATTTTCGGTACGGGAAGTTCGTGCTATTTGGCTTAAGGCACGATGCCATGCACCACTTTTCTACTGTAGGTTTATGACCTGTAGAAAAAGAAATGTCCAAAAAGGCACTCTTTTTAAGACTGTGTATGTCTGACGGACATAACATGTATTATACCTACATCGACATGTTGATTGCAAAAGAAATCGTATCAATTTCGATTTGGCGAGCAGTCACCAAACCGCAGAGCCGGGCACCCGGCATCGGACATCGCATCGTCCAAACCGCTAATAACACGTTCCGTGCAGACGGCGGGTGACTCGAATAAGCAAGGGCCGGCTCGGCGGATTTTTCAGTCCATAACGACCCGCATACCTCACAAATGACCGTAATCATTGCACAGATATCTCAAAATGACTAATGTGACAACCACGCTATAATCTTTTCGTAATTAAATAACCTATGATACCGTGACGAGATGTTTTTCGTTTGAGCCAGTTGTTTCTTCATGTTATTTGGAAGTTTTATGAGTGATACTTTTATCGGTTTTTTGGCTTCGTTATTTCGGTAAATTGCAGATGTTAAATGATTTCTTTGGAACGTTAATTATACATTGCTTTTTATGCTTTGTTATTTTTTAAAATGCTTTTATTCATCCGTAGTGGTATTAATTAGCTAAAAATTAATTTCTAATATTTTATTTTTGCTTTATGTTTTTCAACTCTATGCACTGATTCTATGTCAACAATTGTATTTACAAAAGGATTTTTAATTTTTTATTTACTAAAATGAGTATAGCATTATTAAATCTGGCTAAATATCTTTCAAACCAATATGGTAAGGCGCAAGGCGGTGCACAAAGGTCCAATTTGACTTTGAGCAATTATATTGTGAAAACCAAATCAATTATATCATAACAAATAACACATATCCATCAAAACAACTATCTGGCCAGGTTCAGTAAAACTCTCAACTAATTCATCATTGCAGAAATGTATTTGTTTTATGTTTTGTCAGAATTTTCACCTGGTCCTATTTATCCCATAGGCGTTTTATCACAGAGGCATTAAAATGGGAAGGCCAGTTGGAAAACAGGTCCAATGTCTTATTTTGATTTTAAAAAAGCTTCACAAAATATTAGCTGCATAATTCAACCAATGCAAAATATAAATTTTATGGGTAGATTTTTTATAGAGTCAAAACTGTATATAACTTGCATCTAGTACTTCGTCAGAAATATACATCGTCAGAGTTAGAATAACTATTTAATTTACCTCTTGTATAATTGTTTTTTTTTTTTTAACATAATTTACTTTTTAATTCACTATTTTTTATTGTATAGTCTTTTGCCTATGTAAAGGTTCAATTGTTTTTTGAACCCCATTCACTTGTCAGCTTTTCTACAGGTTGTCAAAAAAAAAATTGAATCTAACATAAAATTAACAATACACCTTATAAATCAATTAAATAACGTATACTTAAAGATTATATTAAGATCTTGTAATCTAAACAACAGTGCTCACGACTAAAACACACTAACTGCAAAAGAAAATATTTTTGTTATGGATTTTAAAACTTTCACGACAGCAATGTTAGAATGGTTATACATTTTGTTCCTACTATTTTCAAATATTGTTGTTCAAAAATTCAAAACTTTATTTGTTTTTTGATATCGGAGGTGGAACTTTTCACCGATGGACCTTAATTCCCGCCATACCCTATTTGCTATTTAATAGAATAACACAAAAACTCGAATATAAATTCAATTTGAGTTTGTTACCCTACATAATTTGTATGAAATTTTTTGCATGAAATTTCATACATCACACTGAATCAGAAAAATTATTAAAAATCTAGTTCAAAAATTAATTCTAAAATGTATATTAATTGATAAGATGAATATTTAAAACACCATATTTCTATTCTATTTTTGAAATATGTCAGGTATTTCATAATTAAATTTATTATTAGCGGTTGTTATTATTAGCAGAGCTTGTTCCATGTATAATTCTCGCCGAGTCCGCACTCGACGTTCATCCACGCACACAAAAGCAATTTCGTCAGAGTAATGGCCTACAATTTCACGTACGATTATCATTATTATTATTAACACAAAATTGTATTTCGTATACCGATGGGGATACTTTTACGTGTTATTATTACCAGATAGGATTAGATATATGGCTGGCAAGCGCGTTGCTGCATTGAGTAGCGAGTCTGAAAGGGTTCGACACACAGATTATAACCTGGCACATGTATAATCAGCCAGTATTCAATACAGATAACAATATGGTAGCCGACAGAAGGATTTTGATTAATTTCCTTACCAATAAATAAACGTCTTGTAAACAACAGACTTACAAAATCGAGGAAGGACGTCGTATATTTTCTGTGGTTTCTATTGTGCTCTTGTTCATGCAATAATGGTGAAAAAAACAGTTACCTTGGCAAAAACTGGTTTTCTTTTTACCTCATTATTGTAAATTATTTTCTTAACTTTCTTAATACAAATATGACAATTATGCAATTGTATTTATTGTAAAACACAAAATTATATAATACTTGATTACTTTTGAATAAATAAATCACCAATGTAATCAGTCCCGGGTTCGCCGGTCCGATCCCTGCCAGAACCAAGTTTGAGAAAATAGATCTCAAATAAAACCTCAAGCGAAAATAGTCTCTCGTGGATATAGCTGCACATATAATCATAAAATGTCAAAATGAATTAAACAACTACTGGGGGACCAATCATTCAGAAAGCCATATTATAACGTCTAAACAATTACTGGATGTCCTAGTATGACAGATTGTAATTAAAAGTACCACAAAAAATATAATTGATCTGTGATTCAAAATAATAAACTTTAAAATAGTAAATGATTTAAAACAATGTGACCATATATTATAGTCTAATGCGTATGACAAATTCATGTTAATCAATTTAAAAAATGAATATTTTTTAGTTTCCATTGGTATAAATATCAAATGATTATTTAACTGCGTATTGAACTCATAATCAGTATCCTTGAATATCCGCATAATTTTAATAATAATTAATTGGTGATATGTCCCGTCGATTCGTGCATGGTCGCTTGATAGTAAGATTGTAAATGACAGAAATTACATGAATATTGATTTCAAATAATATACCACTAAAAACACGTATGAGATCTTTCTAAAAACTTTGTAACTTTGTAATTCATAGTTCCATCAATTTCACACTTTTATAATCGGTTAATTAAATTATATTAAATAATCAGTAAATGAATTTGACTGGCACTTTATTAATGTTATTGGTAGTTTTTATGATGTACTTCCTTTATCTACAAATATTTATAAACTTTAACCAACTTGTAAGATTTTGGAAACTTTACTGACATATTTCTGCAATGATTAATTAGCTGGGAGTTTCACTGAACATAGTCAGATAGTTATTTGTTTGATATGTGTTATCTATTGTGATATAATTGATTTGGTTTGCTCATTATAATTGATCAAGTCAATTTGGATCTTTGTTATCTGCCATACCCTATATATATTATATGTTATGTACAATATTAACATTTACAATAATTACATTTTACAATGACAACATGTATATGATATATTTTCTGCAGTAAAGCTTTTATTTTATTTAAAACTGTCGTTATGTTAATTTATACTTTTTCATACTTAACTTCCGTATTTCACTATAGGTCTTCTGTTTTACGGTATACATAAATATACGTTAAATTATAGAGCTCGTATTAAATAGAAACAACAATCTACAAGTATAATGTTATTCAACGTCTATTACTTTTTCCACTCACTGAATTTCGCAATTAGTAGCCGCGCATGACCAAGACGTCAAGTTATTATTTCTCATTCAGAATACAACAGCACGTCATTTTAAGAGGAGACTTTGTTTGCCGAGAGACATTAATCATTACTGCAATTATTCAGAACTCAGAATTGTTAAAGATCAAAAAGTATTCACGTAATAAGCACAGATATACACAAATCGGTATAAAAGTTTTATATATCGCTTTGCTTGTGTGTCGTTTGCAGACTTATCAACTTCCCGTAGGGTAAGTTAAAGTAATCGTCCAAAAATTGAAATTGAACATTTTTGCATACTTTGACTATTTTTGCATTATTGACATATCTTCACGTTTTGAAGATTTTTGAGTATTTTGACATACCTTAGAAAAGACGGATCAATTCAGAAAACATTCGATTTCTATTGAAGCGAAGACATGCTGAATAGTTTTTGGCAAAGACAGGTCCTGAAAAGTGTAAAAAAATAGTTTTTGAGAAAACGAAGAATCCGATTTGAATGATTCCATAAATATCTCACATGTGTTGAGCATTTTCATTCATATCTAAATGGAGTTATTGGTAAATAGGTAGTCAGGTATACAGGTAAACAGGTAGATAAGTAAATAGATTATTAGGTAGAATAGTAGAAGAGCAGCAAGGTAGACAAGTAAAATGGGAGAATGATAGAGAAATAGACAGATGGACTGGCTGACAGGTAGACAAGTAGGCTGATAAATAATTAGATAGATAGACAGGTAAACAGGAGGTGGTCAAGTAGGTAAGTAAACAGAAAGGCAATAGGTGGATAGGTAGACAGGTAAACAAGTACAACAAAAGGCAGGTAAACAGGAGCACAAGTAGACAGGTTAATCAGAGGACAGGCAGTCAAGTAATTAGGTGAACAGATAAACAGGTCAAATATGTAGATAAGTTAAAATGAAGACATGTAGGAAGGTGGATAAGTACACAGGCAAATAAGTAAACAGGTAGGCGGCTAAAGCGGTGAACTTGTAGATCATATATAAGTAAAAATCACTAGTTTTCATGCGCATGGCAAATTGCTGGAACTTCCCGTACCAACAATTATTTTTTTTAAAGATTAACACTTTTGCAAAAAATTACTTTATTCAAAGCAATCGTACTGCTTGAACTGCATAAAGATGAAATATCGAAGAGCGTAAGCGCCGCGTCGCTTTATACTTATTGTTAAAATTTCTATAAAAATCTGATAATTTGATGTGCATATGTTTAATGATCATTTTTGACCGCCAAATGGCATTTTTTTACTCTTTTTCTTAGATCTCCGAAACCGCTAGACCTGCCTTCATGAAAATTTAACCAGTTCTTATTTTTTTTTAATTATTTTTTTATTACTTTTTGCCCCGTATCTTCGAAACGGCTAGACCTGCCTATACCAGAAACTAATCAGTACGTTTCTTTATCAACAGCAATCGAATGTTATTTGAATAATTGAAATCGGTTGAACCGTGTTCCCGAAATCGTCGACGAAAATTTGTATCCGCACACACACACACACACATACACACACATACACACATACACAGATACACACACACATACACGCATACACAGATACACACACACACATATATCCATTTTTTCTAAGGTATTTCAAAATGTTCAGAAACCTCTGAAACGTAAAGATATATAAAAAAAATTATTTTCAATCTTTTTGCGATTGCTATAGCTTACCCTAGGGGAAGTTAAAAAAATATTGTTAATTAAATTAATCATTTACTCTTATTGGAAAGTTCATGAAATTGCCATAAGATTAAATGTCACTCACAGCATGTTTTAAATTACTTACTAACATATTTATTATATGAAATTATTTTTCTGTGTCAACGATAACTATAAATACTTATAATTATTAGACATTGGACATTTAGTATCTCCGGTTCATTCTTATTAAAATCTTACCCTTATATTAACAGTTTGCAATCTTAAGGTGTTTCAACCTTCGTTATCGTGTACGCTCATAGCGTTACGAGCACTTTATTTCCTACCATCCTCAAAACATCAAAACATCGTCTACCATTAACATAAAGCGTGTAAATCTAGATTTAGTTCAAAGTCGTTTTCTCATTAGCTATTATCGACCCGTAATCAAACATGCCAATAAAATCCGTAACCTTTATTTCTCGGACACAGCAGTGCAGAAAACAAAAGCGCGATCTCGTCATATGATGTGTGGGTACTTTGTATTCATTCGAGATCGGATAACGTTCGCGTATCACGGCCGCGGGGCTTGCGAGGGCGGCGGGTTATTTTTATTTTTCAAGAGCGGACGATCGCGTCGCCCGCCTCTCCGGTTGTGCGAGTCGCAGGCATTCCGTGCCCATCACGCACCGTGGGACTCGCGAACGAACTATATGCTCGATGTTAGTAAATGTGTCGCACGCATACTTCAAGTATTGGCCGTCGATTAACTTGAACAATTCACGAATTTTAACTAGATTTATTGTTAAATGTAGTTGAAAGTAGCATTTAGACAAGCAAGTTGATTGAACTTCCTGAAATATGTAATAATTGATTTAATCAACCGAAATTGAGATTTAGATAGGGTAGAGCGGGGCTAGTTGAGCATAGGGGCAAGTTGAGCAATCAAAATATCTCGAAAACTATTCACCGTTCGTTTAGGCATTATATGGCGAAAAGATAGAGGTTTGGGAGAAATAAACATCCCGCGATCGCTAGTGGCCGCTGGACAAATGAGTGAGGCTCACGGGCGTTTTGTTTATTTTGAGACCAAAAAGTAAAAAAGTAATTCATCACGAGTTTTCGTCTGGTTTAGTCAAATGTTATTTATTTTTAATCAGGTAAATGTTATTCTTCCATATATTTATAGTACTTTTAATATGCCCAGAGATTCTGGGTATAACTCTCACGGTTTTTCTATAAACTCACTTTTATTTTGAAATTCCGAGTTGGGGTTAGTTGAGCATAGTTGCTAAACTTGTTCTGTCACTAAGACAATTACCATTAACTTCCAGAAATTAATTATTATTTTTGAGATTTAAGATAAGTCTATGAGTAATAATATAAAGAAATAATGATTTTAATCAAAAATACTGAATATGATGGTAAAATAATTCCTAAGATACGATATTGTTTTGTTGATTCTACTTTTGGTTAATTATTCAAAGAAAATTACTATAAGTTTTGTTTTCTCTGTCAATAAAGACTATAAATATAGAACTGGTTATTGAAAACTTATTTTATTTCATCACTAATCGACATTGAACCTATGATTTCATTATACTTTCTTAATGCTCAACTTGCCCCACCTATGGGGTACATTGAGCATACTTGACTTTTTGCATTTAAACAGATGTAGCTTTTAAATTTTACTTATTACCAAAAAATAGTATTAACACTTTTGTTAAGCGATAAATAACAAATCCATTAAGCCATATAGCAATTTATTGAGACTTTTCATTGAGGAGCTACATCCGTTTAAGTAAAAATTTGCTCAACTAGCCCCGCCCTACCCTATTTAGATAAAATATATAAACTTCTGATTTACAAGGTAGTGAGAAAAACCAATATGGACTTATGGCATAGAATTGTGGGGCTGTGCGAGCAAATCCAATATAGTGCTAATGCAGCGTGCCCAGTTTTCGATTAAGACAGATTACTGATGCTCGGTGGTTTGTTAGCAATAAAACCTTACACGACGATCTTCATATTGAATTTATAAACAAAATTATACAAATCAACAGTGTCAAACATTTTCATAAACTAGAACATCATACAAACTCTATAGTCACTCAGCTTCTTGAGGCACCAATATCAAGAAGACTGAAAAAGCTGCCCAAAGATATTATGGAGGACCCTTAGAACTATCATAACCTTATATGAACAGAATAGTAGAATCATTTATTGTAGTGATTCTCTAAATATCAATGTAATATTTATCAGATTAATTTATATGTGTGTTTGAAAGTGTGTGTGTATGTGTGCGAATGAATGACATAAGCCAAATAGCTCATAGAATTGTCATGTATTCTGATTGCTATTGAAAATAATATTTAAAAAAAAGATAGAATTTTTAACTGTTTATTTCGAAAATAAAGTTTTAGCTTTTAATTAAATCTTAGCATTACAATTTCCTCAAGCACATTTAATAAATCACTTAAAATATATTAATTATATTCCACCGACACGTGCTTATATGTCCTAAAATTGTGGTTTATTATTCCGAATTTTAATTAACTTATTGAATTAACCTAATTCAAGCAATATTTGTAGGACAGTTTTGCGCAAAACTTTATTGCCATGTTAATTTTCATGAAAATCTTTGAAACATTTTAGGATTATTTTTATAGATTGCAGAATGAAAATAAAATAAAAAAAAATAATTTTTTTTTTTAAAGGAATCTAATAAATTATTTTGTGAAATATTAAGCGTCTGCTATAAGAAAATACTGTCACAATTACATATGTCACGTACGTAGTATTTGATATTATTTTCTACCTTCTATTACCATTTTCTACACAGCTAGAGAAGTTTTGTAGACTTACTTTTTTGCAAATAACAAAGCCATTTTTATTTTCTTATGACTGGCTCATCTTCTCGCAAACCTAATCGCCACTCGTTCCTATCAAGTATATTCAATGAATTTTATGTCTATGGAATCAGTTCAGCCGTTTCTGAGAAAACGTTGACAAAATTCAAATTTTGACTTATCACATCACAAAAGCGACTTTATATACAAATTTTATATTTAAACGTTTTCAAATTTTGATGAATTTTTAAAATTAAATGGCCTGTAGTTGGGCCGTAATATTTTATGATAATGATATCTATCAACAAAAGAAATTATTTTTCACATACGAACATTCGATTCATTATCAAAACATCTACAAAAATCTCACTTTTGCAAATCTCAATTTCACGAAATCACTTTTAATTAACAATCAAGCAAAAACTTATATTCAAACTAACCTATCCTAACCATTGGCCCACTTGCTTGGTAATAAAAGAAAACCGTAATTAACTTGACGTAGGATAAGTTATAGCAATCGCAATATGCGCAACAAAATTTTTGCATATCTCTACGTTTCAAGACCTCCTAAATTGGCATAACCCCATGGTTGGCATAACTTAGAAAAAATGTATATATGAGTGTGTGTATGTATGTAAGTTTGTATGTAATGTATGTATGTTTGTAGTATGTATGTATGTTCGGATACAATTTTTCATCTACGAACCGATTGAATGATTCAAAAAACATTCGATTCCTACTGATGGGGAGACGTGCTGATTAGTTATTGGCGAAAGCAAGTCCTGCTGTTTTGGAGGTACCGGGCAAAAATATCAAAAATGGCAATTTGGAAGTTCCGAATTCTAAACGAAGTTTTTGAATTGAATAATTTGAAAAACATTTAACTTTTGTTGATGTAATGAAGAAATTATTAAATTTTTGGGAAAGCAGGTCCAGCAATTTTGGAGATACTGAGCAAAAAGTTCTAAAAATATCAATTTGGAACTAAACGTCCGATTTGAATGTAAAAAACATATCAATTGCATTGATGTTTTGTAGAATTAATTAAATTTTTGGGAAGGCGCTTCCAACGGTTTCAGCGATCTGCTGGAGATAAGATATTTATTACTTTTATTTAGTTGAAACATTTCATTATTTGCCACTTTGAATTACTTTAATTTTATCAGTCAAAATTGATTTTATAGCTCTTGGTATGCGGCAATGTCTATCTCTCGTTAGTTACATCTTTTGAACATTATATTAACATTTCTTCAAAATATAATTGAAATAAATATTTTGACTAGATTATTCTAATTAAGTAAATACTCTATTCTAAGAAATTAATGTGACTATAACATTGTTCTTTTCTTTATAATATGGAAATTCGTGTTATTTTGAACATATCTAATTTGAACAATGTGAAATGTTACTGATTATTCAATCGAAAGCCTATGTCAAAACAAAGTTTTTATTTTATTTGCTTTTCTTATAGCTTATTATTAAGATGTATATGTCAATGTAAATTTTATTGCAAAATATGATGTGGCTAAAATAACGTATAAATTTTTGTTAAGTTGTACCTTGCACCTCCAATTTCCATGATCGACTTAATTTACAATTCATTTTTCAAGGCTCTTTCAATGCATATGATGGCGAACGGTTAGCCTTCAAGCTATTATCATAACGACGATTTATTAGCAAAAACAATGTGTCAATTGAATGTTCAAATTTTAACGTTCTTGAAATTTCTATACCAAAAATGTTATACGGACTGTTCGCGTGATATTTGGCTCACATACCTCTATGATTTTATGAACGTTGCATCAATGATTATATGTCAAAAGATAGAAGATTATCTAGCCGCTTACGACAGTAATTATTAAGAAAATACGTCCAAACAGAATTATCTTAATGGCGGTTCATAAAATTATATATAGCTCTATAGTCATAAAAACTTCCATCATTTCAATATGTTTCTGCATAACATCATAGTATCTTTTGCTTGTCTTGACATAATACGCTTCTAGAAATAATGATGATTATTATGCCAAAGACCAGACATGGCCAATCTATTTTAAGTCTCGTGCTAACATGTTATTTGAATCAGGGCTAGGGATGATTATGTATTCAAATTAATTTTACATTTTATTAAAAGCAATCTTTTTGTCAAAATTTAATAATGTTTGTATCCCAAAAATAAAAATACTATTATCGATGAGCTGTTTTAATATACATACACGTATAAGTAAAATTGTTGATGCTAAATGATAGAGTTATAACAAAAAATAAAATTACATAATATGTACGCTTAAATATATAGGGTAGAACGGGGCTTAAAAGTACGCGGGTAAAAAAGGTCTACCATCATTGTCAAAAAACAAATCAAGTCAAATTTGGATTTTTCAACAACAATATTTGAAAAGAGAGTGCAAAATATATTTAACTAGTCATCGCCTTAATTAAGCAATGTTGCTTTTAAAAAATAAAAGGCTATGTTTGAAAATCTATAGCATAAGTTTTTGCTTTTGTTGTGAGCACTGTTTACTTAACAATATTTAAATATTAGTTATTTAACTATTTTATAAGATGTATTGTTAATTTTAAATTTTTAACAGATTTCACATGGTCAAAGCCATATGGTCATATGGAATGGGTTAAAATAGACACAGTGAAACTTCACCCTGACCAAAGTGTGAACAATAAGAATATAGTATCTAAAAAGTGAATTAATTAAAAGAAGTGAAGTAAAGCAATTTTTAAAGAGATAAATTAAACTAATAGTTATTCCAACTTTAGTGATGAATATTTCTTACTCGTTTAAATACAGTGTTTGTAAAAAATGTGCTCATGGAATTTATATTTTGCATTAGTGAAATAATGTAGCAACTATTTTCTGAAATATTTTTAAATATAAAATTAAGGCTAAGTCTAAACTTTAAACAGTATAATTATTTAAAGTCAAACCTAATGTTGTGAACTGATATTCTCCGAAGTTCTTGCATTTTCAAAATCAGTTCAGAACTTTTTGTGAGAAACGTGCAAGAATTACTTGGCACGTTTAAAAAAACATAAAATTAGTAAGTCGGATTTTCTGGTGACAACATAAGCTTCGCGCAGTTGAAAAAGCGAATAAATACAATTATAAGGTGATTTTATTAGATCAAATAATTAAGAAATAGCTACTGTTGATTCCGGTTGAACAAAAAAGAGCATAAAAACATCTTAAATATCGCGGCTTTATGACTAATAAATAATATTAAAAGTATTTTATATGTGACAGCTAATGAGAACAGTTTGAGAATTGTCGAGAGTGTAAATCAGCACATTTCTTAGAATAACACTAAAATCATACATAAAAAATCTGCTCTGAATTTATTTGATGTGCGAAATATTTTGTATTAAAATAAAAGATTCAACACCGTTTTACAATTATAGTGATGTCCAAAACGTTATATAGTAATATAAAAATTTGTTATCAACTGTAAGAGTAAAATATTTTCTATTTTCTTTAATTGATAAACTAAACTAAACTGAAGGATAGAACTCATATCTGCCGTGAATCAATATATGTCTTAAGTTCTATCGATTTTAGTATTTTGGTAAAAAACTAAAGAAAAATTTAATATATTATTCAACTTAAAGCCTAAAAAGTAATATTATTTATCAATTGAAATACGAATAACTAAGAACTAGCAATTCCTTCTACGTAGAGAAAAAATTTAAACTTCTATTTAAATGTTAATATACTATAAGTAACTGATAACTATTTATAAATTACAACTAATAATATATAATTACTACTAATTAATTGGATATTAAATAACTCAAATAAATTGCATTAAATTACATGTGATATAATCGCAAGCAATATTCGAATCAACGCTAAAGTTTCGAAGATTTTTTGGATTTTTGATACAAATTCATTTTTGGTTCATGAATAATTTATAAATTTCTAATGAATTAGTATATAGATTCTGCATATGCCAAATAAACTATTTTAATTTTAAATTTATAGTATATGGATAGTATATAGTATATGGATTATGCATATACCAAATAAACTATTTTAATTTTAAAATTTGGTTAAAATATTTTGGTTTTGCTATAAGAGAGATTTAAAATAGCAATGCATTGATGTGTTCCGTTTTAATAAAACTAAAAAAACTGTCATAAATCTCGTAATATATGTTTCTATGTGAAGCAAACCAATTAATACTTTCAACAGTATTCGAAGTTTAATTTAACGCCAACTCAGTATGGACAACACATACTTTTCGATATCGAACGATAGTGTTCTTGTTGAAAATAATATTCAATTTATTCGTATCAAAGATTTTTATACTTGCTGAGGCGATATGCGTCGATATTTCATCGTCAGTTTGACAAAATAACGCTTAAGACATTCCTCGCCGCGAGCCCAAATTATAGGGTAGGTCCATCGGTATATGGAACTTCGAAATAAAGAAAATATTTATGAGCTGTTTAAAGGACAGTCCTGATATATTTAAGTTTTTTAGTAAGGAATTTCAAGAAAGCGATATTAGATGGATCATCATCCTAAGAGAAAAATGCCCGAAGCAGACTGTATGTTTCTAATATTCTAACACATTTTTAACTAGTGGTGCATGGTATCGCGCCTTAAGGCAAATCTTTCCGAACCAAACATTCAAATTTTTAGAAAATATTAAATTTTTTTAAAAACTTTGAAAAATTAGATTTGTAAGAATTTTGAAATTTTTGAGAAAAATTGACATTTTTGAAAATTTTTATTTTTTTTAAATTTCAAAAATATTTTGAAAATTTCGAACTTTTTTTTCAAAGCAATCGCACTGCGTTAGCTGCATAGAGACGAAATTGAGAAATGTAAACAAAATTTGTACTTATTATGAAAATCTTTATAAAATATCTTATAATTTATTGTGCAATATATGTCTAATAATCATTTTTGACCGCAAAATGACATTTTTTTACTGTTTTGAATAGAATTTCTGAAACCCCTAGACCTGTCTATTTGAAAATTTAATTAGTTTTTCATCTTAATTAATAAAATTTTTAATTTTTTTCAATTTTTAAAATCAGGCGCTCCGTTCTCTCAAAAACTTTTGCCCCCTACCTTTAAAACGGCTGAATCTGTATTTTCCATATGGGCTTGTTCTTATCAATAGGAACGAATGTTTTTTGAATCATTCAAATCGGTTGATCCGTGTTTTCGCAATCGTCGACAAAAATTGTATCCGCAAATCCGTACATACTATAACTTACCCTACGTCAAGTAAAAAATCAAGTTTTCATTTCTCTCCAAAGAAATTAATTCCATTTCATTTCAATTGAACGAAAATTATTATTTTATACTAAAAATTACTTATTAAAAATCATTGCGATTGAAGTATTCTCTTCTCTCATCCACAAAATAAATTCTAGTTTTATTTTAATAGTTTCAATAAAATAGAAAAAATTCTATACAATAATTTATACGATTTGTGAATAGATAAATTTAATGTTTTTTTCGAAATATGATATATTGAAATTATATGACTGAACGTAATTTACAGGTGACTCTAATACATGACTTCCATTTTATTTTAGCACGTAGTTTTATCTTATTAATTTATGCATTTCAAAGTGTGTTCTACCACGATATTTATATCAAATGTAGATCTAATTTGTTCAAGAATTTTAAGTTAATACATAAATTTCATGTCATTTATAAAATCACATAATATGCAATTTATTTTCAAATACATGCATTTAATAGTTTTACTTTGAGGAGCCAATGATATTAAAATTACTCTTCGGTATCTGCATTTTGAATTATCGTAAAATATCTCCGAGAAACATATTACATGTAATCTCAACATGATATGTCTTTGCCAATGATGGCTATATATTTTAAATTAGATTTATTTCTATTTCTGGTGCAACAGCTACCGACACTTTTATGCAACGATCTTCAAAGGCACTTAGAAATGGAATTTAGCAAAAATATTTTTATATCTAATAATATACGTACATATTGCTAAAGAAATTGATTTATTTAATTAAGTCTTTAGCTATGAATTAAACAAAACGATTTGATCTATTTTCACACAAATTGAACCAATTCCAATATAGATTGATTTATCCATCAAAAGCTCAAACGCTTTCAAAATTTATACTGCATAAGTCGCTGATATCTTTGACTTCTCTATGAATATTTGGCTTGAACAAATTATACATAAACCTAATCTAGAAAATATCCGGACGATATTCACCATACAATTCTTACTTTGTAATTCTTGTGGAAAGTTTTGTATAACCAATCAGTAAAAACATCTAAACAATGGTTTTTCGTGACTTTTTTCGTGATCATCAGGGTTTCTTGATAAACGATTTCTACGCTAAATCATTTTTATAAAAAAATTAGTGGTGTATGGCATCGTGCCTTAAGGCAGATTGATGGAACCTCCCGTACCTTAATAAAATATGCGAGGAATATTAAATGTTTTCAAATAGATTATTAAAAATAAGGTAACTTCCATTCTTCTTATTTTATAAAAGGTAAATAAACAAAACTTAAATAATCGGATTTAAAATGAAGAACATTGTCTAATATTTCTAAGCATTATATAAACTGAAATGCAAAGTTAAAATCATTTATTTGAAGTATAAAAGTGATGTTTATAACTTTAGCTAGAATTAGAAAAAAATCAGAATTATTTTCTGATATTAAAAAAAAATGTTTTGAAAATTAAAAAAAATTGAAATAAAAAAAATCTTTCCCCAAAAGTAATCGTTTCGTCAACACAAGCTAAGTTCTCTCAAAAACTGTTATTTTTTGCATGAAAAATTGCTCCGAAATGGCTGAATTTGTCTTTGCCGAAATCTAATCACTACTTCTCCCCAACATTACGAATCGAATGTTTTTGAATCATTCAAATCGGTTGATCCGTTCTTTTAAAAACTGACATTTTTAGCACTTTTTGCTCCATATGTTTGATGCCGTCTGAAACGTCTAAATCAGTACGTCTCCTCATCAATAGGAATCGAATTGCTTAATCCATACGCCCGAAAACGTCGACAAAAAATTGTCTTTACACATTCACACACCATGCACACACATCCATTTTTCTAAGTATGCCAAAATTTTCAGAAACCTCTGAAACGTGAATATATGAAAAAGTTTTCAATTTCGATTTTTGGCACATTACTATAACTTCGCCCACGAAAAGTAAGAAAAAATGGTAAATAAAAAAGTAAACTTAGTTAAAGAAAACAAATTTACACGTGATAAATTAAAAAATTCTTATTTCAACTCTGCTAATGAATATTTCTGGTATGTCTTTCAAAATACCTGTTGAAGGTTATATACAGCGTTATCTTTGCGAAAAATATGCCCATAAAATTTTCTTGCTTAAATAATGTAGCTATTATTTCGTAAAATTCTTTCAAAATTAAAAAGACATTGAATCTATTTGTCCCCTAGCTGTCCGATTTTACCCCGCCTATGGGACAGTTGATAAAATCTAAAACAGTAGTAAAAACACATATCTATAATTATGAATTGACTGGGTATTTATTGAACATAGTGTGGTAGTTGTTTGTTTGATACTTTTTATGTGTTGTAATGTAGTTCATTTGGTAGACAGTATAATTACTCAAAGTAAAATTGGCCCTTTATGCCCGAACCTACTCTATTCTATGGATTTTTTATAGCGAGTATAACACAGCATATCACTTATTTTAAAATACTAATAATTTATTGAATCATTTATTGATATATTTTTTGGTAAGAATTGTCGACATTCTGACTTTATTTCCTATTTGTTTAAAATAGGGTTTATTTCTTGAAAAATAGTATCAACAATTTTTATAAAATACCTTTTAAAATTTTAAATTACTTACTAATTGTAATAGAAAAAATATCGGGATTTGTTATGGATATTCGATGCAAAGCACTCGTGCAATATGACAAGACATGAATTAGCTACAATGTATTCTCATAGATCAGATTACGGAGAAGGTTGGCTCTTCGGATATCACCGACCGAGCTATTGCGATAATGTGATGTATGAAAGTAAATCTCAAAAATGGTATGTTGACGTTCATAATCATAATAGTAATAATATAACGATACCCCGAGGCTAGAGAAACAGGAGAGAACGTGATAAAAATGCGGCCGCATTGTAGGCGCTCTGGGATAGGACGAGTGTGCATGCATTACCTGTAGTATCTTCATTCGAATTTGAACTTTCTACAAAGCGTTCGACGCAATAAATTGTACATGTTCTCAGCCGATTGAGCCCCAGGTGATACCGCGCTAATAATACACCCACGCATGTCGTACGAAATAATTTCATGATGGACAAATTCCACGAGTTGGTATATTATATAATTAACTGTTCTTCTGGAATCTACTGGCGATCATGATTTTTTTGGTTTTCATCATCTCAGTAATTACCGTAATGCTTGCAATAATATTACTTCACAAAATTGTTATTTATAAGAAATAAATTACATGTGTTTTAAGCACTATTATTTGGTTTAATAACTGTTATGTATTATAACGAATAACTATTATTAATATATCGTCGGCTAGAAATTTCGAAAAAATGCGGATTGTAAAAGATTGATATTGCCTGCTTAAAATTAATTAATTTTTAAAAAATACAAACTAGGTGTAGGTATCATTTTACCTTGCAAGTTGCAAAAGCTTCCCGAAATTTGTCAATAGTCGCTTTAATCAGTAAGAATTGAAATTTAGCAACTTTTAAATTTGTTACAATGAAATTTTAAAATTTTGACACTGTCCATCATTCGATAGTTTGATGCATTTTTATAATTAAATCATTTGTGGTAGGTCTTAATATTAAGGATGTCCGTTAAAACCATGATGTTCGTTCATCATGATACAAGGTTTTGCCAAAATCCTCAAAATTTTTAACTTTCTGTGGGGTAAGTTATAGTAATGGCAAAAACACGAAAATGATTCGATGGAAGGAGACCTGCTGATTAGTTTTTGGACAAGGCAGATCCAACCGTTTCGAATATACGGTACCAAAAAAGTGGCAACTAGTGGGGCGCATGGCATCGTGTCTTAAGGCAAATTGCTGGAATTTTTTGTACCAAAAATTATTTTTTTTTAAAAGATTAACATTTTTGAAAAAAATTACTCTGAAAAAATTAGATTTTTGAGAAACTATAAATTTTTGACAAAAATGTACTTTTTTTGAAAAAAAAGACTGAAAAAAAATTATTTTAAAATATTTTTTAAATTCTGAACTTTTTTTAAAGCAATCGTACTGTTTTAACTGCTTACTGAAGCGCGTAAGCGCCGCGCCGCCTTCTAACGTATAAACATTGGTACGGAACCCATAGGAATGTAAACAATATTTATATTTATTATCAAAATTTCTATAAAATATCTGATAATTTGATGTGCATATGTCTAATGATCATTGTTGACCGCCAGATGGCATTTTTTTTTACTAGATCTCCGAAACTGCTAGACCTGCCTTCATGAAAATTTGATCAGTTCTTCATCTTGAAAATACAAGTAAAATTTTTTTTGAATTATTCAAATCGGACGCTCCGTTCTCTTAAAAACTGAGGTACCGTTTTTGGCACTAATCAGCACGTCTCCTTATCAATACAAATCGAATGTTTTTTGAATTATTCAAATCGCTTCATCCGTGTTCCCGAAATCGTCGACAAAAATTTATATCCGCACACACACACATACATCAATTTTTTCTAAGGTATACCAAAATATTCAGAAACCTCTGAAATGTAAAGATATATAAAAATTTTCATTTTCGATTTTTTTGCGATTACTGTAACTTGCCCTACGGGAAGTTAAAAATGGCTTCGATTTTTTGTCTTTACGTAGCTAAAGCAGCGCGATTGCTTTGACAAAAAGTTCAAAATTTCAAAATATTTTAAAATCAAAATCATAAATTTTGAATCTTTTTAAAAAATTTAATTTTTTAAGGCATCAAGATATATTGATTTATAAAAACAACCCTCCCCTATCTCCTCTAGAAATTTTTTGGTAGGGCTTATTTGAACGGAATTATATACTATAGATCAGAAGGCAGTTAAATTTTAAAGTCATTTTTAAATTTATATATTTTCAATTTTTTTATTTTAATTTGGGTTAGTGTTACGACCATTTCAAGTAATCAATAAAAATGTAAATCTTTTGAGTATTTATAAGCCAGAATACATTTTTCAGAATAAAATCATTCAAATCAAATCTAAAATGGTAACATCATGCAGAAAATTATTTTCTTTTATGTGCTGGTCAATAAATTGTTATCGGCTAACAGTACACGCTGTTTCTCGACGATATACGAATATGACAGATATTTTATTGTAGTGCGTGCCACGACCACAAATATTCGACCACAACTACAATAAATAACGTGGAACACGTTTATGTTAAAGGTGATAATAATCTCAATGTCAAAGACGTTGATGGTTTCTAAAGTGATTTCATTGCAAATACTGCGGCTTTGTTTTTATGGCAATATTTTTACATGCTCAATTCCTGATCTTTTCTTCCGCCTCGCATACCTCAGTTAGATAAATAATTTATATTTATCTTTATATTTTATTTTAATTCAATAAGTAGGTACATATTTCTAGAATTTCATAGCTATTTTTAAATAAACCAACTGAGTAATTAGCTATACTTGGTTTAATTTTTTTTATACTTTTTTTGTTTGAGAATTATAATAATCATTAAATATATTATATAATATAATATCATATAAGAAAGAGCGGGGCTTAAAAGGTTCACCATCCATATCTCAAGAACATATAAATTTAAAAACTCTTGTAACAACTTTATTTGAAAGTAGAGGGAAAAAGATGTATAACCATCACCTTGATTTTTATGACGTTGTAATTGGGAGATAAACGGAAATAATGCTGTTTTATATTTGTATTCTTAATTATAAGTTAGATTCGACAGCTTTTTTTGATATTCTGTATGAAAGTGGGTGGGGTAAAAAGTACCAACTAAAGCTTTACCCTGGTAAAAGTGTAAACAATAAAATATAGTGAATAAAAAACCAAAATTAGTTAAAAAAAAACAGTTATACAAGAGATATATGAAATAAATAGTATTTACAACTACTGATAAATATTTCCTACGAAATACTAGATCAAGGTTAAATACAGTGCTATTTCTGTAAAAAATGTACCCATAAAATTTATATTCTGCATTGGTTGAATAATGTAGGTATTATTTTGTAAAATACCTTTAAAACTAAAAATAAGATGGGGTTAAAAGGAGCAAGTGACATATTTTTGAAAAACAGCAACATTTCTACAATTAGCTGGGAGTTTTACTGATCATAGTCAGATAGTTGCTTGTTTGACATGTATTATTTGTTGTGATATAATTGGTTTGGTTTTCACAATATAATTGCTCAAAGTCAAATTGGACCTTTGTGCCTCTCCTTATCCCATATATTTTTTCTGAATTATTAATAATAATTATTAAGTCAATTAATAAAAGCTAATATTAGCATGAAAGTAGAAGCAAAGAAATATTCAATCATTTTTCCATTTTTCCAGTAATATATAAAATATCTTTAGCGACATAGCTTATACAATAAAATAACTAATTTTAAAATGAATATAATAATCATCTGTATAAGTCTATTCTATTGTGTCCATATTATGTGCCTATACTATAAGAGACTTATGCGTCGAACCCGATCCTTGCGAGATTGTCGCGGCGTGACCGGCCGTCTGCGCTCTCAGATTGACAAGAATCCGCTGAACCTGCGACGCCCGGGGACAGCCCGCACATTGTCCGCGCATTGTTTACCGCGCTCTCTTCCCGGACCACCGTCTCGTTACATATACTGCTCATTGCATTCGCGATATGCTCTGTGCGTTGTCTCCTTACCACCGCCTTGATGATGCACTAGCATACCGCAAGAATATGATGTCGATTTTTTATTATTGAAAGTTTGCACAAGTATGCTCAATAATTTCAATTTAACTTGATTTTACTTTCTGTTGTTAAAATTTTAAAGTTTTTGAAGCATACTAACAAATGATCACCATATAAAGGAATATATAGAAAAACTCGTAAAATATAAATAAGCATGAATAAAATATACATGTATGGGAGGGGGAGGAAGTTTGGGGAAAGGGGGGGTTTGACAAAAAATCACGTGGCAAAGGGAGGGGTCTAGTAAGATATCACGTGTATTTATTTTTTATCTGAATTTTCAAAAAAAAAATCAAAAATTTTACGATTTTTTCGTAAAACTAAAAAAAAAATCAAAAAATTTTACGTAACTAAAAATACAGGTAATTTTTCGTGGGTGAGAAAGGGTAATTTTAAATTTAAGGACTTATCACCAATGGGAAGGGGAGGAACAAAAATCCCAAAAAGTCGATCACGTGATGAATGAACGCCCTCTAACAGGAAGCAAATATTGAAATATACTATTCTCTATGAACGATTAAATAAATTAATAATAAATTTGAATAAATATTAAAATTTTATTAATTTCCTGTAAGCTGGTTTATAGTTTTTTCTTTGTATAGCAAAGGAAGTGCGTTATGCATCTCAGACTGAGTATGTCGGGCACAACACCGACTAAAACTTCAGCTTATCTTTAGCCTCAGGTCTCCCCGGAAACCGACGTTAGGCATTTCTACAGGGGGGAGGATCTAGAACGCTATATTTCTCTTTCGGAAATCATATTTTTTGTAATTATTGTCATTCGCTTTTCTTATTTCCGAAGATCGCAGGTCTATTAGCACTTCGGTAGCAAATGTGTCTATTGCGTTCACGCACCCTCAGTTGTCAGCATCTCTTTTACAACAGTGTCTGGAGTAATTGTTTGGCTTAATATCTCTTCTTCAATCTTCCGGGTTATAGTGTGAGAGTATTTATGTGCGGATACAATTTTTCTCCGACGTTTTCAAGAGATCGACGGATCAAGCCGATCTTAAAATATTCACTTCATATTAATATGTCGACGTGCTGATTAGTTTTTGGCAAAGGCAGGTACAGCCGTTTCAAAGATGCAGTGGAAGAAGTTTAAAAAATAACAATTCAGGAGCGTCCAATAGGAATGATCCAAAAAATATTTCACTTGTATGGATGGAATAAAAAAAATTATTAACTTCTTGAGATTATTTTTCACAGTGTTAAAAATATTACAATGAGAATGTTTTATTTAGAAGTATTTTTTTGGTTTATTTAGTTTATTGTAAACATACGTAAGTGTTTTGTGCGATTACAATATTAGAATTATGAAATTTACAGTACATATTTATTTATAACTAGCTGACCCGGCAAACGTTGTTTTGCTAAGTTAGGTATTTCTAAGCAACTTCTAAAGAATAAAAAAAAGAATACTTTATTTTAGGAGTGTAAGGAAGTTTGTATAGTTTGAATGGTACAGACAATGAGGTATTATAAACACAATAAACTTCAAAGTCTACTTGTATAATAATAAATTATATAATTCATAATAACAATATTCGTTTGATCATATTTTGTTAATACAATCAAACTGGAAGTTTTATACACTTTCTATAAAAATATAGTATAATTCAATCCAAGTCTTTTTTAATCTTTAGCCATAGTCAATGTTCAGTTGGTCATTTTTGCCCCACACAGATGTAAGTTTTTAAAGTGTTGAATCTCACTCAAAATTAACATTACATTTTATAAAACAATTAAATAGTTAAAATTTATATTAAGGTCTCGTGAACTAAATCACAGTGGTCACAACCCAAAAAACTAACAACAAAAGGAAATACTTTTGTTATGAATTTTCAAAGATTACCGTTTATCTCCTGATAGCAAAGTCATAAGAATCAAGGTTATAGCTGGTTATACATCTTTTCCCCTCTACTTTCAAATATTGTTGTTGAACAATGCTAAACTTTACTGATTTTTAAGATATTGGTAGTGAATCTTATTAACCCCAGATCTTCATATATTACTATCCATTCTTCGATAAATTCATAGAAAAATTTTCCAGTTTATTCTTCAAAATTAGTGGAAAATAACCATTATTGAATTATATTTTACATTGCATTATCGAATGATTGTTGAAGTTCTTCATCTTTTTCAATTTGTAGAGTGATTCAATAAAACATGAACGATACCTGACTGTGTCTAAAATGCATAGATTTTGACATATCTTTTGAAAGGAATACCTTCAGAATTGTACTCATTTTTCTGCTATACTTGTTCTAGTACCCAAACTGTCCATACATTTAATTGAATGCGAGCATTATAATCAATTTTCAAAATATTTTATTCCAGAGAATTTGTAATTATGTGCATTGACATTTTTACAGATGTGTGTTCCAAAGTTCTATTATCAACTGAGACTTCTTATTTGAGTAGTGGTCTGTTATATCTGGGAATAAGTTATTCGACAAAATGTCCCCTTTGATCGATTCCAAATTTAGGTTCTTAATTTAAATAATCCAAATAGAATAATAATATAATCTAGAAAATATTTTATAAATACTAATGAATATAAAATTATGCAACTAAGACTGAGCCCAATCCGTACAGCCATGTTAACGTTTTACCCCGAATTGTTATATAGCTATATAAAATAGACATTTCTTCTTTATGAATTTGATTGAACATATGTACATTTCCAACATGAGTACATATTGTGATAAATTTCAATGTGTTTATTTTGATTTTCCTTTTGTGCAACCGTGTATCCAAATTAGTGGCATCTTTGTTATCACCATGACTTGTATGTAGTGTGCTCGGGAAGTAATTGAGATTTTCATGAATATGATTTCTAAAATTACTATCTGTGTTATACTCTAATTTTCTTATTCATATCGTTGTCTATTATAACTTGCAATAAGTGATTAGACAGAAATGTCTATGGTGTCCCCTTCGATGAATTCCAAATTAAGGATCTCAATTTGAATAACCTAAATGCAATAATAATATAATTCATAAAATGTTTTGGTAACACATTATTCACAATTGTAATGACAAATATGTATTGTAAATAGATTGTACTGTAAATATTTGTAATGATTACTTCCATATCTAATTAAACTGCACTTATGTTGATGTCACATGTCATATTGCGATCTTCATAAGCAATTTTCAAACAATTTTGTTTCTGAAGATCTTGTACTTGTATGTACACATAATTGAGATTTTTATGAATATGATTTCTAAATTTACTATCTGTGTTATAATCCAATTTTCTTATTCATGTCGCTGTCTATTACAACTTGCAATAAGTGATTAGACAGAAATGTCTATAGTGTCCCCTTCGATGAATTCCAAAATTAAGGATCTCAATTTGAATAACCTAAATGCAATAATAATATAATTCATAAAATGTTTTGGTAACACATTATTCACAATTGTAATGAAAAATTTGTATTGTAAATAGATTGTACTGTAAATATTTGTAATGATTACTTCCATATCTAATTAAAGTGCACTTATGTTAATGTCACATGTCATAATGCGATCTTCATAAGCAATTTTCAATCAACTTTGTTTCCGAAGAACTTGTACTTGTATGTACACATAATTGAGATTTTTATGAATATGATTTCTAAAATTACTATCTGTGTTATAATCCAATTTTCTTATTCATATCACTGTCTATGGTGTCCCCTTCGATGAATTCCAAATTTAGAATCTCAATTTGAATAACCTATATGCAATAATAATATAATTCAGAAAATGTTTTGGTAACACATTATTCACATTAAACCAATAAGTACTTGCACAGCACAGCGTTTGAAACAAATTTAGTTATTTATTTTTTCATAAGCAAGCCTTAATCAATCAATAATGATAGTATTATTTCAAGCTGTTGATAAAAGAATACAAATAGGCAGTGAGCAAACACTTGAGAATTAAATAAAAACCTCATATAAAATCAAAATAAGCATTCTTATTAACATTTAAAAATATATAAATAATTAAATTTTAAAATTAAAAGAATAACACATAATCTGTTCCAAATTGACAATCATCTATTTGACACATGAGTAAGCGATACTCGATACATCTGTCATTTGAATAATATTGTGTGGGAAGCCATTTTGAATCAAGTGCTGTTTACCAAAAATTTTCAAATTAAAAATGTAAAGTTTCTACGCGGATTTGAAATATTATCTCACCTTTTGGACAATCTCTGGATTGGCACGAATTTTTCAAGACTAAGGCTGGCCAAATCGATTCAGCCGTTTTCGAGTTTTATTCGGACATTTGAAAGACAGCTCCATTTTTATATATAAGATAATCTATTTGAAAATATTTAAAATCATTATTAATAGGTAAAATTTTTGTTAATTATAGATTTTTACTATCTGGAGTATTTAATTAGGTAACTACAGTTTAACGTTGGTTTAAAATATAATCATATTTAATCATTTATAACATTATGATTTTTCTAATAAAACTTATCGATTATTTTTTTAAACACATTTACACTTATCTACATTTTTAAAAATTCTAAATATTGTAGGAACCATCGATAAGGTTGTTCAGTTCTCTGTACAATTTAATATTTCTGATTTCAAAAATAAAGCTATAGCACAATTAAATTTGATAAAATATACCGTTCAACATTGCGCGCTTAAAATGAATGTCAGAGCTGATCTTTGAAATCTTTGGAATCAATCAAATTTAAGGCTTATTAAAAATATTTTTTCAAAAATATCCAGTCGTTACAAGGTGATTTTTGCCTTACTAGTAAGCCGATGCTTTGAATGTTCAAGACGTCGCGGCGCCCAAAGGCACACGACGCACAGCGAGTTGATTGCTGCACGACAATGCCGGGAGGCGCCACTTCCATTGTATCACACGAACTTAAGAGCTCGAAACGACCAATGCGTCGGTGTCGGCAACCGTGAGAAGACGAAATATTTAAAATTTTTAAATATTATTATTAACTTCCCGTAGGGCAAGTTATAGTAATCGCAAAAAAATCGAAAATGAAAATTTTTATATATCTTTACGTTTCAGAGGTTTCTGAATATTTTGGCATACCTTAGAAAAAATGGATGTATGTGTGTGTGTGTGTGTATGTGTGTGTGTATGTGTGTGTGTATGTATGTACGTGTGTGTATGTATGTGCGGATACAAATTTTCGTCGACGATTTCGGGAACATGGATCAACCGATTTGAATAATTCAAAAAACATTCGATTCGTATTGATAAGAAGACGTGCTGATTAGTTTTTGGCGAAGGCAGGTCTAGCCGTTCCGATGATACGGGGCAAAAAGTGCCGAAAACGGTAACTCAGTTTTTAAGAGAACGGAGCGTCCGATTTAAATAATTCAAAAAACATTTCACTTGTATTGACAAGATGAAGAATCGATAAAATTTTCATAAAGTTAGGTCTAGCGGTTTCGGAGGTATGGAGGAAAAAGTAAAAAAATTAGCCATTTGGCGGTCAAAAATGATCATTAGACATATGCACATCAAATTATCAGATATTTTATAGAGATTTTAACAATAAGTATACATTTTGTTAACATTCCTATGGGTTCCGTACCAATGCTTATGCGTTAGACAGCGACGCGGCGCTTACGCGCTTTATATTTTGTCCCTATGCAGTTAAATCAGTACGATTGCTTTGAAAAAAAAGTTCAGATCTTCCACAATATGTCAAAATAAAGAAAAAAAAATTTTTTTTCAAAAAAAAAAAATTTAAAAAAAATTTTTTTCTTAAAAAATTTTTTTTTTCAAAAAAAAGTAATTTTTTGTCCATATATATAGTTTCTCAAAAATCTTATTTTTTCAAAGTACATTTTTTTCAAAAATGTTAATCGTTTTTAAAAAATTAATAATTTTTGGTACGGGAAGTTCCAGCAATTTGCCTTAAGGCACGATGCCTTAATTCCCTTAAGACAGAATTCCACTTACAGCTAGTTATATCATTAATGCATAGTTATTTTGACTGAAAGTTGTTCTCGTATCAACTTATTGACATAAGATTCTTGTATTCGAAATCATTACCAAGTAATTCCGTTACGTCTTCAATTGAAGCATACTAAAATCAATTCGAAGTCATTGTTACAGATCAGTATGTCGAATATTAGTTGAGCTGCTCAAAAATTTATTTATTTTATTTAATGTCCTCGTTTGTAGATAAGTGGTTAGAACGACTGGATCTAAATCAAAGGTATCGGTTTCGATGTGGTTTCGAGCAGCCTAATGTCATGCAGTAGTTACATCGATTTTTACTTGAAAATAAAAATAATAATATATTTTCAAGTGAAAATAGTATTTACCCGGCATTGATGCATTAATAATAAGTCATCCCTATTAAATATATTGTAATAATCTATCACGTAGTGATGAGACAACTGTTTGGTTGGTTTGGCATGTATAATATGCTACTTAGTTAGTAAGTTATTTATTGCAACAGTTTATATAACCCTCAAGTTTTAATCGCTGTTTAAACAAATAATTGAAAAACTTGCGGTGTATGACATCGTGCCTTAAGGCAATTTGTTGGAACTTTCCCTTTTTTCTTTTCCTAAATTTTCAAAAGCTTTAATTTTTTTGGAAAATTTTAAGTTAATTTTTTCAAATTTCAATTTTTTTGTTTTATAGACAAAACCCATAAAAATATACTCAAAATTTGTACTTCTTATTGAAATATCTCTGCAAAATATCTAATTATTTCATGTGCATATGTCTAACGATCATTTTTGGTCGCCAAATAGCGTTTTGTTAACTTTTTTATTGGATATCCAAAACCGCTAGATCTGTTTTTTCACAAATTTAACAATTTTTTTATTATATCGATAGAAGTGATATGTTTTTTGAATTATTCAAATCGGACATTACGTTCTTTTAAATTTGCCATTCTTGTTACTTTTTAGCCCGTATCTCCGAAACAGCTGGGCCTGCCTTTGCCAAAAACTAATTAGCACGTCTTCCTATCAAGCAATGGAATGTTTTTTGAATCATTTAAATATGGAAGAAGAAATTAATATGTTACAAGTAATAACTATCTCTCTCTACATGATTCTATATAAATTTATGTGTTATATATATATATATATATATATATATAATAATATGAGATAATATTTATAAATACATGATACATGCGGAGCATTTCATATTTACTTCTCATATCCATCTTATATACCTCATGTCATATTGAAATAAATGAAAGAAACACACAATCATTATTATTTGTATGATTTATGCTTTTCGTGGAAAAATCACACATATTCTTTATGTATTCTACTTGGCTGACTTTTGGACGATTCGTACTCAGATCTATAATAAAATTAAAATTTCATATTATTTTTATATGTTCAATCGAAGAATCGAATTACCGATTGAGTGTTTAAAATAATAAATAACTTTCTCGACAAAAATAATTTTTTTTTTCATCTCATATTCATTATTTCAGAAACACTTATGACAGTACAAATTTAGATTCAAATTTAGAACTTAGCGGGCAAGCATCAATCATAAAATAATCTAACGCTAATGTGTAATCCGTGATAAAACTTCCCGTATCAAAATATAATTACGTATTCCGCTCTCTATCTCGAAACCTAGGTCAAAGCTCATCAAGTTCTCATTTCGCGGAACTCGAATTAAAGTAATATTCTCATTTGGCGGACCAAAATGTACAAAATGTTATTCAGGTTGACGGAACCTGTTGTGTCATTTGGTGCATAATGATTGTGGTATGTAGAATCACTGCGACTAACGCGCATTCTTGGTCAACATGTATCATCATGTGAAATGAATCTAGACTGTAAGCTAAAGGACAAGATGTTTAAATAAAAACTTTCCATTAATTGGACGTCATTTTTCAAACCATTTGTGCTTCTGAAATCGGGAATAATTATTCTATCTAAAGCAAAATACTTCAAAAAAATGTCGAGCATATTTGCTTAATTCCAAATATTCAGGATCTACAGGCAACCTGGATATCAGTCCACATTGTCAATTTTGCACGTTGAGCAGTCTTGTTTAGTTTACAAGACCCGAACAAATATGTATTTCTATATTCTTTAACGCAGAGGATTGCATTTGTACCTACATTAACTAATCTAAGAGATCGGCTCATGTATAAAAGTGCATTTCAATTTTTTAATAATGGAAAACATTTTGTCAATACACTTGCCACTAGCTCTTATTTTATGACATCAAGAGACACTAATGCATCTAATTCCATCACATCTGTTGCATGTAATATCAAGACACTTGCTTAGAAAAGATGCTATATAAGATTTGTGATATTGATAATTTAAATGAACTTTTTACACTTCGACCAGTTTCATGGCATGTGTTGATAAATTGCAATGGAACGCTGATTTACTCGTATATACTTTCTAATTAAATGTGAGACGAAATGTGATAGTAAAATACTTGAGATTTTATCATAAAATTTCAATTTATTCGTTAAGTGATCACAAATAAATTATATCTTGATTTGAAAAACCGAAATTTAATTCTTTTTGCTTCTGTCATCTATTAGTCTGTCTTAAGAAATTCTTCTGGATAAGAATCAATGTCGATAGACTGTTAAAAAAAATGTTTGCTATTTACTGCATTTAGAAGTTAAATATTGTACAAACGAAAAAAAATATAGTAATGCTATTTGATATTAATGGCCTATTTTCTTTATTCCCTTAGGATAATTTATAATAGTCGCAAAAATCGAAAATGAACAGTTACGTTTCAAAGCCATCTGAACATTTTGGCATTAAGAAAAAATGAATTTATGTGTGTGTGTGCTACAATTTTTCGAGAACAAGGATTAATCGATTTGAATGATTCAAAAAACATTCGATTTCTTTTGACGGAAAGACGTGCTAAATAGTTTTTAACGAAGGCAGGATCAGCCGTCCCGAATATGGGACAAAAAGTGCTGAAAATATTTATTCAGTTTTTTAGAAAAGGAGCGTCCGATATTAATGATTCCAAAAATAATTTACTTGTCTTGATAAAATGTCGACGAAACACCTGAGAACATTTTTGAGGAAGAAGGTCAAACGGTTTCGCTGATATAATAAATATAGTAAAAAAACTTCATTAGGCAGTCAATAACGCTCATTAGACATCATATATGCACTTCAAATTATCATGTTTTATAGAGATTTTAATAATAAGTAGCAAGTACCTCATATAATACTGTTCGTAATTGTACTTTTTATGTTTTTGAATTCCACGAATAGGATTTTAATTTCCTGTATTTTTCAGTCTCTTACTGTTATTTCGTCCATCCAAACCCTTTCCTTCCTTCAATAGTAAAATCTGCATATCTACAATAGTAAAATCTGCATATCTACAGGAAAACTAAATAATTTAGGCAACAATAGTAGAATAAGGTAGTGCGGGGCTTAAAGGTCAACTACTCATATCTCAAAAACAAATAAAGTTTGAAATTTTTTAACAACAATATTTGAAAGTAGAAGGAAAAAGATGTAGTATCAGCCATCACCTTGATTCTGACGACGAATCCATAATAAAAGTATTTTCTTTCATTGTTAGTTTTTCTGGTTGTGATGCCAGACCCGTTATTTAATTTACGAGACCTTAATATATTTTTTAAGTATTCTTTGTTTAATAGTTTTATAGGATGCATTGTTAATTTTAAGTTAGATTAAACAGTTTTATATAGCCTTTAAAAAAACTAAAACATGGGTAAGGTAAGAAGGACCTACTGAACCTTCACCCTAACAAATGTGAAAACAATAAAAAATAAAAAAGTAGTAGTAAGTAATAAAAAAGTTTATTTATTTTATCAACCCTGCTGATGATTTTTTTGATGAAATACCATATAAAGTTTATATACATTATTATTCTCCGAAAAAAAAATGTACTCGTGAAGTTTATATTTTGCATTGTTTGAATAACGTAGCTATTATTTTGTAAAATTAAGAATAAACATTAAACCTGTTTGCTCCGTGGCCGCCTCATTTTACCCCGCCTATGGGGTGAAAAAGACCAGGTTACAAATTTTTGAATAACAGCAAAATATCTCTTAAATGATGATCCAGCTGAAATATTTATTTAACATAGTTAGATAGTTGTTTGTTTGATATGTGTTATACTTGTTGTAATGTAATTGGCTTGGTTCTCACTATATAATTTCTCAAAGTCTACTTTTTTAGCTCAAAAGAGATATGTGTATGAATACTCAGAGATAGATAGTTGTGTAGGCGTAAATGAATTACTAATGAATGATATAGTAAAGATTTATTTCATCACATTAATCCAGTGGTTTCCAACCTTTTATTGCGCCACCCCTTATCCCCCGCTCTAACAACAAAAATCTGTTGTGCCCCCTTATTTTTTTAATAAGTACTCATGTGAAGTTATCATTGAATAATTTCGCTTAAAAATACCTATTTTACGTCCATCCATGGTCAAGGCTCAGTCTCCTTACAGGAAATAGTTGCAGTAGCAAGTGCCTTGGAGCTATCGACTACTGTTATCTATTTGGCAGATCATATCCGGCGCATATAGGACGATACGTCAAAAACGTATCAGCAATATCTTGCTCGCGGGTCGGTATGACGAATCGTGGAAAGAATCAGCGCGAGATGAGTTATTCTAAAAGTTTTACGGCGGTACGGTAGTCCTACATCCCACATCGGTAGTCCATCGTGCTGGCACAATAGGTCGCGCGAAGGTCGACGAAGGCAGAAGCGAGTATTATGATAATAAGTGAGGATGGTGATGGTGAATTTTTATTTGCATTACATGTTGCTGTTAATACAAGTATACATTTGCGTGGTGCCGCTCAATCTATCTGCGAACTTTCAATGACTTCGTCTTGGGTGGTAAATGTTGATTGGTTAACCCATATTGGCTTATTGCACTGCTTCAATACCGTCATTTTAGTTTAATAAACTTATTTGTATTAACTACCCGTAGAGTAAGTTATTGTAATCATTTAAAAATCGAAATTGAATTTTTTTGAATTTTTTTACGTTTTAGAGGTTTCTAAACATTTTGGCATATGTCTGTCAACATGTGTCTATGTATGTGTTTTTTTTTCTATGCATGTGTGGATACTATTTTTCGTTAACCTTTCTGGAAAAAGCAATATTTTTTTTTTATTTTTTTATTTTTTTTACAGACTTTAATTTTAATTGTAACTAAAATTCTAAAGCCCATTTACATTCTTCAAATAAATAGATTTTACTTTGCAATTCACTATAATTCTTACTTATGATTTCATCAAAACCCCAGACGAGCAACGCGCGGGTCCTCCTTGTTAGAAGGAGAACCCGCGCGTTGCTCGTCTCGGATTTTGATGAAACTTGTCACAATGGTAGATTTGATGCCCAAACTGACCGTGGTAAAACATTAGTGGCCTATGAAAAGCGGTTTAATTATAAAAAATTATTAGGTTTGCATTTTAGCAGCGCGTGACATGCATAGCTTGCAATGCTTTTCGTTATCAGCAGCATATTGGCCGAGTGGCTATTGTCGTGGAATTTTAATTTTTGCTCCGGGGTTTAATTCCCAATTCAGATTTAATATTTTTTAACTTCCCGTAGGGTAAGTTATTGTAATGGGCCGAAAATCGGAATTGAAAATTTTTACATTTCTCGACGTTTTGAAGGTTTCTGAACATTTTGGCATACTTCAGAAAAAATGGATGTGTGTGTGTGTGTGTGTGTGTGTGTGTGTGTGTGTGTGTGTGTGTATGTATGTATGGATACAAATTTTCGTCCACGTTTTCGGGCGTACGGATCAACCGATTTGAATGGTTTAAAAAACATTCGATTCCTATTGATAGGGAAAAGAGCTGATTAGTTTTTGGCGAAGGCAGGTCCAGCCGTTTCGGAGATACGGAGCAAAGAGTGCAGAAAATAGAAATCGAGTTTTTGAGTGAACGGAGCATCCGATTTGAATGATCTAAAAAACATACAATTAGTAATGATTGGGAGAAGGGGTTATTAGTTTTTCGCAAAGGCAGGCCCAGCCATTTCGGAGATACAGAGCTAAATGTACAAAAAATGGCAGTTTTTGAGAGAACTAAGCGTCCGATTCAATTGATTCAAAGAACTTTCTGCTTGTCTTAACAAAATAATTGATTTTGAAAAAAAAAATTTTGTTCCATTTTTTTTTTTTTTTTTTTTTTTTTTTTTTTTTTTTGTAGTTTTTTATATCGAAAATATTTCAGATTTCATTTTTAATTCTGACTATAGTTCTAATATACTTTACAAATAATTTCAACTCTGCAATTTAGTTTATATAATTCTTATAAATATTAGACAATGTTACAATATTTATAATAATCTATTTGAAAACATTCAATATTCCTCGAACATTTCGTTACGGTACGGGAAGTTTCAGCAATTTGCCTTAAGGCACGATGCCATAATTGCCTCAAGACAGAATTCCACTTACAGCTAGTTATCATTTTTGTTTGATAATTATAAATTTACGTGTAAATAATATCAACATTTATTTGAGTTTTCGATTAATTTTATATTTTTCGCTAAATATTCCATAATAAAGTTCTCCGTAAAACCTGTAAATTTTTATTTTGATATTACTTATGAAACTTACGATCATATAAATGTTAAGTGATTCTTGAAACATTATAATTTTGTATTAATAACAACAATAATACGGAAGAAGAAATATAATTTATTTCCATATAACAAACTATGTTCAAATTTACTATTATAAGGATGATACTTTGTACGTTTGACCAGCCCACGAATCTAATATTAATAAAAAAAAATGTTTTTGACATCTGGCTTGAAAACATTATTGATAAAATTTATTCACATTAGTTTTTATGTTTTTCTTGTTTTTACGATAAGTACAATCCCCACAAATACTTTCATCTTTTCCAAACAGGATATGCCTAAATTATTAGAAGGCCTTAACTGACATTAAAAATTTTATTCAGAACTTCTTACCATGACTGATTTTTATTATACTTCTTTTATTCTTACATAATGAAGCATTTAACCTAAAGCAAATTGATACAAGACTTTTTAATTTATCATTTAGAATGCAATATAATAGAACCAAAGATCAAAACGCCATCAATTAATCGAGTTCTTTAAAATAAGCATTCACCTTTCAATTGCAAATATTTTACAATTTCATATATTTCATATATTTTGAATACAAGATTAGATTTACTCATTACGGAAAACTAATTATCCTAATTGAATTGATAATCTTATATATAAAAATGGATCGCAAAATGTGTTGGTAAGCGCATAACTCAACAACGCCTGGATCAATTTGGCCAATTCTTTTTTTTAAATGTTCGTTGAAGTCCAAGGATGGTTGTTACGGCGAGAAAAAATCGAATAATTGCCGGGAAAACCCTAAAAACAGCCATTTTCTTTTTCTCATACAAACGTTTTCTAACTAAAACGTAGAATCAATTTGAGCTTTATTGCTATTATATAAAGTTCATATTAAATTACAAGCACTCACTGTATACTCCTCCTAAACGATTATTCGGATTTTGATAAATCTTTCTGAAGTTTGTTAAGGAAATTTTCTAGGATGTATGTGATTATAAAGTACTGGGATGTATGTGCAATATTATAGAAATAAATGGAAAAAAATGCAAAAAACGACATGCCATTGTTTGCATTGAAAACAAATAAAAACTATCATCTGTCAAAAATTTCAATTTACTTATGAACCTAAATAATATTAGAATATGTATAATAAATTTATGATTATGAATAAGAAAATTAAACTAATATAAATACAGTACATGTATGGCAGATTGAATGATACATATATGAACAGGATATGACAAATTAATTGTTTTAAAATATGAAATTAAGTATTAATCAGGGCCAGTCCTTCATTTAATGCTATGCATGCGAAAAATACGAGTGCAAGCCTTAGGGGGCGCCAACACAAGATTCGGATATTAAATTTTCAGTTTAGTTTTTTTTTTCTCAATATATAATTTCTTTGCATCTTTTACTAATCTTTCCACAATATTTGTAAAATTCGTAAAATTTTCACTTTATAACAAATGGGAAAGTAAAAATGAATACATACAATTCGGCCCTCAGGATATCGATTAGGAGAAGTTTAAGATGCAATTTTGGACATCTTAAATAGTAAAAAAATAAATTAATCCAACATAAAGTACTAGTGTAATGTTATGGTTATGATTATGTTATACCGTTTAAAAGACTTCAATTCTCAATATAGTGTGTTAATTGAGACTCATCATTTTATTTAAAGCAGTTCTACATTTAACATCGCTCATATTATAAATGTTTTTGCAGTTTGGCGTGAAGAGTAATTTAAAAAACAATAATTATTAATTTCATGTAAACGGTGAATATTAGTATATTATATTAAAAAATTGTAGACATTGGTACAGGATAACGTCTGTCGGGTCATCTAGTCTTCTTATATATAAAAATGGATCGCAAAATGTGTTGGTAAGCGCATAACTCAACAACGCCTGGACCAATTTGGCCAATTCTTTTTTTAAAACGTTTGTTGAAGTCCAAGGATGGTTGTTACGGCGAGAAAAAAACGAATTATTGCCGGGAAAACCCTAAAAACAGCCCTTTTTTCTTTAATCGAGTAGGCAACGCAATTTTAAAAAAAACAATGATCTATGTCATGACATTTTGTGTAGTTTTTGATAATATAATTTTGAATATATTTATATAAACATAGAAATATCTTTCTATTAATCAAGCTATATTGGCAGCCAAAACATTGATGTAAATTAATTAAATTTCAAAATTCAAGAACAAATTACAGGCGAAACAGTTGATTCGGCAACTAACCAAGACGATCCACCGGAGTTTTTAAACTCGCTGGATTTGCTAGGATTGTCACCTCACAATCTTCAATTAAAGGTTGGATCGGAAATTATAATGTTGCGAAATATCGGCCAACTATATTCAAAGGATAGTATAAAGCGTTTCCAGTGCGTTTATGGTATCATTAAGTGTTTGTGGTATTAATTTAGAAAACCCATGTTTCTCACATGGAAAATTGTATGTTGTTCGTTTCCGTATTGGAAAACCATCAGATTTGTTTGTCTATGCGCCAGGTAATCAAACAAAAAACATTGTTTATCACAAAGCACTACAATAAAAATTGAACTGATTTTTGAATTATGATTTACATTATTAATATTACTCACTTTTAAATGCTTATAGTGTTTTATTTAATTATTTTTAATTCACACCGAATTATTACCAGGGTGACGGTTCTATTCAGGATAATTTTTTGCAAAGAATAGAAAAAAGATAGGCACAAAACACCGCCACATTACAATTTTTTTGACAGGACGAAGTCTGTCGGGCCGGCTAGTAGTAAAATAAAATCCAAAGCTAAAATGTTATTAAGCCTAACACTAATATTACTTAATGCAGTAATAAATCGAAGGAAAAATTTTTATGATTATAATGTGATACTTTGTTTAAAGCATGATAATAGGTAGAATTAGATATCTGAGATTTTTCTCATGGTAAAAAATCATTTCTGCTGCATAATTTTTTCAAGTTTCAAATCTTGAAAATAATATATAAGGGCATCAGTATCAAGAACAGGATAAAGTATGAATTTAATTATAACCAAATTTGTAAGGAAATGTTAAAATAATTTGAAATAGAAAGTTAGGTGACATAGAAAAAAGAAAAATTAAATGAAACTGTCGAGAGATAAGTTATATGAGATCTTATTTGTAGTCATTTCATTTGCCAAATATAATATTGTTTGATACCAAAATTGGCACCATCAGAAAAATCGTAGAAACTTTGTTTTTTTTTTAAAGAATGGTGCTATGAAATTCACGATCACACAATTTGCATGGCAATTAGCGAATTTATGTTACTAAGATCAGATGTGCTTGATTATGCATAGAAATAGCTCAAATGTTTTTAAGTCGAGACAAATCAACCACCGCCAGTAAGAACAGAATGCAAAATTCGCTATAAGGCTCTTATCACAAGTCTTGCTAAGCTATCAATAGACTTGATAGAATATTTCGTGAAATTTTGGTATGAATCCACACTTATTCTATTGACGAAGAATAAATTGATCTGTATGGTATTTACACATGTTTCAATACCAGAACAGTCTCATACCGCGTAATGTGGATAATGTGCTTTTGCTCAAAGTACTCGACATGACATGTGGATAATGATATTTTCTCCTGCGAGCACATTACGCACCGAGGTCGTTCGCGGGGCCTTGCAATACCTCTGCGTAAGGGACATCGTATCACGAGTAGTATGAGATTTGGAATCCAAGGAAATGACTCTACTACGTGACAAATGCGAACGGCTGCGCGAAATGAGCGTCGTGGGTTGGCACAGGGCAGGGTTCGCAAACATCATAATTAGGAATATGTTGATTTTCTATGATTGTACATATAATGCTTTATAGAAATAATGTGTGTGAAATTATAATATACCTTGCTAGGAGCTATCTAACAGGGGTAACTACTAACAGGCGTTTTTCAATAAGATATTAAAATATTTTTTGTCTTGAGTAGACATATAAAGCCCCTACTTCCCGCATTATGCGATCATAAACAGGTCTTGCAGGCCGGCGCAATAAACAAAACTGTGCAGGTCCGTCATTTTCGATAGGTAATATAAAATTGGTCTATCATAAAATTTTGGTTTGTGTTATTATTATTAGCTAAATTCAAATTCTGTATATCTTATTTCGTTTCAAATTTATCAATTTTTAATAATGAGTAACATTTTTGTATTTTATTTGTCTTATTTCAATTCAACAGTAATTAGAACTCTTACTTTACATGTTCTCTAAGCTGTTTGTTGAAGACTTATGACCTAACTTATATTAGCTCTTACGGCTACTTATCATATAATTAACCGTATAGCAATATAGTTAGTATTAGCAATTATAGTTATCATATGATTGGTTGATACAGCTATGTCCATGAAGGACGATTTCCACTTGAAATTATATTGTTATCTATAACCCCAAGTGAAAAATTGACATCAAAGCTGTCTGATGTCAGGCTTTGGCGGTAGGGAGAATCGAACCAGCAAACCCGGAGAAGTTGGTGCTAGTCCCAACATTTTTGTGATTGATGGTTTTTAAAAATTTAGTTATCTTTATCAACGTAAAAGGAATACACTAACACCTGAGATTAGCTATAACATGTTACAATATGCCCCAAGTTATGAATTAGATGATTGCTTTTGTTTTCAACGCTATGAAAATTATGAACTAAATCAAAATTGTGAACGAATCAACTCCGAATTTATAAAGAACTTTTTTGCCATGATTTTTTTCTTGAGCACCTAGAGGTAAAAGGATTACACTTGCACCTGAGATTAGTTGTAACATGTTACAATATGCCCCAAGTTATGATGTAGATGATTGCTTTCGTTTTCAGCGCTACGAAAATTATAAACCAAATCAAAATTATGAACGAATCAACTCGAAATTTATAAAAAAACTTTTTGCCATGTTTTTTTCTAGAGCACTTTGTTCTTGGTGGGCAAAGGCTCTACCAAGAAAAACTAATATGATTAGTAGAATAAAAAAAAATCTACAGTGTTGCTGGATACTTCTACAAAAGAAGTTTTACAAATGGATTAAGAGCTGCAAAAATCTGAAAATAGATCATAAAAGTGAAGAAAATGGTTAATTAAAGGCGAAGGGGTGAATTAATCAACAAAAACAAAACTGAAGTGAACAGAACTTAAAAAATGATATTCAAATTCAGAATCTGAATCAGAAGAGTGATATTTTCCTTGCGATAAATATTACATACAAATAAAGTAGATTAGGTAGTATGTATCATTTGTAAGTTGTGGTTATATGTTAGAAATATGTTAAAGTTGTTAAAAATAAACAAAAAATATATGATTTTCGTTACTATTTGCTACGGTAGATGCTACAAATAGCCTCAACCACGCGGTCAGACATCTAGAAAATCTCTAATTGTGAAATTATATACATGATTCGACGGAGAAATATAACAGCATTTATCTATATATATTTTCATTTTGTAAAAATATAATCAGTGAATTTAAAAAAAGACTGTAAGAACAAGCTCCTAGTTTTCTTACGTCAATGGTTGGCGTGCTTTAGATGAAATAAATGCGATAAAAGTTATGAAATATCGCCAAAAACCACTTGCTTTTTTTTAACTAAGCAATTTTAAACTTTAGCTTAAATCTGTTTATTTTAATTTGCACCTATTAATTATTAACTTATCGCAGGGCAAGTTATAGTAATCGCAAAAAATCGAAAATGAAATTTTTTATATATCTCTGAACATTTTGGTATATCTTAGAAAAAATGGGTGTATGTGTGTGTGTGTGCGGATATAAATTTTCATCGACGATTTTGGAAACACGGTTCAACCGATTTCAATTATTCAGAAAACATTCGATTCCTATTGATAAGGAGACGTGGTGATTAGTTTTTGGCACAGGCAGGTTTAGCCGTTTCGAAGATACGGGGCAAAAAGAGAACGAAGCGTCCGATTTCAATAATTCAAAAAACATTTTACTTACATTGAAAAGATTCATAACTGATTAAATTTTTGAGACGGCAGGTCTCTCTGTTTTGGAGATCTAGTAAAAAAATGCTATTTGGCGATCAAAAATAATCATTAGACACATGCACATCAACTTATCAGATATTTTATGGAGATTTTAATAATTTGTATCAAGTTTGTTTACATTACTATGTTTGGTCGTATTTTAACTACAAATGCGCAGAGAGTGACACGAAAAGCTGCCTCAGGAATATGAAAATTTCAGTATGTATAAATACAAATATAGATTTGATATAAATAATAAGAATACAAAAAAGTGTTATAAAGAGATATATTGTTTTTAACTTCTGATATTTTAACTTCTGATATTTGTGCAGCACCCTGAAAATATGCATAGGTAATGGTTATGCAGAGAAAAGCTCACGCGCTTGATCCTAGTAGCGTGCTCTTTTGATCTTCTGACAATGATGCTTTGTAATGGGCTTCTTGGTTGGTGATTGGTTTGAGCGGTAGCCTCCGTCCTTTCCTCATACATCTTATAGAAAATGCAATTGTATGCAATTGAATGTCATTCAGGCACCACACGCACACCATCGCATTCGACACAACGACCGATCCGCACAATAATTAATCTACATAATAAAAACGAAACAAAATAACCAGCAAGATTAATGGTTCACAAATCTTGCGTTGGTTTTGTTTCACTCGATACATACGTGTGATGAAAAAGCTTTGTAATGAAATGGTCGAATTTTTGTCACAAACTAGCTGTAAGTGGAATTCTGTCTTAAAGCAATTAGGGTATCGTGCCTTAAGGCAAATTGCTGGAACTTCCCGTACCGCAATTCAAAATTCGAGTTATTAAAAATAATCAATAATAATAATCAATAAAAGTTGATCAATGATTTGAAACTTTTAATAGAATTTCGAACCATATTAAATCATTCTATCTTAAATCATTTATTTTGAAATATTTTGGAAATTCAGAACTTTTTTTCAAAGCAATCGTACTGCTTTAACTGCATAAAGACGAAATATCAAAGCGCGTAAGCGCCGCGTCGCCGTATAACGCGTAAACATTTGTACGGAACCCATAGGAATATAAATAAAATTTATGCTTATTGTTAAAATCTCTATAAAATATCTGATAATTTGATGTGCATATGTCTAATGTTCATTTTTGACCGCCAAATGGATCATTTTTTTTCTTTTTCCTCCATATCTCCAAAGTCGTTGGACCTGCATTTCTAAAAATTTGAACAGTTCTTCATTTAATCAATACAAATAAAATGTTTCTGAATTATTCAAATCGGACGCTCCGTTTTCTTAAAAACTGAGTTACCGTTTTCGGAACTTTTTGCCCCGTATCTTCGGAACGGCTAGACCTGCCTTCGCCAAGAACTAATCAGCACGTCTCCTTATCAATAAGAATCGAATGTTTTTCGAATTATTCAAATCGGTTGATCCGTGTTCCCGAAATCGTCGACAAAAATTTGTATCCAAACATACATACATACACGCACACACACACACACACATACATCCATTTTTTCTAAGGTATGCCAAAATGTTCAGAAGGTTTTGAAACATAAATATCTATAAAAAATTTTGTTTTCAATTTTTTTGCGATTACTATAACTTACCCTACCGGAAGTTAACTAGTGGTGTGTACGACATCGTTGCCATTGCTGGACCCCGTACCGTAATTAAAGATTTGAGAAAAAAATCGATAATGGGTAAATATTGATTAATGATTGATAACAATTGTTTTATTTTCAAATAGATAATTATAATTACTATATATTTTATCGTTAATTTACTGTTCAGCGATGATCTTGTTGCACAAAACACTTATGTTTACATTTACAAGAGATGTCGAATGAATCCATCCGCGGGTCTTCTCATATTTCTTAGAATATTTAGAAAAACAAATTTCGAAAATTATGAATTATTTTGAATATTTTGAAATATTTGAATCACATCAAGGGCATTTATTTGAACTACACAATGAATATGAAAAATTAAAAATCTCTGTACGGACCCTGTAAAATGGAAATAAAATGTGTACTTATTATTAAAATCTGGATCAAATATCTAATAATTTAATGTGTATATGTCCAATGTCACTTTTCACCAAGTGCAATGTTTTAACTTTTTTCCGGATTTTCGATACCACTGGACTTGCCTTCCCAAAAATTCGTTAATTCTTCACTTTACAATTAGTCGATACAAGTAAAATGTATTCTGAATCATTTAAATCGGACGTTCCGTTCTCTCAATAACTGTATAGTAATTTTTTGCACTTTTTGCTTCGTATTTTCGAAACGGTAGCGAAAAACTAATCAGCACGCCTTCCCATCAATAGGAATCGAATGCTTTTTGAATCATTCGAATCGATTAATTGAATTGTCGAAAAATTGTATCCGCGCATGCACACACACACATATATCCATTTTTCTGAGGTATGCCAAAATGTTCAAAAAATTTTAAACGTAAAGATAAGCAGGATTTTTCATTTTCGATTTTATTGTAATTGCTGTAACTTATCTATAACTTTTTGAAAATATGTATATAAAATATTCATATTGTTGTATACTGAGTATTTAAATTATCTTATTGTTAGAGTTAATAAATGCGTTTTTTAAACAAATATGGCAAATAATAGAGTCTATATATATATACTCAAGGGCACATGGGAAAAAATATTGTATTACAAAGCAGTTTAAGTAAACATTTGATATATTGCCTAAAAAGCTTATAAATTAAGTCATATTTAATGCAATTCAACAAGAAGTATGAAATTTTCGTGATTTCAAAGTTTATAATCGGAATACAATTTACTACATATATATAATAAATCATTAACAATTTTAAACATACCTAAAAGAAAATGGTAGCGGAAATAGTTAATACAAACAAACTTTTTATATTATTTAATATTCATATTAAAAAAAACTTAGTTGTAGAGTTTTTGAAAGTAATATTCTTTTGAATTGAATTTTATACCGACGATCATAAAAAATCATATCATACTGTGAATGATAAATATAAGCTTATTGACTTCACTATCACAGTCGAGTGATTTTGCTATCGCTTGGCTTGAAAAAGTTGTTAAACTTAAATAAATGCACATTTTAAATCAACAATTAGTCACGACGAAGTGAATTGACATCTAAATGATTCACATTTCTCTTGCAAACGAACTAGTTCTTCCCGCTCCATGTCATGGATCATAAACTCGAAAGCGAGTAATTTATTAAATCATTTAAAATTTGTGAGCTGATGTACAATTAGAAACTAAGAAATCACATAGAACTCCGTCAATGCGGAGTAAGAGTGCGGGTCCGATTGATGGATGATGATGAGTTTTCTCTTCGGACCGGTTCCGACGTTCAGAGAGGAGCACCGCGGCTTATATTATTTCGTCTGCTGGGCTCTGCGACCATTATTACCTATCGAGCAGGACAGGGACGAATTGTACATAACAATTTATTAAGAACTGTAAGAAACTTTTGTTTGTTGTCAATTGAAAACTTTATTTGGTACGTAGGTATTTCGGCAATGATTCAATTGAATGATTTTTGTTAATTACTTACAAAATTACATAAAATAACATTATTACGACACAATAGGTATAATGTTATCTCTATAATGCTATCGTCAAACTTAAAATTATTTCGATGATTTTATTAAAATTCTATTCTATAGTGAAAAATGCCTTACCCATCATTGCTGCATCAATAAAAAAGTAATAACTTTTACAGAAGTTGTAATTACTTTTAGCTTTAAGTACCTTTTAGCCTTAAAGTGAGTTGCACTAATTTTTTGATACGTATACATAATCAAATTAATCAATAACAAATGAGATTCAGCAATTTAGATAAAATGTTCTGTTTATTTTAAAAATAACATTTACGTATTTAAAAAAATTCATAACATCTTTTTTTTTAATTTTAATTGGCCTCGCTTGCACTGAGCATTTAGCCACCTACAACATTTTTATTTATACACATTCTATAATATAACAATTTTTTATATCATATTCAATCTATATAAATATCCTATTCTATAATATATTCTTCTTCTGATTAATTTCTTCAATTTTTGCTGTTTTCTATGAAATTCCTAATTCTATTCAACTTCTATCTACATTCCATTTTTTCTTCTTCATTCTTCTGTTTAATCTTAGCAAATTCTAATATTTTTTCTTTTTACTCCTAATACAATTCAGTTTTAGAATTATGTAAATTTTATTTTTCTTAATTTTTATTCATTTCTACTTAACAAATACAATTTTCATTTAATTTCAAAGTAACTACACATATTTATTTTCATAAATTTTAATTCAATGGTAGGATTCGCTATCAAGTGAGCTGTGCTTGCCACATGTATAACATCTGAAAATGTAAAAATAAAATCAATTTGTTCACCACATATTATTAAATCAAAAACTAATCAACGCAATTCCCAATTAAAATCTTTTGAACAGTTTCTGTATTTTTAAAATCGATTCAAGTTTGTAGGCTAAAACGTGGATAAAATATTTCACACGTTTCTGCTAAATACAAAGAAACGACTTGGCCAATCGTCGCACAAAACACCATCCTCATTGAGGCACATCGAATGGCTTTTAAATTTTTGAAACCCAGACGTTTTTGAGAAAACGTCGAAGAAAAGTCAAAAATTGGTTCACAAACACAATTGAAAATTTGAGTATTTTTATAATTTCTTATATAAATATATTTAAAATTTTTAAATTTGCCTCTGAAGGTCTAAATACTACAATAACAAGTTTGTATTCACAACAATTTAACCCAGAGTGATAAAACTTAAAACAAAAGTCAACGCACTCAATGTCGTCCATAGACGACACTGATACACAGAGGTCGTCAATCGGGTGTCGCTTATAGACGACGCTCGTAGCGAAAGGGTTAGTTTAATTTGTTGGCATCGCAAAGTACATATGTGTTCTTATAACGAATTTCTGGACATATTGAATTGCATCTTATCTCCACACCAATCATAGCAATCCCATTCTTTCAAAAACATTACAATATCAAATAAAATAATTTGAATTTATTTCTGGGTCTTGTAAATATTACATGATAGTGTATATAAATCATATAGTTCACAAAATGAGTTATTCGAATAAAATGTTAAATATTTTCAAGGAATCACCGAGTCATGTCCTCGAGAGAAAAATAAAATCACATCGAACAACCGACCACTTTAAAGCTATCAAAAAAATGATGAACAGTTATACGCCTCTCGGACACTTGAGTTTGTAGCCCGAAGATCGCCATCAGTGACGCATTTGCATAATAACCCGAGTGATATTGTGACCGATGAAATATTCATCTCTGGCAACCCCCGCAGGTCAAATAATCTCGCCAGCCTCGCAACGCAGCGAGTACGTTTATATTAGACCAAGATCTGAAAATATTTAGTTTTAATTTTTTTTTCGTTGGACATTTTTTCATATGACTTTCAAATGAGGTACATTGCTTCAGGTTCGGAACAAAATTTTTGGAATGAACTTGCCGCAATAGAGTCGTATAATAATAAGCACTACTGCCCTAGAGCAAGTTCTTGGTGAGCTGAGTTACACTCCAACTCGATTCAGAAAGTTGTCTAGAAAATTTTCAATAGGAAATATATTTTTGTTTTATATTTTCTAGTAAAAATGGAATGGAATCGCTACTGCACGATGTCAGGTTGTTCAGAACGGGGTTCCAACACACGACCCCGTTCTGACGAGTCCGTGAGCTTAACCGGCACGCCGTTAAGCACCCTAGATAGAAAGAGTCATATAAATAAATCTCTTGGCATCCTTCTAATTTTCTTTTTTTTTTGTTCCATCCAATATCTGCAGCGCTTGGTACAACGGCAATTGTTGGCAAAGATAACTGAAGACAAAAAAAAATATTTATGAGTTATCTTAGTTATAACTGTTACTTCAAATTAGTCCTATTTACTATATGCTTGTAAAAGGAATAAAGAATTTACTACTTTACATAAGTTCTTGGTAAAAATATTTATATAGGTTTAAATTAATAACGTAAAATTAGAACTCCCGATTTTCTTTCACATAAAATTGTATTTAACTTTGTCAAAAAGGGATTTGCCATTTCAGGAAATTATCTGAGTGTGTAAGTGGCATTTTGCTTTAAGCTAACAATAATCAGTATATAAATTGATGAGTTGCTTATAAGTACATACACCGAGATGCTAAAGAGTTTTATAATGCGAGAAGCTATTGCAAGTTATTCAAATTTAACAAATTTTTCAACTTGTCGATTATTTTCCACAATTGGTTGAAATATACATACACAAAGTATTTTCTAAAAGCGCGGCGATTAATTCAACGTTAAGATTCATAATTTTCGCTTGCCACAGGCCTCTAATATTTTAGTATGATCATTAAAACCAAGAACTCTATTGCTAATCAAAATTTCATTCATTTACGAATAATCAATCCGACCGATCGTTCCCAAAAACTTATCAACATGATTTTGGTTTTTGAATTCAGGCAAAAACGTGGTCGAAAAAGTAATGGTTCACCCAAGCGTCTTCAAATTAACCAATGCAACAGTTTAATGACTTTCATCGAATTACTCTTAAATTTTTGAAATCGGTTAAGCTATTTTTGGGAAAACTTCGTCAAAAGTTTAAATTTTGACTCACGTCGAAATGCTAACAGCTTTAGCTACTAAATTTTTTAAGGTTTGTTGAATTTTTTCAATTAAACGACTCTTTATCGAAACTAAACAGCACGATTCCCAATCAAAATCTTTCAGACAGTTTTTGAATTTTTAAAATCAATTTATAATTTTTGGCTAAAATATAGACAAAATATACCTATCAGTACTTTTTCACTAATTATAAAGAAATTGCTTGGTCGATCGTCGCTGAAAGAAAAAACTGATATTTTTAAATTTGGTCTCATTCGATTCAGAATGACTTAAAACGTAGAGAAATCATGAAATTAATAAGTCGGATTTTTTTGTGCAAACAAAGATTTTTTTGGGAAGTTAATAACCAAATGAAAATTTAGCCATCAGCTATCGATCTATATATGTTACCCATAAGACTCGTCTTTGGAAATGAGCCTTAACCGCATTCGTTTCGTCGTGCGACATTTTTGCCGCGATTTGTTTATTGTGCCGGGTGTCGCTAAGTTCACGCGCATTCCTCTATGGACAGACCGCATCGTAAAAAACCCTCCTGACCGCGATGTCTTTGCTTGTATCTCTCCAACTGCTAATTCATCCTTCTTTGGAATGCCGAAGATTATAAATTGAGAGCGTTTTGTGGAATTATATTCAATTCCAGAAAATATGCGCTGCATTTTATGACAAGCGACAAAGTATCGAACATATTTTTTATTTATTACTAATATTTTATTGGCAATTTAGTTATGATCTGAAGACTGTGTTAAACATTTTATAAATATATTGTTAGCAATATAAACACTTTGATTAAATGTTATTAGATACGTCCATCTGAAAATCTACTAGAACTTTTTAGAAAAATAATTTTGTATTTACTTTTTTGATATTTCTAACTAAAAAATTGGTTTCTGAACGGTTAAAATAGGCTATATCAGTTTAAATGCTGTTGTTTTTCGCATAACACAATATGTTTTCAAACCACAAGTGAAGGCGAAGATTAACCCACTCTATTTAATGAGCTTTTTATGGCCCGGCCTTTGTACTGTTATTTCAATATGTTAATAAAATAGTGAACGATGAAAATAAGAAAATATTCTTCAAAATATTAAATATTGATAATAATCTTAGCAAAATCCAGAAGATTTTGCCTTACAAAGTGTGAAATAAATTGGCAGTATGCTTAAGCAGCAGACTATATGTATTTTTTTAATTAGAAATTTTTAACAATTTGGTTATTTTTGTTCTTCAGTTCCTATAGCTAGAATTTGGAAGGGCTATTATTTCTCAATATTTTGATTTAAACAATGTTACATTTGCACAAGTTAAATTTGTTACGTTATGTACATTTTGTTTATTCTCATTTAACAGCAATCCAAATCCATGCGTCCTATGAGCTGTTGGGCCAATGGTTAATCCATCCATATTTGATGTTTTTATTATTAGAATTTATCTAATAGGGCTGGCTCTTTATTGGTACAGCAATGTCGGATTAAGAGCTATTTTCACTTGAAATCGTGTTGATATAGTATCTATTTCCTAGTGAAAACTGTTGTCACTGCTGCCTGACAACAGGCTGCTTGCAGTGGGTATCGAACACGGGACCTCTGAATCAGGTCCGGTTGCTCTTAACCGCTTGCCTACAGGTCGAGCCCTAATAAATAAATATTATTGTTCTTTAGGAATTAATATATCTATTACTCCACACTTTCATTTATACTTACCAGATTAGTAACTAGAAAAAATTGAAATTGCTTTCAATCATTCCATAAATTTTGTTATTCAATAAGTTTGATTTACGCTGATTATTATGATGATAAAAATTTATGAAATAGTTATCAAAATTTTCTTTGTTTCTTTTTTGTGCGGTTTATAATGCATTACTTTTCACATGTGCTTGGGATACTTTTACAACTTTATCAATTTTTTTGAAATGATATCAATTTGTTAATATTGATATTTTGATTTTGTTTGTCTATTTGTTTGAACAGCAATCAGAAGTTAAGGGTTCTATAAGCTGTGGTAATAAGTTACTTACAAACTACGTGTATTTCTTATAGACCGCTACCCAAACAGTTGTCCCATCTCTATGTGATAAATTTTATTATTACAAATTTGCTAATGTAGTGATGCGCAGAAGGGAGATTTTTACTTGGAAACACATTATTATATATATTTTCAAGTAAAAACCGATATCACTACTGCTTGACATCAGGCTAACGGGTACCGAACCTGGAACCGCTGGTTCAGACTCCATCGCTCTAGCCACTTACTTACGAGAGAATCTACTATAAAAAAATATTTAAATGACAAAAAACTTTAATGTCTTATTCGCAACTAAAAGGTTTGTGTTCCAATTTGTATTTTTCGATATTTATGATTAATAAATTAAGAGTTTTGTCTGCTCTCAACATTGTTGCCTCAAGATTAACAACCATAAACAAATATGCTTTGCCAACAGATTTCGACGAATACATATTAAATTTTAAGTCAGTAGTTGAATAAATCAGCTTCAAAAACTATAGTTGTTGTTTTGTATGAGTATAGTATTTGTGAATTAATATCGAAAGTAATCCTAACTGTCGCTTGGAAAGCATTTAAAAAAAACGATGAAATTTCCAAAAAAAAGTTTTTAATAATTGATTTTTAACTTCCCGTAGGGTAAGTTATAGTAATCGCAAAAAAATTGAAAATAAAAATTTGGATGTTTCTTAACGTTTCAAAGGTTTTTGAACAATTTGGCATACCTTAGAAAAAATTGATGTGAGTGTGTGATTATTTTGTGAACACGAATCAATCAATTTGAATATTTCTAAAAACATTCGATTCGATTGACGGGGAGCCTTGCTGATTAGTTTGTGGCAGGCCCATGGTCCATGGACCAGGCATTTCGATGGTACGGGGCACAAAGTGTCTAAAAAGATAATTCAGATTCTGATATAATTTAGAGCGTCCGATACATGATTCAACAAACATTTTATTTGTATTGATGAAATGAAGAACAAATAAAATTTTCGAGAAGGCCGGTATAGCAGTTTCGAAAATCCAATAGAAAATTTAAAAAAATGCAAGTTGGGGGCCAAATATGACCATTAGACATATGCACATCATATATCTCATAGAGAATTTAATAATGGTAACAAATTTTGTTTACCTTTCTAAAGGTTTCGTACCAATGTTTATTCATTGGGACTGGGACGCGACGCTTACGCGCTTTGTTATTTCGTTTCTAGGCATCTAAAGCAGCGCGAATTGTTCTGAAAAATAGTTCAAAATTTCTAAAATATTGCAAAATATAAAAACAATTCAAATAACTTGATTTTTTTTTTTCAAAAATGTCAAAATGCTTAAAAATCGAATTTTTTGAAAGTTTTGAAAAATCTTTTTTAGAAAAATTAATTTTTGGAACAGGAATTTCCAGAATTTTTTTTTGTTTTATATATTATATGTATATTATATTATTTACATTATTTTCATATCTCAGACAGACAGAGGTGCCTTGTATGAGAGATTATGAAAACAGATTTTATATTTTATATATACATTTCATTTGACTATTTCATTAATATAATATCTATTATAATTAAAATATCTTTATATAACTCTTTAGTCTTCTTTGTCTTCAATTTCTTTATGATGTTTCTTTATTTTTCTTTTAAATTTATCGACGCACCATTATTAGTTTATTTTTTTTGAAAATTTGTTTCAAAATTTCAAAATACAGTATTACACTGTAATCTTCAATTTTTGTTTATAATCATTTAAAGATTGCAATATTTGTTACTACTTGCACTGTTCACTGCACTATTTTACTACACGCGAGCAAACTTATTATGTAATAAAGTAGCAAATTTTAATTGGCTATTAATTTTTTATTTCGGAAGTCTTGAATAAGTTGAGCCTAGTTGCACTCATATTTTATGACAGGCACAGAAAAGGTGTGCAAGGCAGGTACTATACGAAACGTAGTTATTGCAGAACAATAGTGGCTGCTCACAATACTTCTGATGAATCGACCACAAATATTTACACTTGTATACCCAAAACATAGTTCTTTGTGTTCGAGTCTAGAGCCATAAATTTTAATTGGCTTTGACTATCTCATCTTTAAACGTTATAATTATCTGATACGAGTTCGTATTTTGTCAAATAGCGCAGCGGCGACGTGATACAGGTACCCTAATAAAACATTTACAATGCAATTAAAGTTCGGCCTTGTTTTGAGACGATTAAAAACATAAGAAACGTGAACACATCTCATAATAATATCAGCGAGTGTCTTTTGTTGCCTGGGCCCGCATTAGTAACGCCCATTGGTATAAGTTGGACTGTCGGATCTTCTTCTCGGGATTGCTTGAGGGCACCAAGACTATTAGTTAGTGTCGCTATGCGGTCCTTTCCCAGTGCCAAGTCACAAGGCAACGCGCGACCTACGTGATTTACATTATTTTCTAGTTTGTTTCGGATGAGAATTCAACGCCCGGAATGGATTTCATTTTTGTTTCAATTTCTTATGAATTATGTATGACATGGGACGCCGTGAATCCTTTTGTTTTTTGGCGAAGCAAATTGGATTTTTTAATAACTCATAAATAAATTTCGTAGAGCGAACGAGTTCTGAAGAATGAGCTTGCTGAATGCTCAAGTTTATTCAGATCAATATAAAGCATTAGCATCAAAAAGTATTGCTACTTAATGCATTGAGATACCAACATATGGAAAATATTTTTCATATTCTTTAAAATTCGCATATAAACAATCTTATGATCATGCAGAAGTATTTTGTCGCACTTTTTATCAGCCTATCCAAAAGCATTTCTGTTCATTTCTCTGTATATTTGCGCATCTTTTTAATTTTGTAAAATATTAGTAACTTATTATAGATAGAGATGCATATATTTCAAATTTACAATTTAATTAAAATTTGTATAGTAGAATTAAAAAATGTAGTAGATTGTCAATTTTAACATTAACGTTTTTCACAATAAGAAATAATACAATAATTCATACTATGAGTAAAATTTTGCGTACGACTAATACTTGATTACTGGCTCTACAGATTTAATTACAGTTTTATAAAATTATCTTGTAGAATATAAGTGAATAATCATGTTATTTTGTTAACTATATATAGTTTACCTTTATAACTGAAATTATAACAAAAATAATTGATTTTTTTTATATTGTGGTAGTTAATAAATTCTTTCTAAAATTATCGAAATCTAGATAGAGATGATACTAATAACTAGATAGCAATATAGATTTCTGTACTTTTTTGTATTTCATATAGATGCATAGTATATGATTCAAATTCTACATTAATTTATATTAGATAATTCAAATCCTACTTGTTGAAAACAATAATTTAACAAATTATTAAAAGTATTTGTCACTAATATTCATAAACATTTATTATAAAGTGAGGGCGTCTAGGTACGGTTGTGCACTTATTTTATCACTTATTCCCACTTGTTCTACCTGGAAAAAAAGTTAATTAAATGGTAATTTGAACATTTGTCTACGTGGAATTATTGAAGTGCTGTTCTTAAATATGATAGATTACTCATAAAATCAAATCCTACAAAAAAGAGCGAGTGACTCAACCGTCCACATCTCCAAGACGGTTGTGACAGGCATAAAAATATATTAAAACCAATAAAAATGGATTAAAAACAATAGCTATAATCACCAAAATGGTTTATAACGTCATTTATTGTCAGAAATATGTAACAAAACATAACATAATCATTTAAATAAAGCTTATGAATATAATGTAACAATATATAACTAAACATATTTTTTTAAACTAAAACTCTTTATGAAATCATTTCTTTTCTTGTATTGAATTTTCCTTTCTTTTTCTCTTTCGTATTTTGTCTTGTTGTTAGTTGAGATAGATATTTTAATCCGTTTGATCTTCGCCCGAATATGACAAGAAATACATGTCACATAATGCTGATAAATAACTACTAATGTTCAACTTATAGTAAAATAACAAACTAAGTGGACTATCTGTATAGAAATAACAGTTATTATTAAAAGAAATCTAACAAAAAAAACTTACTTTTGACTCTTTAAAATCAATATGGTCTACATATCATGTTAATGTAAATTGTTAACTCAATGCAAAATTGGAAACTTGTTCGAACAAACGTACTTCATCTTCCTGCTTTGGACCCTATCACAAAATCAGTATAGTTTAGCTGTTATGACGACTGTCACTACCGTACCCCTGGCACAACCGCACCCAGTCTCCACTTCGGTATAAAATAAAATAAATGCTAGCTAATTGTGAACCATATTATATATAACAAAATGATAACCAAAGAGTTAAATCATTAATTTTTAACAGTGGTAATAATCGTAAAGAACTATCAAATGCCATAAGTTTTCACAGTTCGATAGCAGAAAATATGATTTTATATTACCCTCGAAATCAAAACAATAAGGTTCCGTACATGCCGCAATTCGCATATAAAGAATAAATCCTTTATAAAGTTGTATCATTCTAACTAGAATATCCTCCTCGGCGCGCCTGGTGCCCGTGGATCTGCGGCCGATGACGTCACCGCATCTTCGTGGATTCTTGCGCGCATCTCTTTCCTTCTTATTGCGATAGAGAACTATTATAAAATTTTGTTTCGTCATTTTACGATTTTTTACATAAAACTGTAATTCTATTTAATGATTGGCTGGTTTAATTATCGTTGTAAAAGTGTTAGATTTGAGTGGCTAATTAATTTTTCTTAGAGTAATAAATAACCGAAATAAAATAAATAGAACGAAATGGTCGATTACCTTGTACGTGCTAAAGATTTATTGGTTTTATGTAATAAATAAATAAATTAATTGATTTAAATATTTTTCTTCTATTTATTTTAATTAATTTTAAACTGTATTAAATAGATTCCCTTATTTTTGTTACAGTAATATTTATAATTTATGATATTAATATTTTTTGGTTTTTCATTGATATTGATATTATAAAATTGATAATGTAACTATTTGAATTTTTTCATGTTATAGCTGCTTAGCTAATTATACTTTATCTTATAGCTCATGTAGTATATTGCCAATTAGCTTATTTACTATTATAAATAAAATATACTACTTTTTAATTCAATTGCATATACATCTTTTTGTCAAAAACTAAGTTTGTAAAAACTAATATTGCATAGTTTTCAAATATTATTTTTTGAAATTAAAGCAGTTTTTTTTCTCTAGTATTTATGATCAATTATATGATTTATCTATCTAAACTTTGGTTTAGTGATACAAATCAAATTAATATTTAAACCGTTTTTAATTCACTATTCTTGCTGAACTAATAGAGAATAATGATGTCCTATTTACCTTTCTTGTTTTGAGTAGTGACCGCCCGCAATTTTATTTTTATTATAGAATCTATTATTCGAAAATGAAATGATAATATATCCATTTCTAGCTATAATATCAACATTATTATTAGGTAAAATTGCTCAAGAATTTGAGTCTTGAAATAGCAATTTAATCATCTGATTTAAATTTGATATTATATATTTGATATTACATTTGACATTTTTTATTAAGACTAATTGAACTAATTTCCACATAAGATAAATTACTACTTACTTAGGCAACATAATGGAATTATTATTTAGTATTTAAAATATTTGTATAGAAAAGTTTGTCAAAGTGATCGCAAAAAACGAAAAATAAACATTTTGTGCATATCTTCACGTTTTATAGGTTTTTGAAAAAACTTACATACCTTGGAAAAATGAATGTATGTGTGTGTATTGTGTATGTATGTGTGTTGTATGTATATATGTGCGAATACGATTTTGGACCGACTTGTTCGAGAACACGGATCAAATGATTTGAAGAATTCAAAAAACATTTGATTACTATCAATAAATAGACGTGCTGATTAGTTTTTGGCTGAAACAGGTCCAGCCTTTGAAACGGCTACGAGACCAAAAGTGCCAAAAATGGCAAATCAGTTTTTGAAAGAACGTACCGTTTGATTTGAATAATTCAAAAACCATTTCACTTTTATTGATGGACTAAAGAAATGGTTTCAGTTTTGGGAAGACAGGTCCAGCGGTTTCGGTGATCAAATAAAAAAAAATGGAATCAGGATGTCAAAAATGATCATTAGATATATGCACATCAAATTATCAAATATTTTATAAAGATTTTAATGATAAGTACAGATTTTGTTTGCATTTTTATGGCTTTCGTACCAAGATTTATAATGTTTAGCCATGAGAATGCGACGTTGCGCTTACGCGCTTCGATATTTCGTCTCTAAAACAGCTGAGCAGCGCAAAAAAATAAAAAAATAAACAAATATTTTCAGGACTTTCAAAAAATGTTGAAAAGAATCAAGATTTTAAAAAAATTTAAAGTTTTCAAAAAAAAAAGTTTCAAAATTTTCATAAAATTATAAGGCTTTTAAAAATTTCAAATTACGGTACGGGTAGTTCCAGCAATTTTCTTCAAGGCACGATGCCATGGCCTACTAGTTATCAATATATTGCCGAACTTTATGTTTATAGTATTAAATATTAAGGTTTTGTTTAAGGTAAATGTTATACATACGAGCCTGACAGCAACAGGGTATCAATCAAATATGTAAAAAAATAAAACTACTTAATATGTATTATTTAAAACTTACAAGCATACAACCTTATAATATCTGTCCCACTTGCATTTAAAAATCGAATATGCTTGTCCCCATATACACGCATCATATAGCGTCGTACATCTCTACGCGCAAAGTTCGCATCATCGTAACAATAGTAACGGCGAGGATTTCGAAATCTGTCTGATGCCCTGGTAGAAGACCGGCGTGCGCGTCCGCGTGACGCGCGATTGAAGCCGACGCGCGACAGCAATGCGACGCGTACTACTCTTCGATTACGCCTGTGCGAATGTGGGCGAACGCGGGATATTTATCGGACAATTTTATTGGGGAACTTTATATTATAATATATAGGGTACAGCAAGGCTTAAAGAATCGCAAATGAATATGTAAACCACCATTATTACAAGTATAGAATTTTAACGATACTATTTTAAAGTAGAGGGCAAAAGTGGTGTAACCAGCCATGACAATAATTGTTATTACGTCGCTATCAGGAGTTATACGGCAATGTATAAAATTTCATAATAATGAAAGTATTACTTCTCCTCTGTAGTTTTTTGCTTTTGTTAAGCTTTTTATCAAGTATGTGTTATTTAATTTTTTCATAAGATGTATTGTTATTTTTAAGTTAGATTCAGCAGTTTTTTTATATAACTTCTATAGAAAAGAACCACCTCAATATCTACACTGGCAAGGTATGAACAATAAGTCTATGGAAATGAATTAAGTTAAGAAAGCTGTTTTACAAGATAAAAATTATATTATCTTGTTATGTGTTATTTGTTGTGATACAGTTGTATTAATTGCTTAAAGTCAAATTAGAACTTTGTTCCCCGCACTTTGCCATATTCTCTATCATCGTAAATATATCTACCATCTCTATCATTGTAAATTATAACAATTGCGTTATTGTAGATTTTTCAAAAAGATGCACATTCCTATTTGCTTCATTTATACACAGACTAATAAATGCGCACAGCATTGACAACAAATTTAAAAAAAATAACTCATATTAGAAAATTATAAAACATGAAACATTTTTCGGCTATCGCGGTTAATTTCATTATTTTTGTTTATTGACACTTTGGAACCGTGTACCGTGCGTAATATTTATTGTAAAAAATTATGACACAATTACCTTAAGTGGTCGATTTCGAAAGGCCCTTCATTAAAAAATGAGCCGAAGTGTTAAGGAAAATTTAATCTAAAGTTGTGAACGGAATGCGTCAACATACTACATATGGTGTTATTTTTAAGTTTTCATTTAACTTTTAAGTTTTAACATGTTTTATTTATTATGAATCTTTCAAGTATGTCTTCTTATATAATTCTAATCATCACTTACTACTAAACATGATTAAAAATAGTTAATAAAATTACTAATAAACGGAATTAAAGGCACTTGGTAACGTATGATGCAAATGAAATAAACAACAGGCATCCATCCAGCATTAAAAAGAAAACTAAAGTTTTGTTAAAAATAATCTTTAGCATTATTTAAAAAAAACACAAAAATCACATGCAATACCGAATCTTATTCTAATTTTAAAATACCTGTTTTTTTAATAAAAGTTTTTTTAAAGCATTAGCCCAGATAGGATTTACACGCGAATTTACATGATAAACTTGTTATTTGGTAAAGACAATCAATAACAAAACGTATAATGATAAATTTCATCATTAACGGCAATTAGTTATAAAATTATTGTGTAAATGTGTTCAATGGAAATTGAAAATAACTATATTTGCGATGTACCTACTTGCTATCAGCAAAACCCTTAGTATGCTTGGCTCAAACTGTCGATTTGATTCTGTTTATAATGCAGAGCATACAAGTTGTATGATACAGCATTGGATTTTATATATAACTAGCTGACCCGGCAAACGTTGTTTTGCTAAATAAGGTATATTCTAAACCATTTCTAGAGAATCAAAAATATTAATACTTTAAGTGCATAAGTATGTGTTGTTTGAATGCTGTATACAGTTAGGTATTATAAAAACAATAAACCCCATTAATTTGTCTATATTTTGTCAATACAATCAAACTGCAAGTTTTATACATTTTCAATAGAAAACATGATATGATCCAATCCAAGTCATTTTTGGTCTTTCGACATATTCATTACGTTTCAAGTTGTTCAGATTCTTTTTGGATTCTCGATTTTGTGTTTAATTGTAAATAATACTACTGAGCTTATACAAAATTTTCAAATTTTTGCGAGGAGAGATAAAAATGAATTAAGTATTTCTTCTTTGACCTGCTTTTTGAAAAGTTTCAGGTTACATTCGATGAATTAAAGTAAATTTAATAAAAAGTATATATGTAGAGCAGGGCGAAGCACAAAGGTCCAATTTGACTTTGAGCAAATATAAACTATATTGTGAAAACCATAACAATTATATCACAACAAATAAGACATATCAAACAAACAATTATCTGACTACGTTCAGTAAACTGACTTCTACTTCATGATTGTAGAAATGTGCTTTTTTCATGTCTTCCAAAAATTTGTTATCTAGACCTTTTTATCCTATATGCGGGGTAACTTGTAACGGGCAGGTGGCAAAACGTTTAAAGCTTTATTATAATTTTAAAAGTATTTTACAAAATAATTACATTTTTAACTAATGCTAAAACTACCAACGGAAGAAAATACTTTTATTATGGATTTTCAAAGATTACCGTTTATCTCCCCCATTTCAATGATTATCGTTTTCAAATCAAGTTTGTAGCTGGCTATACATCTTTTTTCCTCTACTTTCAAATATTGTTGTTAAACAATGCTTAACTTTACTGATTTTTGGCACATCGGTGGTGGACCTTTTTAATCCCGGACCTTCATATATTAATATCTATTCTGCGATAAATTCTGGGAAATTATAACTAAGAAAATGTTATTCGACAAAATGTCCGTTTGATCGATACCAAATTTAGGTTCTGAATTTAAATAAGATAAATAAAAAATAATATAACCTAGAAAATGTTTTATAAATACCAATGAGTATATAATTATACAAATGAGATCTTTCAGAGCACCGTGTTTGAGAAAAATATGCCAAAAAGTGCATTTTCATATTAACATATCAAAAAAGTTTATATTTTCTCTAGTAACACTTGCGGCCCGTTTACTAACGTTTTTGTTTATAAATAAAACTACAAACAAAACTACTTACTACAAATTTATCATAAATAAATAATATTCGCGTAAAACATCCTATTAAACGTAATTGAACATCATCTGTCAAAAGCGTTTGACATTTCACGAAATTGCCACCGTCCATTGTTTATTTAAATTACGCTTCTACAAAAATTTTCAAATTAAAAATGTAAAGTTTCTACGCGGATTTGAAATAATTTCTCACCTTTTGGACAATCTCTGGACTGGCACGAATTTTTCAAGACTAAGACTGGCCAAATCGATTCAGCCGTTTTCGAGTTTTATTCGGACATTTGAAAGAGAGCTCCATTTTTATATATAAGATAAATAATAGTACAAACATGCTTATGCTAGCTAATTATATAAATTATCAAAAATAATAACACTACTCAACTGTACTTCACAGAAACGTCGATCAGAGTTTCTACTGCTGCTAATTAGCAATGATAAGTTTGAAGAAGCTGGTAAACATCTAACGCTCACCATTACAACTACCAAAAAGCACCCTAGAATCAACATTGAAATGCATGATTTTCTTATACTGTCTTTTAACTTTTGTGAACAACACAACTATCTATGCATCATCGATATTAGCTGAACAATTTTTCTAAATATGGTATATATTAACAGATTAATACTACGTTACTAATAATGTCAGATGTGATTTTTTATATTATCCAAATAACTATTTAAACAATTTGGCAACAAAAAAACTGTTACCCATCATCAAAGATTGATAAATTTGAAAAGAAACTAGTTGGTATTGGTATTTTGCCTTGGGGCAAGTTACATGAACTTCCCGATACGTGTAAATGATCGACTTAATCAATAAAATATAAATTAGTTTATGAATTAAAAGTATTCCGAGTGGAATTATTACAAATATTCGAAAACGAACGAACACGTTAACTCGAGTATTTTCTAAAAGCAAATTTTCAAAAATAAATAATTTTTATAATTGAACCAGTTTCCGCATGAGTTTAATGGTTTAGTATGTGCATTGAGCCCAAGTACTCTATCGTTATACCAAGTAAATCGTCTAATTTTAATTTTAACATACGACAAAAAAACTACTCATTTTCTCAAATTTTGATGAATTTTTAAAATTAAAGGCCGTAATATTTCAGTAAGTTCTATAAGACCATGATATATATCGCCAAAAAAAGTTCCATAGAAATCGGCTTAATTTTTTTTTCAACAATTAATTACAAGAAAACGGCTCGGTAGATTTTCACCTAAAACTAATCAGTATTATTCCCAACTAATATCTTTCGAACAATTTTTGTTTTTTTTTTAAATGGTAGAATGAGCTTAAATGTGGACGAAAAGTTTAACACTTATTTTCAAATTACAAAGAAACGGCTCGGCAGATTGCCTCACAAATGGCTTCTAAATTTCTCAAAACAGTTCAGGCGTTTTTAAGAAAACGTCGACCGAAGGTCTAGTTTTGACAAATGCCAAAAGAACGATACTAATTTTTGCAAACTTTGAAGAATTTTTAAAATCAAACGACTTGTCGTAGGTCCGTAATATTTTAGTATGATCTACAAGACTATGATACCCACCGTCAAAAAAATCATAAAAATCGTCGAAGTTTTTTTTTTAAATTTTATTGCAAAAAAATGGCCCGGTCAATCTTTACCAAAAACTAATCAGCACGATTCCCAACCAATATCTATCGAACGGTTTTTGAATTTTCAAAATCGATTCAGAATTGCGGGCTAAAACGTGAACAATTTTTTTTCACTTTTCTGCGATTTACAAAGAAACGGCCTGGCCGATCGTCGCACAAAACTCAGAAACGCTAATCCTCATCGGATACATCGAACGGCTTTTAAATTTTTGAAATCGGTCTAGCCGTTTTCGAGAACATGTCGAATTACGACAAAAAATCTGTTCACACGCACACACACATACTTTTTCCAAATTTGGTCCCATTCGATTCAGAATGCCTTGAATCGTCGAGAAAACATAAAATTAGCGAATCGGATTTTTCGATGAAAACATAAACTTCTCCTTCGGGATGTTAATAAGATATATAAAATTTAAAATTAATTGGTAATAATAACGCATACCGAAATTTCACATATTACACGTCATTAACAAAGAAATTTAATATGTTTTACATATTACACGTCAATAACAAAGGACCTGCACAGTCTTGGGCGTCCGTCGGCCTCTGCGGGGTAGTACCTAATACTAGTACGGGGTAGACAATATTATGCCGGACGGTTTATGTTTAAAAAGATCCTATTGAAAAACGCCAGTTGCTATTTACCCATGTAACTATGAGCCCTTAGCTCCCTATAAGTGTGTACAATTACATATTATGATGTGTGCTTTCTTTTTAAAACTAAACTTTCTCTAAACTTTAAAAGTTTAAAAATATAATTTGGTTGCTAAATAAGTTAATTATTGCCAATTTTTAACTTCCCGGTACTTATGGTAAGTTATAGTAATTTAACTTTATGATTCAGAAATCTAGAAATCAGTATTAAATAGCTTATTGCTATATTTTTTGTTTCATCTATATTGCAGCATCTTATCTCAAACCAATTTTTTGCACCTATGTTGATATGGTGCAAAAAGTAAGAATCGCGCATGCATCTCTTAACACTCCTTTAATAACTAGCGTGTAGTATATTTATAATATTGTAAAAGCAGGTATTTAATTGTAGCTTATCTGGTAATTGAGTGCAAAACATATACCTATGCGGAGAGATGCAGTCAGAGCCGTAGTTAAGCAGGAATCATCTGGTTCATGCTCTATCGTGCGCTCGTATTTTTCTCCTAGAACATGATATATAGTGTAATCCACGCGTCGAACATCAATTACCGCACATTAATCACAACCTAACATGGAGTTTAATACGCTAATTATCAGTGGTCGGCCATATGTTAGTTTTGAACTCGCGCCGGGACAAGTGAACACGATTGCCTATTACCGCTACCTAGAGACAGTGGAGCAGAGAGGCACATCTCAAGACACCAGAGAAATTAATTACTACGATGGATTGATAAAATCACATTTAATTAGAGCGTTACCTTGCGGTAAATGTCGGTTCGCATTTAATTGCCCGCTACAGATATTATTATATGGATAGTTTATAACGAAAGAGCAGTTATTCTAGGAACTGCAAAATAAGTTATTACGAAATCAACGCAAAATTATCTTTATTATGCTCTTGATTGAACCCAATGACTAAATGATGGATGGATAAGTAATACTAGATAGGGTAGAGCAGGCCACAAAGGTCCAATTTGTCTTTTAGTCTAAAGTAGTGGTGTATGGCATTGTGCCTTAAGGCAAATTGCTGGAACTTTCTGTACCGTAAGAAATGTTCAAGGAATATTAAATGTTTTCAAGTAAATTGTTTAACATATTGTAACATTATCTGATATTTATAAGCATTATATAAACTGAATTAAAAAGTTGAAATTATTCGTTTATAGTATCAGAGAACTTTAGACAGAATTAAAATTAAAATCTGAATTATTATATACAAAAAAAAATACTTGAAAAAAACAATTGAAATATTTTTTGTTATTTTCCCAAAAGCAACTATTTTGTTGAAACAAGCAGAAAGTTCTTTGAATCATTCAAATCGGACGCTTAGTTCTCTCAAAAACTACCATTTTGGACCTGCCTTTGCCAAAAACCAATCACTTCTTCTCCCAATCATTACAAATTGAATGTTTTTTAGATATTCAAATTGCATACTCCGTTCTCTCAAAAACTTGATTTGACTTGAACGGCTGGACCTGCCTTTGTCAAAAACTAATCAGCACATCTCCCTATCAATAGGAATCGAATATTTTTTGAACCATTCAAAACGGCTGATCCGTGCGCCCGAAAACGTGGACGAAAATATGCGGACATACAAAACACACACACACACACACACACGCACACATCCATTTTTTCTGAGGTATGCTAAAATGTTCAGAAACCTTCAAAACGTCGAGAAATGCAAAAATTTTCATTTTAGATTTTCTGCCCATTACTATAACTACCCTATGGTAAGAATGTATTTTTACTATTTTTTTAAAATTTGTCATCTGTTTTTTTACGGGCGGGGTATAAAGAGACAGCCAGGGGCAAGCAGCAATGGTTTATTTTGAATTTCAAAAGTGTTTTACGAAATAACATCTATATCGTTTTACCAATTACCAAAATACAAATCTCATGAACACATTTTGGATAAAGATCGCACTAGGTCTGTATATAACCTTGATCTGGTGTTTTGTCAGAAATATTCATCAGAGTTGGAATGACTGAATATTAATGTAATTCATCTCTTGCAAAATTTCTTTATTTAAATTAGTGTACTCTTTCATCTACATTTTTTTTGATGCACACATTTTCTAGTGTAAAAGTTAGTTGATCCTTTTTACCTTACCCATATGTAGTCTTTTATTGAATTTGTTTAAACAAAGTTTTTAATCTAACTTAAAAATAACAATACAACTACAATAAAAAACAATTTATATCGGTATACTTAGAAAATATCGTAAACTAAATAAAAGAGCTCAAAGTCAAAAAAGCGTCCAACAAAAAAAAATACCTTTGTTATGAATATACATGGCTGTTTCTTTCCTGATAACCACATCGTGAGAATTAAGATTACATATCTTATGCCTACTACTTTAAAATAGTATTCTTAAAAAAATCTACACTTTACTTGTTTCTAGAGATTTGTGGTGGACTTTTTTACCCGCGGACCTTTAAGCTACGCTCTACCCTATAAGTAAACTTTGCACTAGTTTTATATCTATTTATTACTCACGTCATAATATATGCGTGTAGAAACCAATTAGCTCACTATAAAAACTATTTTACTGTTAATGCTTTCTATTAATGCGTAGATTATTTTTCACAAACAATTTATCGATGTATATAACCTGCTATTTATAAAGTTCTATGCATTAATTTATCATATTTTCTCTTCGCGATATTATTGATGACCAGTTTGAATTAAATTACATATAAAAGCATAGTTATAAGAATTGATTAGTATATAGCATATCATTACTCGAGAAACACATGCAGTTTCTATATAGAACTTTTATCTTTATTGCTTATATATTATTGAATTAATACTCTTAATGATTCTACTTCTTTCAGACGTTGAAAGGATTTGATTTTTGCTTTATTGTTTGTAAAATGTGTTTTTACATATGATACTGACAAAATTGTATAACAGTATGGCAAACCGTTAAAAAAATGATAGGAACATTTATTAACTTCCCGTAGGGTAAGTTATTGTAATGGGCCGAAAATCGGAATTGAAAATTTTAACATTTCTCGACGTTTTGAAGGTTTTTGAACGTTTTGGCATACCTCAGAAAAAATGGATGTGTGTGTGTGTGTGTGTGTGTGTGTGTGTGTGTGTGTGTGTATGTATGTATGGATACAAATTTCCAGTCACGTTTTAGGGCGCACGGATCAACCGATTTGAATGGTTCAAAAAACATTCGATTCCTATTGATAGGGAAAAGAGCTGATTAGTTTTTGGCAAAGGCAGGTCCAGCCGTTTCGGAGATACGGAGCAAAGAGTGCAGAAAATAGAAATCGAATTTTTGAGAGAACGGAGTATCTGATTTGAATGATCTAAAAAGCATTCAATTAGTAATGATTGGGAGAAGTGCTTATTAGTTTTTGGCAAAGGCAGGCCCAGCCATTTCGAAGATATGGAGCTAAATATGTAAAAAATGGCAGTTTTTGAGAGAACTAAGCGTCCGATTTAAATGATTCAAAGAACTTTCTGCTTGTCTTAACAAAATAATTGATTTTGGAAAAAAAAATTTTGTTCAATTTTTTTTTTTTTTTTTTTTTTTTTTTTTTTTTTAGTTTTATCAAAAATATTTCAGATTTTATTTTTAATTCTGGCTATAGTTCTAATATACTTTACAAATATTTTCAACTCTGCAATTCAGTTTATATAATTCTCATAAATATTAGACAATGTTACAATATTTATAATAATCTATTTGAAAACATTCAGTATTCCTCGAACATTTCGGTACGGGAAGTTCCAGCAATTTGCCTTAAGGCACGATGCCATAAATGCCTCAAGACAGAATTCCACTTACAGCTAGTTAACATTGTTTTTGAATTTTAAATTATATGAATTATCGAAACGTAATAAATACAAAGATAGCAAAATATTTATGTAACATATACGTATTTACGTATGGAAAATAATTTTGAAGAATAAATTATAATTTTATTATAGTTTTATAATAAATATAAAACTAGCGTTGCAACCCCTCATAGTAAGAAATTTCGTTCGCTCTTCGCATCTAGCGTACCGACCGAGTACCCGAAAATACCCGCACCCGCAGTTGAATGACAATCCTAAAATCGAGTACCAGTACCCGCACCGCCGAAAGTGTGTTAAGAAACCACGCAAGCCCTACTTCATATTTGGATAATGCAGTTATTCCAAATCATGAAGGAGTAAAATACCTAGAAATACATACAGCCAGTAAACTAAACTGGAAAATGCACATAACAATGAAAAGGAAACAAATATATCTAAAATTGCAGGAGCTGAACAGGAAGATCGTCCAAACATTCACTAGAAAACAAACTTTTATTATACAAATTGATGATAATTCTAATATGGACATATGGGGTTGTGCCAGCCAAGCAACATTCTTATAATACAGGGAGACCAGGATAAGATACTGAAAATTATTAGCAACGCTCCATAGTTTGTGATCAACTACATGATCCACAAAGACCTAACATTTTTTACTGTAGTGGAAGTTATTAAAAGCAGAAGCTTAATTAACTTCCCGTAGGGTTAGTTATTGTAATGGGCCGAAAATCGGAATTGAAAATTTTTACATTTCTCGACGTTTTGAAGGTTTCTGAACGTTTTGGCATACCTCAGAAAAAGTGGATGTGTGTGTGTGTATGTATGTGTGGATACAAATTTCCAGTCACGTTTTAGGGCGCACGGATCAACCGATTTGAATGGTTTGAAAAACATTCGATTCCTATTGATAGGGAAAAGAGCTGATTAGTTTTTGGCAAAGGTAGGTCCAGCCGTTTCGGAGATACGGAGCAAAGAGTGCAGAAAATAGAAATCGAATTTTTGAGCGAACGGAGTATCCGATTTGAATGATCTAAAAAACATTCAATTAGTAATGATTGGGAGAAGTGTTTATTAGTTTTTGGCAAAGGCAGGCCCAGCCATTTCGAAGATACGGAGCTAAATATGTAAAAAATGGCAGTTTTTGAGAGAACTAAGCGTCCGATTTAAATGATTCAAAAAACTTTCTGCTTGTCTTAACAAAATAATTGATTTTGGAAAAAAAAATTTTGTTCCAATTTTTTTTTTTTTTTGTAGTATTTTGTATATCGAAAATATTTCAGATTTTATTTTTAATTCTGACTATAGGTCTAATATACTTTACAAATAATTTCAACTCTGCAATTCGGTTTATATAATTCTTATAAATATTACACAATGTTACAATATTTATAATAATCTATTTGAAAACATTCAGTATTCCTCGAACATTTCGTTACGGTGCGGGAAGTTCCAGCAATTTGCCTTAAGGCACGATGCCATAATTGCCTCAAGACAGAATTCCACTTACAGCTAGTTTTATATTTTTTTGAAAACTGGTAAGAACTAAGAGTTTCCCAAGTTGTTATGAATTTATGATAGGACTTTTCCTGAGTGTCGCTCATTATAAAATATTTGTTATTCTATATATTTTGATGCATTTTATATTAGATTATATTGAATCAATGGTCGTTTATTCTAATAGTGGTGATTAGATTTAGATTATTGCAGTAATAACTTGGAAACATATTATGATCTATATTCTCGAATAAAAATGTATATTTTTACTGCTTGATGTCAGGCTGTCAATAAAAGATTTTATAACCATACAGTTTTTACAATTATTTACCACAACCTAAATTTTAACAAAATGTAAAGGTAATTTTAATTACATTTTTTTATTTATTACATATAATACGTAGAATAGATCAAACGTATGAAAAATAAAATGTATTAAATTGAACTATAAATAAAGTAGTGAAAAGTGGTAGGAAAATGTGTATTTTAACACCATAAATTTGCCCTCAGGTATGTGTGAATGTATTATAACCTAAAAAAAATATTGTCCTTAGAATATATATATAAAAAAGTAAGCATAAATCTGTAATAGATCGAACAGTATTTAAGTACACAGGTAAAATAAAGATAACAACAAAATTAATATTTTCCCAAAAATTTAAGATGTTGGCAGATTTGTGAATTGTAAGATTGTAAATTAGACTTTTTAATATGGGCTACTGCTTGGTGAGAAGTTATCTTGACAGTGTTGTGAATACAAGTACATCATTTCCAATGTTAAAGATTTCATTTCGATGTTCAATCGTCCTATAAGTTAGGGCCTATGAAAAATTGTAAACAATTGTTTTTTTTATTATTTTATTTTCAACAACAATCAACAATATTTCATGAGCAAAAGAATACACAACATTTTGTGAGCTATTTAGTTCAATTCATTTACTCACACTTATAAAAGTACATAAATATTTTTTTCCAAATTTTGTAAGTCAATTGCCACTCCAATGAGTATGAATAGTTGATACACCAATTCAGCTCAGGTCTCTAAAGATGTAATAAAGTTAAAGGCCTTGGATATTGTCTTTTTGTTCCTCATTCATCTAGAAACTGATGTCTCAAAAAGTTGAGCGACTATAGAATTAGGATGATCTTTAAGTTTTAGGAAATGTTGAATATTGCAGAACTTTATTACTCCGTCTACAAAATCTATATTGAGATCGTCATGCAAGATTTTATTACTGACAAACCAAGGAGCATGGGTGATCTGTCTTAAATTCAGCTCAGGTCTCGAAAGATGTGGTAGAGTTAAAGGCCTTGGATATTGTCTTCTTGATCTTTATTCATCTAGAAACTGGTGCCTTAAGAAGTTGAGCGACTATAGAATTTATGATGATCTTTAAGTTTTAGGAAATGTTGGATACTGCAGAACTTTATTACTCTGTCTGACAAGACCAGTACTGACAAACCAAGGAGCTTTGGTGAGCTGTCTCAAATTCAGCTCAGGTCTCCAAAGATGTAGTAAAGTTAAAGGCCTTGGATATTGTGTTCTTGTTCTTCATTCTGAACTGGTGAATAGAATTTAGGATGATCTTTAAGTTTTAGGAAATGTTGAATACTGCAGAACTTTATTACTCTGTCTACCAAACCCATGTTAAAATCGTTATGCTAGGTCTTATTACTGACAAACCATGGAGCTTTGGTGACCTGTCTTAAATTTTTTGACGAGCGCGCTTTTTTAACACAATATTTAATTTGGTGGAACACAACTCCATAGTTGGATACTATAAATCCATATAGGTAACCATAAGCAATTGCTGAATAATTACTGATCTCCAGTATTTACTATTAAATATTTATTCTATTCTGGTTTGTTATCTTCTTATATTTAGGTTTATAACATTTTAAAATTGCTTCGATTTTACAACATGCTTAAACTTATTAAGTCAGAGTATTTTCCCTAGAGTTCGAAAGAGTCATGAAAATTTATAATTCCTTGTGATCTAGACTGTTCCCTAATAACATACGTCCGGTACGCCTACGATATAAGTTATTGGAATATGACATATGTTTTAGGGCAAAATGCCGAAAGTTTGAATTATGATAGCGACTATAATAAGTCATGTAGGCGCTCGCGATGTATATGTTTCATCCAGGAACACAACTGCGCTTTGATTAAAACAGCCGTCGTCCCGCAGAGTTGAATGTCCACCCGTCGCGTCCCGTGTCATTCGAACGATTTTGTAAAAATTAGTTTACAACTCTATAATATTACCATTGCATTATATTTCAGGGAAATATATGTATGAAAACTATATAACATTATTGAGATATCATCTATTATCTTATTGAATTATATGTTATCTTTATTCAGTATGTAGGTAATTGATAATAAATTTTACATTGGGATTGATATACATATGTTATTCTTGCATAACTGTATTTGTTTAAAAATATATACATATAATTTTTCAAGATAGGTTTGCAATCTGCATTGTTTTTAGTTCAGTGCGGTTTTCAACATGTGCTGCTATCACTGTATTCTTCAAATCGATTCACAGAATATGTTGTCCTAGGTTAAAATCATATCAATTGCTATAGTCTGTAACTGTAATAAATATTGTTATGATAAATTTGGGCAAATAATTTAACGAATGAGAAGTTTTTTTCAAGTCAGTTTGAATCGAATGAGACCAAATTTGGGAAAAGTATGTGTATGTGTGTGTGTTTTTTTTTTTTGTATAGCGAAGGAAATGCTTTTATGCATCCCAGACCGGTCTTCTGTCTGGGTATGTCGGACTCGATACCGCCCTGGTATAATACCGACTAAAACCTCCGCTTTGCCCATGCCTCTGGTCCCCACGGAAACCGCCGTTAGGCATTACTTCGTGGGGGGAGGATCTAGAATGTAACAATTCTTAACTTGTTATAAACAATGTTATAATTAATAAACATTATACTTATCTTTTAAATGGGCGAAGTGCCATTCGCCCTTTCTCTCTCTATAGAACGCAGGTCCATTAAAACATCTCTCGCAAATCTGTCTATGGCGTTCCAAGCGGCATCACTTGTCAGCATCACTTCAACAACATATGTGTATGTGTGTGTGTGTGAGTGTGTATGCTGATTTTTGTAATAAGTATAGTTACGATAAATTTCAGTTAATTATTTAACGAATTACTTGTAATATCTGTACAATGTATAAATTAAATTATTTTTTAACTTCCCGTAGGGCAAGTTATAGTAATCGCAAAAAAATCGAAAATGAAAATTTTTATATATCTTTACGTTTTAGAGGTTTCTGAACATTTTGGCATACCTTAAAAAAATGGATGTATGTGTGTATGTATATGTGTGTGTGTATGTGCGTGTATGTGTATGTGTGCGGATACAAATTTTCGTCCACGATTTCGGGAACACGGATGAAGCTATTTGAATAATTCAAAAAACATTCGATTTGTATTGATAAGGAGACGTGCTGATTAGTTTTTGGTGAAGGCAGGTCTAGACGTTCCGAAGATAAGGGGGAAAATTTTCATGAAGGCAGGTCTAGCGGTTTCGGAGATCTAACAAAAAAAGTAAAAAAAATGCCATTTGGCGGTCAAAAATGAACATTAGACATATGCACATCAAATTATCAGATATTTTATAGAGGTTTTAACAATAAGTATAAATTTTGTTTACATTCCTGTGGGTTCCGTACCAATGTTTACGCGGTAGACGGCGACGCGGCGCTTACGCGCTTCGATATTTCGTCTTTATTCAATTAAAGCAGTACGATTGATTTGAAAAAAAGTTCAGAATTTCCAAAATATTGAAAATAAATGATTTAAAATAGAATGATTTAACATGATTCGAAATTTTATTAAAAGTTTCAAATCATTGATCAACTTTTATTGATTATTAATATTGATTATTTTTAATTACTCAAAAAATTTTGAATTGCGGTACAGAAAGTTCCAGCAGTTTGCCTTAAGGCACGATGCCTTAATTGACTCAAGACAGAATTCCACTTACAGCTAGTTTAGTATTTTATTAATCAACTGTAATCGGTAGCTACATTCGAAACGTACATATGTTACAGCTTATAAGCGAGCTACAAAATTCTAAACTTTGATTAATTTTTATATCTCGGTTTGTTTAGGCGAAAAACATTTGTTTGCAAATTTTATGTTTTCTTGACTTTTCAGAATTCTGAATCAAATGAGATCAAATTTGGGAAAAGTGTGTGTGAGAGAGAGAATGTATGCTGGTATTTTGACCTTTTGTCGACGTTTTTCCAAAACTACTGAAGCAGTTTCGCAAATTGAAAGCCAATCGATACAATTCGATAAGGATTGGGGTTGGTCAGTTTTGTGCGGTGATCGGCCAAGCTGTTTCTTTGTGAATAGCAAAATACGTCGAAACGTTTATTATCTTAATCTTGAATTGATTTTAAAAGTTCTAAATATAGGTTGGGAATCATATTGAATAGTTTTTGGTAAAGATGGGCCAAGATGCTTCTTTGTAATTAATTGTTTAATTTTTTTCTAACGATTTCGATGAAGATTTGTACAACGATAGATTTTAGAGACTGAAATAAAATCCTAAAATATTATAGACCTCTAAGATGATTATATATATGTAACAAAAACTTACTTGAAGCCTTAAGGTAAAATGGTAACTTACCGCTAAATTCGACACGCATTGAAAAAACTGTTATTTCACAACATTTCGATAAAAATTTTCTAAATGTATGTAATAGGGATAGGGAGAGGCATTTATATTTGTTTAGCTATGGGAGAGGCTTAAAGGTCCACAGTTAAAAGGTCTACCACCATTATCTCAAAAACAAGTAAAGTAAAATACTTTTAGCTGTTATAAATTTATAGCCAAGGCCTTAAATAGGCAATAGCAATTACTTTTTTTATAATTACTGAGAGTCAAATTAGATCATTGTACCCAACCATCCACTATAACTATCATGTAATCAATACAATTTATATAAATCTTTCGAAATTTTACTTATTTTATGGATTGGAAAACATTTCATTTGTCGAATTTCTTTTTCATTTCTCAAGATGCAAGTACAATCATTTTTAAAACACAAAAAATATTTAATAATTATGAATGATAATATTTATCGAACATATTTCCCTATTTATTGTTCGTTTTTAAGAGCGAACCACTGGCTCCGGGTTCGTTATGTATCTCATCCTGCTTATTAAGCTGAATTCAGCAAATCAAAAACATAACTTAAAAGAAACCATTCTTTAATCCGTCTTACATTTTTATGAATGATTTGTTTGATAACAACAAATATTAATGTTATGCTTCAAAAGCAAAAAGATAATATTTCTACATATATTTCGCTCAACTAAAGAGTTTTTAAAATTTGTTTCAATGAATAATCTATAAATTTACTTCATTATTTGCTTTATATTTAATATTTATTTTTACAGTTATTACAATTAATAACAATCCTATTTAATTATTATTACTGTCCAGATTGTCAAGCGAATATGCGTGTCGAAACGTCAGCAATTATGAAAAGCGTTAAATGTTCATGGAATGCATATTGCATCTTTCATAATATTTAAAAAATAATTATGATAAATATGTGTCATTATAAGAATGTTTATGACATGTTATTATGAGCAATCACGATGTATAATTTGACTTATTTTGTTTCAACGTGCTATGTCAGTTACTGCATTTAACTACATATATAAATGTACTTAAGATAACCTACTTTCTCATACTGGTAGTCAAAAACTAAAAAAAAAGTTTACATATGGACGATTTTTTAATTCATATTATTTATTGCAATAATTTTAATTCATATGTCACTAAAATAAAATCAAATATATGGGGTTCATCAAATGGGGTTTATCAAATATATTTTTTACCTATTTTTATCGATTTAGCTCTTAAAAATACTTTATTTTCTCTCTACTTTATATCTCTATTGCAAATACTTTATAATACACCTACATTTTTATTATGCTTTAAAATACATTAAGAAAAAAAGCAGTTAACTTAAGTTAGGCATTAACTTATATAGGTTTGTATTTTTTAACTCGTAATGTTTCAATAATAAAATTATTATGGATATATCATTTTACAATTTTGATTAAATGTGTCACTTTTGATGAAACTTTTCAACATACATATTAGTATTTTTTTTTGTAGAAATCTTCCTTCTCAAAGATATTAAAAATTTTAAATATATATAGTTCAACAAAAAATCTTAATTCTTGAAAACCTGGGGTATTGGTGTTATTATTTTTTACTGAACAAAATTAATAAAAATTGACCATAATAACCAAAAAATTGTCAATTTTTCGCAAGTTCTGGGTTTCACATAAAAGATTATAATTTCCAGGTGATTTTTTTTTCTATTTTTTTTTTTTAATTTGTATTTAGTGTACAATGTTCTTTTACGGCTGACAATTGTAAATTTCCCAAATTTACTAAATGTCCTTAACAGAACAGTAGTAAATAAAATAGAGAATAAAAAAATATCAGGACAATTAAGGTCAATACTATCGCCTCGTTTCGGCCTGACTTTAAGTTTTGGGGCACCCTGTATAGATTCGTATTTTTTTTTTTTTGTTATAATTATATTTTTCTTTATACGACTTAGATTATTTAATTTAACTTAAATAACATTTAGTTACGTTATAAAGCAAAAGTAATTTTTCTAATTTATTATTTTTCTAAGTGCCGAAAATACATCAAATAATTATCCATCATGCTACAAATGTTTGTCTGGCCTCAATATGTCGGCGAATCTAAAAAAAATGAATTCGCGGGTCAGAATAACATAATACAATAACACCATACGCAACCATTGTTGTTCTGTGGCATGAAACTCAAATTTAATTTAGAATGTTTTCAATCAATATGTAAAAAACTTAACCTTCCTAGTGCACGTGATTGCTACAAAAAAGAATACAATTTTGAGTGGGTCGCGATTGAAACAAAAAAGTTTCTTCGATATAAGATTAATTTTTTTCAAAAGTAATATTTATTCAGATATTTGCAAGAAAATCTGAACTGATTTCATAATACCAAAAACTGATGAATGGATGTAGGTTTATGATTCGTTGTTTTATGTAGAGAATGTTTATGGGATGTCTTGGCAATTATGCGCTTGTCCACAGTTTCTCAAAAATCTTTATATTTAGTTAAAACAAAATATAGAATTTAGAAAAAGATAAAATATCTATTTGCTTTGGAGAGCGGCAGGATTTGTAATAAATGTAGGAATTAGTAAATTTAATTTCCTGATCAGCATTGACAATAATTAAAACTAATATGCCCACGATAAGCGGTTGAATTATAAAAAATCATTAAAATTAATAATTTGGCAGAATCAGAATCTATTCCGAAGCATCTGTACCTTTGATGTTGTTTTGTATGTAGCTACTGATTACAGTTTACGTCTAATAAAATAAAATTTTAAAACCCAAAATGAACAAAATGAAATGTGATAATTAAGATAATTTAATTTATACAAGTGCAGTTATTATAAGAGTATTTCAAAGATATCAATTGAAAACGTTTTTAATGAAAGCGCAATCTTTAGTTTCGAAATCTTGAACATTTTAATCTGAATAGCTAATTCTAATTCTTGTTGATAAAGTCGATTATTTATATGTATCGGAAAGTTTATGCAACTTACCTTAAGGCAAAATGCTTCTTGCAACTTATTACAAATTTTTCGAAAACTGCAACATTTTGCAAATATCCCCAAACATTTTTTTTATAATTTTTCCATATTATTTTAAATGTTCAATGTTCTATATTATTAGTAATAATATAGAACATTGAACAATATTTAGTGCCATGGTAATAATTTATTACAATTGCACTAAATATTGTGATTTCATTGCATCACAAGAATTCAATCTCATTATTATGCTGATTAGTTGATGTTCTAGGTGGTTCTACATATTTCGAAGCGGATGTGCTAGGAATTTTCATACAGACAATTTGTTTGTTAGAACGACTTGCTTGAGACAATTTGACTCAATCATCGAAAATGCAGGTTTTTTTAAGTAACAAAAATTTATTACATTTGTTACAAATGTTCTACCTAGATAAAGTCGAAGTACTTTCTGCTTCATTTTCGTAGATGCCGCTTAATTCTTCCGGCAGTTGCAAACGAAATTCTTTTCTTTACATTCATTCCTGCCAAATCTGCGACTGACCAAAATTTGAATCCTTTACTTTACCTATACCATAATGTATATTTGTGCGTATTTCAAGAATTTACTAAACTCTCCTTCGATAACTCAGGTTGTTAGGTTATAATTTAACCTTTGTCGCTGTGGACTGTATTAAACACTGATTTATTTTTATATTCTGTATTTGTTGCAGTTCTAATTACAATCGCTGATTTATTACTAAGTATTAATGAAAGAAGATATATATTTATGTTTATAGGTTAGTTACATGTTGTTAAGTCGGCTTTACTTTTTTTTCGTGTCATTGAAATTTTGAATTATAAATTTTAATTTAGCTATTGTTCTATAATAATCATTTTCGAAAGATTCCTTATCGCATTCTGATACACCCTCAATTAATTCAATTTCATATTGTATCGTTTCAAATTCATCAATAATTGGTAATATCTTTTCGAGTCTGGTATTTAATTCAATAATTATATTTTCATCTAGTATTGTGGTAGTTTATTTAGCAATGTAAGTAGGGCTTTCAATACCGTACTAAAATCTGAATACCGGTATTCGACATTTGAAATTTGTAATACCGGGATCCCGGTATTAATACCGGTATTATCAATGAAAATTTTACTAATCATATTTTTAGTTACTGCAGTTCTTATATTAACATATTAACATTATTATTGTTTTAAAATGAGTACATATTAATTATTTTATCACATAGAGTAGATGAATGCAAAGAAAACGTGCAAGTAAACAATTATATATTAACTTCTATGTTACACTTTACATATAATAGGCTCGTATGGTATTATATATTTAATAACTTATAATTTGTTTATTAAAATATGTTTATAAAAATTATAAATAATCAATTGCTTAATCTTTGAGGGCCGAATTTTAGTACAAATATAACAAACCGAAGAAGCCTTTCCTCATGCTACACTTGTCGGCACATTTGTCATAAAGAAATAATACGAGTATATGATTAGTCGATATGAATTAGTACTTAGTATAGTATATTTAGTTTATAAACAAATCATAAATAGACATCAACACTTCACAAAGGCTTATAGAAAATTATTGTATTTACTGATTGCCTAATAAATAAATAAAATTTTTCTATATGAACGATTTCTAAGAATGTGCAACGAGACCAATATTATCATTAATTTTATCAAACTATTTGTCACTCAATGATTTGACTTGTAAATTTTTATAAGTTATAAAAAATAATGAATACGATAATACGAATGATTGAAAGGAAGATATACAATATAGAGTATTATAACGTGTCGACTGTATATTTTGTTTAAAATATCATTGATAACGAATTAGATATGAGGACAATACACGTGGACGACTAATAATTTGTATAAATGGGTTCCATTCATTAGATCGTATATAAACAATATATATAAACAATCGCTTTATCTTGCCGGCATCGACAAGATGTGCCATACTGGACTGAGCCGAGTCGGCAATACACAAATAAAGTGTAAAACTCGTGTATGTGTATTGTGTAAGTTAAATTTTTAACAAGATTTTCGTAATCCCGAAATACCGGTATTTTTAGTATCCATACCGGTATTGAATACCGGACAAAAATCGTCCGGGATCCCGGTATTCGGGATCACGGAATCCCGGTATTGTAAGCCCTAAATGTAAGTAAATGGGCACTTTGCTTTACTTTAGAATAATTGTTCATCGACTCTTATGTATTTGCCAGGTTTCTCTGGTGTCATAAGTCAAAATTAAAAAAATCAACTGAATAGTTTGCAACAAATAAATTTACAGCATTGAATAAACAAATTATAACATGAAAACCACCAGAACATTTGCAGCAGATTTTTTTGAAAAGGAAATAAGTTACGTGTGTCTGAAACGGTGAGACAAATTGACTCGTATCCGGCAAAATATGAATTATTGGAATATGAATTATTGGAAATGACTTTTTGAATAATTTTTATTGTATTATGCAAAAAATTAAATAAAACATATTTTTAAATAAAATGACTTAAAATTGTTATGTACATCTCATCAAAAATGCAAATGAGTGAAATTGCTTTGCTCTCATTGAGAAACATGGTCATCCTATTGAGAAACGCTAAGCCAGGATGACGGGACATCGTGGGGGTGCTTATTCATGTGTCGTCTCTTTGCGCGGATTCCGCAGAAAGGGGCACTGGCGTGTATGCAACGCTCATTGTGTGCATCTAGTACGATCATTGTTACATGACCAGGATAATATAATATGCATAACCAAAGGCAGAATCTGAGATCTATGCTTGATTGTGAGGCTCTGCGGTCGGAGAAATCTGAAATCAAATTATACCTATTGCATACATTGACCATATGTACGCAGCTTGTATGTTGGCATAAAGATGATGCCGCCTTGATTTGCAAGCATTCAATGGCTTCAAGTGTCAAAAGCGAAAATTCTCTGATATAGATAGAAATTTCCAAGTAACACAATATGATTAAAAACTTGTGGTGTATGGGATCGTGCCTTGAGGCAAATTGCTGGAACTTCCCGTACCGTAATTAAATAGTTGGTACAGAACCCAAAAAAAATTACACAAAATGTGTACACATTATTAAAATCTCTATAAAATATCTGATAATTTGATGCGCATATGTCCAATAAACACTTTTAATCGCCAAATGACAAATGAAATAACTTATAACAAAATAAACTTATTTTTATTGGGGGTCTATAACCGCTGGACCTGCCTTCTAATCAGTTTTTTATCTTGTCAATACAAGTAAAATGTTTTTTGAATTATTAAAATCGGACGCTCCGTTCTTTTAAAAACTGAGTTACCGTTTTTGGCACTTTTTGCCCCTTGTCTTCGGAATGGCTAGACCTGCCTTCGCCAAAAACTAATCATCACGTCTCCTTATCAATACAAATCGAATGTTTTTTGAATTATTCAATACGATTGATAGGTGTTCCCGAAATTGTCGACGAAATTTTGTATCCGCACATACCCATACAAAGAATGGTGATCGGTTGATCATCAGGCTATGATAGTCAGCCGATCCTCGAGCATCGGATGACGATCAGAATGTGTCATCGGGGCAAGACCCGCTGGGCATCGGATGTTAACATCAGCGCTAGACTGCCGAATAAGCATCGGCCGAGGATAGTAACCGAGCATCGGCCGAGGATAGTATACGAGCGTTATCCTGTTATAGTTGCCGAGGATCGGCTTATCATAGTAACTGAGTATCGGCCAAGAGTAATGGCCGACTGCTGACCAAGCGTGGTTAAAATAAAATGACAAAAAAAATTATATTGTACCATTATTTATTCAAGAATGTTTACATTTTAGAAAAACTTTGGAAACATAAAAATAAAATAGAATAATAGTTTTTGAATCTTAGACAATATTATAATAATATTGTTCTAGTAGTATAGTTATAATAATATTATTAATAATAGTCATAATCTTAATAGTAGTAATAATTATAATAGAACACAAATCAGTTTAAACTTTACAGCTTATTTGCGCTTGTTTACGCTTACTGCCACCTCTGTCTGCAAAATTTGCCAGAAACGACCAAACGCTAGATCTTAATTTTTTTGTTTGGTCCGAGTCACCGAATTTTTTTTGTATAACATCTGAAATATAAAATATATATTGCAAATAAATAGATACATCCTGTGACAAAGGCCAAGAGCATATAAAAAAAGTTTTCATTGCTATTTAAATCAAAATCGATCAAAACGCAATATAACTTATCTTCTATTTCATCAAGCCATGAATATGGGACCAAATCAATTTCATTGTAACCAGGACCCCGCCTAGGTAAAATCACACAACTGCATATTCACTTGGCCCTTCCTCATTGGAAATGTTAGCACTCATCTAATATTCAAAAAATTAATGTTTATATAAATACAATACAATGAATTAATAAAATTTTGAAGATTTTTAAGTTGTTAAAAAGAAAATACTTACGTTGAACGCTTATTTTATAGATCCTACGATTGTTTTACGTGCTTCTTTCGGTCACGTGCTACACTTGACTAAAAGTTCTCAACAAAAGACCGACTCTTCGAGCGGGTACACACACTAATGCTTCATCCACAATCTATAAATACTTAGATATAGATCCTTTTCTTATTTTTTTTCTCCCCTACAGACATCCCTTTGACAGTGCATCTTTCGCACGCATAAAATGTACCTGCTGCTTTGCAGCATTTAATGTATGACCTTGCTTGCGAGTCGGCTACTTCGGAAATATATTCTTTTACGTTTGCAGGTTTTGAATCACCGCAGTATATGGAAGCTATGAACGGATGACTAATATAATTCTATTAAAAAAATTAATTGTAATAGGCCAAACTTGTAGATTCGAATTTTTATAAATTTGCAAACCGTCAATGTGAATAAGCACTTCAATTGTATTTTCAGAAAATATACGCGGTGAAATAATTTTTTTTAATCCACTTGCTACACCAAGATATTTATAATAACTTTCAGTTTCTTTCAGACTTGTTATAGTTTCTACCACTTGATGATGTTTAGTTTGGAGTAATGCCTGGGCCGTTTAAGGCAGTGTTGGATGACCTTGTTCTCTAAATGATACAAGTAATTCGGAAATTACATTTAATTGAAGGCTATCCAGATTCTTTAAAGCCCACTGACGAAGCTCTTTTCTTATTGTGTCTGATTCTACTACGTTCTCCTCGGCAATACTTTCATGATTACTATAAACATTATCAGTATCTGTTTCATTAGAAACAATAACCTCACTTTCTGCCAAGTATCTACGCTGATTGTCATCATCAATACAGCCACTAAAACTGTTCTCATTATCACTTTCATTACCACTAATAAATGCACTATAATTAATTTCTTCATTTACTTGATTATTTACACTTAATTCAGTTTCACTAAATTCACTATTTGAATTATTATGATCTCGATCAATTTTATTATGAATAGAAACAGTTACGAAGAGGGTGTATCAGATAGGGATATAATATCCATGTACTTTTTTAATGCCCGATGTTTTTTTACACGGTCGGACATTATTTCAGAAATTGAAAAAAAATATTTAATAGGAACGATCAATTTTTTTTCTACTGCATACGACTGTGAATACTCTCCTATGAAAAGTATATATTGCAGGTAAATAATGCTTAAAAACAGCTGATATGACATTTAGTGCGCATACGCCTAAAGGGAAATTTATCATATCATCGACCGAGAAGCGATGATCGTACATTATTATTATCAATATAGTTCGGCGGCCGATGGTGTGCCAGCCATAGGCTGATAATCAGACACCGACGCTCGGCCGAGATTGGTAGCCGAGCCTCGGTCGATCGTTGATTTTTTTCGAGCATCGGGGACTTCGTATGGGTACACACACACATTCGATTCGTATTGATAAGGAGACGTGCTGATTTAGGTCTAGCCGGTCCGAAGATATGGGGCAAAAAGTGCCAAAAATGGTAACTCAGTTTTTAAGAGAACGGAGAGTCCGATTTGAATAATTCAAAAAACATTTTACTTGTATTAACAAATGAAGAACTGATCAAATTTTTATTAAGGCAGGTCTAGTGATTTCCGAGATCTAGTAAATAAATGCCATCTGGCGGTCAAAAATGATCATTAGACATATGCACATCAAATTATCAGATATTTATAGAGATTTTAACAATAAGTATAAATTTTGTTTACATTCATATGGGTTCCGTACCAATGTTTATCCGTTAGACGGTGGCGCGGCGCTTACGCGCTTCGATATTTCGTCTCTATGCAGTTATAGCAGTACGATTGCTTTGAAAAAAAGTTCAGAATTTCCAAAATCGAAAAGTCTTTTTTTCAAAAAAAAAAAAAATTTTGTCAAAAATTTATAGTTTCTCAAAAATCTAATTTTTCAGAGCAATTTTTTTTCAAAAATGTTAATCTTTTAAATAAAAAATAATTTTTGGTACGGGAAGTTCAAGCAATTTGCTTTAAGGCACGATGCCATGCGCCTCACTAGTTTCATTTGATCTCCGAAGCTGCTTGCCTTGCCTTTCCAAAATTTAATCAAGTATTTATTTCAATTTCGTCAATGCATATTAACTATTTTTGAACCATTCAAATTGGACGCTCCGTTCTTTTAAAAACTGAATTGCCTTTTTTCGCTCGTTTTGCCCCGTAACTTCAAAACAGTTCGACTTGCCTCTTCTGCCTGAATCGAATGTTATTTGAATTATTCAAATTGGTTAATCCGTGCTTTCGAAATCGTCGACGAAATTTGTGTTGGCACAAATGCCAAACTGTTCAGATGGAACGAAAAGATAAATAAAAAGTTTCATTTTCGACTTCTTTGAGATTACTATAACTTATCCTACGGCAAGTTAATAATGAGATTTAATGAGAGAAAAGATCGAATATCCTTATTGATCTGCCACAGCTGAATCTTTGAGCTACAGTTAAGTCAAGGTGTATGGTTTTATAATAAATACAAAACAAATCATTCTCAATTATTTATATTCCATGTGTTTGTAAAGACTGCGATTTTCCCGAGTCTTATGTATTGAAAGTTTAAGGTATAGGCTCTCAAACTTGTTTGTTTCGTGAATCTCTAATTTCCATAGACCTCCATTTAGACCATACAAATTTCTATTTGTACTAACGTTTAGTATTAAACATTTAAAGTAAAGGTACTAATGCAAGTTAAGATAGTTATTTTTTGACTTCAACATAATAATAAATTAGATTTTAACAATGTGTGTTGTGATCCACTATCGCGGATTTCCATAATTCCTTTTCGTTGGCGTGGACTCTTAAATTGAAACATTGGGAATCACTGGTTTAGGGTCTATAAACTATAAATACAGGTAATTCAACCTAATCAGCGGCCGCTATGCTACGTTAGTTTAAACCCCGCTTTTGACAACCTGACATTGTGCAGCAGCGATGTCAATTTTTACTTGAAGATATGGATCAAAAATATGTTTTTAATTGAAAAACAGCACTGTATAAGATGTCAATGGAAAACTTCTCACACTATTCTGATCCGAATAGAGTTGGAGTTTAGCTCACGGACCTGCCATAGGTCTGTACTACCCATTATTGTTATTATACTATTATACTACATCACTCTCAATTTTTATTATTGATACTATTATATTCTTGCTAAATTTCTATGCAAAATCTTTTGTTTTCAAAAATCCGTACGACTAATTACTAAAAATCAAATAAAAACTCCAAATTACGGTTAGATCTGCTACGAAAATTCAAAAATTAATTTTATTATTAACAATTTATGTAAAATAAACAGTTTTGGGAAAGAATAACCTTTTTACATTTGATTTAAAATTAGGTCAATTGTGTATTAAACTTTGCCCAAAATTAAGCTTGCTAATCGACATGCCTGGTATTATTTTTCCATATATAATAACGATAATCGAACATGATTGGTACCGACTAATCTGGATCATATTGAACTACGCAGATAAATATAGTAATAAACCTATATCGCTTAAATTATTTTTATAATCCGACGTCGATAACCAATTTATTATACTGTTTGAATCACAAGAGGCATTATTTAATATGGTATCTATAAAATTCTATACAGTTTCCCAAGTATCAATATATTTATTAGAACGATTATTTACGAATATAGTAGAGTTCGAACATATCAGTGGATTTTTGTAACAAATCTGTCATGTTTGTATTTGTAAAGAAATAAAATATTGAGAGTTTCGTTAAAAATTAACAGTTTTAATATAAACCTAATACTAAAAATATTTTACACGTGATAATTTAAGTTATATTTTTTATGATATTATATATTTAGAACTAAAAAATACATATCACTAAATTACTACTTATAAATTTTAATTCGTAACCTTTATATTGATTATTTATTACGTTAAGTAAATTACAGTTAGTTATAAATCTTTAAAATTCCTTTTGAGATGGATAGGAAGTAATTATTGCTTCTTTATATAAATTAACTTCGTCGACGTTTTCTCAGAAAATGGCTGAACTGATTTCGTCAATTTAAAAGCCATTTGACAAAACTCCACAAGCATCGCGGTGAATAACTGCTCGGATGATCGGCAAAGCCGCTTCTTTAGCATATCATTTGTGAATAGTGCTGATTAGTTTTTGACAAAGATTGGCTATAAAATTGTTTTTGACGATTTTAATAAAACCTTATATGATGATAGAGTTTCTGGTCCCAATAAAGATATTAAATAATTGGAGGCCTTCGACAAGTGTTTTGATTATAAAATGTATTAAAGTTTGGATTATTCGGCCGCTAATTTAGAAAATATTTTATGTATGTATTAGATGCGTGTTTGTTTTTCAATAGTATGTAATGTTTAACTAAGTTATTTGAAAAAAAAAGTCCAAAATTAATAATCTGCAGTAGTTTTTCGCATTATAATGCTCTTCAGCAACAAAGTATGCTTATAAACCACTCATCATTTATTTGCTTTTAGACAAAATGCCACTTACACCTAGTTTAATTAAATTTATTATATATACGAGAGACTAGGCTCGGATGTGCCACTTTTTTATCCGTTCACAGTCTCCTCTATATTAAATTTACATCATACTTATTACCAAATATGAATTTTTTATTATTCTTATATCTATAAGAATTTTTAAAATTAAATTATAGATTTGTGATAATTTAAATTGAATGTTGACTTTACCATAAAAAGATTAAATTTCCAACATTACAATTAAAATAATTTATGTTTTTTAACAAACCTAAAACATATGATATAGAAAAGAATTTGATGTCAGCACATAGGGTAGTGAGGGGCTTAAAGGTGTAAAGAAGAAAATGTTGTTAGTTTTTTTGGTTTTGAGCAGTGTTGTTTAATTGGTGAAACCCTAATATGGGGCAAAAGGGGACAGATTACAAACTTTAGAAAAACAGTAAAAACACATGTCTATAATTACAAACGAACTGAGAATTTTGCAGAACATAATTCAATAGTTGTTTGAATGATACGCGTTTTGTGTTGTAATGTAGTTCATTTGGTTTAACATAGGTTTTGTATTTTAATTTTACTAAAAACCGGTTTTAGCCGGTTTTCGAATTTTATATAAAAAATAAATTTTTACTCGAATATTCTGTAATTTATCCGCAAATTTAATGCGATTTAGAGCAGTATTTGACTGAATTTATTTTTGTTCAATTTTATGAATAGTAAACAAAATTATTTTAATTTTAAATAGCAGAACTAAAAAATAATAGTTTATCTTGATTAAATCATTATTCGTTATTCATGCATCATTTCCGCATATAAGGATGAAAATATTTTTATGATAGTGAAAGTTTTCGAATAAATAAAAATAATACATTTTCAAATAAAAAAACATTCATCAAATTAAAAAAAATTAGATATATGTCGATACATACTTGTTAATATCAATTTTAGTTTTAAAAACAACTAAGCTAAACTCGGGTATTTTCCATTCCGAGCAATTTTAATTAATTAATTTTAAACATTCTAATTATTTTCTTGTTTAATAAAATATGATTTCAAAAAACTGAGAACGTCTATCGAATTGTTACTTAGACGTGTCCTTTGTTTACTCATAAAATATCCTGAAATAGAAAATACTCTCATACTTGCGACCAAATTGTGCATAATTGTTTTTAAAGCCTGATATAATAATTCTAAGTTTTTTGTTCTTTTATTTGTAGCTTCTAGGACTAAAAATTCTTCTTTTTAAGTTTGAGTAGAGAATATTACTTCTTCAAGATGAAGTTCCACTGATTTAAATTAGTATATACATTGGAAAAAATCTAAATTAAACCGCTATAATTTCAAGAATCAAAACACTTTCATCTATCTTTTTCTGTTTGGCTACATTTGTCATTTTCTATTTATACAGTGAAAACCGACTTTTCCACTAAAAAAACGGTTTTTGAATTCCATAATTTTCGTCAAAAAACCGGTTTTTGAAAACCGACGAACCCAAGTTTAACAGTATAATTACTTGAAGTCAAATTGGACCTTTATGTTTGGATTTTCCCTAATAATTGTTTTAAATATAAGTTTAATATAAGTCGAAAAATTTCTAAAGATTTTAGTGCATCTTAGCTAATATATATAATATATTTCGTAGCTATTTTGACGATAGATCCCTTAAAGACATTAAGTAAATATTTAAAGTAAAAAAAATAAGTTTTTATTATGCATGCACAGTCGGTTTATATATGAACTGAAAATTCAGAATTGTGCAAATAACTGAGGAAAATATTATGCAGTCAACTCGTAGGTTTCTTCTGTCATTTATCGGCTTAATAATTTAAACTTTCAATATTGAAAGTCATCGATAAAGAGGAAAAAAAGTGGAATTGTGAATATTACTATAACACATTCCAAAAATAACGCTTTCGGCCTGTGTCATTTTCCGAATCGAAAATAAATTTGAAATAAACATCCGTGACAAAGTCTTCTCTGTCTGATGACTAGCGCCAGGCGAATTAGATTTGGACCCATACGTCATTTATTACGTCGATGCGAACGAACGCCCGCAGGTCGATCCCGCAAAAACAGGTGTAATTTAAATACTTTCGTTCCGAAAGGACATAGGTAGACATTTCGGTTCTCAGCGTCGATCCTAATAGAAAAAAATCTATAATGAAATAAAGGTTTCAGATCTATCCAAATTGTTTAACATTATTTTTCATAAATGACACGAGGACCAAAGAAAAGAACGCCGACATTGCGGTGATGATGTGGATCTATTAGTTGTTTTTTTCTGTGATTCGGGTTTTTTTTTTTTGTTACGACGAACTAAATAACAATATTGGCTTTTCGGCGTATTGTTAGATTATATCATTTTTTATTGGATGTTCTTGAATAACGATTATTTAAAACTTAATATTGCACAGGCAGTGGCGTAACTATAGGGTGGCGTGGGTGGCAAAATGCCACGGGCCCCCGGCCCAAGGGGGCCTCGGCTCAAGAGGACGCGTGCTCAGAAATATTGTTTCTACATTATACTCTAATACTTTATTTCATTTGAAAAGTATGTTTTCGTAAGAATCAGGGGCGTAACTACAGCCCCCAACGTCCGTAAGAAACATTAATAATATAAAAAATCATGAAAAATGAATTAATCATGAAAACTTCGTTCAATCAAATTTAATGTCGTTAAAAAAGTACGCGAGGAATGTAAGATTATTATTTTAAAGAGTTTTATTTTGTCCAGGCCACGGGGGCCCCAAATACGTGTAAAAAAAGTACGCGATGAATGTACGATTATTATTTTAAAGAGTTTTATTTTGTCCAGGCCACGGGGGCTCCAAATACGCGTAAAAAAGTACGCGAGGAATGTAAGATTATTATTTTAAAGAGTTTTATTTTGTCCAGGCCACGGGGGCCCCAAATACGTGTAAAAAAAGTACGCGATGAATGTACGATTATTATTTTAAAGAGTTTTATTTTGTCCAGGCCACGGGGGCTCCAAATACGCGTAAAAAAGTACGCGAGGAATGTAAGATTATTATTTTAAAGAGTTTTATTTTGTCCAGGCCACGGGGGCCCCAAATACGTGTAAAAAAAGTACGCGATGAATGTACGATTATTATTTTAAAGAGTTTTATTTTGTCCAGGCCACGGGGGCTCCAAATACGCGTAAAAAAGTACGCGAGGAATGTAAGATTATTATTTTAAAGAGTTTTATTTTGTCCAGGCCACGGGGGCCCCAAATACGCGTAAAAATTAGTAAAATCTAACAAATTTTGGTTTTATTTCACTAATAACAAAAGTTAGAATAAACATGAAAATTGTTTTGTACTTATACATTTTAATTTTTTTTTTAATTTTTGTATACATACATTTTAAATAATATCCTAATTTCAAACCATAAAATATGAATAAGTCGAAATAGATTTACTTATTTTCAATACAATTCATTACAAATCGTGGATATATATAACATATAACACGTTGAAAAATTTCGAGTTTTTTTAAATTAAATTAAAACCACTTGATTTTACTGATAGGGGGGCCCCATCAAAAAAATTTGCCACGGGCCCCGGATGGCCTGGTTACGCCACTGTGCACAGGTGAATAACGTCTTTTAAACATCAGTTTTTGTTTGAACTGTTATGTTTAGTTTCGATTTACGACAATCACTTTATAATAATTCAAATTTGAATTGCACTAACTTTTATAATGAACAAGATAGAATTTTAATAAAGTTTGTAAAAAATATATATGAATATCATTCATAAAAACATAATTATTTCTAAGATTTGAAAAGAGTCATCTTTTAGAAACGATATCCCAATATATTCATATAAAAAAGAAAAATTTTGATAATGTTCGATAACTTACAAAATGTATTTATTCAAATCGGTTGATACGTGCTCTCGAAACCGTGAAATGAATTTGGTAGTAGGTAGTTTGCAATTTATTTTCATAGAAAATCAATCTATATCCAGAATCATATTTAACTAGCTGTAATGGGAAATGTCTTGAGGCAATTAAGGCATCGTGCCTTAAAGCAAATTGCTGGAACTTCCCGTACCGTGACGAAATGTTCAAGGAATACTGAATATTTTCAAGTAGATTATTATAAATATTGTAACATTGTCTAATATTTAGATTTATATAAACTGAATTGCAAAGTTCAAATTATTTGTTTAAAATATATTAGAAATTTAGTCAGAATTAAAAATAAAATCTGAATTATTTTCGATATACAAAAAAACTAAAAAAAAAAAAAAATTACAATTTTTTTTTTTTCCAAAATCAATTATTTTGTTAAAACAAGCTGAAAGTTCTTTGAATCATTTAAATTGGACGCTTAGTAAAACTGCCATTTTTTGCACATTTAGCTTTGTATCTTCGAAATGGCTGGGCCTGCCATTAGTTTAGTATTAATTAGTTTTGTTTTGTATGGCATGTATAGGTTGTGACATATATTTCTTGTTTAATTTAATTTAACTATGACGAAATGCGAAAGAGAAGAAAAGATTTCACAATTCAATACAAGAGAAGAAAATATTTCACAAAGATTTCTTGCTTACAAAATTATATTTTCAGGAATATTGTTATATTATATTCAAAAGCCTTTTTTGTATAATTTGATTTTATGACTAATCCATCATATTTAAGGACAGTATTTCAATATTACATCGTAGACAAATGTTCACATTACAATTTATTTACTTTTCTCTTGGTTAGCTTGTAAATTAACACAACCATTGCTGATTTTAAAAAATGGCATCACCTTACCCTACCTATAATAAGAATGGAATATTTTGTTAAAATTATGTGTACAATTGATTAGAAAAATAATTAATTACAATAGTCACATAATGATTAATTTATACAAATATTTATACTAATAATTTGGTATGTGCCACATTTTTTATATTTATTTAAATGTAATAGAAAATAACTCTATTTTTATAGGCTATTATACATATACATTCACATTATGATTCCAATGTTTACAATGGATTATGATTACAATGTTTAAAATGAGTTAATAACAAAGTCCCTCTAATGAGAAAATTTCAAATCAAAAATATATACACACAGCTTTTAGCCACATAAATCATATATTTTGTATCTGACATACTCTTCACTTATATCTTTATTTTTTTATACTTCAATATTCAACGTTTTACATACTTTTTACATTTTTAAATATTAGATAACTGAATTGTATTACTCCATTTTTCTTTTGATTTCTCTATTTTTTCTTGCTTCTATTTTCGTTTCATTTTTATTGTATTTTCACATTAATTTTATATTTTCTTCTTACTCTTAATTTAATTTAACCATTCAAATTCTGTAATATCAAATTTTAACAATACAAGTTTTCCTAATGTCAGGACTAAAACCGAGTAACCTTAGAGTATAAGTAGGGCATGATACTGATTGAGCTACGCCCGTCATAACTAAAATTAAATTTATACAAATTACATTGAGCCTGTTGCCAATTGCTTTTGAGATGCCTAACTATTGGAAATAATCCAAATAAAGTTCTAAATTGTAATAACTTTGCATAATAAATAAAGTCACTGAAAAAAGAGTGAACACGATGAAATCTATATAGCACGCATCCATCATTTCGGCATCGAATTTTCGATAAATTCTGTCCGCACTGCCAGGTAGACACGCGTTCTTGTCGATCTCATGTTCCTTTGTCGCTGTGGCATTTTACAAGTGATCTTATCTCAAAATGACACCAGTTTTTGTCTCGTTCGTGCCTTTGGCACATAATATATATAATCGGTCCATCGGAACTCAGTCAGTCACGTTTCGGGTCCAGCTCGACAGCATCAGCAGGTTGGTGACAATACCTTTTGCGGTAACACTTGTTGTCTGAGCATTCCAATTGCGACAGTTCAACAACTATCACAGCAGGGGTGGATTTTGTTATTTATGAGGTTATTGTTATGTTTCAGAGCATTTTGTGTAGCAATTATTCATTATATTTATTTGTATTCGTAAAATACGAACACATTTGTGATGTTTGAACTTATTTTTGAACTAGTTTAAATCACGTCTTAAATGATACTGTAAATTGATTATATTAAAAATCAATAGATCAATTAATCAGCATTTTTCTTATCACTTTATAATGATTTAACTTAAACGCAAAATTAGATCAGTGCATTGATTTTGTACGTTATATACTTGTTAAACTCTCCTGGACGGGTCACAAAGATCCAACTTTGTTTTAGGCAATTGAAAATCAAACCGATTATATCACAGCAATAATACATATCGGACAAACAACTAACTGACTATGTTCAGTAAAACGCCCAGTTAATTTATCAATGTATAAATGTGTTTCTTTGGGATCGTTCAAGTATTACGTAAGCAGATTTAGTACAATTATTTACCCCCCCATCCCCCTTTGTCAGCAAAAGTAAGCCAAGCTGTCACTAAAATGTCACCCAAAATAAGAAATCAATGACCCTTCCGCCCCCTCTAGTGCTTACGTAATACTTGAAAGGCTCCCTTTTGCTGTTTTTCAAAATTTTGTTTTCTAGTCGCTTTTACCTCATAGGGGGAAAGGTACATATTCTAAAACAATTAGATAATGTATACCTAACTATTATATTAAGGTTTTGTAAACTAAACAACAGTGTTCACAACCAGGAAAACTAACAATGAAAGAAAATACTTTTGTTATAGATTTTCAAAGATTACCCTTTATCTTCCCATAGCAACGTCGTAACAATCAAGGTGATGGTGGTTATTCATCTTTTTTTCTCTACTTTCAAATATTCTAGTTAAAAATTCTTAACTTTACTTGCTTTTGAGATACAGTTGGTGAATAATATAAAGGGATGGCAGACATTTAAGCTCTGGTATACCCTATTATAATTCATTGTTTATAATTTTTGTGTTCAGTGTGAGGATTGAGTAACATAAGCGCAACTTCAAGAATTAAGCGATGAATATAAGCACTAAACATATTAGCCTTTGATTATGAATTGTTAAAACAAGAGATCGCTTTTAATTAACCAACTCCTAATTAATTAAATCTATTACAATAAGTCTTAAGAAACTTAAGAAAATCTTATAAATTAGATACAAATAAAAAGCATTTAATTGGTTGAAAACAAAATAATGAAGAGTATTGAAAAGTGAAAATTAAATAAAAGGAAACGGAAATAATGAAAATTAAATTACATATATTTTCCAAAAATAAATAAACAGTTTAGCCTTGGTTTTACTTAATGTACAAAAATGTTAACATCGTTAAAAATATGAAGCAAAGAAAAAGTTTTAAACATTTAAACTATCACTGGGTAGAGTTAAACAAAGTTGTGAGAATAAATATATAAAATAATAATTCAATTTCAATTCTCGTAACAAACAAAAATGACTAAATAATCAAAATTCGCTCAAACACATGATTAATGCAATAAAATTTATCTTAATCACTAGCACTGCCAAGTTTATTGTTTATAATAAAAATAATTACAAATAACAATAGATCAGTCCCTAAAAGTTTCAGAAAATCACCTTTAAAATTAACTTTTGAATGCGCAATACACGTTTGAACTGATTACTGCTACAAAACCATGACAATGACACTCGACATCTGACAGGATTGTTATGATGGTCTTTTTAACGTTATAAAGTCTAGGAAACTTTACTAAAATTAGCCAACTTTTAAATAAGGCTACTGTATCATTTTGTTCATAATTTCTCTATTAATTCTTAATAATAATTTACTTATTATAATGGTGCAGTGCGTTTGGACACTGCATGTGTGTCATTATTCAGCCAATTTAATAAATTGAAACCGGGAAAAAACACAAATCTAAACACAATGTTTAATGAAAATTGCATAAATAATAATAATTAATTAAGATAAATAATAAAATTATGTAGTTAGTCACATAACTACCAAATTGTAAAATCAATTTAGTACAAATTTATAGTCATATGAAAGAACACTTACTTTACCTTTGTTATTTATTTCACTTCAAATTATTAATAATTTTATTCACTTGCAAATGATTAAAAATTACGTAATTTTAAGTCTTTATTTTTTAAGTTTTGTTTTTTTTTAATTTATTTACTCCACTCCTAATATGCTTTTTAATTTATTATTGAAAACAATACTGAAACGTAATTTAATTCAATATATGATAATCATTTAAAATGATGAGAAATGATCATTACCAGCTTGCGCAATATGTGTATATCTCATATATTTATTTTATATATTTGAACCCGTTTCGAACATTCATATCTTGTAAAAGTAAAAGTACATGGAACGTAATATCCATTGTGTAATTTATTTATATAGCTTTTGATCTTCTCTTCTATTTTAAAGATCTGTCAATTATAAATTGGCTTGTCATATGTATGCGCTTATTAATGATGTGGATCGAGCATTTATCAAAAATTCAATAATATTGATTGAATACTGGTAAATGGTAAATTAATTATTATTTGACCCAATAAGTTTTTTGTAACGAATTGTATAGGTCGCTGAAATTCTATTCATTTCGAATATTAAAGATACGTGTAATCAGGCCTTATAAGGAAAGCAGTATGAATTAAAAAAAAAACAAGATGTTACCAATTAAGATATGTGCATTGGCGTTCTTTAAAAATTTGTATTGTTTCACAATGTGCATATTGCGCAAACTATTGTGAAAGTTATACGACTTCTATTACTCATAGTATTTTAGGAAAACCGCTGTGTTTTTGACGCTTTATTTAAACAGTTTTATTTGAGAAATTCTGAACCAAGTATTAATAGGATTTATTTTTCGAATCGTGTTGGCGATTTTTACTTGAGATTATATTATAGCACTGCATGATATCGAGCTTGGTCGTAGTTAGCCCCTCCCCCTCCATTATTTCATGTGTTTAAACAGTTTATTATTGAAATTATTGTTATTAATTAATATTAGCTTTTGAAATATTTTACTCATTTATTTTGGGCATTTTATGCGATTTATTCTATTGAACAAATCATAGAGAGCAAAAAAATTCTAGCCTTTCATTACTAAACATAGCCATATAATAAAACTGATACTTCATGTTGATTTGTTTTAATTTAAATTTTTATCATTTAAGATATCCAAAATTGCATCTTAAACTTCTCCTAATTGATATCGTAAGGTCCGAATATTCATCTTTACTTTCCCATTTGTTGTTTTAAAGTAAAATTTATAACGTATTTTGAAAATATTGTGCAAAGATTAGTAAAAGATGCAAAGAAATTATATATATCTTGAAATATATTAAAAAAAACTATATTGAAAATTTCATGTCCGAATCTTGTGTTGGCGCCCCCTAAGGCGTGCGCTCATATTCTTTGCATGCGACGCATTCAAGGTAGGACCGGCCCTGATTATTACTTAGTTTCATATCTTAAGTGAATTAATTTATCAAACCCTGTTCATATGTGTATCATTGAATCTGCTATACATATACTGTATTTTATATTATTTTAATTTCTGACATATCTTAGCTGGTTTTTGACAATAATAATGTAGACATTTAATTTTTCTTATTCATAATCATGAATTTATTATATATATTCTAATATCGTTTAGACTCATAAGCAAATTGAAATTTTTGGCATATGATTGTTTTCATTTGTTTTCAATGCCGAACAATTTTTTTTTTGTAATTTTATTTTCAATAGCAATCAGAATACGTGACAATTCTATGAGCTATTTGGCTTATGTCATTCACTCGCACACATACACACACACTTTCAAACACACATATAAGTTTATCTGATAAATATTACATTTATATTTAGAGAATCACTTCAATAAGTGATTACACTATTCTGTTTACATAAAATTTAAATATTTCTAAGGGTCTTCCATATTATCTTTGGGCAGCTTCTTCTTCAGTCTTCTTGCCGAACAATGTCTTCAATGTCAAACAATGACATATTGTTTTTTGCCATTTTTTTCATTTATTTCTACAATATTACTATATTTTTATAATCACATACATCCTAAAAAATCCCTTAACAAACTTCAGAAAGATTTATCAAAATCGGAATAATCATTTAGGGAGCGTCCACTAATCACGTGAGCGAGTTTTTAAGGATTTTTGGACCCTGTCACCCCCTTGGTGATCCTTGGTGATATTCAAAATTAACCCCCCCCCACCAAACATCAAGTGTATTTTTAGTTACGTGAAAAAACTGTACAATTTGTGATTTTTTTTTGAAAATGTCTGAACTTTATTAAAAAAATTAGTTAAAACATAAATACACGTGATATCTTACTATACCCCTCCTTTCCCCACGTGATATTTTGTGATTTTTTGTCAAACCCCTCCTCCCCCTAAAAACCTCACGTGATTAATTCTGACGTGACTCTCCCTTAGGAGGAGTATGTTTTCATACATCATTGCAGAAGAATTTTATATATAAGATTTTATTAAAATTTACATTTATTAAAAATTGAAATAAAAAATATGTTACTCAAAAGAAATCAAATCTATGTTTCTCGTTCGACAAAGGTCTCACGCTTCGATCAAAGATCAAAAGTTCGGACCACTTGTCGTTTTGCATCAATGCCATCCGTCCTTTGACAAGAGTGTCCCACTGTGGCTGATTAATGGAATCAGTGATAGGTTTATTGTAACGTATTGCCATCGGGCATTGTCCGTCTTTCAGGCCGATATTTCCCTCGAACTTCCAATTCGCTTTGCTTAATGAAGAGTCCAAGATATTTTTGTTAGCACATATTGTCTCGTGTAACAGTTACACGCCGAGAAAAGAAATCGATTGAAAAGGTATACAAAGAAAATTAACAACGCATCTTTGTGTTTGGACTATAATTACGAAACATTCTGTATGTCCAGCGGAATGAAATGAGAGCCATCAAGTGAACTAATACAATGTTTAATTAATAAGGTAATAGCAATTGCTTATAATATTATGTACAGTTAATGACGATAAAACTAATTTAGTTATAGATATTATACGTAGAAGTTGTCCCTGTAACATTTAATGTTAAATTCAAAACTAATGGCGCATGGAATCATGCTTGTACGAGGTCTGTTCAAAAAGTACCCGGAATTACTAATAATTAAATTTCGCGGGTCTGGAGTGTCTGATTGTCAAAATTTTTTTTTTATTGTGTTGGTATACATGCCCCTAAAGTATGATGAAATTTTCAGCTATATTCACTGTTTACTTTGTCTGTGGTAGTCGCTAAGGTTCGACGTGTTTTTCTGAGCTCGGCGATTTTTACAATGGAAGAATTGAAAAGTCAAAGAATTTGTATTAAATTTTGCGTAAAAAATGAAATAAAGTGTTGCAAAGTGCAAAAATTCACCAGATATGGCTCCGTGTGACTTTTTCCTATTCCCAAAGTTGAAGAGACCCATGAAAGGACGGCGGTTTTCTTCGATTGAAGAAAATCGCTGAGAGTGCTCAAGGACATATCAAAAAGTGAATATCAAGGGTGCTTCGAAAATTGGAAAAAACGCTGGCATAAGTGTATTATATCTGGGGGGGACTACTTTGATGTAGACGAATAAATGAATATTTTTTTGAAAAAACGAAAATTCCGGGTACTTTTTGAACAGACCTCGTATATTGTAGAAACTTTCGTGCTGTCTAATTTTTTGATGTTTTTTGATAATATTGAATTTTTTCAAAGCGATCGGCGCTGCATAACTCTTTTAGAACCAAAATATCACAACGCAGTATAATGGTTAAGCTTTATATATCTTGATATATAAATAAACCCATAGAGAAGTAAATACAATTTGTATATATTATTAAAATCTCTATAAAATATCTGATAAGTAGATGTGCATATGCCTAATGATAATTTTTGATGGCCTAAAGCTGTTTTGTTAACTTTTTTTGTTGAACTTGCTCCTGCCAAAAACTCGTCTCTCCATAAATAGGAGTTTAGTGTTTTTGAATCATTCAAATCAGTTAGCCTATGCTCTCGAAATTATTGACGAAAATTGTATCTGCATATATATACATACATACTACACACTGTGTACAAATTTTTGTCCATAATATTGCGAGCGCAGACTAACCATTTGAATGATTCAAAAACACTAAATTTCTATTGATGGGGAGACGAGCTGACTAGTTTTAACCAGGGCAGTTCCAATAAAAAAAAGTTAACAAAACAGTGTGTAGCTTGTGTGTAGTGCACTCACAATCATCTACATTCTTTTTTTCAATGCCAAAATGTTCAGAGATCTTTGAAACGTAAAGATATGCGAAAACTTTCATTCTCGTTTGTTTTTTGCGATCACTTCAACTTACCCCGCGGCCAAGAGAAAGTCAAAAACTAAAGAGTTTTTAAAAAGGTGTAAAATTCCAAGAATCAATATTTCTTCCATATATATACTATATTTGCACTTTTTAAAAGATTTGCACACTTCAAAAGAAAGCACAATATAGTATTATTAGATAAAGCATCATAATCGAAGAGAGGTTTTTCAAATTTCAAATTTCAAATCGAGAATAACTTGTATGCTCTGATGATGATTGTAGTGTAAATAATAATTTTTTGATTAAATGTTCAGGAAATCTTGTCTTGTATAAATAATACAATGATTGATAACACTGTATATGTTTTGCACATATAAATTTCTTACATAAAAACGTAAGACGAGGTTGCTCAAGTCGTCTAAGTCTGATAAATATTTCAAGTATTTTATCTGATAAATATAAAATATACTTCATTTAGTATCATTAAATTATATAATTTAGTTGCGGAAGCAAACGTTTATATTTGAAAGGCTTTTCAACTTCGAAAAACAGAAATGATTAAATAGTTAATTTTTAATGAAGTTTTTACCAAGATTTTGACTCGACTGTACGCATTTTATGGAAATAATATGATTCTGATTTTTTTTAATTTTTTTATCAATATTTATTTACATTACTTATTTTTCAATCATTTAAGCTTCTTTAAATGGTATTTTTTAGGTGTCGTTTTAATAATGTTGGTTGGTCGACTTGGTAAATAATAGCTAAACAAATGTTGATATCACACTGAACGTTACATAGTTGTTTCGTGGTTGGTACGACTGAAGCAATCTTACCTTGTATATGTGTCGAATACCAATAATGATAATTACAAATTTACTAAACATCTTATTAAATTCTTTACTGAAAATTCTTATTTAAAAAATACGGAAAACAAAGCTGAGATTTGGACAATTTCTCAATTTTTTTCGAATTTGTTGTTTTGTGGAGTTAGTATATTGAGCCTGGACTTAAATTAAAGAAATATTGATTTTTATTTGAGATAGATAAATATGGCATATTCACTAAAATGGCTCTTGACTTGATTCTCTCTAAAATGTACCTGGACATGTCTTTGCGCACACGACTGTCACTCAAAATAAGTATCAGTAGTAACCATTTTTTTTTAAATACCTGCTCATCCTTCTTATCTTATCTCAGAAAATGCAAGGGGTAAACAGACTTTAAGGATTAAAGTAAAATATTCCAATTAAAAAATTATTTTGACATTAAGAAAGTATTACTTAGACATCTTTTAAATAGATTTATACGTCAAGCGTAAAGTAAAATAATAAAATGAAAAAGCTAAAGAAAAGGAACGAAATAATCAGATTAGGATACTGTAGATTAGATCAAAGTTATATTGCCCCTCATACCGATACTTTGCAATTAATTGAAAACGCAAAAATATATCACGTAAGGAAATTTTTTAACATGATTCTTATGATGATTTGTTATTAACTTCCCGTAGGGTAAGTTATAATAATGGGCCGAAATCGAAAATGAACATTCTTGCATATCTTCAGGTTTCAGAGTTTTCTGAACATTTTGGCATACCTCAGAAAAATTGGATTTGCGTGTGTGTATGTGTGATTTGTGTGTCCGCATTGTTTCGTTCACGTTTTCGATGATCCAAAAAACATTCAACTTGTAATGATTGGGAGAAGTGATGATTAGTTTTTGGCGAAGGCAGGTTGAGCCATTTCAAACATACAGAGCTAAATATACATAAAATTGCAGTTTTTGAGAGAACTGAGCTTCCGATTAGAATGATTAAAAGAACTTTCTATTTGCATTGTTGAACAATTGCTTTTGGAAAAAAAATTTCAATTTCATTTTCCATTTTTTTTTTTTTGTATATCGAATATAATTCAGATTTTAATTTGAATTCTGGCTAAAATTCTAAAGATCATTTATATACTTTAAATAAAGAATTTTAACTTTGCATTTTAGTTTATATAGTTCTTATAAATATTATATTTGAAAACATTTAATATTCCCCAAACATTTTGTTGCGGTATGGGAAGTTCCAGCAATTTGCCAAGTCACGATGCCATACACGATTAGATAAATATATATAACATTACATACAGGAAATAGACTAAAATCTCGTTGTTCTTGTTAGATTATATATTATTCTACTAAATGAATTATGTTTTCCCCAGATAATATGATCTGCTATGTTTTCTCGATGTTTTGAGCCATTCTAAATATCTTGACACTATATATAATATTTAAACCCTTGATGTCTGTGGCAAATTAATAAACTGATTCGTACTGATAAAGTCGTAAGTTCATGCATCTTGCCTTAAGGCAAAATGCCACTTACACCCAGTTTCAAATTATACATCAAACAAAACGTGAAATTCAATTAATTTTATTTGGTAAATCATTTTGAAAGTTGTAGAACACGAAAGGGTCAAGTATTTGTAAATTTAGTAACAAATTAAAAAGTCTTTAATATTATTAATAAGGGTTCGCCGTGGCGAAGGTCGTTAACGCGTTGACTTTGTATGGACAGGGTCGCGCATTCGAATCCCCGCTCTGGCAATCTGACATCGGGCAGCGCGATGTTCATTTGCAGTTGAAAATATAGATCAAAATATGTTTCCAATTGAAAATAAGCCCATCTCGGGCACTGCGGTGTGAAATGGAAATGGGAAAAACTCTCACACTACTTCTTCCCTGAATCGAGTTGGAGTTTAACTCAGCTCATAGACCTGCCCTAGGGCAGCACTACCCATTATTGATAAAGGAAAATTATTAAATAACTAAAATTATTAACAGGTTAATAATTTTTTGGAAGCAACAAATTCGAAGTAATAGCATTTTTTAATAAAAATTAATTTATTTACTGATGGTCACTGATTTGTCGTAATCGCTAATTTTGTCGTAATAATTGGTATTTCAAATCATTGGAGACGCAACAACGTGCACTATTTGGATAATAATATAAAATTGATTAATAGTTTATGATTGGCCTCCCTCGTGGGCTAGTGTTTATAGTTAGAGCTTCAAATCATTGGATCCATATTTGATTCCAAACTCGGAGAGTCTGATGTTAAGCAGCAGTGATATTGGTTAAATATATAGACAATTAGCAATATCCATGTAAAAATAGTTCCTATTTGGGATTATAACATTAATAAAAAGTTCATCGGTATTACAGAAATTGTAATTAGAAATTTATCACTGAGAGAACAACCAGTTGGGTTGCCAGCTACCAAGCCACATCATTAAGAAGTCAGCACAATTTATCATACGACTCATTGTTCTAATTTCATTAAAAAACATAAACTTCTTCTTCGTTAAGTTAATATGAAAGAAAAGTTTATGAATTCAGAAAAGCAATTGCGTCTAATCGAATTCCAGATAGTCGAAAATGAAATGATGCGACGTGTCGGATGAGTTGCTCTCCTCCTCCTCCGAGTGGTTGTCCTTATTATATGATTGTGTCACAGCATTTTACGATCGTTCACGTTACAAGGGCCATTACCTATATTGTGTTAATGCGCAGGTAAGAGAAACGGCGAGCGACGGGACAATTTGTTACCCTCGATTAATTCGACGCGGGCCATTGTGACCGGCATTGTTCAGCGGTGTGAAATGGTCGGGCCAAAAGAAACACTCTACATGCCACGACTACGCTGTCAATATATTAAATGTGAGCGCCTTCGGGAATCTGACCAAGACATTTGTTATTGCTTGTAATATGAATAAAAAATAACCGTGTGCGTGTGCATCTCCAGTGGTACTGCACGAACTGATCAACGAGAAAAGACTGAAAAGGACAGTACAAATTAAAATGTACTAAACTATACTGATTTTGAGATAAAGTACAACGAGAGAAAGATGAAGTATGTTTGTGCGAACAAGTTTCCAATATTGTATTCAGTCAGCGCCCTACAATAATATAAGTTTTTTTGATAGATTTTTTTAAATAATAACTGTTACTAGATAGATAACTTTGTTTGTAATTTTGCTGTTAGTTGAAAATTTGTAATTAATTACCAATAATTTGTTTATGCGTAGATAAATTATCTCATTGTCAGTTATAACCATGGTTTGTTTTTAAAATTGTTCGTTAGGTACGGTTATGACAAATTTTATGGGTATGGTTGTGACATGTGTTTCCGGATGAAGACTAAACAGACACAGAAAAATCTAACTTAACTAACTATAAGAAAAAATGTGAAAGAGAAAAAGATAAGAAAACTCAATCAAAAAAACTAGTTGGTTTGGTATTTAGCCTTGAGGCAAGTTACTTAAACTTCCCGATATGTGTAAATAATCGACTTAATCAATAAAAAATAAATTAATTTATGAGTGTTTATAAGTATTTCGAGTGGATTTATTACACATCATGTCAAACGAACGAACGAACACGTTAACTCGGAGTGTTTTCTTAAAGCAAATTTTCAAAAATCAATAATTTTAATTAATTAATAATTATAATTGAATCAGTTTTCGTAGGACTTTAATGGTTCACTATGTTCAAGAACAAGTACACTATCGTTATACCAACTAAATCATCTATTTTTATTTTTAACGTCAAAAGAACTACTCATTTTCTCAAACTTTGATGAATTTTTAAAATTAAACTACTTGTCGTAAGGCCGTAATAATTCAATAAGTTCTATAAACCATGATATATATCGCCAAAAAAAGTTCCATAAAAATCGGCCTAAATTTTTTTTCAACAGTTAATTACAAGAAAACGGCTCGGTAGATAAAACTAATCAGTATCATTCCCAACTAATATCTTTTGAACAGTTTTTGATTTTTTAAAATCGGTTCGGTAGTATGAGCTTACATGTGGACGAAAGGTTTAACACTTTTTCCAAATTACAAAGAAACGGTTCGGCCGATCGACGCACAAAACTGAGAAACGATTATCCTCATCTAGATACATCAAATGCTTTTCAAATAACTGAAATCGGTTCAGGCGTTTTTGAGCAAACGTCGATGAAAATTCTAATTTTGACAAATGCCAAAAAGACCATACTAATTTTTGCAAACTTTGACGAATTTTTAAAGCTAAACCAGTTGTCGTAGGGCCGTAATATTTTAGTATGATCTAGAAGACTATGGTATCTACCGTTAAAAAAATAATCATAAAAATCGTCGAATTTTTTTTTTTTTAAACTTTATTACAAGAAAACGGCCCGGCCGATCTCTACCAAAAACTAATCATCCCGATTCCCAACCAATATCTCTCGAACGGTTTTTGAATTTTCAAAATCGATTCAGAATTGCGGGCTAAAACGTAGACAAAAAATTTTTCACTTTTCTGCGATTTATAAAGAAACGGTTTGGCCGATCGTCGCACAAAATTGACAAACAATGGTCCTCATTGAGATACATCGAATGGCTTTTAGATTTTTGAAATCGGTCCAGACGTTTTCGAGAAACGCCGATTTACGTCAAAAAATCTGTTCACATACACACACACATACTTTTTCCAAATTTGGTCTCATTCGATTCAGAATGGCTTGAAACGTCGAAAAAACATAAAATTAGCAATTCGGATTTTTTTATGAAAACATAAACTTCTCCTGCGGGAAGTTAAAAAAAGGTTTAAGAAAGTTTTCTAGTTAACTTTGTTTTAAAAAAATATATATTTTCTTACATATAGTTATATTCATTATCTTTGAGATTGTTCAAATCATTATATTGCGTTGTGTTACACATTTCTGTCAATAAAAGTCATTATAAAGCATTTTGGTATTTACAGCTATTGTCTTTTAAACGTATGTTTATGACTTCCAAAAGCTGGCCCTTTTTGTAAAATTTGATTTTATGACTCATCCACTGTATTTAAGGACAGTATCTCAGTATTTCCACGTAGATAAATGTTCAAGTTACCGTTTAGTTTACTTTTCTGCCAGCTAGTTGGTAAATTAACAATATTATTGATGCTGATCAAAAAAAAAATTGGCACAATCCGGTCTCCCCTAATATAGCGATTCAATCGCTAAAACTTTCAGTATATAAATATTATTTATATTATTTATGTTCATATTAAATATTAATACATTTCTCCTAGAGTTTTTTGCACTGTTGAAAAATTCTATTTGTACTGCATATGGAAAGTATTTATAGTCGAGCATTTTTTTGTATTCTATATTTGGATTCCATGAAGTTTTCATATTAGGCATTCATAATTAATTGATTTTATGTACTTAGTTTTTATCTAATATGAAATAATTATATTTGCTATAATTTATTCAAATAATATTTATTTCTTTTATGAAATTATTTTCTAATGATAATAGTTTGTTATCACTAATTTCGTAGTTATGATATTACTAGAAATTTGCTTCGATTTCATAGTAACTATTTACAATTACTAGGTATAATATGTTTGCTTTAAAAATAATCATAAACGTATTTTATATTTTGTGTCGAACTAATTTTACTAATTGTAAGAAGTTTGATTATTATTAAAATAGCTATATTGTTCTTAACATATTTTTATATCGAATTCAGTAAATTGTTTTTATTGTTATAATATGTTTGTTTTAAAAATAATAATAAACGTATTTTAAAACTTGTGTAAAACAACTTTTGCTTAGAAGTTGATTATTATTATAATAGCTATATTGTTCTTAAAATGTTTTTATATAGAATGCAGTAAATTCTTTCTATTGTTGCCCCAAAATGATAAAGTACGCGCTGTAGAAAAAATCACATGTTAAAATGAGATAGTTTACGAAGACCATTAATATAATTATAGGGTCGTTTAGTTTTTATGCCCGTATGAAACGATTTTTTGAAAGACAGTTCCCACGTAAGACATTGACGTGAGGATCAATAAATACATAGTACAATTGCCGACCTGGAGTATCACATTGTTTATTGGTATAATTTGGAAATAAAAGCATTTAATGTATATCGATATGCTTTCACTTCTAAGTGAGTCGATGTATCAATTTTGTATAAAAAATTCCAATATAATTATTAGTCTAAGCACTTATTCTTTGGTTTGTAAAATTGATAATTGTTTCGGAAAGTTCGAACGTGCCCGCTGCGTGCATGTGTAGAGAATATTGAACAAAATTAAATTATCGAATATTTTTTCTAAAAAAAGTCGGTTATTTAATTATATGTAAGTCCCAAATCATTTTACATTGCCATTATTAAATTAATAAATAATTGTTGGCAAATCAGTCTTGTAACATACGATTTTATGCACATTAAGGATATAAATTTTACTAATTTTCATAATTTAAGCATTTTTTATTGAAATAGAGAAATATAATAACTTTTGAATTCATGATCATGTTCAAACAATTACAACTAATTATAAAAGTTAGGATAGATTGCCATATCACCAGAAGCCTCGACGTGCTTTCTGAATACTTATTCTAATATCGATTGTTACTAGGGTTTGTCGGTTTTCAAAAACCGGTTTTAAAAACCGTTTTTTTGACGAAAATTATAGAATTCGAAAACCGGGTTTTTAGTAGAAAAAGTCGGTTTTCACTGTATAAATGGAAAATGACAAATATAGCCAAATATAAAAGATAGTAGCAAGCGTTTTGATTCTTGGAATCATATTGGTTCAATAGTATTTGGAATCTTATCAGTTTGCTATGGTTCCCAGAAAGGTTTTGTGTTATCTTTTGTCTAACATATATATTAATTTAGATTTTTATACCAGTGTATATATTAATTTAAATCAGTATAACTTCTTATTAAAGAAGTAACTCCCTCTACTCAATCTTAAAAACATGAGTTTTCAGCCCTGGAAGCCACAAATAAAAAAAAACAAAAAACTTAGAATTAGTATATCAGGCTTTAAAAACAATTAATTTCGGCGCAAGTAAGAGAGTATTTTCTATTTTTGAAAATATTGTCAGTAAGCAAAGAACACCCCTAAGTAACAAATCGATAGGCATTCTCAATTTTTTTAAATCATATTTTATTAAACAAGAAAATAATTAAAAATTGTAAAATTAATTAAATAAAATTGTTCGGAATGGAAAATACTCGGGGTTTAGCTTAATTATTTTCACAACTAAAATTGATAGTAAAAAAAGTATGTATCAACATGTACCTAATATTTTTTTATTTTTTTTTTAATTTAATAAATGTTTTTGATTTAAAAATGTATTATTTTTATTTATTCTAAAACTGTTCTTTCACTGTGATATTATTTTCATTTCTATATGTGAAAATGATGCATGAATAACGAATAATTATTTTCAAAGTTATTTAAACCAAATAAACTATTATTTTTTTGTTCTACTAATTAAAGTTAAAATAATTTGGTTTACTATCCATAAAATTGAACAATAAATAAATTCAATCAAATACTGCTTTAAATCGCACTAAATTTGCGGATAAATTTTTGTTGTTACAGAATATTCGAGCAAAAATGTATTTTCTATATAAAATTCGAAAACCGGTTAAAACCGGTTTTCTGGTAAAATTAAAGATGCATGAATAACGAATAATTATTTTCAAAGTTATTTAATCCAAATAAACTATTATTTTTTGTTCTACTAATTAAAGTTAAAATAATTTGGTTTACTATCCATAAAATTGAACAATAAATAAATTCAATCAAATACTGCTTTAAATCGCACTAAATTTGCGGATAAATTTTTGTTATTATAGAATATTCGAGCAAAAATGTATTTTCTATATAAAATTCGAAAACCGGTTAAAACCGGTTTTCTGGTAAAATTAAAATTCGAAAACCGGTTTTCTGAAATGTCGGTTTTTGTATAAACCCTAATTGTTACATAATTTATTATATTGGTTGTAGCAGGCATAAATATAGGTTAAATAGCAAAAGCATAAACACCAAAATGATTCATAACAACTTTTATTGTCAGAAATATGTAACACAACATAACATAATCACTTAAACAATCACAAAGCTTATGAATATAATATAACAATATATAACAAAACATATGTTTTTAAATAAAGTTAACAAGAAATAAAGTGAACTATGTGATCACTTTCCTTCTCATAAGTAATAATTTATCATCACGACTAGTGTTATTTTAATAAAATAAAGTTTTCTTCAAAATCAATCAAAAATGATAACTAATATATTAACAGTCAACTAATCAGTTAAAATATCACAGTATCTATGTATCAATATACTGCGATCTAGTCAAAGTTATCATTACAATGGTGACAAATTTAATGGTGACTCTCACCTCTGTATTTTACGTGAAACCAGAAACCGCATTTACTCCACCCCTACTTTCAGAATATGAGCTTCTACAAACCTGGCAAAATCTATCTTTTCTTCTATTGCTTTTTTTCACTTTTTCGTATTTTGTTTTAGTTCATATGGATTTTTCTTTACATATACAACACTTTAAACAAAAAAGACATAAAAATTCAAAACCAAAATAATTTAGCTGTTATTACAACTGTGACTACCGTATCCTGGCACAAACGTACCCAGTCTTAAAACTTTTTTTTCAATGTTCATTTGCGGTTAAGCCTTGGTTAAAATTCTGAACAATTTATCTATATGATCATTTTCACAAAGTGAAAAAATATCGCTTTTAGCGTGTTCATTTCCAACCGAAGTTTGTGTTTGTCAATTGTTTGTTAATTTTCAAATAGTTAAAAATGGTGATGTTTTTCTAACTTCCCGTAGGGTAAGTTATTGTAATGGGCCGAAAATCGAAATTGAAAATTTTTACATTTCTCGACGTTTTGAAGGTTTCTGAACATTTTGGCATACCTCAGAAAAAATGTCACGTTTTCGGGCGCACGGATCAACCGATTTGAATTGTTCAAAAACATTCGATTCCTATCGATAGGGAGAAGAGCTGATTAGTTTTTGACAAAGGCAGGTCGAGCAGTTTTGGAGATACGGAGCAAAGACTGCAGAAAATAGAAATCGAGTTTTTGAGAGAACGGAGTATCCGATTTGAATGATCTAAAAACATTCAATTAGTAATGATTGGGAGAAGTGTTTATTAGTTTTTGGAAAAGGTAGGCCCCAGCCATTTCGAAGATACGGAGCTAAATATGTAAAAAGTGGCAGTTTTTGAGAGAACTAAGCGTCCGATTTAAATGATTCAAAGAACTTTCTGCTTGTCTTAACAGAATAATTGATTTTGGAAAAAAAAATGTCTCAACTTTTTTTTTTTCAAGAAAAAAATTTTTGTATATCGAAAATAATTCTGATTTTATTTTTAATTCTGCCTATAGTTCTAATATACTTTAAACAAATAACTTCAACTTCGCAATTCAGTTTATATAATTCTTATAAATATTAGACAAAGTTACAATATTAATAATAATCTATTTGAAAACATTCATTATTCCTCGAACATTTTGTTACGGTACGGGAAGTTCCAGCAATTTGCCTTAAAGTACGATGCAATACACCCCACTAGTTATTAACAAGTAATTGCAAAGATTCAATTTCATCATATACTTTTCAAAAATCAGTGCCAAAAAATCTGAAACCGGAACAAATATTGTTTTTAGAAAAAACCGAAACGGAAGTTGGAATCCGAGTTACAATTGAGCTTTATCTTCAACTTGTATTATTAGATGTATTAAATACCTTTAATATCATCATCGACTCTACGCTGGTCACATATTATAAAACAAAGAATGAAATAATCTCGCTTCATGCGATCAAAGTATTAAAACAACATACTTTTATTTCATATCAATTACATTGTAAATAATAAACTTTTATTATCGCTCGCGGGCTGTTACGTTGAACAATAATTGTATGTACATTGCCATTACCGAGCGAAATCAGCAAGCGTTAAATCGGTTCCGATTACAAAGATAATCCGTTGCATATAATAACATAATTATAATTTGATTAATGTGCATTCGTTAATGAGAAATCTGGAGCTATATCGGAAATGAAATCAATCAAGGCCCGCACGGCATGGCGAGCACTCTGCATATATCGTATGTATCATTGTATGATTGAATCTTGCAACAGCGGCTTTCAAACAATTTTGTTAGTATAAAAGTATTTTGTTAGTATAATATATTCAAGATCATTTATGATTTTGTTGTGATTTAATCAAATATTTTTTTAATATTAAAAAGTATAGCTGAACATCGATTAAAGGAGACTAGATACGGTTGTGGAAGCTTAACTAATAGTCTAAATATATAATAAAAATAGTGAATCACAAATGAAGTAACAATAAAAAAATATATATATATAACAAAAAATCATTTCGTAAACAAGAAATCTCTGCACGATCTTTTGTTTTCTTTTTATTGAATTTCCCTTTCCCTCTTTTGTATTTTGTCCTCGTGACTTTAGATTTTTTTATCTGTTTAAATTTTACCTAAAAAAGACAAGAAATGCATATACAAGCCACATAAAACAGAAATAATTGCTGGTAATTAACTACTGATGTTCAACTTACAGCAAAATTACAAACGAAGTGATCTATCTATATGCAAGTAATAGTTATTATCAAAAGAAATCAAGCAAAAATACTAAATTTTGGCTCTTTTATGGTGTGTGTGTGTGCTTATATAAATTTTTGTCGAAGTTTTCGGAAACACGGATCAACCGATTTGAATAATTCAAAAAACATTCGGTTCGTATTGATAAGGAGACGAGCTGATTAGTTTTTGGCAGGAAAAGCCGTTTTGAAGATACGAGGCAAAAAGTGCAAAAAACGGTGTCTCAGTTTTTAAGAAAACGAAGAGTCCGATTTTAATAATTCAAAAACAAGATAAAGAACTGATTAAATTTTTGGGAAGGCAGGTCAACAAAAATAAGTTAAAAAAATGTACATTAAATTATCAGTTACTTTATAGAAATTTTAATAATGTGTACACATTTTGTGTAAACTTTTTTTGGTTCTGTACCAAGATTTTTAATTACGGTGCAGGAAGTTTCAGCAATTTGCCTTAAGGCACAACGTTTTTAATATTATCAGAACCTGACAGTCTATAAGCTTCTGGGCTGGAACTTCTCCTTAGTTTAGATGGTAAGCCAATGGTTGATCATATTTACACACATATTTGATTACTTCATTATTAGAATCTATCTAATAAGATTGTATATATGTATGTATATTCACTACTATTTTCACTTGGAAATATACTTAGGATCTACATTTTTAAGTAAAAAAAGCTCTATATCAAGGTTGTCTATGACGGATATTGACCCGCGATACGTCTGATTGCGAACCTACGCGCTAATGCCCCCATTTTCAAAAATATTAATCGGAATTATAAAAACTAAAAATTTAGTTTAATATAATAAATAATATTATCATTTGGCAATTGTTAGTTCAACAATTATTATTATTCCATAAACACTTCTTTCAAAATTTCCAAAAGAGTAAGTTTATGTTTTCTCCAAATAACTGATGTGCTAATTTTATGTTTTCTCGACGTCACAAGTTATTATGAATCGTTTGACATGAAAATTGAAAAATAGTTTGAGGCAATGTAAGTGCGTGTATTCAGGTTTGCCAAAATTAGACAATTTATCGACGTTTTCTCATAAGCGGTTAAAACTTTGAAAACTATTGGATCAAACTTAATACGTGCTCGATTTGGTTTTATTTTGAAACGATCGGACGAGCCATTTCTTTATAATTAGCAGATAAGTTCAAAAATTTATCGTCATTTACACGAAACAATAAATTTTATCTGAATCAACATTAAAAATTCAAAAAATGCTTGAAAGATATCTCTTGAGAATCGGGCTGATTAGTTTTGAGTAAAGATCGATGATCCTGTTTATTCGTAATTGGCATTGTCAAATAATTTTAATTTAATTGGAATTGGCAAATTAAATGAATCGTAGATATTCGTAACCATTACACTTATTCTTTGTTAATTGATTTTCATCATTTAAACTATTTGTTGAAAATGACTTTGACGTTTTGTACTAAGTTGAACACTTTACAATATTTTCTAATATCAGAACATTCTACAGCAACTTCGTATATTTATAAATCGCTTAAATTAAATATTGATTTCTTATTGAATTATTCAATTATTCAAATGTTTAAAAAAATATGAGACTTATCTTAATGCAAAATGCTATTTGAAACAAGTTCATAAATTTACTGCAATTTGAATTAAACAAAATTTATTAATTTACTTCTTCTACTACCCACATGAAGGTCTTCTTGGTGCTTCTTAGTTTGGAAACTTTTTGTTGTATTATTTTGCTACTATACAGTCTAACTGATCCCTCGAGAATCTGTAATTTTATTCCTATAGAATTGTCCAAATGGATCAATGGTGAATACATAATCATGCACAGTCACCGCGCCTCAATAAGAAGAATTGTATCAAGTGCCGATAGGTCATTAGAAACTATAATATCAAATCCTATACAATATCTCAATAGAAAAAATCTGATCTACTGGATATTAATATTAAAGGAGACCGCCGTGAACTGCAGCAAGTAAAATAGAAACTTATGCGTTTCCATTGCGTCGACAAAATTGCATCAGATTGATGTTTGATTAGATATCTTAAACAGATGCTGATACAAAGGAGGAGGATGATGGATATAACTTGGATTTGATTGAATAGTTTTGGTGTTTGATCAAAATAACTTATGATGGTGACATATGCCTTATGTGTCATTAGCATTTCATATCATATTTCTTACATATTTCTAATATATTGATATTTATTTCTTATAATATATATTTCGGATACAGGATTAAATGTAATCATTACAGAAGATAAATTATCTTAATTGAATTAATTACAGTAAAATACAACACTAAAACGAACTTAAACTTAGCACTAGTATTAACATGTAATGCAATGATAACTTGAAGAAAAATGGTTGCGATATTGAGATTGTTTGATTAAAGCTTGCTAAATAGATCTTGAAATTCTTCTGACAATAAAAAATCCATTAAATCTTAGCAACATATGTAAGGCTTCGCTAGTCTGAAAATTGAAGAATGATGTTTAATTATGTTTACAATTCTTATAATAATTAGATTTGTTTTTTAATTTCAGATTTATTTATAACACTTCATTCTGCATTTAGGATTATGTTTGTTGATTAAAATTAATTACTTATGACTAGGATTTGTCGGTTTTCAAAAACCGTTTTTTGACGAAAATTATGAAATTCGTAAACCGGTTTTTCAGTGGAAAAAATCGGTTTTTACTGTATAAATGAAAAATGACAAATATACAAGATGAAAGCAAGCGTTTTGATTCTTGGAATCATATCGGTTTGATAAAATTTGGAATCATATCAGTCTGTTATAGTTCCCAGAAAGTTCTGTGTTATTTTTTGTCTAATGTATATATAAATTTAGATTTTTTATCAAATGTTTATATTAATTTAGATCAATGTGACTTCTTGTTGAAGGAGTGAATTGCTCTACTCAAACTTAAAGAGTTTTTAGCCTTAGAAGCCTCAAACAAAAAAGCAAAATTTGAAATTAGTTAATTAAAATTGTTCGGAATAGAATAAACACGTTTTTAGAACTAAAATAGACATAAACAAGTATGTGTCAATATGTACCTTTTTATATTTAATTAAAAATTAAAAGCTATTTTTTAAATGTATCATTTTTATTAATTCGAACCCTTTTCTTTCACTATCATAAAAATATTTATATTCTCATATGTAAAAATAATTCATGAATAACGAATATTCATTTTCAAAGTTATTTAATCCAGATCAACTATTAATACTTTGCTCTACTAATTAAAATTAAAATCAATTTGTTCATAAAATTGAACATAAAATAAATTCAGTAGAAAACTGCTTTAAATCACACTAAATATGCCAATAATTTTCTCATTATTTCGGAATATTCGAACAAAAATGAATTTTTTATATAAAATTCGAAAACCGGTTTTGTGAAATGTCGGTTTTTGTAAGAACCCTACTTATGACATACTCGCGAATTTTCGATTAATGGGTCATTTTTGTGTTTGAGTTCTAGATTTACTGTGCTGCTACACAAGCCATAACACAACAATAACAAAAAACTAAGTGTAAGTGGCATTTTGCCATTCATTCAATAAAAACAAAGATTTAGCTTCACCAAAAACAAATAAATGCAAATTCCAATTCATATCTTTTAAGCTGACTTATAATATGACTGTTATTATATTAAATATAGAGCACAAAATCAAAACATGCAAATGTATGTTCTAAAAGCGCAGTTCATTATTCAAACATTAATGGATTTTTATAACACTATAATCACTTTATAACCACTTACCGTAAATCTCTAATATTCTTGGATGCTATTTTAACTCATAAACTCTATCGCTTAGTTGCATTAAAAACGCTAAAAAATGTATTGATGTTTACTTACAAAGACACGACCTATCTTTATGAGAAGTAATCGGCGCGATTCCCAAAACATATCTTTCGAATGTTTTTTGAATTTTTGTCGGATCAGGATTTTTTTGCAGAAATGTGGACCAAAATTTTTGCACTTTTCTGGCAAATATAAAGACTCATTTCACATAACTAACGAAAACGAGTCTTTCAAGTTTCTTCGAATGGCTTTTAAATTTTGATTAGGGTTCTAACGTTTTTGGGAACACGCCGACGAGAGGTCAAATTTTAGTTAACTTACGCATACGTATCTGTTCTAAATTTGCTCAAACGTTTCAAAATTACTTGGAACATCAAAAGAATATGAAATTGCCAAATCGGATTTTTTGGCAAAAATATAAACTTTGGCAAGTTAATAATAACAATAACAAATAATATTTATTAATCAGCTGCTGCTAATGAGTTAACTAAAATTATTCCTGATAATGAAGTTCCCGTAGGGTAAGTTATAGTAATCGCAAAAGTATCGAAAATGAAAATTTTTGCATTGCAGAAAAAATTGATGTATCCGCTTTACAAATCCATAATTAACAAAAAATATTAAGAGTTTAAAAAAAATTCAACATTTTACGGTATGGGAAGTTTTAGCAATTTGCTTTGAGGCACGATGCCACATACTACTAGAGTTTTAATCAATTACGATGACAGCAACTGCATTTGTTCGAGGACATTTATCGTATTGAAAGAACGGAATTGATTTAAAAGCAAGGAATGATTAGAACTTTGCTACGACGGCACCAAAAGTGGACATTCATTGTGGCGCCAGTGATCTACGTTTCAGTTTAATGAAGTCGGAGCAAACGCATTGTTGAGAGAACGAAAGCGGCCAAGTCATTGTGTCATGAACAGGCCATGTGGGGTGATCTGGAGAGAGATCAGTTTTCTTAAAAGCATCGAACTTCCTTCGTTCCTTTTCTGAAACGTAATTGTTGTGCGGTAAATAAATTGTGGTAAAAGTTCGAAAATTTGGTTTTTCTAAGAAATTTGCAATGCTTTGTGAAAGAGCCTTTGATTGTGCTGAAAAGTGCAAATAGAACAAACAATATTAATTTATAAATTTAAAAAACAAATTTTGCCTAAACTTTAAATTTAATATTAAAATAGAGCTGGGCTTAAAGGTCCGTGAATAAAAAGGACCCTCACCATTACCTTAAAAACGAGTACAGTACATATAATATTTTTTAACTATATTTGAATTAGAAAGCAAAACATGTGTGATCAGTTATACTTGTTTATCTATGGATAAGATTTAATTCTAATGATGTCAAGCTATCAAGAGATAAACGGCTATGTATAACATGATTATTAAAAAATTTTTTTGTTGGTAGTTTTTTTTAACTTTCCGTAGGTTTATTTATAGTAATGGCCAAAACTCGAAAATGAAAATTTTTGTATGTCTTCACGTTTTACAGGTTTTTGAACATTTTGTTCAGAGAAAAAAATGATGTGTATGTGTGTTTTGTATGTCTGCAATTTTACGACTACGTTTTCGGGCGTACGGATCAACCATTTTAAATGGTTCAAAAAACATTAGATTTCTAGTTCTAAGGAGATGTGCCGATTATTTTTGGCAAAGGCAGGTCCAGCAGTTACAGAGATTTGGAGCAAAGTTAAATAGAAAATAGAAATCGAGGTTTTGAAAGAACGAAGTATCCGATTTGAATGATTCAAAAAACATTTGTAATTTGTAATGGGAGAAGTGATGATTAGTTTTTGTGCAAAGGCAGGTATCCTGCCATTTCGAAAATACGGAGCTAAATGTGCAAAAAATGGCAGTTTTTGGGAAAACTAAGCGTCCAATTTAAATAATTCAAAAACTTTCTGCTTTCTCCGAAACAATTGCTTTTGGAAAAAAAATTCAAAATTTGAATTTTTTTTTTGTCTATCGTTTATAATTGAGATTCTGGTTAAAGTTCTAAGGCTCACTTATATATTATAAATAAATAATTTTAACTTTGCAATTATGTTTATATAATTTTTATAAATATTAGAGAATGTTACAGTATGTATAATACAATATTTGAAAACATTTCGTTTCAGCAATTTGCCTTAAGGCACAATGCTGTACACCACTAGTTAGTTTGAACTCAGTTAATGTTATCACAAGCAAGTATTAGTTATTTAATTGTTTTATAAGATGTGTAATATTTTTGAGCATGATTCAATTGTATTTAATATAACCTCTATAAAGCTCACATGTGGTTGGAGTAAAAAGAACAAATTGAACTTGTATAAAAAATAGTAAGTGAATGTACAAAAGAAAATTAAATTGATAGTCATTCCAACTCTGCTGACGAATACCAGATCATGGTTATATAATGTTATCTTTGATAAAAATGTGCTCATGAAATTTAAAGTTTGCATTAGTTAAAACTATTATTTTGTGAAATGTGATTCTTGGAATCATATCGGTTTGATAAAATTTGGAATCATATCAGTCTGTTATAGTTCCCAGAAAGTTCTGTGTTATTTTTTGTCTAATGTATATATAAATTTAGATTTTTTATCAAATGTTTATATTAATTTAGATCAATGTGACTTCTTGTTGAAGGAGTGAATTGCTCTACTCAAACTTAAAGAGTTTTTAGCCTTAGAAGCCTCAAACAAAAAAGCAAAATTTGAAATTAGTTAATTAAAATTGTTCGGAATAGAATAAACACGTTTTTAGAACTAAAATAGACATAAACAAGTATGTGTCAATATGTACCTTTTTATATTTAATTAAAAATTAAAAGCTATTTTTTAAATGTATCATTTTTATTAATTCGAACCCTTTTCTTTCACTATCATAAAAATATTTATATTCTCATATGTAAAAATAATTCATGAATAACGAATATTCATTTTCAAAGTTATTTAATCCAGATCAACTATTAATACTTTGCTCTACTAATTAAAATTAAAATCAATTTGTTCATAAAATTGAACATAAAATAAATTCAGTAGAAAACTGCTTTAAATCACACTAAATATGCCAATAATTTTCTCATTATTTCAGAATATTCGAACAAAAATGAATTTTTTATATAAAATTCGAAAACCGGTTTTGTGAAATGTCGGTTTTTGTAAGAACCCTACTTATGACATACTCGCGAATTTTCGATTAATGGGTCATTTTTGTGTTTGAGTTCTAGATTTACTGTGCTGCTACACAAGCCATAACACAACAATAACAAAAAACTAAGTGTAAGTGGCATTTTGCCATTCATTCAATAAAAACAAAGATTTAGCTTCACCAAAAACAAATAAATGCAAATTCCAATTCATATCTTTTAAGCTGACTTATAATATGACTGTTATTATATTAAATATAGAGCACAAAATCAAAACATGCAAATGTATGTTCTAAAAGCGCAGTTCATTATTCAAACATTAATGGATTTTTATAACACTATAATCACTTTATAACCACTTACCGTAAATCTCTAATATTCTTGGATGCTATTTTAACTCATAAACTCTATCGCTTAGTTGCATTAAAAACGCTAAAAAATGTATTGATGTTTACTTACAAAGACACGACCTATCTTTATGAGAAATACAAAGTATTAGTTATTTAATTGTTTTATAAGATGTGTAATATTTTTGAGCATGATTCAATTGTATTTAATATAACCTCTATAAAGCTCACATGTGGTTGGAGTAAAAAGAACAAATTGAACTTGTATAAAAAATAGTAAGTGAATGTACAAAAGAAAATTAAATTGATAGTCATTCCAACTCTGCTGACGAATACCAGATCATGGTTATATAATGTTATCTTTGATAAAAATGTGCTCATGAAATTTAAAGTTTGCATTAGTTAAAACTATTATTTTGTGAAATCTCTTCAAAATTGAAATATAGACAATGAATTTATTTGCGCCCTTGCTGTTCTCTACCCCGCCTATGGGGTAAAGAAGGATAGATGAAAATTTCTAGAAAAATAGTAAAAAAGCATATTTTCATAATTAGGGAACTGGGTATATTATTGAACATAGTTCGATAGTTGTTTGTTTGATACATATTATGTGTTGTGTTGCAATTTTTTTGGTTTAAACAGCATAATTACTGAAGGTCAAATTTAACCTTTGTGTCCCGCCCTATCATATTAAGTTACTGAAATGTCTAATATTGGATAGTTCTATTCATATAAATTGAGAATTACATTTTTCATTTGCTTATACATTTTAAAGTTCAAAAATTCAGGAGCGCATTATATCGTAACTTTTCACACACCGCTTCTTTGTTTTTAAATCTATCACTGTTTCCTTTTGATTCTCCACGCTAAAACTTCATAATGTATCCAGAACATTAATGTGTATTATAAATGGAATAAATAATAATTTCATGTGTTTAACGAAGGAATCCATTAAAACATTTGGCACGTCTGAGTGAGTTGTGCAAACCCTCCATCCGAACTCGAACGGTCCTTCACAGAGCACAGATTCCGGCATATGTCGCATCAGCTGGCTAGCGCGGGCTCCGTGAATTTTAATACGCTCTTGGGTTGCGATATATAGGTCCGAATTTAAACGCCAACAATGACAATGGATTATCTGTCGGATTTTTTGCTGCATATGCCGCACAATGTTTATTTTGACACTAAATCTTCTACTGCATTGTTATTAGTCTTTCTTAAAAATCAGTTTAAACTTTGAAATGTTGACGTTTGTACGTAACTAGAAATTCTGAGAACATGCATAGAATCCACCATCACCAATATTTCAAAAACAAGTGAAATTATTTTTTTTAACTATAATATTTAAAAGAAGAGAGAAAAGGATGTATAATCCGCTACCACATTAATTCTTACGACATCGCAATCAACAGCTAAACGGCTATGTTTTAAAATCCATATCAAAAGTATTTTCTTTTGTTGTTAGTTTTTGTTTGTGAGCACTGTCGTTTAGTTTACGGGACCTTAATATTATTTTCAAGTATACGTTATTTATTTATTGTATACGAGAGATGTATTGGTCATTTGAATTTATATTTAACATATGTTATTATATAATCTTTATGAAAGATTACATGTGGGTGGTGTAAAAAGGATCAGCTGAAATTTTACCTGAAAAAAGTGTAAACAATTGAAAATAGTAAATAAAAATGTAAATTCAGTTTAAAAAAAGAAATTTTACAAGAAATAAATGAAATTAATAGCTAATCAAACTCTGCTGATGAATATTTATGACAGAATACCAGATCAAGGTTATATACAGTGATATCTTTGTAAAAACTGTACTCATAAAATTTATTGTTTGCGTTGGTTGAGTAATGTAGCTATTATTTCGTAAAATGTCATTAAAATTAAAAATAAGACATTCTTTCTGTTTGCCCTCTGACCGTCCAGCTTACAGTGTTAAAAGATCTAGGTGATAAATTTTAGAAAAACAGCAAAAAACACATATCTACAATTATGAATTAGCTGGGATTTTTACTGAATATAAAATGTTTGTTTGATATGTGTTATTTGTTGTGATTCATTTGGTTTGGTTTTCACAATATAATAGCTCAAATTAGACCTTTGTGCCCCGCTCTCCCCTATATTAAAAGTTTGCAGTTCAAATTAGAATTATAAAATCGTACAACACTTGCTAGTATCATACTAGTAACATACTAAAACCTAAGGCTAGTAAAAAATGCATACTAAAAGAACAGTAAAAACACTAAAATCTAAAAATAACCCGATCTTTACTAATGCATGTCATTGTCTACTAATACTGTCTCTTTCCAAGGCACGTTTGAGCATTTTTTGAAAGAAGAGTTTTTCAAAGTTGACAAATTTCAAAAATTTAAACTTATAGTTCAACAAATAGTCTTAAAAACTTGATAAACTTGGTGCAATTTCATAATAATTTTTACTGTGGTTTTACAAATGTTAGAAATGTTATGTTAAATTTAGTGTTATATTTCCAAGGTTTAAATGAACTGAGGTTAAAATGAGTTAAAATGAATGAGTGAAAATGACAAAAATTAACCACAATAACCGAAAACCGAAAAATACAGTTGACCATAGATCTAGGTTTTACTTAACGCTGGTGATTTTTTAATTAAATCGGATAATTTTTTTTTTCGATTTTTTTTTCATTGTGGTTATGATCAATCTTTTCACTACGTGTCTAACTTTCAATTCTTGGACTCCCTGTATAAATACCTTATTTTGAACATTCTTGGAATTATATTGTAATATCTGCCTTTTAGTTTTTATATTAATTGCACTAAATAAATATTGCAGGTTGTGTGGCTTCTTATTGCTTCATTTTTTATTGAACATTCTAAATTAATTAATATATTTTATGTTCTATTAAATCATTGCTAATATTTTAAAGAAAGATAAAATAGTAGATACAAATATTATCGTTTTACACAATGTACGTTGTGTGAGATATGAATTAAGCCATTTTATATTTAAAATGTTCCCACATGGAAAAAAATATTTCTAATTGATATATTATATTATCTCATGTTATATTCAAATTCATCAACTAATTGCACTTGCTCATGTTGTAAATGATAATAACAACTTGTTTAATTTGATTAATAAGTTTTAATTAAATAATTACATACAACTCGAATTTAACAAAACGATTTGTAGAAAATCAAAAATAAAAACTTTAAATCTGGCTAGAAAAAGCATCGCGTGCTTACATCGCATCAGTTCGAGGCATTTCTGATAAATTAATATGTCATTTGTTGTACGATAGCGGAAGATGTCAACGTTAAGAGTCCCTAATGGCATGTTGGCTTCACAATAAAACGATGACTACGAAGAAAAAAATATGTATACATAATCATTAGACTTGCTAGCATTAATCTTTAAAAAGAAAGATCTTGGATAAGTGCGATTAAGGATGGGAAATTTTCAATAGAATCGATACTGATATCGAAATTGATTGCGAATCATTATTCACACTACATTATAACAACTTCGAATCAAAAACTATATTTAGCTATAAAATATTTTAGTTACACAGAGGATATTTTAATATTTGATATCAATATACTTGAGATTAATGAAAGTTTATTTATATATAATAATAATACAGGTTACTGAAACTTTGTGATGGAAACAGTCAAACAAGTATTCTGTTAAAAAAATTATCTCATTACTGATTTTGTCAAATTGTATATTATCGATTCATTTTGTCAAATTCATAGAATATTTTTCTATGAGCTGATAATAATATCCAGAAGAGGTAATTATAAATAGTATAAAGTCATTATAATTTTGGATTATAAGGAAAAGTTTTTTACAATAAATTTTCATGACAAGAGATAAAATTTGGTGGATTTTTTAATTTTTTCCTTCTACACAGAAATCTTAAAATAACTAAAATTGAAGTTTTTTTTATTAAAAATAATGAATACACTAAAGCCTCAAAAGTAAATTTATTTTTAGACAATTTCAACCCATAATTAATTATCATTTGCAGTTATTTGTAATTCATTTTTATATAACTTCAAATTGTAGTGGTTCGTTCGTTTTCAATATAAACTTGTTAAGTGCCTACTCTCAAAATACTGATATTATTTAATTTAATTGTTGATATTTTCAAAATGTAAATGATGTAGAGTAGAGCGGGACTTATAGATCCGCAGGTTAAAAGATCCAACACTAATATTTCGAAAACAACTAAGGTAGGGAATTTTATAACAACAATATTTGAAAGTAGAGGGAAAAAGATGCGTAATCAGCCATCGTCTCAAATGATGTAATGTCGCTATCTAGAGATAAATGCCCATGTTCGAAAATATATAACAAAACTATTTGCTTTTGTTGTTAGTTTTTTTGGTTGTGAGTACTGTTGTTTAGTTTACGAGACCTTAATATAAGTTTTAAATATACGTTATTTAAATGTTTTATAAGATGTATTGTTGATTTTAAGTTATATTTGATAGCTTATATGTGGGTCGGGTAAAAAAGACTAACTTAACCTTTACACTGGCAAAAGCATAAACAATAAAAAATAGTAAATTGAAAAATAAATTCAGTTAAAAATGCAATTTTACCAAAAATAAATTAAACTAATTGTTATTCCAACTCTGCTGATAAATATTCCTGATAAAATACCGAATCAAGGTTATATACAGTATTATTTTATGAAAAATGTGTTTAAAAAATTTATATTTTGCATTGGTTAAATATTGTAACCATTATTTATTAATAATAATAAGACACTAGACCAGTTCGCCTCCTGGCTGTCCCATTTTACCCCGCCGATGGAGTATAAAAAGACAGATTACAAATTTTAGAAAAATAGTATATAAACACATCTCTATAATAAGGAATTAACTGCAACATTTACTGAACATAGTAGGATAGTTCTAGTTCTAGGATTTGACACTTCAGAAAGTATACTTACCAAAAGTCAAAATGGACATTTGTGCTCCGCCCTACCCTATTATTTAATTGAATGTGCTAATCTATTACACGTTTGATCTTTGCTAATATTTAATATTTTGACTCATCTTTGCTAATATGATATATCATCACTTCTTTAAATTTAAATACGGCAATATTTTTTTTACATTTTTTAAGAATAAGTTTGCAATTTTTGATGTTTTTACAGTTTTCATCTATGTTTTAGAACCTATTGGAGAAAGTTCCTATGTATGTTAAAAATATAGCAAGGGCAGTCAAATAATAAGGCTATATATTTTAATCTACGTCGATATTTTGATATTATCTGATAGAATGTAAATATTCCCATACCTAAATACGATACGTGAAATCAACAGAGCTGATTGAATCAATGCCGATTTATATTTCTCACTTCTAACCAGTTTTGGAATATTTCGTTCGATAAGAACATCAGTATCCATTAGTCACTTAAATGAAACTGTAAATATAAATGTCTATTTCTGTCCATACGACATGACTCAATTATCTCTGTAAAATTTTCGTCGTTAAGACACATGCTCGAAGACACGGCGTGAATTGTTTCTAATTGGACTAATCATTGTCAGCTCTTTCCGATGGCACAAGGTCCAACGAAAAAATATTGTTTTCAATTTGAGAACTAATGTTTGGCGATTAATTATCTACGTATTAGCGTTTTGTGCCTGTGTTCGATTTCCATAGAATTGTTGTGTTCACTCTCAGCTTTCTTTAAACCGAATAACTTCTTATTTTTTTTAAATATTATTTAGATATGATTGTGAATAAAATGACTTTTTTTATTCACTACTATATTTACAACTGTCCAGTTGAAAACATTTAGCAAATTTGTTGATTTACAATTGTCAGCTGTAATAGGGACATTGCGTGTTATAATGACATGTTGAAAAAACAACTCAATAGTTATTTTCCACTTGTTGTAATTAATATTAACAATATTTCAATCATAATAATATAAACGTGTTAACTATCACATGTCTTATCCTTATTGTTACTCAATTCAGATGATGAATCTATTGTATATTATTTCATATTATCATATTATAACAAAGTTAGTATAAGTTAAATTATATAAATACTCAATAGTTCTGAAGAGGCTTATTATTTATTTTTCGCTAAATTAAATTATAATTGGCATAATTTATTTTTATAGTTTTCTATTATTAAATTTATTCAATACTGATCATATATTAATTTTAATGCAACAATGCCAGGAAAGATATATTTTTACTTGAAACTCTTTTAAAATTTATAAGGCAGGTTTTAAAAATATTGTGTAATACTATTAACAAAATTATAATGGAACTGTTACACGTGTCATGTTTTTTCAATGTTAAATACATGTACATATGTACATATGTACATTCCTAAAATTGTATTATAACCAAATAATTACATTTAAAAAAAATTATATAGGACAGGGTGGGGCAAAAAGGACCAACTTGACTTTGAGCAAAAACAAACCAATTATTTTACAACAAATAATATAAATCAAACAACAAACAATTATCCGACTATGTTCAGTAAATTTTCCAGATAATTCATCATTGTAGAAATATGTTTTTTTGCTGTTTTTCATAAAACTATCACCTGGTTCTTTTTATCCCGCAAGCGGAGTAAAATGAGGCGGCCAGAGAGTAAACAGGTCCAATGTCTTATTTTTAATTTTAGAAGAATTTTATGAAGTAATATTTACATTATTCAACCAATGCAAAATATAAATTTCATGGGTACATTTTTACAGAGATAAGACTGTATATAACCTTGGTCTGGTATTTTTTCAGAAATATCTATCAGCAGTGTTGGAATAACTATTTATTTCATTTATTTCGTAAAATTGCTTTTTTTAACATAAATTACTTTTTACATAGTTTTTTTTATTGTTTATACCTTTGCCAGGATGAAATTTCAGTTGGTTCTTTTTACCCCAACTACGTATAAGCTTTTATAGATGTTATATAGAAAAAATGTTGAATTTAACTGAAAATTAACAATACAACTTATAAAACAATTCAATAGCGCATAGTTAAAAATTATATAAAGGTGTAGTAAACTAAACAACAACAACAAAACTAACAACGGAAAAAAATTCTATTTCTATTACGATTTTTCCATTACCGTTTATCTCATGGTAGCGAAATCGTAAGAATCAACTTGATGGCTTGTTACACATCTATCGCCCTCTACTATCAAATATTGTTGTTGAGAAATTGCTAACTTTACTTGTTTTTGGGATATCGATAGTGGACCTTTTTACCCGAAAAGCTTTAGGTCCCGCTCTATCCTATGTACGCAATATTTTTTAAAGGGCCAGAAGTATTGATTGTTATTTGAATGCAACAAAACAGAACACGATGACACAAAATAATCATTAAATAATAAATGAGATAATGATCAAATTATTTTTTTTAAATCAACCACCTTTGTATTATCTATAAATACACACATATGGAAATATATCCATGTACTGTCATGCAATCACACCCCATAATATATTTTCAGTGATTAATATTTATGTTGACATTTTAAAATCTCGCGATGACAAACTGTTCCTTTCGCATTGAGTGTTCGTTGGCAAAATTAAAAGCAGAAAGTTTAAAAAGTATTCTTATAGATTTATGGACTTTGTGGGGTGGTTTGATGGCCCCGCGGAGTGTTTGCATAAATCTTATGTCAGTATTCTATTTAGACGTGGATATTTAGATTTATTGTCTTCATATATGTTTATAATGGACTTTACAGAAAAATCAGTTGTTTTAAAATTATCAAAGCTCATTGTATTATTAATGATTAGTAGCATGGAACTTTTCATTTCATAAACAACAAATAGATTGATTAAATTAGGCAACCAATTTAAACCATACTATATTTTGAATCGAAATGGATTTTATAAGCAAAATAGTTAAGCTGTTCAATTTATAGATTTATTTTAAAGTTATTAGAAAATTTAGAATTTTTTGTATTCAAAATAAATCTAATCATTTGAATGTTCTTGTAATCACTGATGGATTTAGTAGGGACAGTCTGGGCTAGTGCTCAGGGCAGAAAAATTTGGAAAGTAGGAAAAAAAATCTTGCCAATATAATTAACTAATTCTTCTTTTTAATGGCAATTTTTATTTCAAGAAATATAATTTTTGCATTATGTATCAAATTATAATTTTGTATATTATAATTTTGAAAATTTAAGTGACAACTAACTATTAAAATAGTTTATTTATTCACATGAAGGTTTAAAACGATAATATTCTTCTATTTTTGGGAATTAATAAATTTATGTAGTTTTTTTAAAAAATCAAAAATGCTATTTAAGGATACAATAATAAAAAACAGTTTTTTTATATGAATCTATTTTTTTATGAATCTATGTTTTAATCAGAATTGCGGGCTTTTAGTAAGAACTTTATTATTCGATTATACGTAATACTTTTTTAATCTAAGATATTATATTATATCTTATATTTCATAATTAATTTAAAAAAACAGCACCTGTTTGTTTGTTTTTCATAATTTTTGTTAATTTTTCTAATTTTCAAAAAACCGAGGCAATCCGGAATAAACCATCTAAATCTGGTATAAATATCGCTTTCAGAAAAAAACGGGACACAAGGTGAAAATCCGGCACAGTAATCTTAGTAAAACCTTAGTTAAATCAAATCACAACATCTTAATTTTAAGCTGTTCTGTCAAAATTTCGAATTTTTTAAATCTAGAAACAATAATTATAAGTTCAGATAGAACATTTAAAGCATTATGTTTAATATTGTTCCAATTTTTGTTAACCTACGAGTAACGTTAAATATTATAGATACCATGCAAATTGAATAATTTAAAAATATTTATAACCATAATAATTACAGTTAACTGAATGATCAAATTAACATAATTTAATACAGTCTCGCTCGAGGCACATTTTTTTTATAAAATTTGTAACCGATTTTTCATTACATTCTCAACACTACAAAATTATTGCAATAAATACTTAATAGATTAAAATATATCTCTCATATTCCGCCTTTAATTATCATGTCTTATCATTACTGTAATTTAAATTTTATTCCTATATTAAATCTCCAGTCAGGTGTCAAAGAATCGCTACGATATTCCTTTTGAGTTTTTCCGCAAAAATAAATAAAACTTTCTCGCCTGTTTCTATCGTTTTAAATGCCATCACGCGAACCAGACGAATGGGAGTGCATCTGCATCCATCAGAGGACTTTCCAAAGCAGATAGCAATTCATCACAATCGTCCTAATTGTTATATAAAAACAGTGACAGTTCGTGATCGCCCCACTGATGCTTATCTTTCATGTACAATAAGCAAATAGTCGACTAGCTGGATAATGTTTTAGAAGTGAAATGAATTAAAAATTTATTCAGATCTGCGCTAACTCATTTATAATGTTTTGGGAGTGTCAACGCAAATCTTGCCTGCAAGGTGAATAGTTCCGCAATTGCAACTCTGACCTAATGCAAAATCAAAGCAGTCTGAATATCATTACATCAAATGATTATGTATTTAAGGTTTTGGTGACATAGATTAATGGTTAGTGCTATGGAATTTTGAATCAGAAGTTCCAGGTTTGATACCCACTTCGAACAGCTCGATATCACTCAGTACTAAATTAGTTTTGCACATGATTTTATGGGTTTTCACTTGGAAATAGAGATAGCAAGTTGCTTCTAAGTGAAATGAGTTCCTCTCCCACATTGCTGCATAATTAAAAAATCGTCATTACAACAGCTCAGTCTTCTTTTTATATAGCGACTTAGTTAGGTAAAATCTGCATAACACTTAAAGATTTTTACGGTCTAATGATTGTTTAATTCTTTAAAATTATCTAACAAGGAAAACCTCAGACTTTCTCTTCTGGAATTTTGATAAAACTTCGTTAGGCGATAGAGTTAATAGTCAAACTGATCATTGCACCATGCAAAATTTCATCAAAATCCCAAAAATGTGAACATGAAGTTCTACTTGTTTGTAAGAAAACAAAATACTTCAATCTGAAGTTTAAATCCATCAATTAAATTATCAAGAAGTGACGCTTTGAATAATTGAAACAAAATTATTTTTATGATTTCAAATCTATTTTATTAATTTATTTATTAAATTGGACTTACAATTCACCAAAAACTTTCCTTAATTAAAACACTATTCTTTTAAGTTTTTTGACTATATGACAGAAAACTATGTAATATAAAATTACAAGTGAGGTGGGTGGCATCGTGCCTTAAGGCAAATGGCTGAAACTTCCCGTACCGTAACAAAATGTTCGAGGAATACTGAATGTTTTCAAATAGATTATTATAAATATTGTAACATTGTCTAATTATTTATAAGAATTATATAAACTGAATTGCAAAGTTGAAATTATTTGTTTAAAGTATATTAGAACTATAGTCAGACTTAAAAATAAAATCTGAATTATTTTCGATATACAAAAAATTAAAAAAAAAAAAAAAGTTGAAACAAAACATTTTTTTTCCAAAATCAATTATTTTGTTAAGACAAGCAGAAAGTTCTTTGAATCAATTAAATCGGACGCTTAGTTCTCTCAAAAACTATCATTTTTTGTACATTTAGCTCCGTATCTTTGAAATGGCTGGGCCTGCCTTTGCTAAAAACTAATAACCACTTCTCCCAATCATTACTAATTGAATGTTTTTTAGTTTATTCAAATCGGATGCTCCGTTCTCTCAAAAATTTGATTTCTATTTTCTGCGCTCTTTGCTCCATATCTCCGTAACGGCTGGACCTGCCTTTGCCAAAAACTAATCAGCACATCTTCTTATCAATAGGAATCAAATGTTTTTTGAACCATTCAAATCGGTTGATCCGTACGCCCGAAAACGTGGACGAAAAATTGTATCCATACATACATACACACACACACACACGCACACACATCCATTTTTTCTGAAGTATGCCAAAATGTTCAGAAACCTTCAAAACGTCGAGAAATGTAAAAATTTTCAATTCCGATTTTCGGCCCATTACAATAACTTACCTTCCGGGAAGTTAAAAACGAAACTTAAAAATTTAGTAACAAAAATTATGCATTTTGTAAATCTCTTCAATAATCTGATAAATTGATGTGCATATAACAATAATACTCTTTTAATTACCGTTTTTTTGTAGTTTTTGTAGTTTTGAACAGCAATCAGAACCTAATAGTTTTATAACTTGTTTTGCTGATTTTGACTTAATACTAGTCTGTTTGACAGATGGCAACCCAAACAGTTGTCACAACTCTGTATGATAAATTATTATTACAATTTCTGTAATAGGGCAAGTATGGTGCAGCAATGCCTGCTGAAGGCTATTTTCACTTGGAAACACATTGCTATCTATATTTCTAGTAAAAATCGTTACTAAGAAATATATATATCGCAAAATGTTTACAAGTGAAAATATCCTTCATCAGCTATTGCTGCATCAATAAAAAGTATTCGCCCTGTTACAGAAACTGTAATAATAAAATTCATCACAAAGAGATGAGACAATTGTTTGGGTTGGATCTATAAAACAATGTAGTACTAAGTCAGAATAGACCAATTGCTCATAGAACACGAGTCTTAAATATTAAAATTTTGCTAAATAATACTACATTTTGTGTTTCTGATAAATTAAAAATCTTCCAAAACATAACCACTAGCTCTCTTTGTAAAACAAATGCAGCGGCAATAACAATAAGCGAGCGCGCCGCTAATGCAATTAAGGTCAACAAAGTAATCTCATATTTAATTACGATTAGCCCGATGGAGGTTTTAACTTTTAACTGGCTTATCTCAATTTCTTGATTCGGACAATGAATGAATTGAATGCTCGTCCAATAAATTCATTGATATTTGCTAGCCGATGAACGACTCGAGATGTAGATAATATAGTAGTGTTTGAAAACAGAATTTGTTCATGATTAGGCACCGTCTGGCATTTGTGAGAGTAAATTGAACTAAAATATCATAAACGTGGTAGTTCATTTTTAGATGATAATCAATTTCAAATAATTATGTTTACAAAATAATAAAAATGAAATAAATTCTATATATGTATATAACAATATTCAATATTTGATATATATGTCGTGACAATTTAAATAGTCATCGCTTGTCATTAGAAAAGTGAAACATATAATATAAAGTATTTTTTTAACTTCCTGAACGAGAAGTTTATGTTTTCATAAAAAAATCCGATTCGATAATTTTATGTTTTCTTGACGCAGTCATTCTGAATCGAATGAGACCAAATTCGAAAAATGTATGTGTGTGTGTATGTAAACAGACAGAGATTTGCCGTAAATCGACGTTTTCTCAAAAACGGCTGGATCGATTTCAAAAATTTAAAAGCCATTCGATGTAGCTCGATGAGGACTAGCGTTTATCAACTTTGCGCGACGATCAGCCAAGCCGTTTCTTTGTAAATAGCAGAAAAGTGAAAATGTTTTCGTCCACGTTTTAGCCCGCAGTTCTGAATCGATTTTGAAAATTCAAAAACCGTTCGAAAAATATTGTTTGGGAATTGTGCTGATTAGTTTTTGGTCAGCCAGGCCGTTTTCTTGTAATAAAGTGTTATAAAAATTTTTTTTGACGATTTTCATGCTTTTTTTTGACGGTAGATACTATAGTCTTATACATCATACTAAAATATTACGGCCCTACGACAAGTCGTTCAATTTTAAAAATACTTCAAAGTTTGCAAAAATTACTATCGTTTCTTAGCATTTGTCAAAATTAGACCTTTGATCGATGTTTTCTCAAAAACGCCTGAACCAATTTCAGAAATTTAAAAGCCATTGATGTATCGCAATGAGGACTATCGTTTGTCAGTTTTGTGATTTGCCGAGCCGTTTCTTTATAATTTGAGAAAAAGTGTTAAAGTGTTAAAGATATTACCCGGCCGATCTTTTCCAAAAATGATATCTTTATTATGTTTTCACAATATTTTGCGAACGTGAACAATTTTTTTAGAATTTTGCTGCTAAATTTAATTAACAGCTATGCCTGTCATCTCGCAAAACCGACCTACGAGAGTTCTTATCGAGTCTCATCGAATGGCTTTTAAATGGTTGAAAATTGTTTGGGCGTTTTTGGCAAACGACTACGGAAAGTCATTTTATTTTTAAATTTTAATTTCAATAACAATCAGGATACATGACAATTCTATGAGTTATTTTACTTATGTCATTCACTCGCACACATACACACACATTTTCAAACAAACATATGAATTAATCTGATAAATATTACATTGTTAGTTACACTCAAACAATTGTGACGTCAAATAGATCAGAATAAGTTAAAACGTCAAAAAAACTAAAAATGGCCAAATCCGGTTTCTAGTAAAAACACAAACTTCTCCTTCGGGTAGTTAAAAAAAATCAATTAATACCATTGAAATAATTATTTTTTCCCAAACCATATCGATTACACCTATACGGATATTTCATTTCACATGTAGATACAAAAACCTTTTTTTTGTCCATTGTTGTTTTCGGTTTCGCGGGAAGTCGAAGTCGTAATGACGGACCGGAAATTGGCCCACGTCCGACATCGGACGTCCCCGAATCGATGAGTGGTTGCCGCTGTCAGCAGACATCGACATCGACATCGGGGGTGCCGGTGGGAAAATGCCGGATGAATTGGAAAAAAACACACACGTAATGGTTGCACACGTAGATGGAGGAATACGATAAGGTGCAAACGTATAATATTAAATTAGCAGCTTTGCGAAATAATAAAATTAAAAACGAGTTAATTAGGATGATTGAAAGGATATCTGTAGTTTGTTTGGTTTCAGAAAGAAGCGTTGTAGAAATATTCGAAATTATGCAAATATTAGTTGAAAATTATAGAGATTCTGTTTTTCTATATAAGCAATACCAAAGTCCCTGTCAATGGTTTTAATTGTCAACCTCTGATCTAGTGTTTGACTTTATGTAGGTACAATAGTTTGTATTCTGGACTTATTATATCCGAAGCCTGATCAGATTGGATTTAACGCTTAACAGCTCCGACGACTCCGACAAATTTGAAACTTTGAATGCAAAACTCAAATGTGTTCTATAGCGTGTTGTTCGTATATTTAAGGATTTTTTAGGCGTTTGAAAATTATTTACAAACACTTCAAACATTTTTGTTCGCATTATTACTATTTTATGCATTTCAATATGCATACAAAACTCAAATAGCAAGGCGAAATTGTGACAATGATTTATTATCAATATAATGAAACATCAGGGTAATTGATTTGCTGTAGAGGGTCCACTAGGCAATCATACGGCCAGACATTTCATGTTTGAATAAATCCCAACAGAATAATGATTTAAACAAAACCAATAAATGTCAGAGAAGTCGGATGTGACAAAATCTCTGATACAACTCCACTCCATATTCACTCTATATAACTAACTCTAGAATTACCCAACTCTAAGGGCAACTCAAGGGTTGACCTTTCTCTATTTAATATATGTTATTATTAGATTTTTAATTTGATTTAACAATGTTAGGAAAAAGCTTAGCTTTCACTTAGCAACATATTTTTATCTACAATTCTACGTAAATTTCGATGCTACTACCACTTGACATCAGACTGTTCAAGGGTGATACCGAATCTGAAACCTTCTGCATAAAAGGCGTTAGTTTTAACCATTAACCTCAAGCATATGATATAATTTTATTCGAAAAAATTCATTCTAATTTCACTCACTATCAATACACAATACGCACCGTGTTAGCATTAAATAATTATTTTCTATGAGCTTAAGCTATAACTATTATTATCTATAGCTCCATATATGTATTAAATTTGATACCTCGCGCATTTTATTCTGCATTCTACACATGGTGAATTTATTTATTAATTTGACTAAAAATTACTAATTTTATTAAACACTAATCACTATTTGTATTAGCTCTACAAATGTTACTCTACAAATATCTGAATGTTATGAATAAATTCATTCAATATAAATATCATTAAATTTATTATAAATTCAGATAAATCAGTTCAAAATCAAATAAATTATTAAAAATGCTTTAACTTTTGCTATAAAGTTGTTGCATCGCATCAGTTTTTTTTTTTCATTATTATATAGTAATTTTTACACCTATCCTGAAATGAACAAGTGAAACTATAAGGAAAATAATTATTTATTTCTGATTTTATATTCTGATTATTGTCAGGGATTTTAAGAGTTGACATATTTAATTGTTGAATTTCTTTTTTAAATTGACCTGGTAGTGTTGTTGCATAGTTCATTTGCAAATCAGTATAATGTATATTTATTTTAGCAAACGGGTATATCTAAAAAGACCTTAGCCGCATAAATTGTTTTTCAAATATTTCTGCTCATACATTTTTCTGATATAAACTAACCAATCCTAAATCCTTCGAGTGTTTGGGAATTTTAAAAAGAACGAGAATTTCTAAGTTTTAAAAGATAATGGTAAATAGGCGATAGGAGTTAAACTTAGTTCATAATTTTGAACGTTTTTGATAATAACTACACATTAGCAAAACATTTTAATGGTTGCATCAAGTTGTCTTCAGAATCATCTGCACCATTTCAATTTTTTTTGAGAACGCCAATCAACAATCAGAAGTCAAGGTAGCTTGATGCTTACATTAAGAACAGAAAAGACTTGCCGCATATTGGTTGTGTTATGTGAATATAAAAATTCTGGTTGCTCCAGAAGAAGAAACATCAATATTCTACATAAAACTCAAAACAAACCCTATAAACTTGTTTTAGTGCATCCAGGTATTTACCAATTTGGCTTATTCATCAAGGTGCAAACATGTACAACGAAGCCGAAGAAATCTGGCGGATTTTGATCAAATATAGATAACGACTGGCGGTGTATCCCAAAAATCAAACGGAAAAAGTCCTTCTATTAAGAAAATTGAAAACAAAAATGGTAATGGAAATTTGACGTTCATAATATAATAGTGTGCAGTTTATTTTTTAAAAAAAGTTATAGGAAAGCAAGGGACTTATTGTAACTGTTTTTTTAATTAATAATAAAGATATATTATATTTCTACGAAATACAATACATCTATTATCTACAATATATCTATTTCATTCTATATTTATAAGCATTATATTTAGTCAGCTATTTTTGTTTCTTCAATTTATTAATTTATATAAAAAAACGCGGTATTGCAACTTAACCTATATTTGGGGCTACTTGTAACATTTACCGGAGTAGTAACGACAAAAAACGACCTTAGCTAATAATACCTTTGATAATTTATTCTATACTCATTTTCAAGAAAATAACCTTGTTTCTAACGTAAGTAATCTTTTCATACATCAACGCAAAATATAATTAATACAAACAACATATATGATTTCTCTTGTGATATAATTTTTTATCTATACCAAAATTTAATTAAAATATAATTTAGTACATTAATAAAAGTTGAACCACTGGATTTTCCTTTTAAAATTCTATGTTATTTGTCAAACTAATTACTCAACGTCTTTCTATTTAGATGGATTGTAATTTATAAGGAACAAAAAAATAAAAAAAATATCATAAATTAACGTAATCTGTAACTAATATCATAACACAAATAAGAGATATAGTGTCTCCTATAACACAATTTACATGTTGCCCCACACGTTGTAAACTATACATTCCACCCAAGCTTATTCACTTGAATCTGTATAGGCTTACAAACTTGTATAGACACTACATGCAGTCCAAGGTGTTGTTTCAACAAACCTCAGATGTGATTTTTTTACAATAATCAAAATAACTATTTATATAATATAGCAATCACAAAACTTGATCCACGTTACCAAGTATTGATAAATCTGAAACGAAATAAATTATATAAGATTTAAAAAAAAATCGATAATAATAACGCAAACCGAAATTTTATGATAGAATTTAGCAATTTTATATTACCTGTCAAATTGACGACCTGCACAGTTTTGTTTATTGTCACATATATACCAACTACTAGCTTAATCTCAAAGTTATTCAAAGTAAAAAAAAGTATTTTACTAATAGTATCGGGCCAGGTTACCCAGTTACCGGGGATGATTTGATACGCGACCCTGATATGTCCACTTATCCCTCAGTCTGTATGAAATATTCAACGCAATACGCACCCCTTCGCTTTGCTACACACAGGAAAATTTATACGCCTGCCTACGCGTATCTGCCACGTGCAAAGCCTATACAATTTATATTTGGATACGGATTTTTCTATACACGAATTAATGGACTTATGAGCATGTATTTCTGTAAAAATATTTTGTTATTAAACAAAAGGGGGCTGAACTATTTTGAGTTACCGATATTTTCTGCATAACAAAGAAATTATATTACAAGTGATTTAACAGTTCTGTGCTTCGATTTTTTTATTCAATAAACATCGCTAAATATATCAAATTTGATTCAAAATTCATCGATTTTGTTCAAAATTCTGGTGACAATTTTTTGACTTCTTTCACAGTTTTATTAGGTATGAACAATTAATTTGTAGATTTTTTAAATATAAAAAATCATTATTTGGTTATATTATGTGACAATAAATTAATTATTACCGTATAATATTAAATAAGAAAATCACTAAAATACTAATTGTGAATAATTTTTTGCGTTTGACCTGTCGAAAATGATGTTAATACATTGTATTAATAAAACGTTACCATCGTATTGTGTAAATAATTCTATTGCATAAGACAAAATATTAAAGCTCCGCGCTGCCTCAGAAATAAAAAAATAGATTTAAAATATCAAAACTTCATATTTTGCATTCATTGATTATTTATCGGGTACAGCGAGGCTTAAAGGTCTGCGGGTAAAAACATTTAACCTGGCAAAGGTTTAAACATTAAATAATAGTAAAAAAAATAGTAAATAAAAATGTAAAATCATTGGAATAATAAATTATTCCAACTCTGCTGATGAATATTTCTGACCAAATACCAGACCAAGGTTACATTATATTCAAAACTTTACACTACATGGGACTGCTAGTCCTCATATGTCTTCCATTTCATAAAGTGTATGCAGATAAAAGGGGACTATGACGTCACTGGCTGACCGAGCGTTGCCGACAATCGTGGAACACTCCTGATTGATTAAATGTCATATGTCATATAATGGCAATTGCGAACACTGCTATTTTTGTGAGAAATGATACTAATAATATTTAATAAGATTTATCATAATAATTATTGTACTGAGTGTCCTACTTTATAGACAGATGATTTAGTTTTACTAAACATAGTGCGATAGTTGTTTGTTTGATACGTGTTATGTGTTGGGATGTAGTTCGTTTGGCTTAGAGTTAGTATAATTACATAATGTCAAATTGGATCCTTGTGCCCTCCTCTACCTCATTGCAGTTATGCTGCCGCCTACACAGTTTTCGCAACGGATTCCATAAATAATTTATTTAATACTAATAATTGTTATTACCTACGTCAATATTAATTATATTTAAAGGTCAATCATAATGCATTGTTTTAGCATGTTTTGGATAATTTCCACTAGTTCTGGACAACTAATGAAGTGATTACGTCATTCAATAGATTTAATTGAAATTGGATTCAATAATAATTAATGGCATTACAAATTAATTTCAGGGTCTAATTTTAACAATCGAAAATCTGAACACTAAGTAGCACACCTATCTAAATCAGATAATGTTGAAAACATTATGTATCTACGTAACATAAAATTATACACATATGGTAAAACAACGATAAGTGGAGCGAAGAGATTATTAACTACAACAGTTTGTGATCCGCATATGAAATATGAAATATGTGAAATATCTCTCTCTTTTCTCCTCGAAGAACAAACACGATACCCGAGCAACAATAAATTGTGTTACCGTTGCACAAAAAACTGTTCCTCTTTCAACAATGTCATAAAAGCACAAAACATCATGTCATTTCATGCTGGGCCGACAATGCCAAAGAGGGTTTTAATGAACTGCACGGGTCCATTATAAGGTTGCCAATACAACAATGTCATTGTGCACGTGTTAGGAAATGGACACATGACCGCAAGAATTATAAAACTGCTTTGCTATTTTTTGATAACTTAACTTAATAAACCCCATTTTTCTATAAAATAACATAATTATTTTTATCATGATTTTATTATTATTCAACAATTATAAAAATATATTTATAATTACAATTCTTCATAAATTATGAATGTTTTCATTGAGTAAAACTGAGAATATTTTCTTAATTAGTTGACAAATACTAGCTAATAAATTAAAATTTAACATCGAATAAATATTGTTAATTTTATTAGCCTAAATATTAAGAATTCATTTTAATTAGTAATTGAATTAAAGTTTGAACAGGTCTTCATCTAATCATTAAATAAAAAATTATCTAATATTTTCACTTGTAGTGATTGATGATTTTTATGCAATTTAAAAAATATATAAATTAGGTGTACGTAAGTGGTTGGAGCAATGGGATTAAAATCAGAGGTCCCAGTTTACATCCCTCTTCGAGCAGCCTGATGTCAATCAGTAGCGACAACAGCTTTAACTTGAAAATATATATAGCTAATATAGCAATATGTTTCTAACATAATAAAAACTGATCACTTAGAGATGATACAACCGTTTCGATTGCCATCTATAAAAACCCGATGTGGTTAGTTAAATATTTCATATCGACAGCTCATAGAATCTTTGTTGTTGAATAACAACAAAAAAAGTGGCCAAGTATATTTGAGAGAGAATTTGTTTGATTGGTTTTATTGTTACAAACTAAATTTGGCTTAAAATCTGAAAAGAAAACAAAAGGTTTGTTGAAAAAATCAATATACATACATCATTAAAAATGTTTTACAACTAGCAATAATTACACCTCGGATGTACTTTACTGGTTACAATATCGCCAAAGCGCTAAGCATTTCATTTAACTTAACTTTTCATTAAAAATATGAAAAACTGATATAATATAACCGCTTTTTTATAACGCAATGCTCGATAAAAAAAATAAAACCTATATTAATATTTTTCTTACATCTTTGAGATAATGAAAGTAAGAAAAATATAAAATATAATGTGTTCATGTGATATGTATAAAAAAGTTTACAATGGTTTATCAGAAAATGTTTATATATGTTTAGTTTTTTTATAAACTTTCTAGTTCTGATAGCCAAATATATGGTATATATATTTGGCATCACATTCGATTTGTACGAAATCGATTCATCCGGATCATGAAAACCTTCCCTTAACCAAGTTGTTATGCTCTGGACTCTCACTGCGTCATCCTGGAATGAGATAAGTTCTCCTAGCGCCACTATTTTACGAAAAAAGCAATTGTCCCTAAAAACTTTAGCCGGGATTAGCAATAAACTCTTTTGTTGAAATCATTGTAGAAAAACATAGTTACTTTTTGAGGAAAGTGAAGCATGCCAGATTGTTCTGATCAATAGGAATTGTTTCGCAGTGTTTATTTACTACTATACAAATATAACAACGATAATTTTTGTACGGAATGTTATTTACATACGATATTTAATTGTTGTGAAAGATGTATTGTTAATTTTAAGATAGATGCAAACCTTTTAAAAAATTCAATTTTAAAAGAGTTAAATTTAATATATTATTATAATATATTAGTTTTTCCAACTCTGCTGTTGAGTATTTCTGACGAAATACCAGATCGGGATTATACAGTGTATACAGTGTAAAAAATGTACCAAAGAAATATTTTGCATTGGTTGAATAATGCAGCTATAATTTCCTAAAATCCCTTTAAAATTGAAAATAACGCATTGGACTTGTAAGGATTTTGACCATCCCATTTTACCCCGTCTGTGGGGTAAAAAGAACAAGGTGACAAATTCTTGAAATACAGCAAAAATATACATTTCTACAATGATGAATTATCAGCTGGGAGTTTTACTGAGCATAGTCCAATATTTGTTTGTTTGATATGTGTTGTTTGTTGTGATATAATTGGTTTGGTTTTTGCAATAGAATTGCTCAAAGTCAAATTAGACTATTCTATCACATACAAGAGAAAAAAAAATCAAATGTATGTTGCCCGTGAAACTTTGTTAGAACATACTTTGCATATATCAAGGTTTACATACAATGTATTATGTTTCATTATTATTTTTGCATAGTATTTTAATATATCAAGTTTATTATATGATATAACATTTTATAAATAAGCAAATTTATAATAATCTAGACTTATAGCTCAATTGCATCTGGCCGTCTATGGACTATCATATGATGCTTACCAATATCTAACCAAAAAACTAATGATGAGCATTAGTAAGAAAATTGCCTTTTTATTATATACGAAAAACCAACAGTGTTAATTATTGATTTACTCGTTGACACTACTTGAAATTACTTTATATTTATTTGTTTCATATTGACCAAAAGGCATCAAATAATTGATAAAAGTAATCATTTTCAGTTAATTATCAAGTTCCCGTAGGGTAAGATATAGTAATATTTACGTTTCAAAAGTTTCTGAACATTTTGGCATACATTAGAAAGAAATGGTGTGTGTGTGTGTATATGTGTGCGTATGTATGTACGGATACAATTTTTCGTCGACGTTTAAGAGAACACGGATCAACCGATTTTAATTATTCAAAAAACATTCAATTCTTAATCAATTTTTGAGTGAACGGAGCGTCCGATTTTAATAATTCAAAAAACATTTAACTTGTAATGACAAAATAAAGAACAAAATAAAAACTGTAATTTTTGGAAGGCAAGCCTAGCGGTTTCAGAGATAGAGCGAAAAAAGTGAAAAAAATGCCACCTTGCGGTAAAAAACAATAATTTGATATATGCACATTAAATTATCAGTTACTTTATGAAGATTTTAATAATAAAATTTGTTTACATTTCTATGGGTTCGCGCTCCAAAATTATATCTTTAAAACAGATATGCAGCGCGATCACTTCAAAAAAAAGTTCTAAATTTTCAAAAAAAAATCAAAATATTAAAAATATGATTTTGCAAAAGAGTATTTTTTTCAAAAATTTCAATACTATCGAAAATCTATTTTTTTTTTTAAACTTTCATTTTCACTACGGAAAGTCCTAGCAATTTGCCTTAAGGCACAGTGCCATACACCACTAGTTTCTTGAATTATTATGTTGAAGCTTTACGCTGAGTAGTTACCTATGATGGCTTTACAAAGTATCTATGATGGCGCGCCCAATATAATTAATAGAATCAATGTGATCTACACTATATCAATAACAGTTATTTCAGTGAAAGGTTAATCGTTCTGCGTTGTTATTTAATCGCATTCGATTTTTCCTATGAGCTAGTTGGGGATTAGCAGTATATCGCGTTCTCTGTACTCATCGTCAAAGTCCGGCATAAGCGCTGCAACGGATCCATCAAGCGAATGACAGAGACTTGACTCTCCAACGAGGCACAATCAGATAACGATGTTAATACGGCAATAGCGGTGGCCGGATTTTACCTGATAATACCTCTCCAGGGGTCAAGCAACCGTGAAATGACCACAATTGATTCTATGCAAATCTCGTTAGTACTAAAACGGAAAATACCTCCCAAATTTACACAGATCGGATTGCAAATATCGGGAATGCCCGTGGGGCCACTATGAAATATGTAGAACAATCTTAAAAGAGAACAGAACTAATATACCAGAAAATATAATCCCATTTCATAATTGTTTGAAACAAGCCGCCCTTTTTTGCGTTAAGTCGTTTATTTTTTTACGAAAGGAGATCGCCAGCTATTTTTATTTTCTTTTCGCGGAACGAATTTTAAATGATTATGCCTGTTAGAAATAAGGGAATATTTCTGAGTGGCGCTTAAATGTTAGAAGGATTATTATATTAATTTGTAAATTATTAAAATATGTTTTCAAACAATACAGACAACAAATTGTGCTATTTGCCATTGAAAATTGTGTTGTAAAACTTGTATTTTTATTCTTTACATTTTATTTTAAATTATATTTATTGGTTCATCTGTCTACATGAAATATAAAATCAATTGTACATGATATAAAGTAGAACTAGTAGTGTATGGCATCGTGCTATGAAGCAAATTGCTGGAACTTCCCGTACCGTACCGAAATGTTCGAGGAATATTAAATGTTTTCAAATAGATTATTATAAATACTGTAACATTGTATAATATTTTTTTAATATTATTTAAGAATTATATAAACTGAATAACAAAGTCCAAAATATTTATTTAAAGTATATAAATGAGCTTTAAAAATTTAGACAGAATTAAAATTAAAATCTGAATTGTTTTCGATATACAAAAAAAAAATGAAAGAATTTTTTTTTCTAAAAGCAATTGTTTTGTCAACACAAGCAGAAAGTTTTTTCATAATAAAAATATTTTTTTTCAGTTAATTCGAATTTCTCTCAAAACTGACATTTTTGTATTTTTAGCTTTGTATCTTCAAAATGGCTGGGCCTGCTTTTGCCAAAAACTAATAGCCATTTCTCCCAATCATTACTAATTGAATGTTTTTAAATCATTTTAATCGGATGCTCCGTTCTCTCAAAAACTCGATTTCTATTATCTGCACTCTTTGCTCTTTATCTCCGTAACGGCTGGACTTGCCTTCTCAAAAAACTAATCAGCACATCTCCCTATCAATAGGAATCGAATGTTTTGCGAACCATTCAAATCAGTTGATCCGTGCGCCCGGAAACATGAACTAAAAAATGCAGAAACACCATTTTTTTCTGAGGTACGCCAAAATGTTCAGAAACCTTCTAAACGTCGAGAAATGAAAAAAATTTAATTTTCGATTTTTGGCCCATTACTATAACTACCCTACGGGAAGTTAATAAAAACTAAGGATTGCATCGATTGATGTGGTTCTTCGCAGTGTTGAGATAGATATTGTCAAAAAGAATAGAGAAAGGGAAAATAGATTGTACTTATGAATAGCTGTAAAAAAAGTCAGTAGGATCTTTTTATAATGCTTCATAATTATGCACATAAGGCATCATATTGATTTTTTATTTACTTTCTATTGCATAAAATATTCAGTAACATATCGACGTTCGCAGTTCTAATCTCCATATCCTTTCATCATTATAAGTTGAATATCTCCGAAATCACTGGACTATCAGTACGTCTCTCCATCAGTATTCAAAACGGATGATCTGTGCGCTCGAAATCGTGTAAGAAAACTTTTCTCCATACACACGCACACGCACACACATCCATTTTTTTAAGATATGTCAAAATGTTTAGAAACTTGCGACACGTGAAGATATGCAAAAACTTTCAATTTCGATTATTCGTAGATTACAATAACTTACGAGAGAATAATAACTTACTTAACTTACGAGAAGTTAAAAAATGTATATAAATATATTTACTTTGCATTAGAAACGAGGATTAATTCTCACGGAGCAAATCATTTCATCAAACCTTTTACATCATCTATAAATTATAATCAATGGCCTAGAATATGTACCTGCCTTTGATCCACCTGTGTGAACTGTGACGCATAGGACAGCCCTAGGAACGCGATATTTCGTTGTAGTGGCGCTTGCCAAGTTTCGCATCTCGGTCGGGGACCACTTCGCCTCGAACCTCAAAGGCACCGACAACCTCGTACCCAGAGGATCACGAGGAACAGACCTTTGCTAGCGTTAGGTTATGTTTTCATGATCCATATTGGGTTTGCTTAGTCAATATAAAATTTTTGTAATTATTACTTTTACCTCGTAAAAAAATTGTGAATGGTATAGTATTGATTACTAAATAGATGTAATCAGAAAATGTATGAATGCGCAATGTTTTGGTTTGAAATAAGCAAATTTCGCATTTTGCTCATAAACTCTTCAAATGTTTGTTGTAGAGACAACAACATTTGAACTGATTGTGAGCGAAATGCGTTAGCAAATAATAACACGTTTATTTTTTACTCGATTTTCATTTTGAAACTATTCCGTATTTCTCTAGTTTACAACCCTGATTAAACGCTCAAACTTCTAATAGAATTTGCCAACAGACTGTATTTTTTTTAAATGGTGAGCCTTTAGGGTCGACCGATTTTGAAATTTTCAAATTCAACATGAGTAAATTGTATCACTATTTTTGTCTATGATTCTAGAAATGTTATTTACAATTACGGTTCCAAAATTTAAATAAACAAAAATAATCAAAATTTTCCGCAATAATCGAAAAATGCTCAGAGTTTGCTCAAAGCTCTTGGTTGCACATAATTTTCAAACTACATAAAAAAAAACCTTATTTTCATGATGGGCATGGTCCATGATCCATGTCCATATGTTTCCAAAGTATAAATAATAAAAAATAATAAAAATCTACCACAATAGCCGAAATCTGGTCACAGTTTTCTCAAAGCTCTAGGTTGAACTTAAAAGCTTATAGTTTTCAAACTACATGGAATATTTTTTTATAATTTTTTTCACGATAATTATGATTCATACGTTTGCAGAGTTTAAATGATAAAAAATATTGTAAAATTAATCACAATCACCGAAAAATTCTAATAGTTTGCTCAAAGCTCTAGGTTACATTTATTTACTCTTAATTTACATTACATTTACATTTACATTTATTTATATACACTCATAATTTTCAAACTACATAAAATAAAAAAAAAAATCTTTTTCATGATAGGTATGATTCGTACGGTCCCAAATTTTAAATGATAAAAATTAACCACAATAACCAAGAAATGGCCACAGTTTTTTCCAAAGCTCTAGGTTGCACTTATAAGCTCATAATTTTCAAACCACATGGAATAAAAAAAATCTAGATAGTTATGATCCATACTATCATCCCGTTTCGGCTTGACGCTGAGTTCTGAGACATTCTGTATATAAATATTTGATATAATTACTTGCCTATTCGTTGAAGTAAAAAATTGAAAAATATTTTCACTTCTTTATTTATACGATTTGCAACTTAAAATTTATTATCATTTAGTAAATCAAACCAGACAGCGACACAAAATTGAATTTTTGATAACAAAAATAACTTTCTGAATATGCGGACTTTATTTTATTGCAGCTAAATTATATTATTATTAACTTCCCGTAGGGTAAGTTATTGTAATGGGCCGAAAATCGGAATTGAAAATTTTTACATTTCTCGACGTTTTGAAGGTTTCTGAACGTTTTGGCATACCTCAGAAAAAATGGATGTGTGTGTGTGTGTGTGTGTGTGTGTGTGTGTGTGTGTGTGTGTATGTATGTATGGATACAAATTTTCGTCCACGTTTTCGGGCGTACGGATCAACCGATTTGAATGGTTTAAAAAACATTCGATTCCTATTAATAAGGAGAAGAGCTGATTAGTTTTTGGCAAAGACAGGTCCAGCAGTTACGGAGATAAGGAGCAAAGAGTGCAGAAAATAGAAATCGAGTTTTTGAGAGAACGGAGCATCCGATTTGAATGATCTAAAAAACATTCCATTAGTAATGATTGGGAGAATGGGTTATTAGTTTTTCGCAAAGGCAGGCCCAGCCATTTCGGAGATACAGAGCTAAATGTACAAAAAATGGCAGTTTTTGAGAGAACTAAGCGTCCGATTCAATTGATTCAAAGAACTTTCTGCTTGTCTTAACAAAATAATTGATTTTGGAAAAAAAAAATTTGTACAATTTTTTTTTTTTTTTTTTTAATTTTTTGTATATCGAAAATAATTCAGATTTTATTTTTAATTCTGACTATAGTTCTAATATACTTTAAACAAATAATTTCAACTCTGCAATTTAGTTTATATAATTATTATAAATATTAGACAATAATACAATATTTATAATAATCTATTTGAAAACATTCAATATTCCTCGAACGTTTCGTTACGGTACGGGAAGTTCCAGCAATTTGCCTCAAGGCACGATGCCACCCACCCCACTAGTTTGAAATTACTGTTAATATTTATACAATATTCAAATCTACGTTTATATTTATTATTATCTGGATTTGTATTTGAACAGTCTTTCCACAGTCATCCTCTCAAGTATGTTGTCCAGTATTAGGATCATGTAAACCTTCCCTTGTCGATAATGTTTTGATGCGCAAAACCACCCGTAAGGCCATAAACTGGAACATGGCTCAATTGGTCCGCGCTGTTTCACATCAGGGGTGCATCGTAATATATAAAAACGTTTTATACTCCTATTATATTGATGTTATTCAACGCCGTTTTCTGCTTTGTCGAAACGGTGATAAAAAACTAAATAACAAATTATGACCTGTATTAGGGATTTTTATTACGACAAAAGAGCTGAAAGGTGTGTTGAACTAATTTTAAGATTAGGACCCAAAGTAGAATAAGATGATTTTTGTTTTGTTCGTTAGCCCTTGATAATCTAATATTTTTATTACATGATTTAATGCAGATAAATTAATAATTGTTAATACTAGTCATTATAAATAATAACCTTACTTAGTTTGACGATATCAAATAATTATTTCATATATATTTTGAATATATTAAAATAGTATGTGATTATTAGATCATGACATTTCAAGGCACTTGATCATTCAATCTAATCATTCTTGATAATAAATATCAAAAAGAAAATTAAATACATGAATTTTTAAAAATATTATAAAAAAATACTTTGTTTGGTTTAGGGGTTTTTAATAGTATAGGAAAATTTCTGAATTTCTTTCTAGTATTTTTTTGAGCGAGTAATGTTAGCTACTAATTCTAAATTAGTATCCAATCTTCTTTATTTAATATAGATCCCAGTATTGGATCAATTTACAAAACTTATAATTGGTAATTATCTTCAATGGAATATTTTCTGTTTATAGGGAATACATAAAAATATCAGGGAGTTGTAAAAAACCGAATAAGCGCAGTAAAAGTATTGTGGACACAGCATAATGGATAATTTTATTCTTGAAATTAGTTTAGATAAAACAAAATAACAACTTATATTGACGATTAAAATCAAATAAATCTCTTTAAGGGGGCGTCCACTAATTATCACCCTTCCCCACCAAACATCACGTGTATTTTTAGTTACGTGATAAAACTGTAAAATTTTTGTATTTTTTTTAAATGCTTGATTTTTTCTAAAAACGTCAGTTAAAAAATAAAGGCACGTGATACCTTACTATACATCTCCCTCCCCCACGTGATATTTCGTGATTTTTTGTCAAACCCTTCCTCCTCCTAAAAACCTCACTTGATTAATGGATGCCCCCTAACTTGATCATGTTTAATAATGATTTTTAATTATTTTTCTAAAAAGGATATAATGAATTTGAAAAAAAATAATTAAAAATTCCAAGAATAATTAGTTAAATGAACATTTTGCTAATTTTTGTTTATTAATTGATAGTATCCAGATATTTTGCGATTATTGTAAGTATACATAACACAATAATCGATTTTCTATAAAAATGTTTTTCTTTATTTAATAGTTAGCAATCAAATAACTATTATTAGCTCATACGTTGCCATACATAATGTATATATTTTATTCCAAGGTTCCAAGATTTAAAAAAGTTCACTTATACAGTTCAAACAAAAATGTCCTCAACATATTCGACAGTGTCGATAATTCGACTTAAATGAGTTTCAAAACTTTCAAGAAGATTCAAAATTTTCGAAAACTATCAAATTTCTAAAGAATTTCAAACATTTCATTTTTTTTAAAAAAGTTGGATATTTTCAAGAATTTGAAAAAAGTAAAAAAAATCTATTTTTTTAAAATGTTTTTAATATTTTCAAAAAAATCAAAAATGTTCAAAACATCAAAATTCAAGAAATCTTTTTTTTTTCAAATTTAAAAAAGAAGAAATTACGGTACGGGAAGTTTCAGTAATTTGTCTTAAGGCACGATCGTGATCCATGGCGATCACTAGCTTAATTTTTTAATTTCAATATATAATTTATAAAATTGAATTAAAATTTCGAATTTTTCTGTCTTATCTTAGTGTAAAACTTTTGATTAGAGCAACCTCATAATTAATTCTTGTTTAACAAAAAAAGAGTACGTTAAATTACATTTTACACTATCGATACGTGACTTCTCAAATAGTGTTAAGTCCAAAAATCTACGCTATTAATAAAATAAATCCTTGTAACTACTACTTTCTATCTAATAAGAATCGAAAACGTGCTGCTGCTGCCATCTGTGGCCCGTTGCCGTTCGAGTTTCTCGTAGTGATCTATTCGGCCAGTCGTGCGTACGCTGTACGCTTGCGACCCGACAAACACGCGACAAGGACAGGGCAACGCATCGCGTAGCGCTTCTGTCGCGTTCGTCGGCGCTCCTTCCCCCTCCCGTGCGCTCACTCGTGTCCCGGCTCAGACGACAAAACAGACCGCTCCCACTCGTTGGGTGGGGGCAAACGACCGATGTGACGATATTGTTATCTCGCTCGAACTCGCGTCGAACGACATAAAGTGACCGCGGCCCGCGTAAAAGCTTTGTCTTCGAAAAGGAACTACTGACGTCCTCTTTGCTCTTTGTCATTGTTATGATTGAATAGTTGATTACTATTGCTTTTGGGATGCGCATCTGTAAAAATAGTCTATTGTAATAAATTTCTGTGCAAGATGCAGGCTGTGGGTCAAATATAAATTGGGATTATAATGTATAATCACAACATAATGTATAATTACAACATTTTAGTTTTCACCTGATTAGAATTGACTTACTTTCATTTAGAGAGTTTTTGAAGGATCTTGCAGATCTTTGCAATTCATATTAGAGATCGTTCGAGTATTACGTAAGCAGATTTACTACAATTATTTACCCCCCTCCCTCCCCTTTGTCAGCAAAAGAAAACAAAAGTTCTAACCAAAAATAAGCAAAATAAGCAAATCAATAACCCCCCGGCCCCCTATAGTGCTTACGTAATACTTGAACGGCCCCTTATCGTAAAAATAATAATTCAAATTTTCATAGATATTAACAAATATAATGTAAATTACAGAGATTCTAAAAATTTTACTTGTATTGACAAAGTGAAAAACTGAATAAATTTTTAGGAAAGCAGGTTTTGGAGATCGAGTAAAAAAAGTGAAAATAATGTCATGCGGCGGTCAAAAATGATCATTAATCATATGCACATCAAATTATAGGATATTTTATAGAAATTTTAATAATAATAATAAGCATAAATTTTGTTTAGATTTTGAACGTTCCGTACCAATGTATATCCGCGATACGACTACGACGCGATATTTCTTCTCTACAACAGCCACGCATTGCTTTGAAAAAAGTTCAAAATTTCCAAAAAAATTTAAATCTAAAAAAATTCAAATTTTTCAAATAGTCAAATCATAGTTTGTCAAATATCTCCCTTCCGCCTTTTTGTATTATAAACCAAGAGCAAAAAAGCGGAAGGGAGATATTTGACAACCTAATATTTTCAAAAATCAATCTTTCAATTATTCTTTTTTTTAATTTTTGGTACGGAAAGTTCCAGCAATTATCCTTAAGAAACTATGCCATGCACCACTTGTTTTTTATATTATTTTCCAGGATTATATTCATTTACTCATTGCATGCAATTCGCCAAAATGACTGATGAAACGGTATGCATTTAGAGTAATATAAGATATCGTTGTGTGAATAATCAAATACACATTGCGTTATTCGCAAAGTTTATTATATAATAAATAGACCCTGAAGACATCAAACCGTGTTTGATTAAATTTCTTGCTCCATCAACATTACAACACTTCAATTCAGAAACAATTTACGATGCATCTGCGTGATCCGCATTCACGCGCACGCAAACTCTTTATAGTGTCGCCAATAAAATTGTCGTAACTGAGCAGAAATATTAAATGTAGTATACTCTTGATAATTTGAAGCAAAATCTGATACAGATTTTTTGCGTTTATATTGAAATTTAAACTACTGAGTTGTTTTTTCCAACATGCCAATGTAGTATACAATGTCCCTTTTCGGCCGATTATTGTAAATTCATCAAATTTACTGAATGTCCTTTACTGGACAGTTGTAAAAAAAAGAGTTAATAATAATAAAAAAGAAATGAAATTTATTTAAAGGTAATATACAGTCTTGACCGTAATAAAGGATATTGTAGAGGCCCGGCGCAATATTTATTGCTGAAGTTAGTAGTTACACTCACCACAAGCATCCTTATTACGTGATAGAACCAGATATATTTTATTACTAAATAGATAGTCTATTATATCAGACTTTTAAAATATCTGATTGAAAAATTTTTAGTTTGGTTTACAAAAATATTTATTTATAAGATGTGTATTGGTCAAGATAAACTTACAGAAAATAAAATTAAAAATCGAATAAAAGGTGAATTTCTTATAACTGGCCCCAGGGTTGGCAAAATCGATTTGGAGGTGGGCTGGCTCAAACTAGTCCCGGGATCGCTGGTTCTATCTAAGTCCGACATCAGGCAGCTTTGATATCAAATTTCCACTTGAGATTAGAGATATCATATATATAAAATCATAAAATATCAACAAATACTTTGAGAAAAGTTAATTATTCACAACTGAATTGGTGAACTACTAAGTTGCTATTCATTCAAAAAGCCATATAATAACGTCAAAACAAGTACCGAATGTCATAGTAAGACAAATAACAAAGAAAATCTTATTTGAAGTTGTAAAATTATTGACGTTAGGTAGAAAAGGTTAGATATATAATATTTGTAAAGCAGACTCATACATATAAACGCATATTAATTAATATTGATTTAATAAGCTATGATGATAACCAAAAAAAGAGAATTTTTGGAAAATTATCATAATATAATTATTAACTTCTCGTAGGATAAGTTTATAGTAATCACAAAAAATAGAAAATAAAAAATTTAATATCTTTACGTGCGGATATAAACTTTCGTCGACGATTTTGGGAACACGGATTAACTGATTTGAATAGATGTATTGATGTATTAGATGCAGATATACAATTAACAAATTTACAAATAAATAATAATAATAATTAAAAAACATCCGATTTATATTAATGGAGAGACCTGCTGATTAGTTTTTGGGTTAGGCAGTTCCCGCCGTTTTGAATATACGGAGAAAAAAGTATCAAACATTGTAATTAAGTGGTTGAAGTAATAGAGCGTTTAATTTTAATGATTCAAATAGATTAATGATTCGAAGAAATCAATCAATGAAGAATTGATCATGGTTTTTGGTAAGACAGATCTGGTGGTTTTGGAGAACCAATAAAAATGTGAAAGAAACGCAATTTCGCCAAAATAAACATTAGACATATGCAAATCATATTATCAGATATTTTATAATTGATTGATTTTAATAATAAGTACAAATTTTGTTTATATTCATGAGTTCCGTGCCTATGTTTATCTGTTTCAATGTAATATAGCGCTTACGCGCTTCGAAATTTCGATTGCTTTGAAAAAAAAATAGTTCAATACTAAAAAAAAATCAAAATGTAAAAAAAAGTTTCGAAATTGTCAAAAATCAAACTTTCTCAAAGTTTTCAAAAAAAATGAATTTTCGGTACGATTATGATAAAAAGATAATACTAAACACTATGTAGGTGATATTGTTGACTGTAGTTTATATAGAGTTGGACGTAATGTACGAAACATATAAGTGAGCAGATAGATAGAAAAAGTGAAGAGTTGCGATCCGTTCGTCGAAATAGATCTCGTCGTTTCGTTCTCGCGCTGTCACCTACGCCCTTTTCGAAAAGGGTGGAGACTCCGCGGTTCGGACTGTCGCAGTAGCGCCTAGTAGTGGATGCACCAACACATCGACATTATATCTCCTATGTATTGGTGTGTCGGCATGTCACTACAGTGTCGCAGCACTGGTGACTGCTATATTCTATTTCGATGTGTTAGTGTCGACTTGATCCCCTCCACTGACTGTTTTGGTTTCTCCACAGCGCTCGACAGACTGCGGCCGGGGCACCTGTGTAGCGGAGACAGTGGCACAGTCAGTGCGGACGAGTCCGTTGACGCGTTCGTTGCGTTCGATGTCGCAAGCTTACTATTGTACGGTTGTCGCGCGATTCCCTCGCGCCTGAAGATCTTACTAGATCGATTGTTCGATCGCCTTCTAAGGGATCAAGTTCAGCAGATACTACGAGCATTCGGATGGTCGAATGAGGATTACTCCAGAGGATATATCATACAAGTAAGTGTCATCTAAGGGTCGTATGTCGAAAACTAAATGTCATGTTATACCATTGTTTCAGCGATAATTAAAATTAAATAGTGCATAATAGTGTTAAAATAATAAAAAGTGATTAAATTCAGTGTTGGTGACATTTTGTGCAAAACTATGTGACGATGCATTTATGAGGATTATAAATGAAAGGTGGAAATCACAAGTTCGAAAAATTGGTAGATAGAGTTCTATGTGAGTCTAGTCAAATAAAATAATACATATTTAGTTCAAAATTGAAATTGCCCAATTTTTACTTGACATTGCAAAAAAAATAAATTTTTTATTAAAAATGACAATTCATATACAATAATTTTTTTTAAGTTATTGTTACGTAAATGAGAGAAGAAAATATGTTACTATTTAAGAAAAAATAGTAATTTAATTTTCATTTCATTGATAGAAGTCTATAGTGTCTCATTTGAAGTAGAAACAAAATTATGGTCAATTTTCAATTTAATGATTTTTCAATATAAATGATTAGTGAAACACAATTTCAACGTTCGGTCTGTATAATTTCATAATTCATTCATTTATTATTAAATATACAAAAATATAGGAAATCCGTCGGGTTTTGTTTGTGCTCATATAAAACATTTCATATATTGAATTGTATTCAATTACATCAATCTTAAATTGTATATTTCCCTGAAAATACTAAATATTTATTATCATTATTTTGAATTTTTTATAAAATTTTTATTACTTTTCCTCTCGTCTATCTTGCTGAAATTTTATGCGCAATTTGCTTTATCAAACAAATTTTTCTATAAATTTCTATAAAATGAAGTAATGTTGATAATTGTGTAAAATGTGTTTAAAAATACTTATTTCAAATTTAATTCCATATTTCAAATATTTAAACACTAGACTTCTCACTGTGGAGTGATCTCCAAATTATTAATTTTTTCTTCTATCCTTACTTAATTTTTCTCTCTTTTATGTAACAATAGTTTATAAGATTTAATTGTATCTTGATGGCTAATTTAAAAAAAATGAAAAAAAAATCAAATATTTTATTTTCAACAAATTACACGTATTAGGGAAATCTTGCCATAAAAGTAAATAAATCACACGTTGTATATTTTGGGTTTTTATCGAAGCCACGAATTTCATTTTTTATTTATTTTTTTACTTTTTACGTGTTGTTTCTATGTTGCTATTTTTATACAATTCTACATAAAAGGTATTATCTGGAATTATTATCTGAAGCTTTTTCAATTTGTTGAAGTTAAGACTTTTATCTTTCTTGAATTATTCGAATAGAATATAAAATTGAAACCTGTTAAGTGCAAAAATTTAAAGCATGAGCTCACAATATAATATAAACTTAATATCGGCTTGTAAAAAAAGTATGGACATATTAATAAAAATTATTTAAATAACAACGATAAAAACTATAAGAATTTATATACTAGTGCAAATTAACAAAAAATAATCTTTAACATAAAACAAACAATAAATTAATAATAATCAATAAATTTTAATTCTAATATAGATGTGAAGATTCCAGTATAAGTTTGTGGCATCAAGTTATTTGCATGATAATGTATGTGTGATAAGTAAATTTATTACTTTAATAATTTTCATCAATAATCATTTATTCATAAACATTAAAATCAATTAGTTCCTTATAGTCTATAAATATTCTTTACCGATTAACATCAACGAAAACTTATTTAGAATGTCAAAATAAAAAGAACAAAACTTGTTTCTCATCGTTATTTTAAGCTTATTTGAATTTAATATGTTACACCGTATTTTAATTTGCATTAAAATTTGAATAAGATATTCATAAGTATACTTAAAGATTGCATTTTAATTAAAATATTGGATATATCGACGGCGCGGAGCAAAGTATCGGAAATCTATTGAGTCATTTAATTTGCTGCAGATATGTTTTTATTTATTATATTTATATATTATATATATATATATACATATATATATATATACATATATATATACATATATATTACCACATATAAATTTTAAGTAAAAGTAATAATTACACATTATCAAAAATTGATGAATTTGAAGCAAATTAATATATATAAAATTTGAAATTAGTTGAATGACGGACCTGCACAGTTCTGTATATTACGTCGACCTACGGGATAGTAGCTATGACAATATTATGCAGGACGGTTACATGTTCAATCGAAATTAAAAAAATATTTTAATATCGTACAAGATTCTATTGAAAAACGTCTGTTACTACTTACCCCTGTAACAACAAGCACCTAGCTCCCGCACATGTAATAATTTAAAAAATATGTATATATATATATTTATGATTCGATGTACTATCTTAGTCATATATTTGTCAATAAGATATTAACTTGTCTTGACATATCGGTATTTAACCTTAAATGGTATAATAGGCTTAAGAAGTTATAGCTCTTCAATATTTAACGCATCATTCTATTTAATTAGTTACTCCGTACGTTAGTTACGGTAATAATAGCAATATTCATTTAACATATTTCCTTTTGTAAAGTATCTGTGGGTACTTTACATTTCATTATATTTTCTTTATTTATATAAAAATAGATAAAAATAAATATAGATAAAAAATGTATAAATAGATCGCAAATACGGTTATTTTGTCATTACCTCAATTTTAATTGTTTCTGCGCACCATAGAGGCGCTACTAACTGTAGCACGTAAATTTACCCTAGGTTTAATTCTAGATAAATATATAAAAAGGACAAGGTAAACCCAAAAATTTTAATAAATTAAACAACAACGCGTTTGAAATATATTTTTAAGAAGATCACAAACAATAAATTATGAGACATGAATTTGAAATTTATATATGATAAAAATTATTGAACTTTTAAAACACGTGTATTATAATAACATAATCAGTCTTGAAAAACAAGAGTGAGGAAATTGAGCACAGTGAACCCTCTGTCGAGTGCGGAAAATATTAAAACTGGGTGAAACTCATTAGTTCTAAGTTTACCCACCATAGATATGATTCAAAACTCAGTAATAAACGTTATAATTTTGTTTAATCAGTGTAGATTGAATACGTTTTAAACGTATATGTATAATTTGCAAAAATGCCATTTTCTTTTATTCAATCATTTATTTTTTGGCTTCTTCTCAATGCACGTTTATTTGCATAACTCGTCTGGCCCTATATATTGGATATGTCCATTAGAAATAATTTGATGCATTCGAATTTTTATTATTATCGTTCATTGTTAACTTAAATTGGTTCCGGACTGAAATGAGCTCGATAATCATTCACATTTCTTCAGAATCGAGTTTTGACATCAACGGCAATAACAAATTTGTCGAAGGTTCGTTCTCGTATTGTGGTCTCGTGGTTGACACAATAAATACAACAATGACAGAACTCGCGGCCACAAAACCGCGACCTTTCGTGATTGGAAGATTTCCACCTGGCTAAGAAAATAAAATAATAAAAACATTCAGAACACGATTTATATATAAGTTGCTTGCTTGATTGCAACCAAATGTCTATATATAATTTTTGTCTTTAAGAAATGAGAGCAAAAGATATTGAAGGATTCGAATATTAGTAACCAGATTTGTGTGTTGTTTTACCGCAAGGCAAATCGCATGAACTACTATTTCCTAATAATTGAGTAGATTATAAAAAATTGAAATGTTTTACAATTGTCAATTACAAAGGTTGCCAATTTCAACAATACCTAATTAACACAATATCTTACTGGCAGAATTTGAATTTTTTAAACTGGATGAAAAATTAAGAGAAATAGTATATTTTTATATAAGGTCAATGAATGAAGTACATAGTAGCTGATATCTATTTCGGTAAATCAATCTAAATTAATATATTTTTTTATCTACAGATGATCCTAAAAAATTGGTACTACATTTTACTGATATAATTTATTTTTTTTCTGTCGGTTTGTATTCATTTTGCACTGAGATTTTAGTGAATACTGATTTTATTTTAAAAATTGCTAAAATTGATACTAAAATTCTTTCATTTTCTCATGGTATTTTAGCGATCGCTTACTATTTTATCAATGTACTTTTTTCGCTAGAGTAACAACAATTTAATTCAAATTGTAGTTTTTTGTGTGTTTTGATTTGATTTGCTTTGTTGACGTAAATACGACTACAAGAATAACATTTAACTTATTTTATCTCATTAGTTATATTGATAATAATTAATTTGTGTCTTGAAGAAAGAAATCGTTTTTTTAGTTGTTTATAATTTTTCAAATTATTCTAAAGCCATGTAAAGTGCAGAACAAATGTGCTTTAACATGTTTTAGTGTTTTGCAGACTTAAGAGAGGGCATGGTAAGCCGAAATTCATTACTCTTTTTGAAGAACTGATTCTCTAATTATAATACTCGTACTTTAAACGTTTAATATTTTATCGCAGGGGAGATAAGGTTTTGTTATTATATAGGGATAGATCAATTTCATATTACCAGTCGAAAATGACAGACCTGCACAATTCTGTTCATTATGATGGTTTAAATGTCCAATGGAGACAAACAAAATATTTATCGTTAAAGAGCCTATTAAAAAACGCCTGCCACTAGTTACTGTCGTTACAGATTGCCCCTAGCTTCTCTATATTTCTGTGAAAATATTTGAAAATATATTTTATATATACGCGTACAAAATAAATTTGTTCTCATTTCATTTATTCAAATTAATCAGGGTTATCTTTTTTATATTATATATTCATATCAATCTAGAATTAAACCCAGGGATAAATATACATGCTGTTGTCAGTGGCGCTCCTATGGAGTGGGAAAACAATTAAAATTGAGACAATAGCAAAGTGGCCATGTTGGCGATCTGTTTAAACATTTTTATCTATGATGAATATATCAAAAATGATCTAAGCATTAAAGCTATATTAGTAATACTTAATTGGTCTGTTTTTATTTTATCTTGATGTTTTGAAGAAAGAGTGAAAGTCGTTAGTCTTTGTTATAAATTGTGTCATAAGGAAATTCATTTATCCATTGCTTCTATATTTTGTCATGCTCACTTTATCCAATCCTTGTTACTTGTAAAACATCAATAAGCTGATTTGTCTAAGATTACGGATTTTGTAGAAAGTGCAACGCGACAAATCATTTTATATCTGCAATCTTCTCGTCTCGGAGGCGACTCACGCATATGCATTTGCATTTCGCACGCGCAATAAAATGTCATAGCATCAAATTGTGCGTATTGATCCTTCGATAATTACACGATACTGGACGTGCCTTCGAACGAAGATGTCGAAACAGAAATTAAAGGAATAAAAACGAAGAAATAAAAATTTCTTCACGACAGAAATCACACGAAATATCAAGTGTGTGATAGCCATAACTCCTACGGAGCGAGTGAGCGCGTCGTTCGCTAAGTTGATTAACGATGACAGAAATACTCGGTCGATGCAAATCGTTATCAGCCTGCGGCCGCTTGTGTGCTCGCGCCACGCCAATAGTAAAAGATTGAGATGGTATTTAGTCAAATGATTAATAGCACATTTTTATATAGTGATGATACTCCATGTACTATATAGATAACCATTACTTGGTCAGATTTAAACTGCCGATAGTTAATAAAATGATAAAAAATGATTTTTTATATTGATAGAATGAATTAGTTAGAGGGTGTCCATTAATCACGTGAGGTTTTTAGGGGGAGGGGGATTTGACAAAAAATCACGAAATATTACGTGGGGGAGAAAGGGGTATATTAAGATATCACGTGTATTTATTTTTTACCTGAATTTAAAAGAAAAATCCAAACATTTTCAAAAAAATCAAGACAATTTTTTCTCGTAACTAAAAATACACGAAATTTTTAGTAAGGGAGGCGGGTAATTTAGAATATTACCACGTATTATCAAGGGGGAGGGAGATCCAAAAATCATTAAAAAATCGATCACGGGATTAATGGATGCCTCCTACGATTGAATCAGCCTTCAAAACATCTAAAGTAATTCTTTTTTAAGGAGTTTTCTGGTCTAGAAGCATAAATTTTATGCGATTTTTGAAAGGCCGTGGAAAAGACAAACAATATTTTTACTACAAGTTATTATTTAATTTAATGTTTTGAGAATTTAGAAAAAAATAAAAATAGTCAATAAGTTTTAATTCTAGAAGGTGATGAATATTGGGGGATCTCAAAAAATTGACACCTGACCGTACCCATGATTTTAGACCTCCAAGTAATAGTTTTATTTACTGTTATCATTGGATCCTCGAAACCACAGTACCTGCTTTCCCAAAATCACCAATTCATCATTCCGTCAATACAAGTAATTTTTTTTAAAAAATTTTCAAATCGGGCGTTCCGTTCTGTCAAAAATTGAAATACCATCTTTGGGACTTTCTGCCCCGTATCTTTGGAACGGCTGGATTTGTCTGGGTAGTTAAAATCAGAATTTGAAGAGGAGCGTAGTTAATGCCGAAGAGAAGTCTATAAAAAAATATGTAAAAAATTTAAGTAAATCGGTTCAGTAGAAGTTGGGAAATTGTGGGTATAGAAAGAGACAGTTTCGAGAAAAACGCGTTTAAAGTTTTACACTGAAAGGAAATATAGGAGGATTATCGTGATCCAAACAGCTATATCCCCAAAAATAATTTAAATTTAGAAAATTTCTCTTATACGCATATTATTGAATAGTTAAGCTTTGAAAATATCAAGAAAAAAAATCGAAAACACCCTTAATAGAATGAACTTAAGTTACGATTAAATAACCTTTTATCAAATCTGTACTCTTATAGAACATAAAACACTCACGCATAATGAGCCGAACAGATAATATAGATTAATTATCAGATAAGCTACTATTTATCTATAACAATTGATACATTTCATCTGCATTCAATGGAAATCAAGTTGAATTTCGTTATACGTCGTGTTATTGGTTTTACGTCTCGTAGAGTATTTTGTCTGTCCTCTAATTCCAATTTATGAATAATAAAATGATTTTATATCCACGGTTCGGTTATTATCTATTTTTAATTTAGCATAAGTGCTTATGTGAAGTTTTGCTATTAAAAACTGTTTAGAATGTCACGATCCATTTATGTCTAATCCGCAGATATTTTACGTTTTATGATCTTTTATGACATTTATGATGTTGTCTGCGACAACTTATTATGAATAAATTTTATGTATTTAAAAAGAGGTTCAAAAATATATAGACATGCATGGTAATAATTTCGATCTTGATTTCTATTACTTTCAAACTTTATACCCTAGTTTCAATATAATAGAAGGAGGGAGCTATCTGTGGATAGTTAACCTGAACGCGCCATTTTTTTAATTGTCAAAAATTTTAGTCTAATGTGCATTGTATCGATTGCTATAATAAATAAGGCGAACAAAAAGTTTCAATTGATGAATATTATAGCATTATGAAGCACTACTAGATGATTTGTGGATGTTTGTGCGCCTAATATATTTACTCACAATCAGAAATAGTTACCCAATGCTCGAATCTGATTTGACCGTAAGAGCGTAGATGGAGCTAGCAATTTATATTCAGTGCATAGTACTTCAGTACTTCGACTATTTTGTGAATTTAAGGTGTAATATTTTTTTTGAAAATTTTAATTAAATGTGATTTTGAAATTTGGCGAATGCTTCCTTTTCGGAATATTTCTTGGCAATAATTGCTAAATTATTACATTGCTAGTAAAGTAGCAACAACGGGTCAGGTCGTAATGTTTGCAGTTTAATATAGCAAGGAATAATTCTGCATGTGCAAATCATTACTATTTTTTTAAATTAATTTATTCATTACAGACAATCAGAAATGCAATTTGTTTAAATCTATATGATCAATAACATGTCATTTAGAGGTTTCCTTTACTGAGGAGATGCCCCTCATGCCCCTGTAGTTAATAATCTGTGTTAGTAAAAAGGAAAAAATACTCAAAATATGTTAGTAAGTGTTTTGGCCATTTTTTGAGCCGTTTATTTGGAAGGTGGTTATCAATTAATTGCTTTTGATTGCAAGATGGTTATTAATTAAATGCTTTTGATTGCAAGATAATTATTAATTAATTGCATTTGTGGATTTGGATGTTGGTCGGTTCGATAGGTACCAAAGTGCATTACCTTTAAAATTTTATTTTGCGTTCTTTAGATTATTTTTACGTTGGACGTGCTTGCACTATGTTCATATAGGTACTATTACTGACTTATAGATTATCAATTTATTGTTGTATGACCTTTCAGATTTTTTTCTTATTAGCCAGTAGTGTTGACTAAATGTTACTATACTTGCAATATTTGCCAAAACATGCACTATAAAAATGTGGTTTTTGGTCAGCAGGTGTTTGTTCCAAACATTCACGGAAGAATTTAACTGGCACATCAATGGATTTTTTAACTGTTTTGTGACATCAAATATAGTGATCTACAAAGTTAGTTTTATGCTACAAATACGCGAGTTGCGTGTATATAGTGTCCTCAAGCGTCTGCCTCTGCCATTGTCCAGTTTTAGAAGCATTAAAAACATTTATGGCTGTCAAAGTTATTTTTATGACATTTTATTTTTCGAATCATAAAATTCTCGGAACGCGAAGACGTGAAACCTGCGATGAAGTCTGTGTGACGTACTCCGCACCGAATAACGAACGAGACGAAAAAAAATCCACGGGGAGATGAGATGAGACGCGAGTTTGCCTCGTCTGTGTGTGATATTGAAAAAAATCATCAGTGCACGGCCGACAGATACGACGCAGTACACGTAAAAATGCCGACAGAGAATTTATAACACCGTTTATTAAAATCGGTACGGACGCACGCACTGGGAACCCAAAACTTGCAGCCCCTCGCTGACGAGCTCCCTTTTGGGTTAACTCTTGGCAATTGGATCGCGAAATGGCAATGTATAGATTTGTGCTAAAACTGAAAAGTTTTTGTAGCTTAAGGAAAGTATTGGGCAATTTATTTTGCTATTCTACGGAGAAGTCATGAATTTAATGTCTGAAGTACAAATAAGTTCAGCTTGGCTCAAACCAAACTGATAGAGATATTTTAAGATTGTGTAAACAAAAGGAATCCATTATTATAATTAGTTCGGTGTGTAGTGGTCATTTGTGTTTATGATGCTTGGTGATTTACAAAAGAACTGCTATTCTTGTAATTATACATTTAATGACTCCTACAAGAGACTGGTTTTAAAGTTCAGAATCACACCACACCGCCTCAATAGCTAAAAAGCACCATGCGAATATTATTCAATTACATTATAATGCTCTTTTTCTCGATAATTCATATTATATATGAACGAAATTAGTGGGTGTGGCGTGAACGAAAATAGCACAAAGAAAATTAGTATGTAAAATGAAAATGAAAATTTAATGAAAAAATTATTTATTTTTGAAATTTACAATTTACAAAGCATTTTTAATTCTATCTTTTGGTTCAAAAAAGTTCCGAAAAATTCTATAAAAAAAATATAGAATTTTGAAATCAATGCCATTAGTTTCATATGAAAAATCAGTGTATTACCGAATTTAGATATTCTGATAAAAAATCATGTATCCAATGCCAAAATGATTTAATTACTTATATAACCTTTATTCGCCATAAATTTTGATTTGTGAAATCAAATATAGATTATTTCATCATATTTCGGTAGAATAAACAATTCATTTATAAAGATTTTCTTAGAATGTCAGGTATATTAGGTTTAGCGACTGCTTAAACGCATCGATTCTTTTTATGACACTAATGACATAGATTTGATCTAAAATCAATCCTTTTTTCACAGAAATTTGCGGAAGTTTTATTGACATAGACTGGAATGTTTTGATATTAATATAGGAACACAATATTTTTTCTTCAAAATGTAGCATCTTTCGAAGAAGTCGGCGGTTCTTAGAAAATGAATGACTAAATTCATGAATACAATAACTAATAATTGTCAATTATTGCTATGCTTTGATGAATAGACTCAAAATAACTTGATAAATATGATGTGAATATGAAGTTATAAGGGGAATTTTACAAGAGATAAATTTAATTTTAAGTTATTCTAACTTTGATGATGAATATTTAGGTATAATCTTTGTAAAAATGTGCCATGAAATTTTTATTTGGTATTGGGTAAATAAGGCAACTCATTGAAAATGAGATATAGGGGGCAATATTATGGGGTAAAAGGAACAGATGAAAATATTTAGGAAAAATTGCAAATAAATATAGTTTTATATTTAGGAAATAATTGGCAAATTTTCTGAACATTTTTCGATGGTAGGTTGTTTGATATATGTTATGTGTTGTGATGTATGTCGTTTCACAGTATATTTACAGAAAGTTAAAAAATACTGATAAGCATAGATTGCGATGCTGAATTGCATATTTTACTCGATGATGTAACTGATACGGCTGAACTATCACAAAAGATACTATTGAAAAGTTTGAATAAAAAATACTAGCAATGAAGTCAGTAACTAGTTAATAGATAATTATAAATTTAAATCAATAAAAGCGATACCACAAAAACTATTCAGCTATGCAGTAGGCAAAACTAAATTTTGTAAGAAGTCTCTCACGATTCAGAATCTTCGATGGCGGGCGTTGCCTACCGGCGTTGGCAATCACTAAAAGCGACGTGCGTTTCCGGATTCATCCCAAAAGAGACCGGTAATTAGCGAGAGTTATAAAGCAACCGATCGCAAATCCATAATTCAAAATGTTTGGTGGAACAAAGAACATGGCAGAGGTAGTAGGCTCCAAACCGCAATCAGCATCCTTCGTCGCCAAATCGCCATGCGACCAGAGCCAATTACGATAATTTGACGCCAGTGTTCCTTTTTAGTGGCTATCGAGCGCACTCGTTTATTTCGTTTGGTCGATCGTTACGAACGCTATGATTACGCATTTAATTACCCGACTAATGTGAATATATATATATATATATATATATATATTTGTTTTATTGCTCCGAATTTTCATCTCGGCCATCCTCCGTGCACCTGTAGATATTCGGGCGGGCGGCGCGAACGGCTGCGCCCATGTGCGTGTGCGGTTATTCCATGATTTGCAGCTATCCAGCACGCGTGTTTACAGAACTGTAACGTTTTTTTAATAATACTGCGATATATTTCGCAGTATTAATATTTCGAGTTTTTGAGCTTTACGTGCGTGATGAGCGTTGTTTTGCGGCGGATTGATGTCGCTTATGGCTGGATTTTGTGATGTTGTGTCTCCATTCTCTCTTTTTAGCGGTTTTTTCCTATATCGGAAATGCGAAGTTTTTATGTATCAATAACTTTTGCGATACAATTCAAAACATACACAGATGAAACGCATGAAATTTTATATATTATTAAGCAAATGGTAAAAATGATACAATATTCTCAAAAAACTCCAAAAACGCTGCAACTATGAGATATAGTCAAATGATGCACTCATTCATATGTTTACATTTCATGTAAACATACTTAAGTGTATAACACCGTTCGTCGTGCAATTTATATGCTTCTGTATCTCGTCTATAAAATACGAATTATAAAACTTACATTACAATCTTTTTGAAGGCAATTGAAACAATTGTTATTGATAAGTGATCAATTTTAAAAATTATCAAATTTAATTTTAATAATTAATCTCTTATTCCTCAAATGTTCAATTATGGTACGGGAAGTTATATCAATTTGCCTTAAAGCACAATGCCTTGTACTACTAGTTACCTTACATTTCATAACAAGTTTTTTTTTGTTTTGTTAGAGATTGCTTGGAATTAATTGCCAATTACATTTTAAATTAAGCTCCAATCTAAATTAAAATTTTGATATTATAAACTCCTCATAAAAATGTGAGAAATCAAATCCTTTGCTATCATTAAATAATTATGTTTTTCTGTATCTTGTTTATTAACAATGATATCTAGGCGTATTAAATAACACTTAATCGTGATCCCATTTTTTGTATTATGGCCCTTCAATCATATAAATAGGGTTAAACATATTCCATCTTATTCTTATTCATTTATATATTTATATACAATTTAACATTTTTTATTATAATGATAGTTCTTGTCATATCATTTAAAACATGTAAGGAATCGCTCGACAAATACACTGTTATTTTCTAAATAAAACGTTTATCTTAATGCTACGGTGCATGTTAGCAAGCGTTTGGTACAAAAAATATGTAAAAAACGAATACACAATCGTTTATAGGGATAACTAAATCGCTATTAAACTCACAATGGAGTGTGGTCTCGGAACTTTTTGTCGGGTTTTGAGTCCCATGGTTGTATATAGTATTTGATTCGAGTAATCATTATTATATCAGAACATATGTTTCAAAAACTGGTGTTTTATAATCGACTTTTAACATCAATTATTAGTTCTATTTTGTTTCATGTCATTATTTTTCATTTTATCACTTCTAAACGAGAAACACATTAATATAATGTTAATCTAATTCTAATATTTCTCGTGCAGAGATATATAATAGCAGAGGTATAGTATAGGGCGGGACACAAAGTTCCAATTTGATTTTTGAGCAATTATATTGTGAAAACCAAGCTTATTATATCACAATAAATAAAACACATCAAACAAACCACTATCTGCTAGGTTCAGTAAAACCTCCAGCTAATTCATCATATTAGAAATGTTTTTTTTTTTCATTGCTTTTCCAAAATTTATCAACTGTTTTTTTTTACCCCATAGGCAGGGTAAGATGGGACAGTCAGGGGTCAAACAGGTCTGATGTTTTATTTTCAATCTTAAAAACATTTTACAAAATTTTAGTTAAATTATTCAACCAATGCAAAATATAATTTTCATTGGTACATTTTTTATAAAGATAACAATGTATAAAACCTTGCTCTGGTATTTTGCCAGAAATAATCATCAACAGAATTGGAATAACTATTTATTCAACTTATCTCTTGCAAAATTTCTTATTTATCTTAATTTACTTTTTTATTTACTAGTTTTTATTGTGTACATCTTTGCCAGTGCAAAGGTGTAGTTGGTCCTTTCTACCCCACCCACATGCAAGATTTATTGGGGTTATATATAAAAACTCTTGGATCTAACTTAAAAATAACAATACTTCTTATAAAACAATTAAACAAAATATACTTAAAGATTATATTAAGGTCCCGTACACTAAACAATAGTGTTCACAACCAAAAAAACTAACGACGAAAGAAAATTTTGTTATTGTGGATTTTTAAACATTGCCGATCAAATCTCGATAGCAACCATGTTAATCAAATCAACCATGCCGATCAAATATGTATAACCAACCATGTTGAAGATTTTTTGAAAGAGCACTTATCTATCACGATAAAATTAACATACATAATGTTTGACTATTTTCTAACGTTCTGTAGTAAATTTGAAACTGATCATTAAGAAGCACGGCATCGATAGTTATTATATCGATTATTTCCATCGGTTGTGCGATCAATTTAATTTGCTATAATTTTGTCATGTCTTGCACGAATAATAGGCATACTACTATGGATATAAATATGAGACCGAATTAACGTGTTCGCAGGGCGTACGAGACTATGCTATTCGCGTAATAATTGCTAACTCCCTTTAGAGGGAATCGTTTAGCAATTTTATAAAATTGCGAGCGACGATACATTTATTCAGACGAGACGCTTTGGTATGACTATCTTTTTTGCCTTTTTGTGAAATATTAATATGTACGCTTTCAGGAAAAAATGATAGTCCCAGACAATGTAAGAAAAAAATTCGAAATTAATTTTTGATTTCCAATCACTTCTATAGATTAAATTAACTTCTTGCCCTTTAGTAAGGTGACCATATTTTTTGCATGAAATTCGGGACGGATTATAATATGTTCGAGAGCGGGGGGAGGGGGGTGCTGGTGATATGCACATTTTTTCGGTTCCAATTTTCTAGTTGAAATATATTTAAAAAATCAAAAAAAATTTAAGAATCCGGGACAATCCGGGACAAAACATCTAAAACCGGGACAAATATTGCTTTTAGAAAAAGCCGGGACGCAAGGCGGAAAATCGGAACTGTACCGGCCAATCCGGGATGTTTACCTTTAGTCTCAACTTTAACAAAAGAATGAACATTTTCAACAATAATAACTAATAATTATATACTTTGATTTACAATTTTATCGTATTTATCGCGATTTCAAAAATGCGATTCTGTTGCATCTAGTTATTAAGATGGAAAATAGCGCACAAATGTCTTGCGATTGATTGGTGGGCTGTTCTAGATGCATCACCGAATGAAATATCCCATTCAGCAATCCAATATATAATTAAGCTTATAAGCATATCAGCAGTAATAATAATGTAAAAATGAAACAAGATATATCACAGCACAAAAATCATATAAAACAATTAGCAATGTAAATATACTCAGAAAATTTCCTAGTCAATATCTAAATATATAATAGAATAACGTTTTAGATTTGCGGATATATTGACGATTTTATCACGCGGATTTTGTTTTTATTATCGTTGAATTAAATCGTAAAGAATATATATTTAATTGTATATAAATATATATCTAATTGTATATGAATGTCTTTTGGTCCAGTAACGTATGACATGTATTATTATATAAACCATAATACATACATTGGAATTATAATATGAAAAACAAGCTTGAGGTGCTTGAAATAATTTTTTATGTCATGTCGTTAATAACGTTAATTTAAAATGCTCTTAACCATATGCAATTGAAGGTAATTTTTAAAACAAACGCTGATTTACATTATTAAATTCAGTTGTTTGCATTGAACAATCATTTTTAAAATTATGTATTCAGGAGTGGGCGATTTTAAATATTATTTCAAATCCAAATGGAATTACTTAAACAAAATACAAATCAAAACAATTATCACCGCCTTTTCCTTAAGTTTTTTAAGCATATTATTTTTCATTCTAATCTTCAAATATTTTTATATAAAATTAAATTGAATATTGCATTTGCACTATTTTTGCTTGATGTTTATTTAATATGCATATTAAAATTTTATACATTAATTCGTATTTTGATGGAAGCAAACTAACTTACAGAGGCATTTATGATTCGAAATATTGCTATTATATGCGCCTGTCTTAATGCAACAACTTTACATAATTTAATAAAGGAATGAGTATCATAGAATTGGAATAGATTTAAAATAACAAATATGATGGAATGTATAAAAGATTTATGATACACTCATAGCTAGATCATTCAATATAAGTTTATCAAATCGATTTTTTTGTCAATTCTTATTTTAATTTGTAAATGACTATTAGATTGTTGTGTTTTATTATATGGAACACTTTTATATAAAATTTAAATTTAATTAAAAAACAGAGTTGTTATGCTTACTACAAATAGTAGGTAATAAAAAATATCGACTATTTATTTGTTAGCTCCTTCCCTTTGTATTATTCCTGTTATTTAGAGTAATGCGATAAAATTGTGGACATTAAAATATTTTTTTATTATTTTTTTCAATTTATATATTTCATGGATTAATTTAACCACCATAATTTATAATTTGTTAAAAGTTGGTTTTTGAGTTAATTTGGGACTACAAATCTAAGTGCTTTAACTTATAAGATATATTCAATATCAAGACTCCTTGACATAAATAAAGGAGCTTTATTCTCCTAATGATTCTAAATCTAAATATGTATTAATAACAAAATAAAACGATGTCCAATGAGAGCCTCTCGTCTTCGTAATCGGTGTATAGCATTCGTCGATTGCTTCTCGGTGGTAATTAAAGTCCTTTTGTTTGTCCTTTGTCTGGTGTTCATTTGCCTCCGTCTTTCCTTCTGTTCATCCTTCTTCATTGTGTTACCTTGCAGTTAGGAAACTGTTCACAAAATGGCTTCTTTAGATGGACTCTTCTTATTTATAATTTATTATCTTGGAACAATAATTTAAAATTAAAAATATTATCACAATTATACAAAATTGTCAATCGAATATAATATTTTATCTAACATTTTATTATATTTTATAATCATTACTTCATATTTATATTTACAAAAATTTTACCTATACCCAATGATCACTTTTATTTTTAAGTTTAATCAAGAGTTTTTACGTCACCTTGTACCAATTATAACAATTAACATAAAGCAAACCCCCAAAGAGCAACATGTATATAGTCCTATGATAATAAAGGGACTTCTCGAGTTAACATGAAACTACACAGAGAACGAAGCTGCAATATTTCTTGTATAATGTATTCATAAATGGCAATTTTGTATAAATTATAATAAAGATGAGAAACATAAAGGTATAATTAATTCAGTTGCATAACAATGTATGAGTCATCAAAGTGTGTGTTTAAATATACTATTAGATGTCGTGGCAAAATTTATATATATATATATATATATATATATATATATATATATTCACAATATTTGCTGTATCAATAGTTAGAAGTATGAAGTATCATATTTTATTAATTTTATGATCCCCACCCCTGTGATGAAATATGAAGCATGATTTTAATGAATTCGTTTCAAAATATTTGCTCGACATTTTGGGAATTGGTCTCATTAGAAGGGCTGTCCTGATCTGCGTCGTCCGTCCCCTTAAAATAACACAACCCTTCCGTCCCGCCCTTGCATAATAAACCCTTTCATATTTCTGATACAACTTTGAATTCATAAGCGCGCAGAAGATCGAAGATGTTTTCATTTATTTTGCTCAATTGGATTTTTAATATATTTTTTTTTGAAATGAAGAAAGATATTTCAAAATATATTTATTTGTCGGTTTTGTGGAATTATTAAAATTTATATTTTTCTGTTATATATTAATGAATAATTTTATTGTAAATGTGCGCATTTGAATCGATTTAAATTCTAAATGGACAATTTTGTTAAATAACATTCTTTTGCCATCTTTCTGTAATTTTATTGGATGTTATATATAAAACTGATATAAGTTTATGTACATCATATTTTACTTGAACGAATTGATATTTACATTTTTATTTTATATTGTCGAAAAAGAGCCTACACACATCCATAACCAGTATATAGTCAACGTGGCTTATTACGGCAGTTAACGCTTACAACTTTTTATTTGCAGATAAAGTTTTTTACACTAAAATAATATTTCTTTTTTATCTAATTATTCTTATAATGTTAAATTAAGTTTAAGGTGCCACTTTATTTTGTTTACAAATATGCTTTCGCATTCATGGCATCTTTTACATACTCACATATCTGTATGCATATACATAGTACTATACATGTTATTTAATCATAATTATTGGGCGTATACAAACAAAGTAAATTGTTGGCAGAACAATTGCCTAAATAAATAAATCTATGTATTTCCTGTTTACAATTGAAACATAAGCCTATAATTATTTGACAATCCCGTCGATTGAAGCCCTTAAATCGCTGACACTGCCAATTATGATGTTTGAGTTACGGTATGTCGAGTCTGTACGATCCATCTGAGGAGGGGTCGCAGCTCTTTTGCCCTTGTCTAATTGAGTCAGCCATTAGGGGATTTTACAAGTACGTTCATTATTCGAAATTCTATATTGTCTTCCCCATGACCGAACGGTAGATGTTCATAGAATTTGAATGGTGGACGCTATGAAAAAGGTCAGGGTGCTATGTCCAAGCATCGACCTTATAATGGTCGTAATTTGAAACTTAGCAAGTCATATGCATATGTTTTAATTGTTAATATTGATATTTCAGATTCAATGTATCATAACACAAAACTATAATTTTCAAATACTGCAGAGGACATACATATATACATCCTTTGCATTTGTAGATTTCAAATCGCTTTAGCAGCAAATTATCTTTTCAATTTTATCTAATGTAACGAGAAGTTTAATTTAAATAGTTCAAAATGTTATGTTTTTTGTCGAAACTCTAATGGCTAATATTATTGATTAAAACTTTAACTGGTTCCGCGTGCTGTGGTTTTATGTTAACTTATAAATTCCGTACTTCTGCGCATATTGGCATGGGGTAATGAATTTTAAATATTCAGGCGGAACTATTCTGTTACCCAGATAATAATAATCTTCTTTAAAAACCTTTTTACTAGGGTTTATTTTCTCTAATACGCCATTTTAAATGCTGATATAAATAAGAATATTTTATGTGTGGGAGAAATATTTAATATGTTTTTTGTTGTTGCAGGAATCTCATGGTGGAACACTCGATAGATGGAGCATTTGTAGTCCCGAAGAAGAATCGGCCGTCTTGCAGCAGTTTTTAAGGTTTGCTGAGACAAGGCCTATTGCGCTGCAGCAGCTATTTGCTCGCCGTTCTCCGATGAACATGCACCTCGCTCCTGCACAGATGCCTCCGCACCACCAGAAGCCGCCACTAGGCGCCTACAAGATGTCCGCAGGCCCACCGCCAAGCCCAGCAAGCGCACCTGGACCCTTAGGCCGTTTGCAGAATATGCAACCATTTGATTTTCGCAAACTAGGTGCTCTCGCTTGTTTTCCAGCACCAGATTTGGCGCAGCAACATTTGCAAGCAATGCGCCGTCGCTTATCCGAAGCTGCCGAATTGGGTTTAAGCCATCCTCAGCATCATCACAACTTAAACCCATTTGGTCTTCATCATCCGCATCCAGCATCATTTCATACAGGCCTTTTGCCACCACCAATTGCTCCGGCTACTTCACCTGTGTCACCTCAACAAACACCAACTTCTAATAGCGTGAAGTCGGATTCGAGGCCAACATCTGATCATTCAGATGAAGATGAGAATTCGCATAGCGCATTAAATTTAAGTAAAGATGCCGCTAATCGAATTTCACGCAGACCACCTCGAACGCCACCAGCAAAAAGACATTGGGGTTCCTCAGCTGGTGCTTTACCTGTTAATTTAGGTACACAGTTTATAAATCCTGCAACAGGTAAAAAGCGCGTTCAATGCAACGTCTGTTTAAAAACATTTTGTGACAAAGGAGCTTTGAAAATACATTTCTCTGCTGTTCATTTACGTGAAATGCACAAATGCACAGTCGAGGGTTGCAGTATGATGTTTAGTTCAAGAAGATCGCGTAATAGACACAGTGCAAATCCTAACCCTAAATTGCACTCACCTCATTTGCGTCGCAAAATCTCACCTCATGATGGTCGTAGCGCACAAGCTCATCCTGTTCTGCTACCACCACATCCGCATTCGTTACCTCCTCATCCATTTGGACCATTTCCGCTATTGACACCACCGCCAGAATTAAGACATCCTCAGCATCCTCATTCGCTAGCAGCTCTAGATTTTAAACACAATTTAGATCGCGAGCTGCAGCAGCGATATGAAAGAGAAAGAATGCAACAGCAAATACTCACACCTGTTGAACGTTCTGAAAGTTCAGAACCTCAAGGTCTTTCATCACCAACTCATGAATTTGATGACGCTGATGGGGACGATGAGGAAGATGATGACGATGATGGTGGAATTGTAGTAGTAGCAGGCGATGATGACGAATCGCCATCTGAACCTGAACAACGTGATTCAATGCCTGCTCAAACGCGTCCAGACAGTAATGAAGATTCATCTACAACCAGTAATATACCTCAAGACGCTGCAAGCCCACACGCTGCCAATAAGCAACGGAAAAGAAAGAGCCAGAATCCGACTAGGTGTGCTTCTTACCCACCAGATCATCAGATTCTTTCCGAAGACGAATCTGCGGATGAGATGATGTATACGGAACCAGTGCAAACAGAGCCACAATCTCTCATCAAACGTCGACGTTCCGAAGAAAAACCAGAATCTTTAGTGTCGTCCACACCACCTGTGATTACACAACCTGAACAAACGGAAGTTCAAGATCTGTGTACAAAACCGAGAAGTCCTGATGTTAATGCCAATGAACGCATTTCTGCGACAAATGTAGATATCTGTAAGACTGAGGATGATGTGCCACGCCCTAGTTCGGCTGAAAGTAGAAGAAGTGCTGAATCTCTAGATTCTGCTAATGCTCTGCGCCGGTTAGAAAGCCTATCACACGGACACTTTGGTGAATTAATGTCTAGGGGTATACAAATGGTGCCAACTGGCAATGCATATCCTGCCGTGGGAGGATTTCTGTTAGGTACCAGTCCGCCTAGTCCAGCACATAGTCGAGCTTCATCTCCTGATATTGATGACGAAGATGATTTAGGATCCAGTGATGATTCACCATCAGATGATAATAGTGAACATCGTGTTTATGGGCGATTTGAAAATGGTACTTTTATTACGACTACAGAAATACCAATAGACAAAGATAACCCACGAAAATGCACAGCGTGTGGTAAAATATTCCAAAACCATTTTGGAGTAAAAACTCATTACCAGAATGTTCATTTAAAGTTAATGCATCGCTGCACAGTTGATGGCTGTAATGCTGCTTTTCCTTCCAAGCGAAGTAGAGATAGACACAGTACAAATTTAAACCTTCATAGAAAACTTTTATCTACATCAACAAGCAGTCAGCAGGATGCACCAGCTTTAGCAGGTCTATTAGATAAATCACCTTTCCCCGCACTTCATACAGAATTTTTGGCCCGTTTATATGCGGACACTCAGAATCTGGAGGCTTTCCGTAATCAGCATATACCGCCACCACCACCAGGAATGCTGTTTAATGGTGATCATCGCATGCATTCTTCATTACTGCTGCCGCCGCCATTGGGTTTCGGTTTTCATGGGTTAGCAGGTTTCAACCACTTGTTGCCCCATCTGAACGGTTTAACATCGTTGGGTAGAAGGTCATCAGGTTCCGATTCGCCTGTTTCAGCATCAAGCGGCATACCCGATGATGTGGACGATCTGCCGCAGCCTTTGGCTGACGGTTCCTATCAGTGCAGGCGCTGCCACGAACACATGCGCGATGCGACGGCGCTGAGGAGGCATTTCGAGAATGTGCACCCGCAAGACCTGCACAGGTGTACAGTTCAAGGGTGCAACAAAACTTTCATGTCCCGTACCAAACGTGATCAACATAGTGAAGATCGAAACGCTCACTATCTTCAACATACGCGGCACACATGACCGCATTATCTACAAGGTGCTCATCATATCCACCATAAACAATGCCAGTGCTACCAATACTCAATGTAAATAGTTTTAATTATAGAAAAAGTGACTTTTAGTGACATCATATGATGTCCTGACTAATATTATTATTGTGATACACGGATATATGAACAGTGTACTTATATTGCATATAGTTTTATTCTAAAGATAAAGATAAATTGTTCTGTATAATTTTAGGTTAACTAAACGAATGCACCCCAGTGATAATTTATTTCTAGTATTTAAGTTCATATTTCGATTTAATTGCATTGCAGGGCAGATTCGATTTTAAACTGCAGAGTTATATATACATAATGTGCAATATGATCGAGTTTCAATGTAAATTGTAGAAAATAAATAGAAACACTAATAGAGTAATTTGTTCTCGAAATCAAAATATGTTGAATTCTGATGTTTATAGTATAATACAAATTCAGAAATACAAATTCAGTCTAACCAAATTTTATCGGTTCCATAAGTAAACTGAGAAATTTTATAAAATAATTTTAACTAAAATCACAGTCAACTATTAAGTTAAGTTTTGCAGTATTAATTTGTAAATTTAATTAATAACGTGTACATTTATATAACATTATTTATTATTAATATTTCGAAATGACTGTGATTGTCAAGAAACTTAAGTCAGTTCTTTTCATTTTACTCACATCTAACTGAATATGATGAAATATTATAACATGTAAAATTAAAAAAATGAGATTTATCAGATTTAGTTATTGTACTAAATAGTGTAAATAAATAAATTTTATAAAGAATTGATTGATTAAAATTATAAATTAAAAGGTTGTTTTCTTTAAAATTGTTTTTCAGGAATTTTGATCATTACAACTAAATAAATAATAACCTTACAACGAATAATAACCATTTTTAATCGTTACTTGACATTTTCATAACAAGCTTGAGAATGTATAAAATTTGTATCAAAAGCGTATAGTTAGTATCTATTTAATGAATTTGTACAAATGATTTATGTTATGTTTAAGATATATTATGTAATATAATAGAAAAATATTGAAATGTGTTGAATTATTATGCATTTATTAAGAATTGTGCTTAACCCAAAAATCTCTGTATACGATAATCGGCAAATAAGGTGATATTGGTTAAAATATATAAAATTTGTAATGAATAATATGTAAAGGTGATTGCGAGCCAACTAGGCGCATTTATGAGCGCTTGATATTGATACAATTACAATAAAGGTGTAGAAAACAACTATGTTCTTACAAAAGTTTATATTTTATTCATAATCACCAATTCTACAATTTTCTTATTGTCATATCTTATTGTAAACTTTACCAGTGCATATGGACTGAAATATGTAATTTATATCATAACAGAATGATATACCAAAAATAAATACTTATAAAATGATGAAAATGTAATATGTTAGATTCAAAATTTAAAGAAATAAATCAATAAAATTGATGTATATAAATATATTTTGTATTTATTTATCTTATTCCTTTTCAATAGTTCTGAAATTAAAACGTTAAAATTTTTTTTCAAGTTTTTGTGAGAAGGTGTAATATATAAATGCTACTCTATTCATATTTATAAAAGATAATCCGGAGAATACAAATAATAATTTTGTTTGTTTACATAGTTTTTATACTTTGAAATTAAAACGTTTTTATTTAAGTTAGTTTATCAACTTTAATTATTTGTAATTTAAATTCAGAATTAAAATATTATAGTTGAATTACCTTCCATATGTTTATGAGGAAATTTCACCATTTATATTTCTATATAGCAATATATTTCTAGCATATTATAAAAACTTTAAAACTTTTGCATCAATTATCAAATTCTTAGTTTTTATACTAGATATTTTTCTTTTCTATATTGTCTACTAATGTTTAACTAGTTTTTTTTATAAATCATAACTACATATATAAACTATTTATGTTATTATGCATGGTTTAAAAAACACTTTGCCCAATTTTAAATCCATCTACCGGCCACAAACGATATTAAATAATTCATTTTAGTTTTATGTTAGATTGTCACTTTTAGTCAATGAAAAGAAAAGGTTAGTTCTTATTGTAATGGAACAAGCAATAGTCATGCACGCAAAAAGTGTTTTTGTTTTGAACTATAAGGGCATATAATGTTTTTTAATTTATTTTACGAGTGCAAATATGAATTTATTTTGTTCGATCTTGAATCCGCTCACAGTGTACAATCAAGATCATAAAAATATTTGACACTTCTTGCAATTATCAGGAAATAATTCAGTGAAAAAATATTTGTTGATATGCATCGTTTGCACCATATCATGTTTTTGATGTTTCTCGAACGACATTTTTTCTATTCCTAGTACCATAATTGCACTTGTTAAACAAAAATACTAAGAGTTTGTGGCCATTTTACACACTTTTGTTGTCAGAAAGTGCCTTGAAGCAGTTTGAAAAAAAATCAATTTTGACTTAACCCAAGAGAATTCCAATCGAGCCTAGAATTATGGTAAGTGAAGTTATTTAATAATCATGTTTATATCTTTACTTACCATTGTAATATATTATCCAACATGTAATAAATATATAATTAGTAACTAGCAATAAACATAATTTGTTTTGTTTATTGCTTATTTGTTTGCTTCTTTTAAAAGCAAATTAAGCGTTTAGAATTTTCTATTTGTCAAAAACAAGATGTATTCTTCCTGGCAATTTTATGATAAGTCTTGGACCATTCGATTGAGATTACCGATTTTTCTGTTGAGGACTGTCAATAGTATATATTGGATATTTACCTTAATAAGAATTCTGAACTAATGGCATTACTTTTCCCTTGCGTATAAATTGCGTATAAATTGAAAACAACAATCTTTATAACATGTACTAGCACCTATATGTTTTTTTTTTGTATTTTAATTTAAATTCATTAATGTTACTTCATGTTTTGTTAGCAGTTGTAACTAAAATTGAAATTGTAAAAATAATAAAATTATTGTAATTGTCGTCCATTGTACGACAGCATCTGTCATTTTTGTACAATGCATTGATGTAATATATATCATTCATCCCAATACCTACCACATAGGCTTTATTTTAATTGCAAATAATTTTAAATTTATAATAGAAATGGAGTCTTAAAACATAAATTTTTTTAAATAAATTGTTTTCCAAAATATTTAAAGTTTTTCAAGAAAGCAGATTTTTTAATGAGAATCAAAATTATAATAAAAAAATAATAATGATGAAAAATAAACTTAATATTCATTAATTATTTGTTGATAATTGAATTTCAATATATTTACGGCACACCTCCGCATTATTTTGTGTTTTCGTCCAAAACTCCGATCTGCTAATTTTATTTTTCTCGACGTTTCAAGCCATTCTGACTTGAATGAGACCAAATTTGGAAAAATTATATGTGTGTGTATGTATGGATGTATGTGTATGTATTTTTGACCTTTCTTCGGCGTTTTCTCAAAAACGCCTGAACCGATTTCAAAAATTTAAAAGCAATTCGATGTACCTCGTTGAGTACTAGCGTTTGAGCTTTTTTCGTCCACTTTTCTTTCGTCGTTGAAAAAACTTTTTGTCCACGTTTTACCTCACAATTCTGAATCGATTTTAAGTTTCTTTAAAATTGTAGAAAATTGCATATTTTTTTGGCTGCGTTTTGGTCAAAAATTCTGACCCAATTTTGAAAATTCAAATTTTATTCGAAAGGTATCATTTGGTCCAGGCCGTTCGGCCAAGCCGTTCCTTCGTTATTGATTGTTAAAAAAAATCTCGATGATTTAATGATACTGGTGATGGAGTATCTGATCTTAATGAACATATTAAAACATTATAGTCCTGCGGAAACTGGTTCACTTATAAAAAATTATTCAAATTTGAAAATAATCACCATATGCGAGTAGTTGGATTTTATGTGCAAAACGTTTGACTGCACAGCAAATACGTTAAGATTTGATAGTTTTTAGTACCATTTTATATGAAAACAGTATCTTAACATAGAGTTGCCATAACATTGGTCTAATTTAGGGCGGAATTGACCAATTAATTTATTGTAGAGCCTGAATTCTTTTCTAAACTTAAAAAAAAAAGAAATATATTTTATTTTCAGTGTAGCATTGTTATATAATCTTTGATGAACAAGATATTGCTTGATCACATTTTTGTGCAATTGAAAATAAATGTAAATGTTAATGTAAAATGTGTAAAGTATACAACGACAATATGCCTTTTGAAAATGTTTATTTATTGTGTTCTGCTTTATTATATCAGATGTGTCGCTAATGATCGACCTTTTGTTCGTATAAATTCAATGTTGAAGTCTCTGGCAAATCACCTCGTCTGCAAGAACCCGATGGTCGAGGCGTGGTTACCTCGATGGTAAGAAACACGCCCACGCGACAATCCATCGAACAACAGCGTCCTTCGCGAGGGACATGAGACAACACGTGACAATATTTGCCAGTGCCGCAATCAATCTTTCCGTAAAAATCTAAATAAAAATAAATAAGTATATAAGTAATATACTTAATAATATAAGTAAATATATTTTTAGGTTTCAATGCATTTTGATAATTTGGGCTTACCTTTAAGGTGACCATACGTCCCGGATTGGCCGGGACTGTCCCGATTTTTCGCCTTGCGTCCCGGCTTTTTCTAAAAGCAATATTTGTCCCGGTTTTAGGTGTTTTGGCCCGGATTGTCCCGGATTTTTAAAAATGTTTTGATTGCCAATATTTGTTTAAATATATTTCAACTCGAAAATTTGAACCGAAAATATGTGCACATAAATTTTTAGCTCATCTACAATCACCACCACCCCCCCCCCCCGCTCTCAAACACATTATATTCCGTCCCGGATTTCATTCAACAAAATATGGTCACCTTATTACCTTGAATTTTTTTTTGTAGGTTTGAGTATGTATGTGTATGAATGTAATTTTTAACTTCCTGAAGGAGACGCTTATGTTTTCGTCAAAAAATCCGATTTGCTAATTTTATGTTTTCTCTAACAATAAGATTTAAGCCATTCTGAGTAAAATGAGACCAATTTTGAAAACTTAAATTTCAAAAATTCAAAAGCCATTCGATGTATCTCGATGAGAAGTAGTGCTCGTCAGTTTTACTTGACGATCAGCCTAGCCATTTCTTTGTAATCAGCAGAAAAATGTTAACTATTTTGTCTAAGTTCTAGCTCGCAATTCTGAACCGATTTTAGGAATTCCAAAACTGTTCGAAAGATATTGGTTGGTAATCGTGCATGATTAGTTATTGGTGAAGATCGGCCGGGCCGTTTTCATTTAATTAATTGTTAATAAAAACAATTTCGTCTATTTTTGTAAAACTTATTGTGACGATAGTTATGGTCTAACACATCATTAAAATATTTCGGCCCTGAGGTAGGTCGTTCAATTTTAAAAATTCATCAAATATTTAGTTCTTATAAATGTTATTTTCCTGATGCTGTCAATGTGTTATAAAAAGCATTACCTTATATGAACGACATTTTTGACACTCTTAACGGATAGAAATTAACCTCCAAACTAATGTCAAAATAACATTAGTTTGCCACGGATACTTTAATTACAAATGTAAACGTTTTAGTGGTTATTATTTTAAACTACCTAATATTTTTTAGTAACCGAGAATACCTACTACAGTTATCATAACACTTTGAAAAAATTGCCGTAATTGTGTAACCTAGATTTAGCTTATTATTCTATTATTAATTATTTGCTCATATTTTTCAATCTCTAAACAATAGTTACATAATAAACTATTAAAAAACATTCTAAATTCGCAATTGTCAAATAAAATTTTAAACATTATGAAAAAGTATACAATTTATTTATTTATTTGTTTTATTTTATTCAGTCTTCTTGAAATTGGTGTCTCAAAAAGCTGAGTGATTATTGAATTTGAATTATGTTTCAGTTTTTAAAAATATACAAATTTGAACAAGTGAAAGATTTTGAATCATGTTTTGGCTGTTTGGTTGTTTGAATCATCCAATTCGGTTCCAATTCATTCCTAATCTCGGCCAAGTTCATATCAAGCAGTATGATATCAAATATCCATTTGAGGCTATAGTATAGATCTTGAATTTAATCTCAATATATAGTTTTAATCATATTTTAACCTAACAGCAATCAGAAACTTTTATGCTATAAGCTATTGAGTTGAATCTTCTTCTGATGACGTATATTTTGTTTGATTGATTAACTTATTAAACAATTTAGTGGAGCAATGTCTGAGTTGGGCTTCTTGGAAACATATTTAGGATAACATATATAATACACAGTAATAGCAAAGAAGAGTGGTTGACTGGTTGAACTATTGGGTTGCCCTTTTGAAGAAAATAACAGGAATGTAAGTTAGCAAACACAGCGCAAAGAACACCTGGTTCTGATCTTTTATTATTAATGATTATTTAAATATAGTAATAAAGTATATCACATCGTAGTGTGTTCTCATGTTCAAAGATATTATTCTTTCAAAAAAAGCCTGGAAAGATAGATCTATAATTTGGTTACACCTTTCGGTACAAATCAACGGGGCGCGATTGCATATGTTTTATAAAATATATTCGATATATCACGGTGGTTCTCATACATCTGCCTCTCGCGATGCATATTGAGAGGGTGTCGCGCCGCACGCGCTTCGAACTGGATGCTACGAGTATATTGGCTTTGTTTAACTGTTTGACCGGCATGTGCCATTGATTCGCCCAATGGCTTCAGTATTTATGTACATCTGATACTTAACTTCTGCTGGTTGCGGCCATTACAAACACTCATGGTACTCACAGAGGCAAATTCGTGGAAAACGTCTAAAAATAACTAACATGGATTTGTTTCTGGATATGCTTTTATTTTCCAAAAAGATGTTTTGTGATTAATAAAAATATATATAGTTCGGATATAAAGAAAATATAGCTCATTCAAAATTAAGCCAAAAAGTCATAACTTCGAAATAATTTGTATTTTTTTTTTAACTCGTTTTATTTAGCAATCAGAAATACATAAAGATTCCTATGAGCTAAAATGACAATGTAAGAGCGATGCCTAAGAAGAGCTCCAATGAGATCTTCTCAGTTTAACAATTACTATAATAATATTATATTAGACCTAATCTAAGACTAAGTCTAAAGGCCATTGTCGTTTCAATCTCCTTGTACCGCAAGGTTTAGTAATTTCAACTATAGATGGGTTCGAATGTGAGTCCAGTTTGCGTTTGTATTTTTCCTTGAATTCTTGGAAAGTTAAATGCACCGTTTTCATCTTGAGGTCGCTGTGAATGGTTTCATTTGTTACGTACCATGGAGAATTAAGAATTGTACGCAACATTTTTGACTGAGTTCTCTGCATTATAGCTATATTAGATTTGTAAGCACATCCCCAGAGCTCAATTCCGTAGGTCCAGATTGGTATGAAGCTGAAAATTGGTACAGATGTTGAATAGGCCATTATAAATTAAATTACATGTATAACATTTAAAAGCAATAATGTAATTCAAGTGATACTAAAATGTAAAATATGACATGATCGGTTTGTCATTGTAATTAGCATTTAGAAATGAACCTTCATTAGAGAAATGAAGTACATGAAGAACTTCATGTAATTAAAATTAACATACATTCATTGACTGATGGTATTTGTTTTTACTTTTTTGCTGGCTATATATAATCTCATTTTTTGAACAGCTGTAATATCTGTTTTGTCTGAAAAGTTATTTCCATTTCAATAATTCCAAAGATTTATAGAAGCTACGAATAATATAGAAATTATTTCAATAAACTTATGTTTCATACATGGCGCAAATGCTGCATTTGTTTAATTATTTACGGGGGACAGGGTAAAATATTCTTCTGAATTAGGCATTTTTCATTAAACCAAGATTTGTACTACGATGTAACTTTAAAATATTTGTCTATGCCAATTTCCTTGATGCTATCGGTACGCATACAACGTTGACGCCGGTTCGCATACTACGACAGATCTCTATTCACATACGCGACGACGTATAGAAATATCATTGAGAGCGAATGACGAATCATTGGCACTCGACTCTTATCTTATCTTTGCTCCGTATCTCCGAAACGGCTGGACCTGCCTTTGCCAAAAACTAATCAGCTCTTTTCCCTATCAATAGGAATCGAATGTTTTTTGAACCATTCAAATCGGTTGATCCGTGCGCCCTAAAACGTGACTGGAAATTTGTATCCATACATACATACATACACACACACATCCATTTTTTCTAAAGTATGCCAAAATATTCAGAAACCTTCAAAACGTCGAGAAATGTAAAAATTTTCAATTCCGATTTTCGGCCCATTACAATAACTTACCCTACGGGAAGTTAATATATGTATAAATGCAAGATGTATTATAAATATGTATATCTATGTCATCATATTAAATGAATGTGCCAGTTTTTCGTGGCAACATATGAGATGGAAGTTCAATTGCCAAAAGACGAATAAATCTATATAAGACATTTTGATCTAAATCGGATCTAAATTTTGATCTAATACGGATTTAAGAAACCTAGACCAAACAGCAATCACTATACAGTGACTTATATTTGTACATATTAACTTCAAATTACCTACTCTGAGCCATCGTTTTTTTTTTAAATTTATTTGCACCAAAAATTAAGTGAATAATTCTAGATTATTACTGTTAATATTCTCATCTCATGATATCCATGGAAATTGGTCAAGCTATTAGAAATTAGATATGGCTTTCGAATTAGTAAAATAGTAAGTGAGCAGTCTACAACACTTCTCTAGTTAATAATGTCAATGCTACGTACATGCTATTCGTAATCGTGCAGTTGAAAATGTTACCTAAATATCTAAATCTCAATTTCGGTTGATCAAGTTATTTATTACACATTTCGGGAAGTTCATGCAACTTGCCTTAAGGATAAATGCCACTTTCAACTAGTTTATTTGATGCAGCAATGTCGGGAAAGACTATTTTCACTTTGAAACTGATTTTTATCTTTATTTGTAAGCGAAAACCGATGCCAGATCTGCTTCGTATCAGATTGTCCGAGGCGTGTATTGAACCTGAAAACTTTATTCCAGAAGCATAACTATATAAAATATTTATGATAGCAAAAGTAATTTGACCACCTTTTGCAGAACCGTTTTGAACAAATAAATATAAGTAAACTCCCCTTGTGACAAAAACAATTTTCAACAAGACTCATTGGTTACGGATAAGCTAATTGTTATTACCGTAACATAATTGTCAGCGTACAATTGTCTTGGACGTTGTCGCAGTACGCGTTCGAAGTTTATTTTCGTATACGATCCGACAAAGGCAAAATAGCAGAACTATCAATCAAGTGGCTTCGGTTTAATTGCTTAATGAAATGAGAACACGAAACCGAAACGCTTGTAATGTCTAGTCCGTGTTATCCGGTGATGCTATCGAATGTGTTCCGCCATGTTGTTTGTGAATTTACACGATCGGGGCAAATAGATAAAGAACTTTTCCTGATGCACCAGGGTGCGTGCACACACCATATTACGGCGATGCGGGGGCTAAGGCGGCGATCGGCCGTATGCATATGTGCCTATGTGCCTATGTGGCCGCAGATTGCAGCACACGGATTGTTTAGGGTGGGCAAGATTTTATTGGAACCAGAACCAGCTATTGATAAATTCAGACATAGAAATTCAAATATTGCTGTATTGTATTTTTTTCCAAGCATACTGATGCATAGAATGATATCAATATTTAAGATGTCAATATATATGATAAACCAGGAACAGAGCCTGACTTCTCTATATATTATATATGTTTTATATGTAGGCTCAAGCATTTAGGGATAAGTTACCAATTCATTAATTTGTGCCTATTATGTCTATTGTGTAACACAACAAAATGAACTAGTGGTGTATGACATTGTGCCTTAGGGACCTTTCAAGTATTACGTAAGCACGTACCAAGGGGGACGGGGGGTTATTGATTTCCTTATTTTGGGTGACATTTTGGTGACAGTTTTGCTTACTTTTGCTGACAAGGGGGGTGGGGGGGGGTAAATAATTGTAATAAATCTGCTTACGTATTATTTGAATGACCTTTGAAGGCAAATTGCTGTAACTTTCCGTATCGTAAATTAATATTCGAAAAATATTAAATATTTTTCAATATATTATTATGAATGATATTTCAAGCATATAAGTGAGCTTTAGAATTTTAACTAGAATTGCAATCAAAATCCGAATTATTTTCGATATTAAAAAAAATTTTGAAAATTAAAAAAAAAAAATTGAACAAAAAAAATTTTCTTTGTTTTTTCCTCAAAAAACAATCATTACAAATCGTTACAAGCACAAATGCTTTTTGAATCATTCAAATCGAATGCTTTGTTCTTTCAAAAACTACATTTTTTGCGCAATTTAATCAGTATCTCGAAAACGGGTAAGCTTGTCTTTGCCAAGAACAAATCACCAATTCTCCCTATCAATACGAATTTAATGGTTTTTGGATCATACAAATTGGATGCTCCGTTCTCTCAAAAACTTGATTTCTATTTTTTACACTCTTTGCTTCGTACCTCCAAAACGGCTTGACCTGCCTCTGCCAACAACTAATCAGCACACCTTCTTATCAATAGGAATTGTATGTTTTTTGAACCATTCGAATCGATTGATCCATGCGCCCGAAAACGTAGATGAAAATTTACAGATACACAAAACACACACACATCAATTTTTTCTGAGGTATCCACCCATGAACACACACGCACGATATACATCCAACGGGAAGAAATACAAAAAATTTCAATTTTGATTTTGGGACGATTACAATAACTTACGGGAAGTTTATAATTACTATTTGATACAATTTATAGACAAATGTATATAAAATTATAGATTTTTTCATTGACATGTAATCTAATGCTGAAAATGAGATATAAAATGTAAATTGGAAACATATTAAGCAATGTGAAATATATAAATTCTATTTACTAAGTCATTAAATTATATTTTATGTGCGTCAAATTTTTAGTATTGCATTGCAAAAAGTTTTTGCATTTATATTATTCTCTGAACTATTATTTTCTAAATTATAAATTTTTTAAACTTCCCGTAAAGTCAGTTACAGTAATCGCAAAAAATCGAAAATGAACATTTGTGTATATCTTTTAATTTGGGATTTAGATAAAATGTGTATGTGCGTGCGGATACAAAATTTACTCGACGATTTCGAGAACACTGATTAACCGATTTGAATGATTCAAAAAACATTCGATTCGTATTGATGAAGAAACGTGCTGATTAGTTTTTGGTAGAGGCAGGTCTAGCCGTTTCGAAAATATGGGATAAATGTGCAAAGAATAGAGCGTTCAATAAGAATGATTCAAGAGTCATGTTACTTGTATTAGACGAAATAAAAACTTTACTGAATTTTTGAAAAGGCACGACCAGTGGTTTCGTAGATCCAGAAAAAATGTTAAAAATATGCCATCTAGTGGTGAAAAATGATCATTTGACATTCGGACATAAAAGCCCCGATATTAATTTAATGATAATTTAATGATGAATACAAATTTCGTTGCCTTTTTTTGGATTTTGTGCCAAGATTTTTAGAGAATATGGATCAAGCGATTTGAAAGATTAAAAAAATATTCGGTTCATACTGATCGCGAGACGTACTGGTTAGTTTTTGCAAAAGGCAAGGAGTATAAAAAATGATCATGAAGTTTTTGAGATGACGTATTATCCGATTAGAATGATTCAAAAAACATTTTTTTGTGCTGTCGGTGTGAAGAAATGATCGAAGACTTTGGAAATTTAAAAAAAAATGTCAACATTTTTTGAAAACACACGCCCTACTTAATAAGCACACATGAATTTACAGCATTCATTAATTATTAAATAATTTTCATTGATTATAGTCAATTATTTTGAATCCTCGAATGTTTAATTGCGGTACAGAAAGTTCCAGCAAATTGCCTAAAGGCACAATGCTATGTACCACTAGTCGTTAATGTGAATTATTATCGTCCAGCCCTAGTGCCTGATTAGATCAAATGCGATGTTAATTTGTTGCAGTGTCTTGTTGTGCGCTGTTACTCTGTGTCAAAGGAGTTCAGACCTTAGCTACGATTTATGTCCGCACCAGTGTACTTGAATGATTTTATCGGGCGAATGTAATTTTGTGTTACTCGAAATTTGAATATCGAGCTAAAACTAGCTTTTTATGAATACCAGCAAATATTGTGCAATCGAATTTCCAACTGGTATTAGACTAATGAGAAGTCATAGTGTGTGTTTAGTTAAAACGTTAAAATGTTAAAAAATATTGAAGCAATGTCGTCTATAGACGACACACGTATGCACAGGTGTCTAGTGGATGACGTCCATGGACGACTCTCTTATCAAAATGTTTAATATCTATAAGTTTTGGGTAGTATCTTAGACTTCGTTTAGTAGAAATTGAATAAAATTGATTCAAACTAAGTTATTTACTATTTAAGTTATTAAATAACTAATCTAAAATACTTACAGTTCGATATAATAATGCTGTTTTAAGCATCACTAATACTTTGTGGATTGTGGATATGCGCTAATGTAATATAATGTAACAATAAATTTCCTAAAATCATGAAAAACAGAAATAAACATAACAATTAATAGTAGTATCGCAAATGTGTGTTAGCTATTCTGAGTATGGAATAAAGATGTTTATTTTTTTAAATAAAATGTATACCGTGAAGGATGAACATATATACAATTAGAAGCTCGATCTATCTCTCAAAAATTGAGTGCCACTACAACCAGCTCATTGCTTCTCTCTAATCGACTCTTCATCACTAAGAAGTTTGAAAAGATGCTGGCCAAGCGACCTTAAATGAAACACTAGGCTTCCCTATAATAAATCCCCTCATTGGAGTGAACTCTAGTTAATTATTTCTTTTTTAACTTCCCGTAGGGTAAGTTATTGTAATGGGCCGAAAATCGGAATTGAAAATTTTTACATTTCTCGACGTTTTGAAGGTTTCTGAACATTTTGGCATACCTCAGAAAAAATGGATGTGTGTGTGTGTGTGTGTGTATGTGTGTGTGTGTGTATGTATGTGTGGATACAAATTTCCAGTCACGTTTTAGAGCGCACGGATCAACCGATTAGAATGGTTCAAAAAACATTCGATTCCTATTGATAGGGAAAAGAGCTGATTAGTTTCTGGCAAAGGCAGGTCCAGCCGTTTCGGAGATACGGAGCAAAGAGTGCGGAAAATAGAAATCGAATTTTTGAAAGAACGGAGTATCCGATTTGAATGATCTAAAAAACATTCAATTAGTAATGATTGGGAGAAGTGTTTATTAGTTTTTGGCAAAGGCAGGCCCAGCCATTTCGAAGATACGGAGCTAAATATGTAAAAAATGGCAGTTTTTGAGAGAACTAAGCGTCCGATTTGAATGATTCAAAAAACTTTCTGCTTGTCTTAACAAAATAATTGATTCTGGAAAAAAAAATTTTGTTCTATTTTTTTTTTTTTTTAGTTTTTTTGTTGAAACAAATAATTTCAACTTTGCAATTCAGTTTATATAATTCTTATAAATATTAGACAATGTTACAATATTTATAATAATCTATTTGAAAACATTCAGTATTCCTCGAACATTTCGTTACGGTACGGGAAGTAAGCAATTTGCCTTAAGGCACGATGCCACCCACCCCACTAGTTTTTTTCCTTTTTTTAATATAATTATTATTATCATTATTTTTTATTTTACTTATTTATTTATTCATTATTATTATTATTTTTTATTATATTTTTTTTCTTTCTCCTTTGTGTCACAACAGCTTATAAGATAAATTGCATCTTGATTGATATAAATAAATAAATATATATAAATATATATATATATATATATATATATATATATATATATATATATATATATATATTTATATATATACAATTAGTAGAAAAGTACCATATACCAATGGTATTTTGTTTTATGAGCTTTGAAACTCGAAAATCACGCGTTTATATATAAAAGTGATTATTTGAGTACAATTGAATCAAAAAAATTGCAGTAAATCGTTGCCCAAATAAATTATCTTCGAAATTAAGAATTCTTAATTTAAACAATCATTATATTGTTATTATATTTATTAAAGCCTTAAACTGTTTACTATTTTTAATCATTTTTGTGTCGAGGTGTTGACTCGTTTCATCTGTGTATGATAGTTTACAATCGAATTTAAATTGATAAACTAAATCCTAAAACAGTCTGTGCTAAATTTTGATTTTTTGAGTCTAAATTGCGTTCAATATTGGTCACAATTACACACTAACAAAACACCACAATTATAAAACTTTTTTTTTTCTTGAAAACTCGGAGCCTTTAATTGAAATGATAACAGTGCAGGCGGTTTTTTTTTGTTCATTATTTATAATATTTCATTTTCTTTAATAAAAATGAATGTAACAAATTATAGATGACTTGGATTCGTGTTGAAAATTGGCAAGCTATCGCCGGATAATACCTCACTTTGGTTGCAGTTTTGCTGTATATGCTACCCTGTATAACCCCTTAAATTTTGTAACTTCTGAAATGATAAAATTGATCATCTATCTCTAATGTGTAATGAAGACCATTTTAACTCTTTTGCTAAAGATTTTGGACATGCTTTCCAAAAACGTCGATCCTGTTGCATTAAAATTACATGTTTTTGACTCAAGTGAAAATTCTCGAAATGATATCCTGAACATTTTATATCATAGAAATAACGGATGTGTTTGTGTATGGATACAATTTTTCTTCCACGTTTTCGGGCGCACGGATCAACCGATTAGAATGGTTCAAGAAACATCCGATTCCTATTGATAGGAGATGTGCTGAAAAACAATCGATTCATAATGATGGGGAAAAGTGGTGAATAGTCTTTAGCAAAGGTCCAGTAGTTTTGGAGATACCGAGCACAATGTGCAAAAAATGACAGTTTTTGAAAAAACTAAGCATCCGATTTGAATGAAAAAAGTTTCTGTTTGTGTTGACGAACTGATTGCTTTCGGGGAAAGAATTTTTTTTTTTAATTTTGAAAATAATTAAGATTTTAATTTTAATTTTAGCAAGAGTTATAAAGCTCACTTATATGCTTTGAATGAATAATTTTAACTTTGCAATTCAATTTACGAGTATATGATTCTTATAAATATTGGTCTGTCTTTCTGAAAGCCCTTTATTTTAAATCCGATTGATTAAGTTTTGTTTATTTACTTTTGTGTCAACATACATAAACGTTGTCGTCTAATTCATAAGCTCTTATATTTTGTCTTTACCATAAAAATAATGAAAGTTATAGTATTTTTAATAATCTATGTGAAAACATTTAATATTCTTCGAATAATTCATTGCGGTACGGAAAGTTCTAGCAATTTGTCTTAAGACAGGATGCCATACACTACTAGTTAATCTGAAATATAGAGTGCTGCCCTTAATAAATTCTGAAACATGATAATGATAATTGTGTAGACAACAAAAAGGTTATTGAATACTATTCAAAAGATCTATTTGAATCCTTTTGGCACGTAACCTTAAACATACACACATTAAAATATGTGAAACAAGAGTCATAAAGTATGAGTAACAGAAACAGCCGAAAATGTAATAATTATAAATTACTGACAAGAACAAATAATGGAGCTGTCAAATATATTTATTATTTAATGTGGCCGCTTCGAGTCGAGGAACATCAGCGCAGACAAAATATCACCCGATAATTTCCAAAGCGGCCCAGACAAGTAATTTGTAACGTCTATATCGGAGCAGGCGCACGACGCAAACCGACATTGTGTTCAAAATATAAATATAAGAATATTTATGCGTTATGCGAAATATATGCACAGCGACTCAAATTTAACGACTTTCCAACGGTCACTTGCACCGCATCCGATTTGATTTACTTACGGTTTCAGACAGTTGCTGCCGAAGTTTTCTTAGTAACATCAATAAGTGGCGAAAGTCTTGATTTTGTAGTTCTCAAGAACAACCCAAAAGTCAATATCAATTATTTTACTTTTGAAAAGTTATGCAGAGTAGAAAGATTCGTCTTCTTGAGTTTAAGACTGCAACTTGGTGGTGCAGTCTTGTATGGCATTGTGCTTTATGGCAAATTGGTGGAATTTTTCTCAGTTTTTTTTAACATTTTTCATAATTTAGAAATTTTTAGAAAATATTGAATATTTTTGAAAGCTATTCCGCTGCGTATCTGTTCTTGGCATTATAAACCTTGGTACCGTTGAAATGCACATCAAATTTATACATATTTTATACAAAATATTTGATAATTTGATGTGCATATGTCTAATGATCTTTTTTGACTGCTAAATGGCATTTTTATTGCATTTTCAAAACCGCTGAACCTGCCTTCCCAAAAATTTAATTAATTTTTCAATCCGTCAATACACGTGATGAATTTGAATTTTTTTGAATCATTCAAATCGGTTGATTTGTGTTCTCGATATTTTCGACAAAAGAGGTTACCGAACATATATACACATACATACATTTATAAGGTATGTCAAAATGTTCAGAAACCTTTGAAATGTAAAGATATGTAAAAATTTTCATTTTCGATTATTTTGCGATTACTATAACTTACACTACGAGAATTTACTTATTGAGTTGCGATAATAAATATTGGTTCGATAGGTATGTGAATTTTGTTCTAAAATAGTGAAAGTGATAGCATTACCAATAAGGCAAATATTCATGCCTTAAAATTTTGTATCTCGTTCTAAAAAATCCGATTAAAATTTTCATATCTATTTGCACAAAAAATATAAATAAATTAAAATATATTTCCAAGCGAAAAACACCTTTAGCAGCTCTAATAAAAAAACAACTACTGAGATACCTTCTATAAAGCAACGCAGTTATAAAGATTGTTACATAAGATTATAATTGCAATCTTATTGCAATTTAAAAACAATAATTTTTGAAGTAGAATTTTAAAATTCAAATTATCAAATTTAATAATTTGATATTTAAAGATATGCTCCGGAAAACAAGCCCGTGAGGTGAGTTAATCTAGAAACTTTAGTGTAAGAAGTATCACATAGCTATTTTTCACCGTAGTGATAAAATAAGAAAATTACAATTTGGTCTATATTGCTAGGTGATCATTTTTCTTTATTACCTATAATATTCTTATTTACCACAAACCAATTCATGAAATAAAATATATTTTCTACAAAGATCTTTCTAAAAGCTGTTGCATTTTGAAATTATTCAGAGTATTTTGTGAAATAATATGAAAATAAAATGAAAATAAAAAGCCAAAAATATATCTTCAAATGTTAATTATGAATTACACAGGATAAGTTAAGGCTAAGGAAAATTTAGCTCTATCGAATAGTTTATGAATTCTTGATTTAACTGTCGCAAAAAAAGATTCTAAAGACTCGAATAAAGGAGCCGATAAAGCAAAATATTTGTTTATATCCATACATATACATATGCAATTACATTATTAACTTCCCGAAGGTGAAGTCCATGTTTTTGCCAAAAATCCGAATTGCTAATATTGTTTCCTCGTCGTTTCAACTCATTCTGAAAAAAGTTTTTGTGAATATATGTAAGTGTGGGGACGTGAGCACACTTTTGAACTTTCATCGATGTCTTCTCAACAACGGCTGAACCGATTGCAAAAATTTAAAACCATTCGATGATACTCGATCATCGTGATAATTTTTTGAGGCTATCGGCTGAGCCGCTTTTTTAGAATTAGCAGAGCATATAATTTTAGTGTACAAAAATATGCGCCCATTTTTTATAACAAATCAACCGATATTGAAAATTCATAAACTATTCGAAAGATATCATTTGGAAATAATGGTCTTAGGCAAAGATTGGCACGTTTTTTCTTAATTGATTGCTAAAAAAATCTTCAGGCGATTTTAAAGAAATTTTCATGGCTATTCCTGCCCTTAAATATCGTTCAAATTAAATTAATTAATTCCTATTAGCGAAAAAGTCTTAGACAGTGATAAATTATCAATTTCCCGACGTTTCTGATTGGTTTCACATAAAATTTAGCTAAATGTAAGTGGCATTGCCTTAAGGTATCAAGGTATCTAATTGTTCAATTTTGCACTGATAAGGCTTATTGAACATTTAGATGGCTTTTTAATTTCAGAGATAGCAGAAAATTATTCATTCTACACAATATTCATGCACTTTCTACTTTTCTGATTCCTATTAATTATAATACGACTTTTTACGACCAACACGTGCTAGCAATCATATAGTGATTCCTCTATTTTACCGTTGTATCCGTATATTATTCTCGAATATTCACCCAGCCAAATTATACGGTTCCTTCAGAACATGTAATTATTATTAAAACATTTCATCCCTTAATAATAGGTATTTAAATCCACTTTTTGTGCGGACACCCTTTTCTTCGACCGCAATTATATAAAACAGTTCTTGCGGCAATATGAACGCAAATCTATAATTTTCGAATAAATCTGAGCATTTATGCCCGGTGAATAATTATTAACTCCTAGATATTTTGGAATATTTGGAATTTTTGTAAGAAGAGGTCATAAACTCAGAATATTTGTAGTTTTGTTTATTTTTTGTTAGTTTTAATGACCCCGATACTTTTCTTTAACGCTGGTTATTGGAATAACATTTAAATAGTTAACGACTCTGCTGATGATAATATAATTTGACTGAAAAATAAACGACTTGCACCATTTTTTTCTTGTTTTTGATTAGAACTAATAGTTGTATGAGCTTTTGTGTAAAGACTTACTGAATCTGATGGTTAACATATCGAAAATATAATATGATCTTTATTCTCATACAACACCGGGTCAATAATTTTTAAATCATTATTTTCAATTTAATACCGAGTGCCAAAAATGCATTTAAATCACATGTTATGGAGTTTCTTCCTTTACTATAGAGTTTTTCTTATTCTTTATAAAGTAGGTACTCCTGTATATTAAAATGTTTTTAGGTCATACATTATTTAAGCTAGGTGTGTGTAGTATTTTGTCTTATGGAAAGTTGCAAGAAATTTCAATATGTGTATAAAATGGGCTTATTCAAGAAGAATTGAAATTTAGCGACTTTCAATACTGTGACGATCCAATTTTGCAAAATTGGCATACCCAATTATTCTAAACTTTGTTGAAGTTTTATAATTTTATAGACCTTTTGTATATCAGGTTGTTTGTTTGTACTGTGAACTTTATCATTATACAAAGTTACATAAAAATAGTCAAAATAAATGTTCAACAAGTTATTACAAAGTAACGGTCCAGTCGATCTTTCCCAAACACTAATCAGCACGATTTCTAACTAATAAATTTCGAACGTTTTTAAATTTTCAAAATTGGTTCAGATTTTTTTTGCAGAAAAAGTTGAACATTTTTGCTACTCTCTGGTAAAGAAATTACTTTATCAGAAAGATCGTCCCGCAAAACTCATTTAATCAAATAGCATTCGTCCAAAAATCGAAAACAACTAGTGGGGCGCATGGCATCGTGCCTTAAGGCAAATTGCTGGAACTTCCCGTACCAAAAAAATTTTTTTTAACAAGATTAACATTTTTGAAAAAAAAAGAGTTTTGAGAAACTATAAATTTTTGAAAAAAAAATATTTTTTTTAAAAAAGACTTTTTGAATAAAATGTTTGCTTTATTTTAAAATATTTTAGAAGTTCTGTACTTTTTTTCAAAGCAATCATACTGCTTTGACTTCATAAAGACAAAATATCGAAGCGCGTAAGCGCCGCGTGACCGTCTAACCTAACGGGTAAACATAGGTACGGGACCCATAAGAATGTAAATAAAATTTATACTTATTGTTAAAATTTCTATAAAATATCTGATAATTTCATGTGCATATATCTAATGATCATTTTTGATCGCCAAATAGCATTTTTTTTTACTTTTTTCACTAGATCTCGCGACCGCTAGACCTGCCTTCATGAAAATTCAATCAGTTGTTCATCTTGTCAATACAAGTAAAATGTTTTTTGAATGATTAAAATCGGACACTCCGTTCTCATTAAAACTGAGTTACCGTTTGTGGCACGTTTTGCCCCGTATCTTTGAAACGGCTAGACCTGCCTATGCCAAAACCTAATCAGCACGTCTCCTTATCAACAGCAATCGAGTGTTTTTTGAATAATTGAAATCGGTTGAACCGTGTTCCCGAAATCGTCGACAAAATTTTGTACACACACACACACGCACACATACATACACACATACACACACACATACATCCATTTTTTCTAAGGTATGCCAAAATGTTCAGAAACCTCTGAAACGTAAAGATATATAATAATTTTCATTTTCGATTTTTTTGCGATTACTATAATTCACCCTACGGCAAAGACAGGTCCAGTTTTAGAGATACGTAGCAAAAAAGTGCAAAATTATCAGTTTTTGAGAGAACGGGGAGTCCTATAAGAGTGATTCAAAATTTATTTGATTTGTGTTGACGATGTGCTTTTTGTGAAGACATTGTCAGCGGTTTTGAATATACGGAGCAAAAGGTGAAAAAAATAGTAGTTATTGAGAACCGATCAACTGATTAGAATAATTAAAAATAAACATTCTGCTTGTGTTTTAGTGAACAAACAGTTAGTTTTTGGGTAAGTTAAAAGTTTTTTTCATTTCAGAATTTCAATTGTTCCTTAATTTCCATTTTTTTTTAATTATCGAAAATGATTTGGATTTTAATTTTAATTCAGACTAAAAGCATTTAAATTTGCTAGAATACTTCATTACGGTACGGGAACTTCCAGCAATTTGCTTTAAGGCAAACGACTCTGGATGACTCGAAACTTTGAGAAAACAAAAAACGATGTAGTCAAATTTTATGCAAAAACATAAATATATACATCAAAGAGTTACAAAATATAAATTGTTTGTATGGTCGTTGACCAGTTTTTAAAATGTAACGAATTGGTTATTACATAAAGGCACCAACATAAACAAAATAAACGATAAAATACAAACACATTAAATTCAGACAATTACAAAAGCCGTCTAGAGGATCATCCAAGCCCACTTGCCAGAGAACTACGCCACAACACTACTAGGGCATGATATAAAAGAAATTTATATTACATTAACATTTGTCAATTTTCAAAATATCTGAGAATGGTCAAAAGATTTTGTATTTTTATCGTTTCTTTCCCATAATGTTACTTATTGCCCAATCCAGGACAGATGTAAAAATTACGAAATACCAAAAAATAAACTAGTGTTATATGGCTTTGTGCTTTATGGCAAATTGCTGGTACTTCCCGTACCAAATATTATTTTTTTTAAAAAAACTTCTAGATTTCTTAAAAACTTTAAAAAAATTGACTTTTTGAAAATTTCGATTTTTTTTATACTTTGAATTTTTCTGCAAATTTTGAACGTTTTTTCAAAGCAATCGTGCTGCGTGGTTGTTTTAGAGAAGACATATCGAAGCGCGTAAGCGCCGCATTGCAGTCTAGCCTGCCTATAACTAGACCTGCCTATGCAAAAATTTAAACAGTATTTTATTTTGTCAATACAAAGAAAATTTTTTTTGAACTATTCAAATAGGACGCTCCGTTTTTTCAAAAACTGAATTACCATTTTTGCCTCGTATCTTCGAAACGGCTGGACCTATCTTAAGGTATGCCGAAATGTTCAGAAACCTCTGAAACCTCTGAAATATATAAAAATTTTCATTTTTGATTTTTTTGCGATTACTATAACTTATCTTACGGGAAGTTAACAAAATGAAAAAATAATAGTATAATTCTATCAAAGTTTATTCTCGCCCTTCTGCGAATGAATCCTAAAACAATATTTTTAAATTACTAACAGCTAATTTATTTGCTATTCTTTGTTGTCTATAATGAGTTTAGATCCCGCCTGTTCTGTCTTGAGCTGTAGAACGCAATATACGCTGCGCCATGAAAGAGTCGCGACCGATACTCGTAACAAATTCGAAAAGAGATCTGATTTATTCAGACAGACTTTTAAACTTAGGCGCCATCGGGTCTTTAAACAGTTTTTCTGACGTTATATCTGACGGCAAATTATCGACACACGCAAACATACTCGCAGGCAATAGCGCCTCCTTGGATTGGCTTAGCACGAGTATCCAGATGCAGCATGCAACATACTGTGCAGTTAATGAAATTGAAAAGTTGATTCATTGATTAATGCATGTTATGTTTACATAATATCTGTAAATTATGTTAAAAAATCTTGGAGAAATATTATTCTTATGTTACTTTATAGTCGTGCTAATAGGTTCTCCTTCAAAGAAATTATTCCATTTGGATTCCTTGTCTTTACATTTCTAATGAATCAATTATCCGATAAAATAAAAAGGTTACAACAACGCTATGTCATGCTCTTTCATATAAATTGATAGTCAAAACTGTTAAAATTCTATATATTTGCTGTGCGAGCAGGCGTTTTGCACATAAAACTTTTTTTTTTTTAAATTTATTTTCAATAGCAATCAGAATACATGACTATTCTATGAGCTATTTGGCTTATGTCATTCACTCACACACATAAGCACACACTTTCAAACACACATATAAATTTATCGGATAAATATTACAATCATATTTAGAGAATCACTTCAATAAGTGCTTTTACTATTATGTTCATATAAGGTTGTGGTAGTTTTAAGGATCCTCTATATTAACTTCGGGCAGCTTCTTCTTCAGTCTTCTTGAAGTTGGTGTCTCAAGAAGCTGAGTGACTATATAGTTTGTATGATGTTGTAGTTTTTGAAAATGTTTGACACTGTTGATTTGTATAATTTCGTTTATAAATTGAATATGAAGATCGCACATAAAACTTAACTTCACATATGTGTTATCCATGACACATAAGAAAGATGCAGTTATGATGATATTGTTTTTTTTACGTTTATGCGTTTTTTAGGTTAAGTTTTATATCTGAAACGTCTGATTGCAAGGCAAATACATAGCATTTTGACATGAAGATTGGAAAATAACATAGCGTTGCCACAACAACGATATATTACATTTCTATTTTATCAGAGAATTAGCTCCTTAATTTTATTGGTGCCTATTTACAGTTTATTTTGGTACGGTAATTAATAAAATTTAACTTTTAGCATAAGTATTTTTCTATGTATTAGTTCCAAGTTATTCTGATACCACAATTGGAAAACTTGGGTTTTGAGTGTATATGGTGTAAGGTAAGCAAAATTTCACCTTTCGTCGAAGTTTCCTCAAAAACGTCTGTAGTGATTCCATAAATATAAAAGCCATTTGGTGGAACTCAATATAGATAGGCATTTACAAGACCATCAGTAATACCGTTATTTTTATAATTAGCAGATAGGCGCAAAATTTTGCGTCCACATTTCAGTCAATAATCCTCAACCGATTAATTCAACTAGTGGTGCATGGCATTGTGCCTTAAAGCAAATTGCTGGAACTTACCGCACCTACTATAGTTTAAATTTTTTCAAAGATTTAAACTTGTTTGATAACTTTAAAAATATAGCTTTTTGTGAACTTGGAATTTTTTAAAAAATATTCCAAATCTTTTGAAATTTTTAACTTCCCGTAGGGCAAGTTATAGTAATCGTAAAAAAATCGAAAATGAAACTTTTTATATATCTTTACGTTTCAAAGGTTTCTGAATATTTTGGCAAAAAATGGATTGATTAGTTTTTGGCGAAGGCAGTTCTAGCCGTTCTGAAGGTACGATCTATGATCATTAGACATATGCACATCAAAGTATCAGATATTTTATAGAGATTTTAACAATAAGTATGATTTTGTTTACATTCCTATGGGTTCCGGACCAATGTTAATCCGTTAGATGGCGACGCGGTGCTTACGCGCTTTGACATTTCGTCTCTATGTAGTTAAAGCAGTACGATTGTTTTGAAAAAAAGTTCAGAATTTTCAAAATATGTCAAAATAAAGAAAACATTTTTCTTAATATTTTTTTTAAGTAATTTTTTGTCAAATTTATAGTTTCTCAAAAATCTAATTTTTACGAAGTAAAATTTTTTCAAAAATGTTAAACGTTTTTATAAAAATAATAATTGTTGGTACGGGAAGTTCCAGCAATTCGCCTTAAGGCACGATGTCATGCGCCCCACTAGTTTAATTTTTTAAAGCAACCACGCTGCGAAGCTATTACAATCTAATGATTAAATATTATTTTTCTGGGTACAGAACCTATAGAAATGTAAACAAAACTTGTACATATACTTATTATTATAATCTCTATTAAATATCTAATAATTTGATGCGCCTATGTGTAATAATCATTTTTGACCACCAAATGACATGCTTTTTACTTTTTCCATTGGATCTCCAAGGCCACTAGACCTGCCTCTTCCAAAAATTTAATAAATTTTTCATTTCGTCGTTTAGTTTGAATCACTCAAATCGTATGATACATTCCCTGAAAAACTGAATAACCACATTTGGCATCTTTTGCCCCTTATCTCAAAGCGATTTGATCTGCCTTTGCCAAAAACTAATCAGCACGTCTTTTTATCAATATGAATGGAATGTTTTTTGAATCATTCAAATCGGTTGATCCGTGTTCTCGAAATTCGACGAAAAATTGTATCCGCGCATACACACATACATACATATACACACATACATACATACACACACACATACATCCATTTTTCTAAAGTACACCAAAATGTTCAAAAACCTTTGAAACGTAAAGATATAGTAAGATCAGTTAGAAAGCGTGCTGACTAGTTTTAGGTAAATTCTAAAGTTTTTGCAAATTAGTCTTAAGGCAAAATGCCACTTAACCCTATTGCTTTAAAGTCTCAAGGATCAAATATGACAATGTGTCGATAGGGAGCATAGAAGGAGATTCATCTTATACTTGGTTGCGTTTTCTTCTGAAGCATAATTTTCTTAATATTACTGCAAACGGTAAGTGAGCATGTATCTAACGACCGCTCGCAATTCGTTGCGGCAGAGTAAAAAATTCTCTTTACATGCGTATACGTCCTCTAATCAAAACACAGTCTGCTTATTTGAATGAGCGGTATCGTCAGTCAGTAGTTAATAAGTGTTTTAAACATCTTGTTTTTTATTGACAAAACGTGACTACTGACCAATCATAATAAAGTAGGCCCTAGTTTCCCACGCAGCTTGCTCGTGGTCTCGTAATGATACATATATTACAGTACAGCAGGAATTTTTTTTTTTCGATGCGCAAATCCGAGAAGCTTCATTTTCTATTATCACAAATGTTATCTTTGTTACCGTCACTATAAATTATAAACATATCATTAAGTATTAGATGCGAGCGCAGCCAATTAGGCATCAATAATTGAGGTTCTGTTTTTATGGCGATTGATTTGGTTTTATGTTGGTGCTCAAATGTCCAAATAGAAGCTTAAATATTATTTACACGTTAGTACCTATTAAGGAAAACAATTAAATTTTTAAAAATACATTATGAGTTTATGTGATGGCTTTTCACTTGAATTCAATTATGTACATGTACGTACTTAATAGTGTAGTTTAATTTTTCATACCAAGTTTAATTTTATGCAATATACTCACAAATTGCATAAACTTAGATACACGCACACAATTTATGAATGGCAATAAATTGAATTTTAATAATTTAGATAAAATAAAATAATAAATATACAGAGCACAAGGCGACCATTACAGGGTTTAATAGAGAGTACAAGATGTCCATTTGATACTCTAGTACATATATTAAAAAAGGGTCTCCCAAAATATACAAATTTTAAAAATTGAATCTTCATAGTCCAACAAAAAGTCTTGTTTCTTGAATACTTCAAATAAGTATAATTTTAAGGCAAATATAGTATTTTTTTACTGTGGCCTTAGAAATGTTTTTCACGAATACGGTTGCAAAGTTTAAATGAACAAACTTAAAGACAGTTAACCACAATAACCAAAAAAAATGGTCATAGTTTTATCAAAGCTCTATAGGTTGCACTTTCCAGACAACGTGAGATATGTTTTTAACTTCCCGTAGTAATCGCAAAAAAATCGAAAATAAAAATTTTTATATATCTTTACGTTTCAGAGGTTTCTGAATATTTTGGCATACCTTAGAAAAAATGGATGTATGTGTGTGTGTGTGTGTGTGTGTGTGTGTGCTTAGTATGTATGTGTGTGCGGATACAAATTTTCGTCGACGATTTCGGGAACACGGATGAAGCAATTTGAATAATTTAAAAAACATTCGATACGTATTGATGAGGAGACGTGCTGATTAGTTTTTGTCGGAGGTAGGTCTAGCCGTTCCGAAGATATGGGGCAAAAAGTGCCAAAAACGGTACCTCAGTTTCTAATAGAACGGAGCGTCCGATTTTAATAATTCAAAAAACATTTTACTTGTATTGGCAAGATGAAGATTTGATCAAATTTTTATAAGGGCAGGTTTAGCGGTTTCGGAGATATAATGAAAAAAGTAAAAAAAAATGCCATTTGGCGGTCAAAAATGATCATTAGACATATGCACATCAAATTATCAGATATTTTATAGAGATTTTAACAATAAGTATAAATTTTGTTTACATTCCTATGGGTTCCGTACTAATGTTTACCCGTTAGACAGCGACGCGGCGCTCACGCGCTTTATATTTTGTCTCTATGCATTTAAAGCAGTACGATTGCTTTGTTCAGATCTTCCAACATATGTCAAAATAAAAAAAATATTTTTTTTTCAAAAAAAAAGATTCAAAAAAAAAAAAAATTTAAATAATTTTTTTTTTCAATTTTTTTTTTCAAAAAAAAGTAATTTTTTGTCAAATTTATAGTTTCTCAGAAATCTTATTTTTTCGAAGTAATTTTTTTTTCAAAAATGTTAATCGATTTTAAAAAAAATAATAATTTTTGGTACGGGAAGTTCCAGCAATTTGCCTTAAGGCACGATGCCCTATTTGCCTTAAGACAGAATTCCACTTACAGCTAGTTTTAACCCCGTTTCGGCTTGGCATCAAGAGTCTATGTACAATATGCAAGGCGTGCGCCCGCATTTTTGGCATGCATCGCATTCAAGGTAGGACCGGCCCTGAAATGCTATATAATTTATACTATATATCTATACAATCTATACATATTATAGTGTTTTCGTATACAAGTTGTTCAAACATTTTGGCATACCATTTTGGCATATCTTAGAACAAATGGATGTTTGTGTACGTATGTGTGTGTGCGCGGATACAAATTTTCGTCGACGATTTTGGGAATACCGATCGACCGATTTGAATGATAAAGAAAATATTCGATTCCTTTTAACAAGGAGATATGCTGATTAATGTTTGGTCAAGACAGGTTTAGCTGTTTCGAAGATACGGGGCAAAAAGTGCCAAAAAATGGTAATTTAGTTTTTGAAGGAACTGAGCGTCCGATTTCAATACTTCAGAAAAAATGTTACATTAAAAAATATTACTCGGCATATATTTTAAAATTTCCAAAATATAGCTACCGCATCGGAAAAAGTTATATGATATTAACGTTATTATGATTGCCCTATAGTAAGTTACTGTAAAATTTATCTCTTACGATTGGTGTTTAACACTTCGAAGACACATGCCCACATATGAGTGATATGATATATGAGTCACAACCATATTACTACCTCTCACTTTCGAAAATATTACTAAATTTAATATAATTTAACAAAAGTTATTCCATCCCCAATAGAGTGTAGCACACGCGTAGCTTGTCGAGTTCCGACAAGCGGACCATCATGTGAGGAGTCTCCATCTTTCTCACGGGTCAAATCCGGGCTGACCGGCCGTCTTCGAGAGCGGCGCTGCAGAGAATTGTGTGGGAAACGCCTCGCAAGCGCCGCTCTCCACCGATCATTGTCACTTCCCACTCAAAACGACGCTTTTTCTGCTTCTGTCGATCTTTCAGATGTATTCATGCTCATGTTTTGTTACTTGCAAAGTTAATGGGTGTTATTTTCGGTCGTACCAAGATATATGGTAATAATTGAGTTCCTTATTGTTAAAAGACAATATTCTGAAATTCATAAATTTGTGTTCTGTCTTTTGATTGCATTTGGTTTAGGAAAAGTTACTTATGTTACTGTAAATCTATTAAAATCATTCAGTTTTTAATGATATCAATTATACAGATTGGTCAACATATATTAGATATGAGGTACTTAAGTACAGATCCAAATTATTTAATATGTTGGTTAAAATAACAAAAGACCTTATGTAACTATGGAAATAATTTAATTTGTAATTAATCATTTATAACTTTATAAAAATGTATTTACAAAATATTTGTTTACAAAAATATATGTTATGTTTTTCAAAACATTCAAATCGGTTGATCCGTGCGCCCGAAAACGTGGACGATACATACATACACACATACACACACATCCATTTTGACAAAAATGCTAAGAAACCTTCAAAACGTGAAGAAATGTAAAAATTTTCAATTTCGATTTTTGGGACAGCGGCAAAATCGGTTAGAGCGTGGGCTAGCAGCAACTAGTCCCAGGTTCGCTGGTTCGATTCCCGCTACCGCCGTAGCCCGAAATCAGGCAGCTTTGATGTCAAATTTCCACTTGGGATTATAGATCACAATATAATTCCAAGTGGAAATCGTCCTTCGTGGACATAGCTGCAACATCCAATCACATGTTAACTGTTAGACGTAAGAGCTAATATCAAAAATATCCCACACATAAGAGAATGGTAAATCGATGGATTGCCTCTCATAAAATAACTAGTCATAAGTCTTAACCAACAACTTATAGAACATATAAGAGTTCTGATTGCTGTTCAAACAATTACAATAAAAAGAAAAAAAAGTCGCTTTTTGAACGATTACAATAACTTACCCTACGGGAAGTTAATAAAGAGAGTACGTCAAATTAATTTTTAATTTATCGAATTGCCCAGTATGCCATACCCAGGGCCGGTCCTGGGGTCCTTAGCGCCCGCATGCAACTTTTTTTCTAACGCCCCCCCCCCCTATTAATTTTCACCGTTTTAACAGTTATCATTAAAATTATATAAATATTTACATATTTTTTAAAAATTAATTTTTAATTTTTTCTGGATTTAGTACACAAATAATTAGATATAATCTAGAAGGGTATAAAATATATTGATTTTAAATTTATTTATTATTATCGATATCAATAAATAAAAAAATCCCAGTCATAATTTCACATTTTAGTAATATTCAATATGTAGTAAATTGGTTAAGGATTTAGTGCACAAAAAATTAGATATAATCTAAAAGCGTATAAAATATATTGATTTTAAATTTATTTAGAAAATCGAGGCGATTCGGTGGTTGATTATAATCAAGTATTTTGAAATTTTCAATTATTTTTAACGTATGTGCAATATTAATATTTAAAAAAACTAGAATTTAATTTTCAAACATAACACTCGTATTTCATGTTGGATTTTTTTAAATTTTAAATTAATTTAATTTTTCATCAGTTACCATATCCAAAATTGCGTCGTAAACTTCTCCTTATTGATATCGTAAGAGCCGTCATATTCAGAGTATCAGCTTGTTATTTTAAAGTTAAATCAGTAAAACATGCAAAGAAATTACACATTTCTTGAACAAAATTAAAAAAAAACTTATTATATTTGATGTGTATTATTTCTGTATAGTTAATAATTATTAAATTTATAGTATGGACACCACTAGGTATAAAAAACGCCTTATGAATTTTGTTCCAAAGTAAATTTTGCTTCCATATTTCATATTTGTTCCATTTCCATAACCCTAACCACGCATGTTTTCAACATTCAAAATTGATCAGATGCGAAACATTTGCAACAAAAGCAAAAGTTACTACACTGCAAACGTATGTCGCGTACAATAACACGAAAAGGGGTGATATTTGTATGTAGTCACTTTTGATCTACTTTTTGGCGTGTTTTTGACTAACACACCGGTCGGGTGTGATACTATGAAACCGCCCCGACGGGTGTGATATCATGAGAACGCGACGTCGTGGGGTGTTAACCATATGCTTATTTGAAGAATGTTTAATATTAATAATTATAATCTACGCTTTGTAGTACCACAAAGACTATATCTTATTGGAATAAATAGACATTATAAAATAATAAGGTTATATGTATTAATATATTCCAATTCAAAATCACCATTTTACAAAAATTACAATATTGTTACAAATGACTATGTTACAATAATTTTGATAAATTATTTTTGAAATTAAGTTGGTGATAATATTAATATATGTAATTAATAATTACATTAATAGTATCTAAATGTATTTAAAATAGTTTATCTGCCTTTTTGTATAGCGTGCACAAATTTCATCAATGTTAAAGTTTTATTATTTGTTACTGTTCCCAATATTTCAAATTCAATATAATGATAGTTAATAGTTGTTTGGCCGAAAACAGGTCCATCGTATAAGAGCACCACAAATCAATGATTCTCTTTCCCTCCTCCGTTTATTATTTTCATTACAGTTTTATTAACACTAATCATTTTTTATTCACTCTTATGAATTTTTCTTTCAAAACTTCTGCTTCTATGCTTTCAGGTCTTGTGCTTCTATTCAATATATTTTAATGCATTTGAAAAAGCATGGGGATAAGATCTGTGCCATACAATATAGCATCCAAAATCAATTATCCGATTATCAATTTCCATCTTAATTTTGTCATCCGTTACAATAATAGCTCGAAATATAATAATATGTGTAGTGTAAACCACCACCATTCAAAAAAATGCAGTACTCAAAAATGCATATGCATTACTCTTTTAATAATTAACTTTTTTTATTGTAAAAGTTATTTTCGTATTTTTACTTTCTATAGAAAAATATATTCGTGAGATTTTCAATTATGTCATATTGTATTTGTTAAAAGATTTCCATCTAAACTTTTTGAATTCAAATCTTCTAAAACACCTAAAATGAAATAGAATAAAATATAGTAAAACACTACAAAAACTATTGCCATTTTACTATATCCGAGTGAAGGAAATTTATTTATAATACCAATTGAACCTCATTTTCTATCTAGGGCCTTCGGTCACTCAGTTAATTCTGAATAAATTTTATATCTTAAATGTAATTAATGAATTTCTGTAATTCTTTTATTTCAATTTGATTGTTTGATCTGTTTTCTTCATATCTGAAAATATAATGATAAATTAATTAAGACATATCGTACAAATTGAGAATTACATTTTCAACCTCAAACAAACCTCAAAACTAAGAACCCTTGCATCTGAAGAGAAATTAAGTTACAGTTCTCAGAAGCAATTTTAATGGAATCATTTCTTCCATCTGTAATTAATTTTACAATAAAAATATTGAATAATTCAGTTCATGTATAAATTCTAAAACTGATACTTACTTACCATTTCACTTTTTCATTTCATACAGCATTCTATAAATTTCTTCGAAGATTCCACACTCATGTATTCATTAAAAACCGAACCAAATTGTTTATTACAAATAAAATATTATTTAATACGCTCTATTTTAATTGATAATAACATTCACAAATTCCGCACTTAAGCATCTGTCACCAACAAATCCTCAAAAAGTGAGGTTAGACTCGACTTGACGTAACTGTTTACACGCCGTATGGATGTATCTCTACACGCCTGATGTCGAGCATTATGGTTACACGACAAAAAGGAGCGATAATTTAAACGATCGCCGTATTAAACAACATCCTTGATGCAATATCACTCCCTTATGTGTATGATGTCGCGCTTTTTTATGGTTTTTAATACGTTTTTGTGTTTTGATTCACATATAATATTTATATTTTTTATATAAAATCTAGAATTATTTATTTAAAATCTAGAATACTTATTAAATTATAATAAATAATTTAACTTAACTAGGGATACGGAGACACAAAAAGCATATTTATTTTGCAATGTGATATCAGTAGAAACAATTAACCGATTAATAATTCTGCAAATTAGTAAATAACAGCTCTGTTTATTGCTTAATCTGCTTCTTCAATTTTTTAACAATTTAACACAACAACATTTGCAGTGTGAACACTAGATAATTAGTGACTAGATAATTTCTTTTTTGATTCCACGGTAACTTCAAACAAAGAAAAAATTGAAGAAGCAGATTAAGCAATAAACAGAGCTGTTATTTACTAATTTGCAGAATTATTAATCGGTTAATTGTTTCTACTGATATCACATTGCAAAATAAATATGCTTTTTGTGTCTCCGTATCCCTAGTTAAGTTAAATTATTTATTATAATTTATTAAGTATTCTAGATTTTCAATAAATAATTCTAGATTTTATATAAAAAATATAAATATTATATTATAAATTTAATTTCCGAAACTCGTTTTGGCGCCCCCTTAAGCTTGCGCTGCTGAACAGTATTTGTTTTCTAGTGATTTATTTATATAATGGACAATTCTATGAGTCTGCTCTGTGGTCGAATGCAACTTTCTGAATCCAAATTGGTATTGGGGTATATAAAAATATTTTAAGCAAAAGTTTCTCATAAATTTTTGAAAAAAATACAAAGTAAACTTATGGGTCTGTATGATTTCAGCATACATGTATATTTTCCTTTTTTCTGGACGACGATAATCCAGTTTTACATACGTTCGGAAATATTCTCAACCTCGAAATAGAATTAAATAAGATAGTAATAAATCTTATTGTATATGTGTAGACTCTTGCACATCAAATTATTAGATATTTTATAGAGATTTTAAACATATATATTAATTTTGTTAAAAAAAAATTAAGTTCCGTACCGGTCTAAAATGATCATTAGACACATGCACATTAAACTATCAGATATTTATAGAGATTTTGAACATGTGTATTAATTTTGTTACAATTTTTTTGGGTTCCGTACCAAGATTTTTAATTTCTAAAGTTCACTTATACGGTTCAAACAAATTTCAAAATTTCCAGAATTTTTTTTTCAAAATTTTCAAAATTTTCAAAAATATGCAAGATTTTATACTTTAAAAATGAATTTACATTTCAGTTTAAAAATGTGTATTTTTCATATACGTTATTGTAATCGTAAGAAATATATCCTCAGATGGATTCATCCAGCAACTCTTCTTAATGTAATTTTTTTCAAGTGTTTTGAGCGATATACATCGTCACTATATATTATATGAACGAATACATATATATAGTAATTATAATTATATCTTTGAAAATATTTAGAACAATCATTGATCAATATTTATTGGTTATGAATTTTTTTTGCTCGAATATTTAATTCTTATACGGGAAGTTCCAGCAATTTGCCTTAATGCTATATATATATAAATCTCGTGTCACGATGTTGGTTCGCGATGGACGCCCAAACTACTGGACTGATTTTAAATTTTATTGGCTCAACGTGTGCATATATATCCAACTTAGGTTATAGGAAATTTTGAAAAGTAAATTTAAAATATAAATATATAATTTTTATAAATTTCTAAAAAATTTGACAGAAAATTGCCAAAAAAAAAACAAAACACTAAAATAAATGTCAAAATTTATGGAAAACTCGAGAAAAAAAGATTTATGATTTTTGAAAAAAAAATTTGACAAATGACAAATGTCAAAATTTATGGAAAACTCGAGAAAAAAAGATTTATGATTTTGAAAAAAAAAATGACATTTAAACAAATTTAATTCAAAAACATATACATATATAGATATACCCAGCATCTATATCCAAATTAGATGAAATGCTATATTCAAAATCACAATTTATAGTTTTAAATCTAATTAAAAGTCAATGTTTATAAATTTGAAAAAATGTAGACATGAAAATCGTCAAATGTCATTTGTCAATATTTATGAAAATAATTATATAAATAGATTTACAATTTATATTTATTTAATTAGCTTACCAAATTATTTCGGATACCAAAACTTCATCAAAACCTTATAGATCAGAGATCACAATAAAAAAGCGACATATTGAATTTAAAATTAATCATAAACAAACATTTGATATTTCACAAAAAAAATGTTTAACGACTTCAATAAGAAACAAATAAATTAATTATTCCAAGTTATATTGCCGAACAAATTATAGATACAACACAATATTGTAAAATAAATATCATATATTAATTTTCGACCAAAAAGGAAATATTTTGACATTTACAAATATACTGCATATTGAATATATGAAATTGACATTCACTATTTTTCAATTAAATGAAAATGTAAAAAATCAAATATTTATATAAAAAATTGTATATTCAGATAAAGATACTGATTTGTTAATTTAGACTGAAACCTGATTTATTCATTAATTTAAAAAAAAAAGACAAACAAAATTAAAATAAACAAAACACCTGCATCATGCGTTGGAATTAATTATCGAAGTGTAAAGAAATTTGTGTAATTAAAATAAAATATTATTGAGTTGAGATAAATTTTGATTGCCATCGCAAACGTTAATCATACAGAAAATTGTAACCTCTTAAATGGAATAGTACAATCTGAAGGTATCATTGCAATCTGACAAAAACAAACTAGACAAACTAAATATTATATCCTATTATATTAAATTTCGATCCAAAAGAAAATATTTTGACAGTTATAAATGAAATGCAAATGTCAAAAATCAGATCTTTATGTAAAAAAATATTTATTTCCACAATATTCCTGTGTTGAATTTGCACTTTTTTATGAATTTAACAATCATATAATATATTCATTGATGACTTAAAATAATTATTAATTTATAAAAAATAAATATTGACGTATTTGACATGACAAAAGTATAATAAACAAAACGCTATGATGCGAGTGAATTAATTTTTGAAGTATGAAATGTCAAATAATTTTGAAAATTATAACAAGTTTTTGTCAGAAAGAATATATTTTATTACAAATTCATACCCATATCAAGCACCAAAGTAATAAATACTATTTATAAAATGACATATTATTTATAGACAATATGATTTTAATGCATATTTTAATTATATGTTTTATATAAATATCGAATAAATATATTTATGTTTCACTTGATTTCAATGAAAATAATTCAATGCCAAAATAAAAAGTATACATCTAAAATTAAAGTCTAAATATTACAATTTGGATAAATAATCATCCATTATTTTACAGTACGAAAATTGATAAAAAATTAATAAAAGTGCCAAAAATCAAACATTTTATAGATTTGGACTCGGATTTCTCAGAACTCTATCCATGTTAGTTTCAGGGATAGTATGAATATCAATTTGCAGTCGAAAATTTATATGATAAGTGCTTAAAACATTATAGATCACAATAAAAAAGCGACATATTGAATTTAACATTAATCATAAACAAAATTCTGACAGTTCAAAAAAAATTAATTTTTAACGACTTCAATAAGATACAAATAAATTAATTATTCCAAGTTATGTTATAGGCAATATTGGCAATCAAATTATAGATATAAATTATATCATATTATATTAAATTTCGAACCAAAAAGGAAATATTTTGGCATTTAAAAATTTAGTGCATATTGGATATATGAAATTGACATTCAATATTTTTAAATTAAATGCAAAAGTAAAAAAACTGATATTTATATAAAAATTATATATTTAGATAATGGTACTGCGATGATTCAGACTAAAATCTAATTTATTCATTGATTAAAAATATTTCACTATTTGACATAAATAAAATTAAAATAAACAAAGCACTATGATGCGTTCGAATTAATTATCAAAATGTAAAGAAATTTGTGTAATAAAAATATAACATTATTATTAATATATCATGTATATTATAAGAACTTCTGCAATGCGGCAAAATATTTATGATGGCAAAACAGCGTTTGCCGGGTCAGCTAGTATATATATATATATATATATATATATATATATATATATAATTGAGATAATGTAATAACGACAGGGTAGATCTCGTGATACATACGTTTTAAAGACATAACATGTTGTGCTTAAACCTATTATTAATTGTGGGATTAAATTTATATTAAAGCAATGATACTGAGTTGTGAACCATTTTATATAATAATTGGGTTCAAATAACTGGCATTGTGAAGATAATAACTATTTGGATATGATTTTAAAATCATTTAATAGCATTTGTTTTACATCTGGTCCTAATTTTCGATAATTTTATTGACGACTCCAAAGAAAAACCAAGATAGATCTTAAAACTCTGGTCTTTAGAGACAGAAATGTGAACTTACGTGTGCCTACAAAAATTTACTGACCCGTTCTTTGAAAATTACGTAGTAAGTGAAGATAATAACTATGTATTTGTATATGATTTTAAGTATTTAATAGCATTTGTTCTACATATGGTTCTAATTTTCGATAACTTTATTGACGAAAAGATAGATTTGAAAACCCTAGTCGTTATAGACAGAAATGTAAACTTTTGTGTGCCTACAAAAATTTACTCACCCGTTCTTTGAAAATTAGTGAATGTTAATTGGCAGCAAGAATTCTTATTCAAATATGAGAAAACTTTGCAGAAGTCATCACCTTCTTTTTTTCCAATTATGATTTTTTTATACTAAATATTAGATTAGATCTTTTGGGTTTAATTGCATTATGATTTGACATAAATAACTATATTAATACTAAATATTTTGTTTCTCAACCACACTTTCTGCGTTCACATTAATTATTGGAAGTCAAATTTGAAGACTTGTTTTTTAATTAATAAAAAGTCAAAGCTTTAGGTTGATTTTGTATACTCAATTAGAAGGATTTCAATTGTTATCGATTAGTCTAGAATGTCTGTATACTATATAAAGTTCTATGGAGCCATTTCTCCATACTTAAGTAGCAGATACAATTTACTTAAAATATTCATAACATATACATAATACTTTATTATAAAGATTTTAATTGTTATTGACTCTAGAAGATCTATAATGTAAAATATAAATAAAAATAATAATAATAAATAAAAATATAAATAAGCCATTACTATGTACCTAATACATTAGCAGCTTAATTTTGTTTCATAACATTCATAACCAATTTATAACATTATATTATGAGGATTTGAATTTTTATATATTCCAGAATATTTATGATATAGTGTACATATAAATAAATAAATATTTTTCAAAACATTCATGATCATTTGATACTCTATTCTATTCTTTTTTCTTTAAGGATTTCATTAGTTATTGCCTAGTGTAGAATAGTAATACATAAATAATTATGTATGAACCCATTACTTTGTAATAAAGTACCAGCTCAAATTCACTCAAAACATTTAAAACCATTTTCAAATTTAAAATCATTGGAATTGATTTTAATTTTTTCTTATTATTTTTTTTTCTAAGATGTTACCAATTGACTGAAGATTGAAAAACTTTATATAAAAATAAAATGCCTCTTATTAAAACTTCACATAATTATTATAAACATCGAATCTTACAAATGTGCGAATGTTGTCAAAAAGATTTTAATATTGACTAGTCCAGAAGATCTATTATAATGTGAAATAAAGTATCAACTCAACTTTTTCAAAACATTCATTTTTCAAATTTAAATTTAAAATTAAAATAGTTGACATTGATTTTGATTTTTTTTTCAACAAAAATTATCAATTAAATGAAGATTAAAATACTATATATAAAGACAAAATATTTCTGGTTAAAAATTTATCTAATTATTAAAGGAATCTAACAAATGTGCAAATGTTTACAAAAATATTTTAATAGTTTAAAAGATCTATGATCTAATCTCTAAAAACCTCTTACTTATCAAAAAATTTATCTAATTACTATTACAAACAATTCTAATAAATATGCGAATGTTGTGGAAAATATTTTAATCTTCACTAGTTCAGAAAATTTATAATCTAGTCTGGTGTATAAAGATTTATGGATCTATTATTAAGTAATAAAGTATAGCAGCTCAATTTTTCTCGAAACATACATAGCTATTTTCAAATTTAAATACGTTGGAAAGATATTGATTTGAAATTTTTCTTAGTATTTTCTAGCCCTTCCTTGGCATTTCTGCATCTTAAAATATAATTGTGGCCACTGTCAGATTAATTCTTATGATAAAATAATCTATCATAAATAAGGCGTAAAAGGAAAAATTTGAGAATAACAGCTCCTAGATCCAAAGTTTTGATTGGTGTTAAGAATAAATTTTTTTTTTCAAAAATCTTATTATATTTACTAAAAATTATAAAACTTATCTAAAGGAAAAATGCCATTTACTAAAAATTTTTGTAATCCTGATCATAAGCAAACTACTACTCTCTTCCCCTAAAATCATGTATAATAGAAGGTTCTTAGTCAGTTTCTTCATCTGTTGCTAGAAATATTTCTTCTGGAGTTCCGCAAGGTAGTGATCTTGGTTCGCCACAACATCCATTGCATCGAGACCTTAGTATTTTAACTGTTGAAGAAGAAATTAACCACTTATGCTCTTAGATACAAAAATCTGTTAAGTCAACATCCAAATCAATCGGCGTGTGACCTGTTCAAGCCTTTACAACCTAAGCGACTTAAAAAAGAAGCTGTAATGAATTATCACATGACATCACCTGAAAATTTAACACTATAACAACAGCAGGTGCTATCATCGGTTAGTTATCCTTCGCACGCCATGAAATTAAATTGTCTACAATTGTCTGGATAAACTTATTGTATAGTTTGCTATGTTAAATAAAATTTAAAATAATAAGAGATTTTTTACAGTTAGAAAGATTTAAAAAAAATATGTCAAAAGAAATTACTCTTTTCAACAAAATCAAAATTGTTTCTGCAGATAAAACGTGTCTATATTTAAAATTTCATGAAATATAGTTACAAAATTTTTACTACCCGGACACTGCTAATACGGAACACAAGGGTGATGTGAAGGAATGGGTTGTAAGTTTTCTAAGTATTCAGAAATCCCTTGGCGCCACGCACGTAAATCTTCTTGTTGATGTATTCGACAGGGAATATGAAAGAATTCAAAGCATAGCAGACCACTGAAACAGGACATGACTTAAATCCTTTGCAAGTTCCACAACAGATTATGTAAACGTATTCGACATGTAGATAACTGATAAATTTTGTTACATATTGAAACAAAAGAGAATAACATACCACACAAAAATGGTAAAAAAGATAGTGTTCCAAGGACAGTTGATGCAACTTATATTATTATATAATATATGTTAATTCTGGCCATTTCTATAAACGCACATTGTCCTTTACTTATCAATTAATTGTAATTACACTCTCTATTACATTATTTGACTCTACCTATACACGCATGGTCTCTCACTATATCTCCATATTAACTGCTCCTGCCACTATACATTCATTCTTATTTTATTATTCTCATATATACATTAGCCATTCATTTATAGCTAATATATATTAGTTTTTATCTTCCAATAGAAAAAATCGTTTTAGCTAAAAAATTCTCTTATTTTGTGTGTCTGAATCGAATGAGACCAAATTTGGGAAAAGCATATTTGTGTGTGTATGTGAGCCGATTTTTTATTCGTTGTCGATGTTTTTTAATAAACGACTGGACCTATTTCAAAAATTTAAAAGCTGTTTGATGTAACTCGATAAGGACTAGCGTTTGTTAGTATTGGGTGACAATCAGCCAAGCGGTTTCTCTGTTAATAGCAGAAAAAAATACATTTATTTATAATCATCAAGTAATTTACCATTTTACAATCCCGATCAAACGCGCCAACTTTTGATGAAACTTCAGTACATTTTTCTTTAGAAGGGCTTCTCAAAGTCGACTGATTTTGAAAATTTTAAATTCATAGTTCAATAAAATATCTCAATTTTTGAAATTTTGAGGGACGTGTGTTATTTTTTTCCTTTGTGGTACTAGAAATGTTATTCACGGTTACGGTTTCAAAGTGTAAAGAACCAAATTAATAAAAGTTAACCACAATCAAATTAGTGGTGTATGCAGGGCTTCTTCAACTTTTTTATATAGCGACCCCCTTCAAGCTTAGGAAATTTTAAACGACCCCCTCCTCCAAATAATAAAATATATATTAACCGTTATCGCACTATTTTACAATATAAATAAATTAAGGATTGAAGAATATGTACCCATTCATGTTATATATAATTGGAAACGTTGACATAAAACTATATATATATATATATATATATATTTATTTATTTATTTATTTATTTATTCAATAGAAAAAATAAACTTTTGCAACAAATTCTTTATAAGAAAACATAAAACTATATCTACATATTCAATAGAAAAAATAAAATGTTGTAACATTTTTTTAATGAAAACCTATTATTAACTTCAAACAATATTAATGTGATGAATGTGATTGTTTATTTTTACACAAATAATTAAATCTAGGCTCAATTTAAGTTAGTGCAGATTGTAATAAATTTTCAACGTATATTAAAGTTGAACGGTATTTTGATTTTATGTAAGTTAATGTAGAAGAGGCTGATTCACATAAATATGTTGCACAAAATGGCAGTAATTTGTTTATTGCTATTTCCGATAGTAGGGAATATTCTGATCTGATTTCAATCCAAAATTCATGCACATACACTTGAAAAAATCTGAGTCACAATATCACTTGTTAATTTGGTAAATTCTTCTTGTGCTTTTAAGTTTGAAAATCTTCCATTTCAATTGAAAATGAATTGCAAATCCATTGTTGTGTATCGATATCATTGAGAAAATACCTATGCATGTAAACTTCCATATTCTTTAAATGATTAACTATAATTTTTGTTATAGGAATATCTTTTTTCAAAATATTGTTACTATTTATATACTCGTCAGTAAATGGAAACATTTCGAGCGATCCACTTTCTACTCTGTTTTTTCCATATAAGAATTATTTTAACAAAGGCCTCAAGTTTATTTTTTAACATAAACTTATTAACGCAGACTCCCTGCATTGATAAATTCATATCATTGATTTTATCAAAAATATTGGCCAAATAGCATAGTTTGAGAAGCCATATATTATCGTGAAAATAGTCGGCCTAATAATACTAATTTTAAAATTTTGTTTATAATGATTGAAAAGTATCAGATCTTTGCGACCCCTGTCTAGTAGCCTCGCGACCCCCCTGGGGGTCGCGATCCCCACTTTAAGAAGCCCTGGTGTATGGTATCGTGCCTTAAGGCAAATTGCTGCAACTACTTGAAATATTTGAAGAATAATAATTGTTTCCAAATAGAGTATTTTTAATACTGTAGCTTTTATTATTCTTATTTTATAAATAAAAAATAGGAGCTTATGAATTGGATGACGACGTTTATATATGTTTACAGAAAAGTAAATAAACAAAACTTAATCGGATTTAATGTCTAATATTTCTAAGAAATATGTTAACTAAATTGCAAAGATAAAATTATTTATTTGAAGTATATAAGTGAGCTTTAGAATTTTAGATACAATCAGAACTATAATTATAATTATTTTCCATATTAAAAAAAATTGGTTGGAAATTTAAAAAAAGTCTATAAAAGCAATCGTTTCGCTAACACAAGAAGAAAGCTTTTTGAATCATTTAGATCGGATGCTTAGTTCTTTCTAAAACTGCCTAACCTCTGAAACGTAAAGATATTTTCAATTTATATGTTTGAACGATTACAATAACTTATCCTACGGGATGTTAATAATGATTATAATTTAGCAAAGCCCTAGGTTGCAATTAAAAGCTCATAATTTTTCAAACAATGTGAGATATATTTTGTTAAATTTTGTTCCAAAGTTTAAAGAATAAAAATAAAAATAGCAAACCACAATAATCAAATAATGGCTATAATTTTATCAAAGCTCTAGGTTGGACTTGAAAATTCATAATTTCCAAACATTTTGAGGACATCAAATTTTTTTCAGGGCAGTTGAGGTCAATACTATCACCCCGTTTTCGCTTGATGTTAAGGTTTGGGACACCTGTACATTAATAAATAAATTAAACTAGTGAGCGCATGGCATCGTTCCTTAAGGCAAATTGCTGAAACTTCCCGTACTTAAAATCATTTTTTTTATAAGAAAATCAACATTTTTGAAAAAAATTTACTTTGAAAAAATTAGATTTATTATTATTTTAGAATTTTTTTTCAAAGCAATCGTACTGCTTTAACTGCATAAAGACGAAATATCGAAGCGCGTAAGCGCCGCGTCGCTGTCTAACGGATAAACATTGGTACGAAACCCATAGGAATGTAAACAAAATGTTTTTTGAAGTATTAAAATCGGACGCTCCGTTCTCTTAAAAACTTTTTGGCACTTTTTGCCCCGTATCTTCGAAACGGCTAGACCTGCCTATGCCAAAAACTAATCAGCACGTCTCCTTATCAACAGCAATCGAATGTTTTTTTGAATAATTGGAATCGGTTGAACCATGTTCCCGAAATCGTCGACGAAAATTTGTATCCGCACACACACACATACATCCATTTTTTCTAAGGTATGCCAAAATGTTCAGAAACCTCTGAAACATAGATATATAAAAAATTTCATTTTCGATTTTTTTGCGATTACTATAACTTACACTACGGGAAGTTCTCGTAGTTACATAACTACAAACTTTGCGTATAAAATTTAATTATACGTTACGTTGATAAATAGCCGCATTATTAGTTTTGAAATAGCTATAAATTAGTAAAATTCTTGTTCGGATTGTACATGTATTCGACGTCAAAGTCACATTGATCTGTGTTCGGAAGTCATCTCAGCTCGTCCGTTCTCATCTCCTGCCAATTGTCTTTCTTCGCTACTCATTCGCCTTCTCGAGAAGCGGACCAGCCAGCTTCATCCCTCGAGACATAGACGGAAAGCTTTTGTAGTTCACGCTACTATGAATATGGATTACTTATAAACACATTCAGAGCTGGAATGGAAATTTTGTTTGCAACGAAGTTTTTCTGCATTTTATTTGAGTTACTTAAAATGATTTGCAGGCAATGCCAAAACTTCAGATTAAAATATTTTGTCAACATTTTCACTCTATTTAGTAAAAATTATAATAGAAAATTGTAATAGTCATTTTATGATTTCTGTTAAATTATAGTTATTTTATTAAGAAATTTCAATATTATTCATAACTTATGTAGGGTAAAGCTGGGCTTGAAGGTCCGTCGGAAAAAGTTCTAGCACCGGTATCTCAAAAACAAGTAGTCTTAAGAATTTTTTACCAACAATATTTGAAGTAGAAGAAAAAATATGTATAACCAGCCATCACCTTGATTCCTACGACGTTAATGCTACCGGGTAATATATGGTAATGTTTGAAAATCTGTAACAAAAGTATTTTCTTTTGTCGTTAGTTTTTTGGTTGTGAGCACTATTGTTCAGTTTACGAAACCCTAATATAATTTTTAAGTATAGTCGTGCCGAAGGTCGTTAACGCGTTGACTTTATATGGACAGGGTCGCGCGTTCGATTCCCCGCCCTGGCAATTTGACATCGGGCAGCGCGATGTCCATTTTCAATTGAAAATATAGATCAAAATATGTTTTCAATTGAAAATAAGCCCATCTCGGGCACTGCGGCGTGAAATGGCAATGGGAAATCTCTCACACTATTCTTCCCTGAATCGAGTTGGAGTTTTAACTCAGCGCACGGACCTGCTCTAGGGCAGAACACCCATTATTTATTTATATTCATGACTTAAGTCAAATGGATTTTTTTCCAAAAGTTTTTGATATTAAAACGTTATCTTTTGCAACTTCTTTACTACTATTGTTTCTTGTATGATGAGATGGAACTCTAAGAACGGTCTCATGTAATGTCTAATATTTCTTGCAAGACATTCGGACCACTTTGCATGTTCGGTTTACCATTACCTACATGATCATTAATATATTAAAAACAAGTATTGCACGTCAGATGTATTTATCTTGTGTTGAACAAATACCTTTTTATATCTTCATGGATAATTTCTTGTAGCAATACCATTATGTGATTGGTGAGTTTTTCAAGAATAGGGGCATGCTGGCAGCTGATGTCGATCAAGACGTTATCATTATAGGCGTCTGTCTTCAACGTTACCAATTAAGTAGCAACTGCTGGATTTTTGTCAATTACGATACGATGTAATAATAGTCAGTAAATATTTTTATATCCAATACAAAACCTAAGTGAGAACACGCGAAATAGCTATTCAAGATGATTGCACCTAGTGAGTCTACTAACTACGTGCTTATATGTATGACTTGAATACCAATTTTCATCCAAATAATTTGTGCTCAAAAGAACTTAGTTTAAGATTTACTAACCATTTTATAAATTGAAAAATATAGTATACTTGATTCGGAACTTCCAATTTTAAGAAAAATATATTTGATAATTATATAAAAATGATTTTTATTTATAATATGAATTTATAAAGGTCAAAGGTTCCATACTGAAATTCATAAACCATGCAACGCACAACATTTTTGGTATATTAGTATTTTTATTTTTATTTTTATTTATTTTTATTGGCCTCGCTTACTCGAGCATTTAGCCACCTACAACATATTTTAATTTCATTACAATATTTCAATTTCAATACAATCTTCATGTTCATACTATTTTTCTTATATAAATCCTATTCTTCTTCCTATTTATTCTATCCTATTCTATGTACTCATCAACGTAACTTCATTCTTCTTTTTCTTCTTTATTATCTATCATTATATCTTCTATCTTCTTACGTCTTCATTACTTCTATTTTTAGAAGAAAAAATTTTTAGATTTAGAAATTTGAAATTGCTACCTATGTCTTCAATGCGAATGTTTTATTGATTTTAAAAAAATATATTTTCTGATGCACATCTTGAAATTTAGCAAAACTTGTAGTAATATATGCAAAAAATTAAAAATGTTTCTCAAAGTTGAATATTTTATTTTCATATCAAATATTCATTGATATGGATATTATAATGTTTTTTCTGCTGTTTCTAAACTGTCGAAATTATTGGTTTCTCATAAAACTTAGAAATCCACAAAAAATACGCAAATATATAATCGATTACATATAAACATACAATTTTTTTATTAGGAACGCTTAAATGATCAAATGTCAAGACTAAATCTTCTTATATATAAAAATGAATCTCAAAATGTGTTGGTAAGCGCATAACGCCTGGACCAATTTGGCCAATTCTTTATTAAAAATGTTCGTTTATGTCCAAGGATGGTTCTTACTGCGAGAAAAAATCGAATAACTGCCAAGAAAACCCTAAAAATTAATAAATTCAAGCACTCACAGTATACTCCTTCTAAACGATCATTCGGATTTTGATAAATCTTTCTGAAGTTTGTTAAGGAAAATTTCTAGGGTGTATGTGATTATGAAGTACTGGGATGTATGTCCAATATTGCAGAAAAAATGTTATAAACGACATGTCATAGTTTGTTTCAATTTACTTATGAACCTAGATAATATTAGAATATGTATAATAAATTTACGATTATGAATAAGAAAAATGAAATGTCTATATTATTATTGCCAAAAAGCAGCTGAGACGTGCCAGAAATTAAAATAATATAAAATACAGTATATGCATGGCAGATTGAATGATACACATATGAACAGGATATTACAAATTAATTCACTTAAAATATGAAATTAACTATTAATCAGGACCGGTCCTACCTTTAATCCGATGCATGCAAAAAATAAAGTAAAGATGAATCATATAATTCGGCCCTCTCTATATCGATTAGGAGAAGTTTAAGATACAATTTTGGATATTTTAAATAATAAAAAAATAAATTGATTTGATCCAACATGAAGTACCAGTGTTATGTTATGGTTATGGTTATGTTATACCGTTTAAAAGACTTCCATTTCCAATATAGGGAATTGAGACTCATCATTTTATTTAAAGCAGTTCTTAATTTAACATTGCTCATATTATAAATGTTTATGCATTTTGGCGTGAAGAGTAATTTAAAAAACAATAATTACTATTTTCAGGTAAACGGTAAATATTAGTATATTATATTAAAAAATTGTAGACATGGGTACAGGACAACGTCTGTCGGGTCATCTAGTATATAATAAAAATCATTTTGGCAGTAGGGGGACACTAGATACGATTGTGCCACTTTTTTGATCAGCAATAATTTTGTTACCAATTAGCTGCGAGAAAAGTAAATTATATGGTAATTTGAACATTTGTCTAATGGAAATACTGAAATAATAAACTACTGAAATACTGTTCTTAAATACGATGAATTAGTCTTAAATCAAATTATACAACAAAAAGGCTAACACCCGTTTCTGGGAGTGTGCACAGAAACGTCAAACTAGCAGATTGAGAATTGGATTAAAACTTATAAAAGTTAAATTCCATTTTTTGTAGATTAATGCGGATTATCCACATGGATACAGAAGTCATATTTATATATTAAATTTGTTCATCTTTGTTTTCACAACGTTTGTTAAAGTTTCTATAATTTGCTCTAAGACTGAAATAAATGCTTTTTTACTAAGATACATTACTAATTTTTTTCTAAAATTTGGAAGTGTGAATACGCACAGATATCGCATGTTGAACAGAATTAAAAGTCATTTTCAAAATAGTCGCTTTGCTGTGTATCATGATAAGATTCAGTGCATATGTATCATAAAGTGGTAGTTTATATAGTAGCTTTGCACTTGTCTGGCACACATAGATGAAGAACTAATATCACATTTGAATTTGAATTCCAATTTCCCATCACAAAGCGCGCATAAAGATACAGAACAAAATGCACTAATCACCACGCGCGCGTTCTCTTAATAATAAGTACTCGCCTGAGTATTGACCAGTGGCGTACGAGGCTAGTTTATATAGAACATCTTAAATATTTATAGTTGTCTGCCGGAATTCATATTCATCATATGATTTTTTAAACCTATTTTGTTATTCATAGGTAGATACTATTTTCAAATTCTTTATTTCCCTGAGAAAGCACCCTTTAGTTCTCCGTATTTTATATGTTCATTTCGTTTCCGCAATTCTTTCAGTGTTTTGGATTTGGTATTTATTTATTATTTCTATTTATGTAAATTAGTTAATTAAGTTATTGTTACATGCGCAATTTAAAACAAGTGTTGTTTGCGCCGCACCTGTTAAAGATGTTAAAGGTTTGTTTTTCTACTCGAACAACACGTTTCAAATTTATGCAATCGGGCAATTCTGACCCATAAAAAGGCCGATGCAGGCAATAGTTTGATTCGAGTCAATTCATTCCGTGGTTTTCATTCATTCGGTTCAATTCATTAATTTCAGTTACTTCCAATCAGTACATTCAGTTCCTTTCAGTGTTTGCTATCAGTTCAATGTTATCAGTGGTTTAAATTTCTATTGTGTGTCAAGTCAACCAGTTATTTTTTTGTTATCAGTGTTTTCGAATTTCTTTCAACATTTCTAACCGACTACGCTGATGTGGATCCAATCAAGTAGCTGCCGGCTTGGACTTCCAAACAGATAACATTTTCATGCAATATTAATATTAGTTCTTATTTCTGTTTTTGTTTATATAAAATTTATATAGAATATATTTTAGTTTATTATTCATTACGGCTTAAGAAGAACTTTATTTTCATTTTATATATTAAATTTTCAATTGGTTTTTGTTTTCTGAATACATTTAATTTTTTTATTATTCCTCGGAGTATAAAATACTTTGAAAGGGGTTGAGAAACCCCCCAACATCAACAAGTGTGTTAAAGTAGAAAAAAGAAAATATAGACATCACTCCGTGGAGAGGGTCATTTGAGGCCGCTCAGCTAGCATCAGTCTTCTTAGAGGATTTGATCAATGAAGATACAAGTTGGTTGTTAGTGACACTCAATTTTTCTGTAGGAGATCGAGTTTCTGTCTTTGATGAAGTCTTTAACGCATGGAATACCTAAGTCGTACGTATGGTTTGTTTTATATCACGGTGTATTAACTACAGATCTTAGTATTTTGTTTTGGCGTCTTTGCATCATTACAATGTACTTTGTTGTGCAGGCAGCTTTGAATGCCTATGAGCCTATTGATAGAGTTTTGAGCTTGATTTGCTCGTTTTTCGCTTCATGAGTTACTTATAGGTTAATTTGCAGTCCAAATGCATTCCCAGGTATTAAACAACCTTAGTTTGGGGTGTTATTTTTTATTAAAGTCACTTGCCGGTAGTTTTTTTTCTTAATAGTCAGACCTGCACTATTGTAGGCAAAAGTACAATAAGTAGAGTCACTAGATGCTGAAAAGTTACTTGTTTGTGGGAGATGGAGAAATGGTCTTAAAACACTGCCTTGGGAAACACATGAATTCAACAGTTTTGGTTCGGTAGATTCTTGGCCAAAAAACACTAAAGGCAAGTTTTATGGCAAGTTAATAATAAATACAAAATTCGGATTCTTCTGGTTGAAGGTTAATTTTTTTTCTGACATTTTGTAGTCTGAAAATTTTTAGATATTTTTGAATCAATTTCAAGTAATATAACATAATTTAAATTATTATTAACTTTGAATAATAATGTGTATAAAATTTTAATCTTAAATTGTATTTAAATGAAAGTTCAATTTGATTTGAAGTTAACTAAATATTTTAAATTTCCCGTAGGGTAAGTTATTGTAATCGTCCAAAAATCGAAATTGAATTTGTTTACATTTCTTCACGTTTTGAAGGTTTCTGAACATTTTGGCATACCTTAAAAAAAATGGATGTGCGTGGTTGAATGTGTTTATGTATGTATGGGTACAATTTTTTGTCCACGTTTTCGGGAGCACGGATCAACCGATTTGAATGGTTCAAAAAACATTCGATTCCTATTTATAGGTAGATGTGCTGATTAGTTTTTGGCAAAGTCAGGTCCAGCCGTTTCGGAGATACGGAGCAAAGAGTGCAGAAAATAGAAATCGAGTTTTTGAGAGATCGGAGCATCCGATGTGAATGATCCAAAAAACAGTCAATTTGTAATGATGGGGAGAAGTGGTGAATAGTTTTTGGCAAAAGCAGGTCCAGCCGTTTTAGCGCCTTCGGTTTATTGCTCCATTTTCAGAGCCAAACTGTTTCACGAAGATTTTCTTTTTACAGTTTTTCTTAATTTTTCAATACCACAAATCAATTTTCAAATTTGTTCGCCTACAAATTTTTATAAACTTTATTAACTTCTCGTAAGATATTTATACGGTAATCGCAAAAAAAAAATATTTCTACATTTCAAAGCCATCTGAGCATTTTGGCATAACTTAAAATAAAAAAATAGACGTGTTAGGTTTGTTTGCGTGCATGTGTATGTGCGTGTGTGTATATCTGTATGTCCGGATACAATTTTTTGTTGAACATCTCGAAAGCACGTTAAAAAATATTTGATTCCAATTGATGGGGAGACCTGCTGATTAGTTTTTGGCAAACGGCAAAGACAGATCCAGCCATTTTGAAGATACAGGACAAAGAGTGCAATAAATGGCAAATCAGCACTTGGGTAAACGAGTTTTATTTTGGGTTTGTGGGAGTAGTAATGTATATGATAGTATAAACTTCGCTTGTATAAAAATATATAAAATTTGTTGATTATAAAAATTGATGATATAAAAATATGACAAGTTCAATTGTTTTTCTCTCTCGTGACTAGCCTGCTTGATCCCCACACACTCCCTGCCCTGTGTTGACCTCACAGTTTAAAAAAATAATACAGGTAAACACGTTATAAAAATATGGCGGGAAAGCAGATTATAGCAGTATCGTGGTCAATTAGTAATTCCAATGTTTAATTATATATGTACCCATGTCTGCAGTCCTTACTGTGATTCGGTAAATACAGGCTAACAAAAACTTCAAATTTTTTTTTTGTATAATTTATTTTTGTTAATCAAGACTTTAATGTCTTATTTACAAAATTGATATGTGCAAAAAAATATAAAAAATACAATAAATTGAATATAAATTAAAAAAAAAACAGTAATACAAAAATAATAACAAAAATGAACTATGACGTGATGATGTATGCAGTTACTAAGTCAGGGCGCGTGCAGACATTGGGTTAGGTGTTTGGTAGATCGGAAGGCTATTTCTTGCTTAATCTTCAAAAACTTCAAAGTGAACACCATATAATAGGCAATATTAGAATATAATACATTCATATTTTGGTAGCACCAAATTAAAAACAAATGAATTTTACACAAGCATTTTTGGCAAATTTTACAAAAAGAAAATTTGGTAAAATAGTATTACCTACGCCACTGTCATTCGATATCGCATGTCCCGTCGAGTCGGCCGCTAGGCTTCTATTATACCCCGCGGCCCGCGCCCGGGGAGCGGATGATCGCTGCTGCTGGGCGGACTTCTACCGCGCGTTCGTTCATGTTACCGATTCCTCTTCTTTTTTCGACTCTTCCTTGTCTTACCGTTTTTGCTGTTGTGTTGTTGTTTCTTCTGGTCAACATCTTCTGCTCTCTCCATGCGATACTTACTTATAGGGGAAATAGAGGCTAGTTGTAACAGTTTTTTTTTTTAAATTAATATATCTTGAAATGTACTGATTGTATTTCTATGAAATAGAGATGGCTAGTTGCTCTAACTATTCCTCTGCCAAATCAAGTAAAAGAATATCCATAAATGTTGTTCATTATTAATCAAATTTAAACAAAATGCGGTGTTACAACTTACTTAGAGTTTGGGGCTAGTTGTAGCATCTACCGGAGCAAGTAGTAACGACAAAAAGACGACAATAATGTTTTTGATAATTCATTATCTACTTATTTTAAAAATGTTTTTATTTTTTTTTATTTCATTAAATTATAACAATCAGAGTCAGAATGATTCTATGAGTTACAGAGCTGATATACGAAGGAAACTATAATTAAAATAATATATGAAAGTAAAAATAAAAATAATAGTAATTATAACTCATAACAATAAGGTAGAATTATAATATAAACTAAATAATCCGTGAAACTGTTCCAATGAACAGCACACTATGTTATGTCAAATCCAAAGGAATTTTTCTCTTCAACCTTCTAGTAGACGGAGTCATAAGTAGAGGTGCTTTGGATGGTTTTCTAGCTTGGAGTGATGGATTGAACTTTTGCTGCTAATTACATCCTTAATAAAAGGAATATTGAGGTTGTCATGGATAACTTTATTACTTACATACCAAGGTGCGTCGGTGATCTGCCTTAAGATTTTGGATTGCATTCGTTGCATTAAAACAATGTTGAACATGCTGGCGCCACCCCAAAGCTCTATACCGTAGGTCCAGATGGGCTTTATTACAGATTTATATATCAATAACTTGTTGTCAAGCGATAGGATTGATTTGCGCTTTATTAGCCAATTTAGGTCTGCAATCTTCTGTTTGATTTGTTTTATTCTGGCAATAATGGTTTTAAAAATATTGATTTGTTTCTAAGTAATTCTTTTCGTACATCAACGCAAACTATAATTAATGCAAATAAAATATATAATGTCTCTTGCAATATAAATTTTATCAATAATCAACGTAAACACGACTGCCAAATAATATCTTTCGAATAGTTTTGGAATTTTTAAAATCGATTTACAATTTTTGACTAAAACGTGGACGGAAAATTTTTCACTTTTCTATTAATTACAAAAAAACATCTATCAGCCGATCTATCAAAAATCTAACCGACGCAAGTGTTTATCAAGTTTTATTCAATAGTATTTAACTTTTTAAAATCGACTTAACCGTTTTTGAGAAAACGTCGATGTAACGTCTAATTTTAACAAACGTCAAAAAACGCTAGTTTTCAAACTTTGATGAATTTTTAACATTAAACTATTTGTTGTAGCGCCTTAATATTTTAGTATGATCTAGAACAGGCATCGGCAACCTACGGCACGCGTGCCAGGCTTGGCACGCGATGGGGTTTTGAATGGCACTCTATAAAGTAATGAGGAAAATCGGAAATATCGAGTGATTTTTAAATAAGAGAAAATGTTTAATTATAATTAATTTTCGAACGTAACTCGCTTTGAAGCTTATGTGCCTATATTTTCCTTCCTCATAAAACCAGATTTAATAGATCCATCAATAATACCGTTTGATTTGTTGACTTTCGAATGGATTAATGTTGATAATTTTGAAATGGAAATTATCGAACTAATATCTTCAGAATTATGGAAAACAAAATTGAAGGAATTACAAAAAAAAAACTGAAAGATGACTCTATGGAAAAATCGACAGCCATATTATATTGTTAAATGACATTACCGGAAAAGATTTAATTGTTTAAAGAAAATTGTATGCGCTCTCCTTTCAGCTTTTGGTTCCACATATCTCTGTGAACAAATTTTTTCTCACATGAAACATATTTTGAGTTCACAAAAAAATCGTTTTACAACTAAACATTCAGAATCTTGTGTGAAACTAAAAGTTACAAATTATACCCCGGATCTTGCAATGTTAAGGAAAAGGCACAAGGTTCGCATTAAAGTTGTTTAGTTTATATTCAGTGGCGGATTAAGCTTTCTGCCGCCCTAGGCCCTATCTGATCTTTTTAATAAACAATTTTTTACTTTTTTTAATTAAACTATAATTTTATTCTAAATTACTTAAATACAACTTTTAACTTTCCGTAAAGTACTCGTAAATTATAGCAATCGCAAAAGATCGAAAATAATTTTTTTGCATATTTTCACGTTTCAGACATTTCTGAACATTTTGGCATACCTTAAAAAAATTGATGTGTGTGTATGTATGTATGTTTCATTCTCATAGATAAGAAAGTTCTGATTAGTTTTTGGCTAAGACGGGTTTAGCCGTTTGGAAAATACAGAACAAAAGTGCAAAAATTGCAATTCAGTTTTTGAAAGAACCGAGAGGCTGGTTTCCGAATAATTCAAAAAAAAAATTACTTGTACTGAAGGAATGAATAATTACCTAAATTTTTGGGAAGCAGGTTTAACGGTCGACCGATCTTTTTTTTGTAATTAGTAAAAGAGAGAAAAAATTCGTCAAAGTTTTAGCCCACAATTTTAAGTCGATTTTAAAAATTCAAAAACCATTCGAAAAATCTGGGTTGGAAATCGTATTCATTAGTTTTTGGTAAAAACTTGCCGGACTGATTAGGTTTGCGGGACGATCGGTCGAGCCGGTTGTTTGAAATTAGCATAAAAAAGCAAAAATATTACGTTTTTGGAATAAAGCCAGAAACCGATTTTTAAAATTGAAAAAAGATTTCTGAAAGATATCAATTAGGAGTCAAAATATTTGACTATTTTAAAAATTCATCAAAGTTTGATAAAACTTTATAATCAAAATTTGTGTTAAAAGGCGCTTTTGTGATGCGATAAATCAAAATTTAATTTTCAAAAACGCCTGAACTGATTTCACAAATTAAAAAGACATTGGACTAAACTCGATAAATAGAACCGAGATATTCAAAAATTTCGAGTTTTTTTTAAATTCTAAAGTAATTCGATTATTTGAAAATTTTAGATATTTTAATTTTCTCAAAATTTTGAAACCAGTGGACTTGCCGTTTCGGAAAACTAATCATTTCTTCATATCACTAAAATACCACAAACAAAATATTTTTTGAGTCATTCCAATCGGATGATCTGTACTCTCAAAACTTTCATGACCACTTTTGCACCTTCTGCGCTCTGTATCTCCAAAAATGCTAAACCTGCCTTTGGCATAAACAGTACGCCTCTCAGTCAAAGCCAAGTGAATATTTTTTGAATCATTCATGGTGACTGATCCTTGCAAAGGACAATTAAACAATCTAAGAAGTAAACTTTGAAAATTAAAAATCTTGGTACGGAATGATTCAAAATAATGAAGACAAAATTTGTAATAATTAATAATTTTTTTTATAAAAAATCTAATAATTTGATGTCAATGATCATTTTTTATCACCAAATGACACCTTTTTGGGTCACCAAAAACGCTGACCATGCTCTCGCAAAATTTTCGATAGTTCTTATTTCGTCATTCAAGTTAAAAGTGTCTTGAATTATTCAAATAGGACGCTCCGTTTTTGAAAAATTGAATTAGCACTTTTTTCACTCTTTGCTCCCTATTACGAAATGGATGGAACTGTCTTTGCAAAAAACTAATCAGCACGTCTTCCCGAATGCCAATTGGCAAAAAATTGTAACCGCATAAACACATGCATACATCTATTTTTTCTAAGGCATGTCAAAATGTTCAGGAGAACTTGAAGCGTAGAGTTATATAAACAATTTTATTTATGATTTTTTAGGATTAATATAACTCAGCCTTCCTGAAGTTGAAAAAAAAGCCAATTGGAGGAAGCATACCAAATTGTCAGATATTTTAGTTTAAGATTTAATTTTATACTACAGGCATATTTAAAAAAATATATTTTTGCATACAAAAAAAAATGACATAAATTAATTAACAACAATGAATATATTGTGTTATTTCGCCATTGTTTGATTTAATACCGAAAATAAAACTAGAAACAATCGAACAGTTTTTAAAGCGTTTTAATTATAAGATTCACCTGAACAAAATTACAATAAAATCTTATCAGTTTGATAATTATTATATTAAATATGATACATCAAGAAAATATCAATGAGGCACCCACGAATATTAAATTTGATTAGAAAACGCATTACGTTTTATTTCATCGAAAATGATCTCTGAATTTACAAAAAAAAATTTCAGGATCTATCCTTAAAATGAATTGTCGTGTCATTTCATCGAGTTTAAAATATTTACATTTTAAAAAACTTGCCGCCCCCTAAATTATGCCGCCCCAGGCCCGGGCCTAACGGGCCTATGGGGTAATCCAGCACTGTTTATATTAGAAAAAAAATGTTTAAAAGATAAATTTGGTTATAATTCTTCTCCCCTAGAACCTAACTATATATTTCAAAATTAAGGTGGCACTCTAAATCATATTGGTAGAGTGGCTTGGCACACTACAGTTAAAAGCTTGCCGACCCCTGATCTAGAAGACCATGATATCTATCGCAAAAAAAATCATGCAAATCGTCAAAAAAACATTCAACAGTTACTTACAAGAGCACGTGCCAGCGAATCTTTACCAAAAACTGATCAGGTCGATTCCCAATCAATATATTTCAAACGGTTTTTGAATTTTTAAAATCCATTTAGAATTGTGGGCTAAAACGTAAACGAATTTTTCTTCACTTTTCTGCGATTTGCAAAGAAACGGCTCGGCCGATCGTTGCACAAAACTGATAAACGATAGTCCTCATCGGGATACATTGAATGGCTCTTAAATTTTTGAAATCGGTCAGCCGTTTATGAGAAAACGTCGATTTACGGTAAACACACACATACACACATACTTTTTCCAAATTTGGTCTCTTTCGATTCAAAATGGCTTGAAACGTACAGAAAACATAAAATAAGCGAATCGAATTTTTTGATGAAAACATAAACTTCTTCTTCTAAACATAACTTTCGGGAAGTTAATAAAAGCTATAATGTCTCCTGTCACACAATTTACATGTGCTTACATCTTACAAACTATATATTCTCCTCAATTTTCTTCACTTGAATCTGTATATAATTTTTGTGTTAATAATTAGATTGTTTCAACTAACCCGGAGTGTTATTTTTTCCTTTATTCAAGATAACTATTCATACACTTTAGCAATCACAAAAGTTGTTACACATTATCAAAGATTAGTTAATTAAGCAAATTAAGATGTAGAAAATTTGGAATTTGTCGATAATAATAACAACGCAAACTGAAATTTTATGATGGGGACCTCCACAGTTTTGTTTATTGCGTCGGCCTGCGGGGCAGTAGCTATGACAATATTATGACAGGAAGATTTACACGTCCAAAAGAGATTAAAATTTTTTTTTTTATATTGTTTAAGATGCTATTGGAAAACGCCTGTTACAGATAGCTCCAAGTTCCCCTACTTCCCTTACAATGGTCACTGTGTATAGTTCTATGTCATAATATTTGTATCGTGCGTTTTAATGTTGCGCTTAGTGTGCGTTTTGTGTTTTTTCTCGGCGTTCGTGTTTTTTTCAGTCCTTGGCTACAACCCGTTTGTGTACCAGCAAAGATGAGGCTGGATCGTTTAATGAAGGATTACCGTCGTCTGGACTGATGCGTTCGCGTAATGCTTTCTCAGGATACTGCCCTTTCTCAAATTATTTTTGGGCACATTTAAATGAATAATAATAACGCTTGCTTGGTAATTTAATATATTATTATGGTAAACAAGTTTAAACGCATTCATTGTTATGAATGATTCTAAGAAATATCTCATTTTATATTTTAATATGCAATGCGGAACTTGCGTGCATTATCATCCTTATGTTGTTTTATATTTTAATAAAATGCTAATAAAATGATGAGTGGTGATAGAAAAATGAATTATCTTAAGAATGCGTATTTTGAATTGGTGAGTTGAGTTTGAAATCATCATATGAGTTTTATGACTTCTAAACGAAATAACTAATAAACATGCAATTGTTAATTTGTTAATCTCGTAGTTGATTAGAAATTTACCTTGATTTATACAAGTCTGATTATATAAATTCTAATAATAGAACAGGAATGATATTTTATATAACTACATAAAAAAACAATCTGTGTAAGTGGTGGTGGTTACACCACATACACTGGTGTGGATGTTTGCACATTTAGATACTATCTTCATATCACAACTTTAAGATATCAAATTAAAATAGACTCCTATGTTTTAAAAAATATTTGACTCATACTGATGCCATTGATGACTCAAACTTTCTATAGTTGAAACTCAAACTAAATGTTCTACCATTTTTGTCACTGAATGTAAGAAGTTGTGCAACGGTTCACCTATTTAATTTAAAAATAGTGGTGTGTTTTGCTTTATAGTTTATCTATCAATCTATTTTCTGTTTTACCTACATCTCCTACCTTTTACTAGTTTACCTGTCTACCAGTCTACCTATTTATTTATTTACCTGCCTAATTGCCTTTTTTTCCTATTTGTCTCGTGGTCTACGTGTCTATCCGTCTGTCTGCTATACTATCTATTACTTTATTCCTATTTTCCACGAGTCTACTTAACTGCATGGTACCCTTATCCATCTATCAACTTCTCTACCTGCCTACTTGGATTGCAGTCAACCTGTTGAACTGTTCACAGGTTTTACTATCTACCAGTCAACTTACATACCTGGTAATCTGTATACCTTCCAACCAACATATCTGTCTACATGTTTCTATTCTATTTGTGTACGTAAATTGCTGCTATCTATCTATCTTTCTACGTGGTGACTTGTTTATTTTTATTAGTTAACATTTTTTATTTTAATATTCCACCTGTATATTAATAATTTCAATCGTATTCAAAGAAATAATAATAGTTTGTAATGATTATTTTTGACCACCAAATGTCGATTTATTAACATTTTTTACTGCAAACCCCGAAACCGCTGGACCTTGTTTCAAAATTTTAATAAATTCTTCATTTTGTCATTACAAGTTACAAGTAACATGGTTTTTTAATTTGAATGTTTCAAATAGGATGTTTCGTTCTCTCAAAATTTTTTACACTTATTGCTCGGTATCTTTAAAACGGCTGGACCAGTCTTTACACAAAAAAACTAATCAGCACGTCTCTCTGTCAATACGAATTGAATATTGTTCGAATCATTCTAATTGGCTGCTTCGCTCTTTCAAAAACTGCAATTTTTTGCACTTTTAGCTCCATATATCTGAAGCGGCTTTACCTGTCTTTGCCAAAAACAAATCAAAATGCTTCCTTTTCATTACGAATCGAATGTTTTTTGAATCATTCAAATCAGATGCTTTGTTCTCTCAAAAATCTGATTTCAATTTTCTGCACTCTGTGCTCCATATCTTTGAAACGGACGCAAAAATTTACATTTTCGATTTTTTGCGATGACTATAACTTATACTACAGGAAGTTAAAAAGTAATATAACTCTCTTAGCATATTTCCTGATTAGGAAAAGGCAAATTTGTTTGCAAATTATTTATCAAATGTGTTCACTCCAAATGATGATATTATTGATAACGATGTAAGGAATGCTCTAAAAACAATTCATGATGATTCTATAATTATAAAAAAATGTATTACCAAAAGAATTAAAAGAGTTTATTAAACTTATAAACCATAAGAAGAGTGCGGGGATAGATAACATAAAAGAAAGGGTATTGAAAGAATGTCAAGAAAAGCAATTGTTCTTTTGACATATATGTATTTATAATGTAATATTTAATAATGGGATATTGGCCAAAATGTTTTAAAATTTCAGAGGTTATAATGATTTTAAAATCAGGAAAACCAGCTTCACACTGTCACATCTTACAGACCAATCAGTTTACTGCCAATTCTATCAACATTTTTGGAAAAACTATTTATTAAAACTCAAATATGTACTCCTTTTATATAAATAATACCAATAATAATAATTAATTAAATAATTATTAAATAATAATTAAATAATTATAATATTAAATAATAATAATTAAATAATAATTAATTAAATAATAATTATACCAATCTGGGCATACGGAATTGAGCTATGGGCGTGCGCAAACAATTCAAATATAAAAATAATACAAAGAGCGCAATCGAAAATTTTAAGATGCATTGTGAACGCACCCTGGTATATTACAAATGACACTCTACAATGTAGAGTGGTATTATTTGCTCCTTTCTTTTATCATTTAAAAGATTTAAAAATAAAAACTATTAATAAAATGATAAAAGAAAGGAGCAAATAATACCACGAAAAATACAAGGTCACCCAAATAAATATTTGAAATCTCAAAAATGGAGATAAATTCTTTAAATGCATTTACACCCAGCATATTGTCTTAAAAAATTATATTATTTTGATCGGCAATAAATCTATGCAAAGTTGTACTATAATTATAGCAGGGGCATTTTGATTAGAAATATAAACAATGATGAGTTATACTTGGCAGAGTTTTTATGGTGATACATGGTAACATTATATATTTTATATATTATCAACATTTGCTCCGTTGATACTCAATAGTGCGTTTTATGAGAGCGATCTCATTGGCAGTATAATCTTGTGTGTAATATCGGAGCTCGTCGACCGGGTCATTACAGGTCATTATTTTAAGCGAGGTGGCTTGCGACATCGTGGGAAGCTGCCCGTCCAGCGAGAGCACTCGCAAGGGAGGACAGCACGCAATGGTGCGTACTCTGCCTACTCCGCGTACGTGGAGCGCCGCTACGCAAAAACTTTATGGGACTTATAATGCATAGCGTTGCTTATTGAACATCAACTTCATACAATTTGTCTTAACTCTCTGACATTACGCAATTTGCATATTTAAAAAAATTCAAATGTTCAATAACTGTGATAACATTGACTATTATGAAGTTTAAGGTCTGGTTAACCTTATGCTTGTATGCTTTTGTTTACAATCTAAACATAATCATTGTTATTATAAATTTTAGGCCTCAGCTTGAAGACAGTTTCAGAACGTTTCTTTCAAATATTTCCTTTCTGTGTTTAGTCTAAATCAAGGCTTCCTAAACTATGAGTCACGACCCCAAATGGGGTCGGAGGAAATTTTAATGTCAAATATATCTGTCCAAATGGACGTGTCCTCTAATTTATATAAATAGCGTTTAGATTCTAAAATAAAACATAAAGAAATAAATTGGTCTTCATTTAGACAGCAAACTTACTTGGAAAAGTCCCTTAAAAATGAAAAAGCAGCAAATAATGTTCAAAATGAAAGAATTTATTTGGCTAATGCGTAAAAAGTCTAAGCTCTCAAGTCTGAAAATAAATTGCTGCTATGTAAAACAATCATCAAACCAAAACCAATCTGGACCTACGGAATTGAGCTCTGGGGCTGTGCATACAAATCGAATATAGCTATAATGCAAAGGACACAGTCAAAAATTCTACGTACAATACTTAATTCTCTGTGGTACGTGGCAAATAAAACCGTTCACAGCGACCTTAACATGAAAACGGTGCAATTAACGTTCAAAGAAGTTAAGGAAAAATACAAACGCAAACTGGACTCACATTCGAACCCATCAATAGTTGACATTACTCAACCTTTTGGCATAAAGAGATTGAAAAGATACTGACCTTTAGACTTAGTCTTAGATTAGCTCTAATATAATATTATCATATTAATTATTGAACCAAGAAGATCTCATTGGACTTCCTCTTAGACATCGCTCCTAAATATTGTCAATTTAGCTCATAGGAATCTTTATGTATTTTTGATTGCTAAATAAAACAAAGTTTAAAATATATCTGTATCATTTTATAACATCACGTCAAGATTTTTGTATAGTTTACAACGAATTTGCATATGTATATTGTTATCTAATAAACAAATTATCTAGAAATATTATTTTGTTAATATTACTCTTGATAAGACGGTAATGGTCGGGATTTCGTACGGATTCGGAGACCATTCTTACTTCCTATTTCATGTTCTCAATTTGTATTTTTAAGACTTTTTATAAGTGAAAGTTCGATATATTTTTACTGCGTTTATCAGAATAATTAAATTATGTTTTTTATTATTTGCAATCACAACTTCAAAGATTAAAATCATTGTATGACTTTCATTGTATATATGTTTCACATTATATGTCAGTGTTTTAATGATTTATTATGCAAGGTTTATTCAGTGTTATGGAAAGTACATGCAAAGTTCATTAATAAATAAAATTATTATACGAGTGAATTCAGCAAATTTTATAAATTACGTGTTCATTCATAAATATCGTTAGGACGCATTGTTCACATTAGTGCTATAATTTAAAAAAACTTCAAGGATAATTTGACTCCTGCGTATAATGATCTAAATGGCAATAAGGAAGTTATGCAGATGTAAATCACTAACAGATCCGCGTGAACAATTGATAATGCTGAATATAATAGTAGTACACCTGTTGCACTTAGTAGAGATTGTAATATGTTTTTCTTGAATTTTATTACAACTTCACTTTTAAAGTCAAGTGAAGTTCAAATTAATAAAGTATGGTGACGGTTAAAGTTTTTTCTCAAAGTCAATGATTCTTTAGAATTTAATTTACCTAAGTCAAACGTCTTCTTTTTGCTCAAAAATAAAAAGTTCTAATTCATACATTTCAGGGATTCTGTACCTAAGATATGCGGACTTGCCGTTTAAAAGGAATACTTCCGACCTTTCTCAATTGGAATATCAGGTAAGTGGCATTTAGTTAAATAAATAATACTAACAATTGATTACACTGTGCGAAGTGCGACACTATTTTTTGCTGAGATGTTATAATTGTTTATAAGTAATTCGAGGACGCTGATTCCGATAACAAAAACAAAAGCGTTCTAACAGCTCTAGTTTTTGAAATATATTTTTTAAGATTTCGTCGTAAACTCCAACAATTGTCAGCCATCAAGTCTCACCTTCCTTGATATTGCTCCTCCAAAGTTTTGATACTTCGTGGATACTCTCGATATTCTCTTCGCTAATATCTCCAAGATTTTCCAAAAACGTTTTGAATTTGAGTGCGAGAAATGAATTCAAATCAATTAAATCAAATATACCAGTTTTATTATTTCTGTCTACTCTTTTAACGCTAGTTTCGACATTCATTACATGGTAAGTAAAAGATGTTAGTGTTCTAGATTTTCATCATTAGCATGGATAAGGGTGGTGTGGCTAATAATAAGTAGATCCTAATACCATTGGGATTACGGTTTATGACCATTTACTTCTATTGTCTGAATTCATTCCATTGATAATTACCACAAAGAGCAAACAATTGTTATGGTGATTCTGAGTTTTTTCTAAATTACTAAATTATTGAAATCACAGCATTTCTTCTTCCTTCTAAATAATAATGTAAACATACTACGCAACTTTTTGACTTAATACAAAAAACCCATGTTTTATCTTGATTGCGCAATTCAGTTTTAAAGTGGTTGAGATATGATGCATTTTCAGAGTTCGACATAGGTTGCTGTATTTGCGCAAAACTTATTAACCTGAGATATAATAAAAATTATCTGTTTTACAATCGAAACCATACCAAAAAGCAGATAACTCTTAGTTATTCGTTAAACTGCCATAATCATAGCCGAACAGACTAATTTGGGTAGTCCCCTAATACTCAAAAACTAAAGCTGTTACGGAAAAATGAAAGACATATTTAAAATCAGACCGAAATTCTAAGCAGATAGAGAACAAAGTTTGAGGAAAAAATAAAAATGCCATTTTTGTCGCGCAGTAAAATTGTGTAAATGAATAAATTTTCTTGTTTTCTACTAAATATGAATAAATTTTATGAGAAAAGTACATTGCTCGCTTCTTATAAGCGTTATAAGAGACAAAGATCATAATTTTTCTAGACTATTTAATTTTTAACTTCCCGTATATTTCGAATTAAAAAAAAAAATATTAAAAATTTAACTTCCCGTAGGGTAAGTTATTGTAATGGTCCGTAAATCGGAATTGAAAATTTTTACATTTCTCGACGTTTTGAAGGTTTCTGAATATTTTGGCATACTTCAGAAAAAATGGATGTGTGTGTGTGTGTGTGTGTATGTATGTATGGATACAAATTTTCGCCCACGTTTTCGGGCGTACGGATCAACCGATTTGAATGGTTCAAAAAACATTCGATTCCTATTGATAGGAAAAAGAGCTGATTAGTTTTTGGCAAAGGCAGATCCAGCCGTTTCGGAGATACGAAGCAAAGAGTGCAGAAAATAGTATCTGATTTGAATGATCTAAAAAACATTCAATTAGTAATGATTGGGAGAAGTGTTTATTAGTTTTTGGCAAAGGCAGGCCCAGCCATTTTGAAGATACGGAGCTAAATATGTAAAAAATGGCAGTTTTTGAGAGAACTAAGCGTCCGATTTAAATGATTCAAAGAACTTTCTGCTTGACTTAACAAAATAATTGATTGATTTTTTTTTTTGTTTAGTTTTGTGTATATCGGAAATATTTCAGATTTTATTTTTAATTTTAACTATAGTTCTAATATACTTAACAAATAATTTCAACTCTGCAATTCAGTTTATATAATTCTTATAAATATTAGACAATGTTACAATATTTATAATAATCTATTTGAAAACATTCAGTATTCCTCGAACATTTCGTTAGGTACGGGAAGTTCCAGCAATTTGCCTTAAGGCACGATGCCATAATTGCCTCAAGACAGAATTCCACTTACAGATAGTTGTTACTATTTGTTAGAACTGCATGATGTAAACTTAAGAGTAAATTTTTTTTAATTATCAACAATTAGCAATCGAAATAAAAAACAACAAGCCAATATAACAAAAATAAATTGTAGTATGTTTTATATGATTTTTACAAGAAAGGAAATAAACAACAAATTAAAATTTACAAAATATTTCAACATTTTTCAATTTGAATCCTTTACTAACCATAAAAATTAGTAAGGTAGAAGAAAAGCCTTAAACGCAGTGATTACGAAGAAGGTGGGGTCTTCGATATCCACGATTCGTTGTCGTCTTATGTAACTTATAATTCAGTTATTATATTAATGCCGATGCCGGTGCCTATACTGCCTACATGAGCCTGACGGCCATGGTACCTTCGCCGGCTTTAATTTGCGGGTTACTTTATGCTTATGCCGTTGCGATAAATTAGCCAGCAACGATGTTAAACTTTTGCTAACTATCGATTTGATTCACCTACCGAACTTAGCAATCGATCTGCCTACCTATATTTTTGCGCATATCCATTTATAGCTCAGCATAATGCGTTTCTTAGTATTGTGCGCCGTCTTATACTTTATACAGTCTTTTTTAAGCAAATGAAAAACGAGTGTGTTAAATATTAACTTTCCGAAGAAGAAGCTTGTTCCCATAAAAAATCCGATTCGCTAATTTTATGTTTTTTTGACGTTTCAAGCCATTCTGAATCGAATGAATTTCTAAAAATTTCGAAAAAGAATGTGTGTGCGTGTGTGTGTTTGTGACCAGATTTTTTCCTTAAATCGAAGTTTTCTCAAAACTGCCTAAACCAATCTCAAAAATTTAAAATCCATTCAAAGTATCTCGAACTTGATGAGGACTAAAAACGATCGTTTCTCAGTTCTGTGCGACGATCGGCCGAGCCGTTTTTTGTGATTTGCAAAAAGTGTAAAACTCTTCGTCCGTGTTTTAGCTCACTATCCTGAATCGATTTTAATAAATCAAAAACTGTTTGAGCTATTTATTGGAAATGATTCTAATTAGTTTTAGATAAAGATCGAACAGCCGTTTTCTTGTAATTAACAATTGAAAACTAGCTGCAAGTAGAATTCTGTCTTAAGGCAATTAGGGCATCGTGCCCTAAGTCAAGTTGCTGGAACTTTCCGGACCGCAATTCAAAATTCGAGTAATTAAAAATAATCAATAATAATAATCAATAAAAGTTGATTAATGATTTGAAACTTTCAATTGAATTTCGAACCATAGTAAATCATTCTATCTTAAATCATTTATTTTGAAATATTTTGGAAATTCTAAACTTTTTTAAAGCAATCGTACTGCTTTAACAGCATAAAGACGAAATATCAAAGCGCGTTAGCGCCGCGTCGCCGTCTAACGCGTAAACATTGGTACGGAACCCATAGGAATGTAAACAAAATTTAAACTTATTGTTAAAATCTCTATAAAATATCTGATAATTTGATGTACATATGTCTGATGTTAATTTTTGACCGCCAAATGGCTCAATTTTCTACTTTTTCTTCCATATCTCCAAAGTCGTTGGATCTGCCTTTCCAAAAATTTGAACAGTTCTTCATTAAGTCAATACAAATAATGTTTTTTGAATTATTCAAATCGGACTCTGAGTTACCGTTTTCGGCACTTTTTGCCACTTATCTTCGGAACAGCTAGACCTGCCTTTGCCAAAAACTAATCAGCACGTCTCCTTATCAATACAAATCGAATGTTTTTTGAATTATTCAAATCGGTTGATCCGTGTTCCTGAAATCGTCGACGAAAATTTGTATCTAAACATACATACATACACGCGCACACACACACATACATCCATTTTTCCTAAGGTATGCCAAAATGTTTAGAAAGGTTTCGAAACGTAAAGATCTACAAAAACTTTCATTTTCGATTTTTTTGGGATTACTATAACTAGCCCTACGGGAAGTTAAAAAAAACTTTGTCGATTTTATGAAACTTTTTTTCGCGGCATTTCGGCAAGTAGTTTAATTTTAAAAAATCATCAAAATTTAAAAAATATCATAGTCAAAATTTATGTCAATAATTGCTTTAGTGAGGTGATAAGTCAAACATAGTCAAATAGATTATAGTCGTGGAGAAACTAGTTAAGAGTGGCATCATTTTGCCTTAAGGCAAGTTGCTACAACTTTCCGATGGGTGTAATAATTAACTTAATCAATCGAAATCGGGATTGAGATATTCAGATAAAATTTTCAACTGTTTATTTCAAAACACAAGTTTTCGCTTTTATATAAATCTTAATAATGCGATTTCTAATTGAATTTTCTCAAACACATTCAAATTATCTGTAATTATATTAATTATAATGCACAGACACATGCTTGCATGTCTTAAAATTGTAGTTCATTAATCCGCATTTTATTGAATTGACTAATCAGGTCGATTCCAAACCAATATCTTTCGAGTAGTTTTTGAATTTTTGAAATCTATACTATGTTGAAACGTGGACATTTTTTTTTCACTTTTCTGCTATTCACAAAGAAACAGTCGCGCAAATAAAATAATTAGAAGCGCAATCGAGTTCATGGAATGTCTTTTACATTTTTGAAATTGGTCCAGCCGTTTTTGAGAAAAAGTCCATATAAGTTAAAAATCTGTTCACATACACACACACTTACTTTTTACATGTTTGGTCTCATTTGATTCAGAATGACTAGAAACGCCGAGAAAACATAAAATTTAGCAAATCGGATTTTTTGACATACACTTTTCCTTCGGGAAGCTAATAAAAAGAATTCTTGCTTGATATTAATTCTTGTTAATCGAATTCATTTATTTTGCAAAAATTTCATTAATTTCATTTTTATCGCCTTGCTTTTAATTATTTTATTTGCAAAAATTAAATTTTTGTTTTCTTTGTTCCGATGCGTGCACTGTAACACCCACCGGTGACCGCCGCGCCAACTTTTGGTTGATTTCGGCTTCTCTTTCGTCGTAATTAATGGCAGCCCTAAAGCAATGGGTGCTCCGTGCCAACATCGACGTACCAGCGATATAATTACAAACAAATTTGCATTGAATTACGGCGCGCAAACAGATGATTACGATTCAATTACCGACAACTGGTAATCGATATCACATGTTAATGGATATATGCTCGCGGACGCCGGATTTGCGTTTCGGGCTGAATAAATCATATTTTGTCTCTCGACACGCGCCTCTGTAGGACGTATTAATGATTTAATATGTATTATGACTATAATTTGCTCTGAAGCATCGTGCTTATATTATGTGAAGTGATCAAATATTTGTTTTATATTATTTAATTAATACTACAAATTTTGTTGATTCAATAAAAATACGATCAAGAGCAAAACCAATTTTTGGCAATTGGCTTATGTAATAAATATATAATAGAAAACGAAGATATGAATTTAAACGTTGCTTTTTGAGACTATATTCGCTTATAGACTTTGGTAATTCCTATATTCAAATAAATTGCCATACAAATACAAGTTTTCATGCAATTGTGCTTTCTGACATTTAATTAAGGTAATCTGAGATAATTTTACATTTACTATTAATATTACGGCCTTATCAAAAAATTAAAGCAAGGCTTAATTGAACGTTATAAAAATTTTGTAAGTAATTATATGAACATGCTAATATATAAAACATATCAAATTAGTGGGCCGGTCCTGCGGTCCCCGGCGCTTGCATGCCATTTTTTTCTAGCCTCCCCCTTTATTATTTCAACTGTTATAACAGCTTATTATAAAAATTATATAAGCATTTACGTAATTTTTTCAGATAATTTTTGATAATTCTGGATTTAGTACACAAAAAATTAGATATAATCTAAAAGTGCAAAAAATACATTGAGTTTCAATTTCTTTAGAAGATCGAGGCAATTCGCGGGTCTTCTATTCGAAGTATTTTTAAATTCTTATTTTCAATCCACACTTCTTTGGACATCCAAAAATTTCAGTATGTTTATTATTGCTTGCAAGAAATAAATAAGTTTAAATTTTTATTTATTTCTAACGCATATGCCATATTAATATTTGGGTTTTGAAACATTTTACTTATTTATTTTGGATATTTTATGCGATTTATTCTATTGAGAAAATTATAGAATTTAAAAGTTTTAAATGTTTTCGAATAAATTCCTTTGAGAATTTTTGAAATTGAAAACCTTATATATTAGGTGAAGTAAAAAAAATTCATCAATCTTGCATAAAATTTAAGGTTTTCTAAACATGGTTAAAATTATTCGATTTAGGTCAATTATGCACCGTTTTGTTCGATAATTTATTACCATTTTAAAGGTAATATCACTATATCTCTCACATACAAACCCTCGTCTCTAATTGGCAAAAAATGAGTCAGTCGATTACAAGCCTCTCTTGAAGTGAATTTTTCACCAGCAAAACTGTTCACCATAGATAGGAATATCTATACACCTATACATCGAGTTTCTTTTAATATCCGGCCTTATTCAAATGCGGCCAAATGATTTTTTGTGAAATCTTTAGCTTTTGGGCAATCGAAATCGATTTACATGACGGCTGGACTCCATGATTTTTTCCACATTTTTGACAATCCAGTTATCGACATCGAAATTACCAGAATAAATCGACAAAACCAAAATTGTGCATAATTAGTTGTTACAGTGTCAGGACCATAAACACTACTCACATTTTCAGCCGCCTAACTTGCTTTTACTCTTTTATTGAACAAAAAGTGTAAAATACATCCTATTTTCTCTTTGCCAGTGTCCATTTTTGACGCGCGCTCAAACAAAAATTAGCTAATCAATCAATTGTGCTAAAACCGTTGTAATTTTTATATAAGCAGTGAGTTATATGCGTAAAATATACAAACCATGTAAAATGTCAAATTGATCGTTGTTGAATTGGGCCTAATAAGATCAAACCGTGCAGTAGAAATTATATTTTTTAAGATGAAAGCAGATGGAAGCATAAGATGGTGCTGCTAGCAGATGTAAGAATACCAAATTGATAAGTTTTACAATCTATCTGGTTCTGTGCCTTTTCCAATATTCAATTTTAACATATGTTGTAGAAATTTAATGTAGTTCACATAATTTATTAATTGAACAAGTAATACAACATAAAATTTTCTGAAATAAATATAATAAATTATAATTTTTATAAATAATAAAAAAATAAAAAATATTCGAACCACTAGCCTATATTTGAAATTATTTTTTCTCATTACACGCGAATCCATAGAATTCAATACAGCATTGCTGTAATTATTATAGTGCAATAAAATGATTTCAATTCACACATTTTTTTATTGCAAAAGCTATTTTATTATTTTAATAAATATACTGGTATAATATTTATCTAATTATGAACTTTCAGTAATTGGCAATAAAATGACATTTTATGGGTGAAATAAAAATAATGGTGTGGTTTGAAATGGCACCGTGTTTATTGCATCGAATGCAATGCCCGTAGCAAACCCAGAGACTTACCATCATTAGCATATTTTGCAATCTGCTTAAAACGCTGCGGTTTTTGTAATATTTCTACGATTTGTCAAACTGTGTAAATCGCGTTAAATATAGTGTACTACATTTAACGCAATATTTAATTTACTCTCTCTAAAATGTATATAACTTGTTGACTCATATTTTGATAAGAATTGATTCATTTTATCTCTTTTGGAGTAGGTAGTCTACAAATATATTTTTCTGCTCTTAACTTCTTATATTTTTGTCAGAAAATTCGATTTGCTAGTTTTAGGCTTTCTTCACAGTTGAAGACTTTCTAAATCGTTTTAAAAAAAAATCAGAAAAAATGCTTGTTAGACAAATGTTTGTTTCTCATCGCAATTGGAAACTGAAAACTAATTAAACTAATCGGGCAAAAATCGGTTGGGGCATTCTTTCTAAATGTATAGTTCATTTTAATACTTATTTTTTTATTTATTGGAAATTTTATTTCTTGGATTTCATTAAACGCTATTCAAATTTTAACTATCAATTTTTTCCAGTTAGCAGGATTAATTAGCAGGAATTTTTGTTGTTGTTGTTATTTTAGAAATTTTAGTAGATATTATTATAATATTGGAGAATGAAGTTGATTTAAATAGTAATATTAATTTTAATATTTTCAAATTTTAGAAGAAAAATTTCATGTAGGGTAGAGAGAGACACAAAGGTCCAATTGGACTTTGAGCAATTATATTGTGAAAACCGAACTAATTACATCATAACAAATACCATACATCAAACAAACAACTATCTGACTATGTTCAGTAAAATACAGATAATTCATCATTGTAGGAATATGTTTTTTTAAACAAAGCTATGTGGCAAACAGATTTTCATTTATTCTTATTATTAATTTCAGAGGAATTTTACGAAACAATAGCTTCAATATTCAATCATTGCAAAATATAAATTTCATGCACACATTTGCTACAAAGAAAACTCTGTATATCATCTTGATCTGGTATTTCGTCAGAAATTTTCATCAGCGGAGTTGAAATAACTATTATTTTAATTTGTTTTCTTGTAAAATGATTTTTTAAACTGAATTTACATATTTATTAACTTCCCGTAGAGTAAGTTATTGTAATGGGCCGAAAATCGAAATTGAAAATTTTTACATTTCTCGACGTTTTGAAGATTTCTGAACATTTTGGCATACCTCAGAAAAAAGGATGTGTGTGTGTGTGTTTCGTATGTCCGCATTTTTTCGTCCACGTTTTCGGGCGCACGGATCAACCGATTTGAATGGTTCAAAAAACATTCGATTCCTATTAATAGGGAAATGTGCTGATTAGTTTTTGGCAAAGGCAGGTCCAGCCGTTACGGAGATACGGAGCAAAGAATGCAGAAAATAGAAATCGAATTTTTGAGAGAACGGAGTATCCGATTTGAATCATCTAAAAAACATTCAATTAGTAATGATTAGGAGAAGTGTTTATTGGTTTTTGGCAAAGGCAGGCCCAGCCATTTTGAAGATACGGAGCTAAATATGTAAAAAATGGCAGTTTTTGAGAGAACTAAGCGTCCGATTTAAATGATTCAAAGAACTTTCTGCTTGTCTTAACAAAATAATTGATTTTCGAAAAAAAAATTTTGTTCCAACTTTTTTTTTTTTTTTTTAGTTTTTTGTATATCGAAAATATTTCAGATTTTATTTTATTATTTTATATTAGACAATGATACAATATTTATAATAATCTATTTGAAAACATTCAGTATTCAACGGGAAGTTCCAGCAATTTGCCTTAAGGCACGATGCCATAATTGCCTCAAGTCAGAATTCCACTTACAGCCAGTTTGATTTTGTATTATTGCTGATGGACCTTGTCACCCGCGGACCTTTAAGTCCCATTCCGGTTTATAGTTACTTTTAAAACCATAAATTTTAACATCGCATATGGAAATATGTTTTAGCTACATTTTTCAAAATAATTACTAATCAATTAATTTTTTTTAATATATCAATTTTGTTTTATGAATTATATATTGGGTACTCAGGCAAAGTCGGAGTTCAATTATATGCTGACTAAAAATTTTAAAACTTACTTATAAGAAAAAATCTATTGTACCATTTAATTGTCAACTATTATCATATTATTGTAGATTATTTTATGAACAATTGATTTAATATCTTTATATATCTAACAAATATATATATAGATATTGAAATATATAGTTATTAAGATAAGTTAGCAATTAAAGCATGAAAATATAGTTTGAAAACCTCAGGCTATCCTTAAATGGTATGAAGTGCTCACTCGGACTGATGATGATAGTTGCCAAAACGTGTAGCCCTTCTCTGTTCTTAAATAAAAATCAAACGATAAGGAAAATGTTTTCGACCGCAGGCGGCGCATAAAATTATATTATATCGAATAACGATTGGCGTTTGTGTGTGCAAACTGTAATAAAAAGGATTTTATTTGGTAAAGTGCTGCGTTATTGCCGTTGAATAAATTTCTAGCCGATTGTCGGATGCGAAACGTACGCATCGTAAGAGATTAAACGTGTGTATGAATTATATATCGCGCTGGAGTTGGAATTTATGTTTAGCAATAGCATTAGACAGTAAGAATGAATTAATTAGTGAATGTATTTATAATTATCTAAGTAATTCATGATTACTATCAGTTTTAGTGTTAAATGCTGGAGACAATAGTGATTATACTATATTTTGTTCATATACATAATACAGACGTTTGCTTTAGTCGCAACTAATAAAAGAAGTTTAATTTTTTTGTCATTCGATTTATTTTAATCAGTAAAAGTTTAGAACTATTAACAATTTTTTTAATTTCAAGCAAGATTTATTATATGTTTATATGATACTACTATTGGAGTATAGTCAGATGTGGATAAGGAGTAGTGAAGGTAACCAGTCTCAATGGTGTTTACTCATCTTTAGTTCATTGACCACCAGTAATGTAGTATTTTAATTAAGTATGAACTATAATAACATATTACATATTATATTTATTAATAAAAATGCAACATATTACAACTACTTTGTCCATATAATACGGACAAAAAGACATATAGGGTTAGGACGTACTGAGATGCAGATTTTTAAGAAAGCAGTTTACAAAAAAATCGTTTCGTTCTCTTTAGGACATTAGCACATGAAGCATGTATCTAAAGGATACAAATCATACATCGTAACCAAATCTCTGCTGGGCTCAGAACGGAATGAGATCTTGCAATAAACGCAAGTCATTTTTTTTACCAGTGGAACTTTTGCTCTATTTTTAGCAATTATTTCTTGCATATTTGGAGTAGAAGTTAAAAACCAATCACATTTGATAGGTTTTAATATTTTTCTTGGTTCATACTTGTAAAATAGTACTATGTCATTTTGTCCATTGTACAATTTTGTGTGAAAATGAACGAAAACCAATAATTAATCAATATTCAACTAAGAATCTGATTATAGTAATTAAATTGATCAAAATCGCTAAAACTGGCATAATTTATTTGATTTTAATTAAAATAATTACGAATATCAAAATAAAGGTCCCCAAAGAAACATGAGAAAAAGACCTCCAAAATAAACTTTTCAAGGCGCGAAGCACATTTGAACTGATTACTCCGACAAGACTGTGGCAATGACGCTCAATATCTGACAGGATTATTATTATGGCTTTCTTTATGTTACACAGTCGCGGAAACGTGAATAAAACTAGCCAAGTTTTGAATAAGGTCACTATGTCATTTTGCCCATATATGCCATTTTGTCCGTATTTTCCTTATAATAGAGAAAACTGAAAGTGGTTATGTCTTCATAATTAAAAATAGTTTTTGGCTCGTGGAAGTAATCAATCTAAGTATAGGTGGCATTTTGCCTTTGTTCAACAAAAAATTTGTTAAACATTTACTATGGTAAAAAAACGAATAACATTACACGTTTCACCAATATCCCCGTGAAACTAGTTCCAGGAGCCGCCTCTTCGTAATTAATTGTTGAAAATGTTATTTTTTGATGAAACTCCTCATGTTGATAGATATCATGGTTCTAAAAACATCTAAAATATTACGGCCCTACGACAAGTAGTTTGATTTTAATAATTCATAAAAGATTGAAAATATAAGATAATCAGAATTTGTTTCTGAAGTCGTTTTCATGATGTATTTAGTCAAAATTTGAATTTAAACTAGCTGTAAGTGGAATTCTGTCTTGAGGCAATTATGGCATCGTGCCTTAAGGCAAATTTCTGAAACTTCCCGTACCGTAACGAAATGTTCGAGGAATACTGAATGTTTTCAAATAGATTATTATAAATATTGTAACATTGTCTAATATTTATAAGAATTATATAAACTGAATTGCAGAGTTGAAATTATTTATGAAGTATATTAGAACTAATAGTCAGAATTAAAAATAAAATCTGAAATATTTTCGATATACAAAAAACTAAAAAAAAAAAAAAAAAGTTGGAACAAAATTTTTTTCTCGAAAATCAATTATTTTGTTAAGACAAGCAGAAAGTTCTTTGAATCATTTAAATCGGACGCTTAGTTCTCTCAAAAACTGCCATTTTTTACATATTTAGCTCCGTATCTTCAAAATGGCTGGGCCTGCCTTTGCCAAAAACCAATAAACACTTCTCCTAATCATTACTAATTGAATGTTTTTTAGATGATTCAAATCGGATACTCCGTTCTCTCAAAAATTCGATTTCTATTTTCTGCACTCTTTGCTCCGTATCTCCGAAACGGCTGGACCTGCCTTTGCCAAAAACTAATCAGCTCTTTTCCCTATCAATAGGAATCGAATGTTTTTTGAACCATTCAAATCGAATGATCCGTGCGCCCTAAAACGTGACTGGAAATTTGTATCCATACATACATACACACACACACACACACACATACACACACACACACACACACACATCCATTTTTTCTGAGGTATGCCAAAACGTTCAGAAACCTTCAAAACGTCGAGAAATGTAAAAAATTTCAATTCCGATTTTCGGCCCATTACAATAACTTACCCTACGGGAAGTTAAAAAAAAGATTAGAATAAACTTAATTGAAAAAATCCGCTCTGGAATTATCAAAAAAAAAATAAGTGAGTAGTCTACAAGACAATACCATTAATTTAAATTATTAAATGATTATGACTACGTACATACATAATATATGTAATTTCTTATAGTAGATTTTTTATATTTCTAAAAATAATTTATTAATTTTAAAAAAGTCTCGTTTTTCATGAAAATTAACATGATAATAAGGTTAAGCACTTAAAGTCTTACAAAAATTCATTGAATTACATAAATTCATAAATATTTAGAGAAATGGGCACTTTTAGGAAATACAAGCACTTTCTAGTGCACTGTAATTAAAATAATCAGAGATAATTTAAATGTGTTTGAAAAAATTTTATTGGGAATAACAATGTTTATATTTCATTGAAAGCGAAAACTTTATTTCAAAATAAACGGTTGAAAACTTAATCTTAATATCTAAATCTCAATTTCGGTTGATTATGTCTATTATTTCATCTATGGGAAAGTTTTTGCAACTTACCTTAAGCCAAAATGCCACATTCAACTAGTTATATATTTATTTTTTATTAGGGCTTTTTTATTTAAAATGCCTATATTTATTGTTCATTTATGATTACCAAAAGCTCATGTTGAAGCTCCAATTGCAGGATCAATAATTTTAGCAGGAGTTTTATTAAAGTTAGGGGGATATGGTTTATTACGTATTTATTTATTATTAATTAATTTTATGAAGATAAATAAATAGTTATTTTGGTCTTAAAACTGAATTCTCGACAAATGAATACTGAAGGTATAAACCAAGCTATTTTTTAATTGCTGAGGACTTTTGCCAGATCAAAATCTTTTTGCCTAAATCATTTATATGAAAAAGTTATTGAAATGACATAAAATTAAAACTAGTGGGGTGGGTGGCATGGTGCCTTAAGGCAAATTGCTGGAACTTCCCGTACCGTAACGAAATGTTCGAGGAATACTGAATGTTTTCAAATAGATTATTATGAATATTGTAACATTGTCTAATATTTATAAGAATTATATAAACTGAATTGCAAAGTTGAAATTATTTGTTTCAACAAAAAACTAAAAAAAAAAAAAAAAAAAAATGGAACAAAAATTTTTTTTTCCAAAATCAATTATTTTGTTAAGACAAGCAGAAAGTTTTTTGAATCATTCAAATCGGACGCTTAGTTCTCTCAAAAACTGCCATTTTTTACATATTTAGCTACGTATCTTCGAAATGGCTGGGCCTGCCTTTGCCAAAAACTAATAAACACTTCTCCCAATCATTACTAATTGAATGTTTTTTAGATCATTAAAATCGGATACTCCGTTCTCTCAAAAATTCGATTTCTATTTTCCGCACTCTTTGCTCCGTATCTCCGAAATGGCTGCACCTGCCTTTACCAAAAACTAATCAGCTCTTTTCCCTATCAATAGGAATCGAATGTTTTTTGAACCATTCAAATCGGTTGATCCGTGCGCCCTAAAACGTGACTGGAAATTTGTATCCACACATACATACACACACACACACATACACACACACACACACACACATCCATTTTTTCTGAGGTATGCCAAAATGTTCAGAAACCTTCAAAACGTCGAGAAATGTAAAAATTTTCAATTCCGATTTTCGGCCCATTACAATAACTTACCCTACGGGAAGTTAATAAATGTATATGTCACCTACTGGCAAGGGTTAAAAATGTACAAAAATTTAAGAAAAATATCTACAAATGGCTACATATTTTTGAAATTGTCTAGAAGTTATTTCCAATCTTCCACAAATTATTTATTCGTTTAACATATATTGCTAAATTTGTGAAGTCTTATGATGGAAATGGAGACATGAGATGCAGCATGGATATTATAAAAATAACTAGCTGTAAGTGGAATTCTGTCTTGAGGCAATTATGGCATCGTGCCTTAAGGCAAATTGCTGGAACTTCCCGCGCCGTAACGAAATGTTCGAGGAATACTGAATGTTTTCAAATAGATTATTATAAATATTGTAACATGGTGTAATATTTATAAGAATTATATAAACCGTATTGCAGAGTTGAAATTATTTGTAAAGTATATTAGAACTATAGTCAAAATTAAAAATAAAATCTGAAATATTTTCGATATACAAAATACTAAAAAAAACTAAAAAAAAAAAAAAAAAAAAAAAAAAATTGGTACAAATTTTTTTTTTTCAAATCAATTATTTTGTTAAGACAAGCAGAAAGTTCTTAGAATCATTTAAATCGGACGCTTAGTTCTCTCAAAAACTGCCATTTTTCACATATTTAGCTCCGTATCTTCGAAATGGCTGGGCCTGCCTTTGCCAAAAAGTAATAAACACTTCTCCCAATCATTACTAATTGAATGTTTTTTAGATCATTCAAATCGGATACTCCGTTCGCTCAAAAATTCGATTTCTATTTTCTGCACTCTTTGCTCCGTATCTCCGAAACGGCTGGACCTGCCTTTGCCAAAAACTAATCAGCTCTTTTCCCAATCAATAGGAATCGAATGTTTTTTGAACCATTCAAATCGGTTGATCCGTGCGCCCTAAAACGTGACTGGAAATTTGTATCCACACATACATACACACACACACACACACACACACACACACATACACACACACATCCATTTTTTCTGAGGTATGCCAAAACGTTCAGAAACCTTCAAAACGTCGAGAAATGTAAAAATTTTCAATTCCGATTTTCGGCCCATTACAATAACTTACCCTACGGGAAGTTAATAAGTATATATATACGTTTTATTGTTTCAAGAACTGCTATTTCTAACATTTTTATATGCATAGATTAAATCATAATCTGAAAATCATTAAATTCATTTTTATTATGTCAAATGCCCATTGGCTTTTGGAAAAACCTTATCCTCCCATTTCTTGTGGAAAAACAGTTAAAATAGTCCATTAGTAAACAAAAATAAACATATAATATATACTTCCGTTTTCTTTTGTTAAGAAAAATATAACACTGTTTTTTGTTCTTCACAATACATATATGAGGATATTTATTTAAATATATTCCATTTTTTCTCTTTTTTGTCGAATATGCTTATTCATAATAAAATTACTCATTGATTATATTTAACACTAATAAATTGTTGATTTAGATTCTATAGGAAAAGGTAAACACTCGTAATTAAATTAGATTGAAACTTTCAGCATTCATAACCAAAATTAATGTTTTCATTAAAAAGCATAAACATGAATCTTTTCAATACGTACAATAACGTCCTAATTGCTTTAGACAAAATTCTATCGACCAACATTCCACAATTGTCCACACCAAATATTTATATTTGTAACAAGGATTAAATATATTAGATGCACATGCATCACATTATACCGAAACATTCTGACTGCGAAAGAATCTCGATATCAATAAACGAATAAATAAAATTCTTTTCTGAATGTATATTCAAATTCATATTGAATAGCGGGCCATCACACATATTTGACAAGTAAATAATACGTCAATGTCACTGCAACGATGAGATATACCTCAATTGTCCTTTAAACGCCTTCAGAGAGATGATTTACTGTTCCAAGACATGACGTTATAATAGATGTACGCCGACACGGAACCCCCACACTGCGCCACATTGTATGAACTCCTCACGACAATATTTCACTTCAAAATATTTTGAAATCGTTTTGACTAGATCGTTCTATCACAAAGAGCATTTATCATAACGGCTAACAGATACGAGAGCGCATTCAATATATTTTCAATCTTTTCACAAGAGGTAATTCAATTTTGAATTTGTCACTCTTTCACTCTTGCGGCTAGTTTTTCCTTGATTTTTGAAATAATAATGACAAAAGTAGCATTACATGTTAATGTAATGTACTATTTATTATACTTTTAGTCTAAGAGCTCGACTAACCCGTTTTCTCAGCTAGAAATTTTTTAAGTAATGTTTTATTATCGGTCAATCAAGAAAGTACCATTCTGGCAGGCATCTCGCGATTGCTTCATCATCATTTCGATTTTTGAAAATGTCAAAAAAAAATTTCATAACCTTACCAAAAGAAATTATATAATGCCAAATAATAAATTATTATTTCGCATCGATTGTTCTACATAATGTGGTCTAAGCCAATGTCAGAAGAAGCACTTAATTTCTTTTTTAACATATTTTATGGTTACGCCAAAAAGTGAGTTTGAAAAAGGCGCTACTTTGGCATATTTTCAATGATATTTCGGCCAAGGTGATATACAAAGTTTAAAATTGGTATATCGGATATTTTCAAGAAGACCTTGAAAATGACGTATAAATTATTTAAATACCAGGGTGGAGCTGATTATGTTTGGCAATGCGCTCATACCCTTGTGCGCCTATTATGCACTCGACTGGCAGACCCTTGCAATCGCCAGAATGTTCTGGCTTTTTATATATACTTTCCGAACAGTTAAAAGAATACATATTCAAAATTTGAGCCATTTGGGAGCAGAATATGAAAATTTATTTTTTTATATTTTCAAAAATTGAAGGGATGATGAAGCAACCGCGAAATGCCTGCCAGCATGGTACTTTCTTAACTTGTCGTCAATTAAATATTATTTAAAATGTTGATAGCTTTGTGAAAACGGGTTAGTGGAATGGTTCGCGAGCTCTTCTACTATTTGTACTTGCATTTTTGAACAAATTTTTATTAACTTTCTGAGGGAGAAGTCTATGTTGTCCAGAAATACCGTCTCGCCTTGATCTGTTTTTGGCGCTTTAAATCATAATAAGTTTTATATCTACTTAACATTATAAATCTAGATACGAAAAAAAAACAAAACTGGTACTTATTATTGAAATCTCTATAAAATATCTTATTTTGGTAAAATAGCATTTAAAAAAAAAATTCTGTATCTTCGAAAACGCTAGGCTTCACAAAAATTTAATAAATTTTTCATTTGTTCTGTTTTCTCACGCACATCTATTTCTTATAAGGTTTGCCGAAATGTTCAAGTGGTTTTGAAATGTAAAGATATGCAAATTTTGAATTTTAGATTTTTTGCGATTACTATAACTTGCCGGAAGTTAATTAGTCAATTTGGAAGATATCAATTGCAAATCACACTGATAAGATTTTAGCAAAGGCAAGAATTTTATTTTTGAAATAAACAGTGAAATTTTTTATATAATTATAAATAACAAAATATACATGCTTATTATATACAACGCTTTATATATTTTTTCCGCTACAGCAATGATTGCATATATAACATGATATCAAATCAATATATTTCATTCATTGTAATTTTTACTAAAAGCTCCAATTATACGAATGTTACTATCGAAAAACGTATTTACTGTGCTACTCGGCGGGGATTATTCATTTGTGCATTCATTTTTATTATATATCATCATCAAAACAATTTTTATCGTGAAATTGCAATTACTAACTTTTTATCGAATATGAAATATTTTATTAAGTTTCCCGAGTATAGGCAGATAGTATAAAAAAATCTAAAAAAATGCGATTCTGTAACATCTAGTTATCAAGATGTTGAAATTTGACAAAACATTCGCCATTCAGAAACCTTCAAAGCATGAAGAAATGTAAAAATTTTCAATTTCGATTTTTAGACGATTACAATAACTTATTCTATGGGAAGTTAATGAAAACTAAATATTATTGAACCATACAATTTACATAAATTAAACTACTAAGAGTATTTTCATTTTTCATGAATTGAACACAAACAAATTCTCCTTCTTTCTGAACATTTTGACATACCTCAGAAAAAATGGATGTATGTGTGTGTGTAGTATGTATGTATGATTGGATACAATTTTTCGTCCACGATTTCGGGCGCACAAATCAACCGATTTGAATGATTCAAAAAACATTCGATTCCTTTCAAATTATCTATTTGAAAATGTATAGAACAATTGTTGTAAATCATTGATCAATTTTTATTGATTACTGATTTTTTCGGAAAGTTCCGGCAATTTGCCTTAAAGCACTATGCCATGCACCACTAGTTTATATAATTTATTTTTTATCTGTTGCATATTTATTTTTTGTTTAAATTCATTACATTACATTCTTTAATATGGGTCAAAGAATGACCCTAACTTTACTTGTTTTTGAGATATTGGCAGTGGATCTTTTTGCCCACGAACTTTTAAGCTCCGCTCTCCCCTAATGTTTTTTTTTGACTATATTTTCATTTTTCGCCAGAAGCGAAATTATAAAATATTTTTCAACCAAAAAACAATAAGATTGTCATTCGAAAGTGACAAATGAGTACAAGTCTTTGAGGTCCACGGCGTGAAAAGCGCGGCTCGCGCTTGAAAATATTTAATATCTTTCGATGTAACAAAACCTCCAACAAATTGTAAAAAGAATTTTGTTGCAGAGAAAAAAAGAAAATATATGTTTTTTTTTGGATCGATTCAATTCGGGTAAAGGCCGAGTAAAACCTTTGTAAATATTTAAGGGTTGTTATTGTTAAGAAAATTGCAAAAACAAAAAATTTTTTTTTAATTAATACAAAGTTCACTTCAATATGAATGTAATAAAAAAAAAATAATACTGATCGGATCAGCACATCCGGAGATAATTAATTTACCGCAGATGATGTTCATAGAAATTGAGCAAAAAATCCATATTTCAATCGTAAATTTTTACGTAAAAAATTTTTTTCAGCAAAATCCTGAAATACGTGTCAAATGATTTTATGAATAGTATCTTTAAACTAATTTTCAGACAATTCTAAAATGTCAAGGTTAATTAGTGTCCGGTTTGTAAAAGAATGACCCATATATATTTAAACTATTTTTCTAAAATGTTTCAAAATCTTAAATGATTTGTTTCACAATTATTTTTGTGAGCTTATTATGTCTAAATATTGCCGATTTTAGCTATAGTATGAAGTTTAGTCCACAAGTGAAAATAAGTTTTTGGATCGAATGAGATATGAAAAAATAAATCAAATCAATTTTATGTCCGTTTTATTTATTTCATTTATTTATTCATAAGCAAGCCGTAATCAATAATAATAAATATAATATTTAAGCTTATAAGCTTATATAATAATTAATACTTAAAGGAAAGGAAATTAAAATATTCATAGTAGCACAACGTTTGCTTCTGAAAAAAATATATTATGTTTTTTAAGATAAGTTATTTAAAGCTCACAAAAGTTATGAGCTGTTTATAGTGAAAAAGTCTTGAAAAATCGGACGTGTCTAAATTGTCTACTTTTACTCGTACTATTAAAACTGAACGACAAAAAGTCTTTAATCAAAATGGACAATATATTACACAATGATTGATTGAACAATTGATTTTTTACAAAAATCTGCACTTATAGTTTCCAACCTAATACCGAGATTATCAAGAAAAAAGTGGAAAACAGCTTCATTGAGTTGAATCTTCACCATCAATACTCTTGTGAAAGATGTATAAAATTAATAATTTTTTACTTTACTATTATTAAACTTTGTGTAACTAGGTATAATTATGTCTTGATGTGTTGTTCTAGCATTGATTATACCGGTACGGATTTAACAATTGACAGTGTTTTTTAAAACAAATATTTTTCACGCATCATAAAACAAGTTTTTACAGTGGGTCGCACAAGATGTTTTAGTTCTCACAAAAACGTCTATTTTTTATGCATATCATTGAAATGTGTGTTTTGCATTGAGATCACGCGGAAGCACCATATAAAACCAAATTAAATAAAAATTATACGCTTCTCAGTTTTGGATCATTTATATATCCTTATAAACAGATTCTCAAAGTTTGAACTGTTTATATATTCTTCACATATGATGTTGTGGTTGCAATTGTTCTATTTTTGTTTTTCTTGGGCTGAATTATGTGATAAACTAGATGAAAGTGGCATTTTGCCTTAAGGCAAGTTGCCATAAGGCAAAAACTTTTCAATTGATGCAATAATTTACTTAACCAACCGAAATTGGGATCTAGATATTTAGATAACATTTTCAACTGTTCATTTCAAAAATAAAGTTTTTGATTTCATTTATATAAATTTAAACATTGCCATTTTCAATTGAATACCTTCAAACACGTTTAAATTATCTGTAATTAAATTAATTATAGAGCATAGACACGTGGTTGTATGTCCAAAAATGTAGCTTATTATTCCAAATAATATAATGAATTTATATAATTCAAATAATTTTCGTACAACCTGTTTAGTTCATGAATTTCGTCGACGAATGGTCAAAAATCGGCTCACATACATATTTTCACACCAAATTTGGTCTCATTCGATTCACAATGTTTTGAAACGACGAGAACATAAAATTAGAAAATCGGATTTTTTGGTGGAAACCTGAACTTTTACATCGGAAAGTTAACAATAATATATTATGTCTTGTTTTTAAGTTTTCTTTATTCCTTAATACATAGTGCGCAGTGAAAATCAGCTTTTCTAAGTATCATATAGTCTTGTTCAAGTAAAAATTTGTAAGATTCAGGTACCAAATTTTGCAAATATTATTATTTAAAATATTTTTGTTACATTTTTTAATTTTTATTGAATCGTTTCTATTACTAGTTATTTTTCATATTAAAATTCACAAAATCTGATACTTTGACTTTTAAAATATCTGTAAATTGTTAATAGTTTTTATTCAAAAACAATTCTAAAAATTTAGTTGTTAGAAAATTAACCAAATTTGATTAGTAAATTAAAATGAGACAAAGGTAAGTTGCCTTGGAAACAACTATAAAATGCGAATAATGAAAGTATTCAAATGTGTTACAGTATTCACAATAATCTATTTGAAAACATTTAATATTCTTAGAATTTCATTACGGTACGGCAAGTTCCAGAAATTTGCCTTAAGGCACGATGCCATGCGCTACTAGTTTTTACTTAAATCGATAGAGCAACAGTATCAGCATCTATCTTTCTTTTGTAGAAACATAATCAGTGGATCTCAACATATATTAATTTGAAAAAAAAAACTGTTTGGACATGAATTTAGCCCCCCCTTATATTGAATACTCTAATTACCGATATTAAAGTAAAGAATAGATTTTTGAGCACATTATTCCTAGAATGGTAATTTGATGATAATAGTTATATTTTCATAAAACATGACATCTGTATAATTTCTTTACAGTTATACACATAACAAACTGAAAGACTTTGGCCAATTTGAAAAATCTTGATCAGGTTTAAAATAAAAACAGAGTGGTAGTTTTGCAACAATAATGTTCAGATTGATTGATTTAGATTGATAGTTTTGCAACAATAATATTTAAATGTTATGTTTATAATTTTTTTTTATTATATTTTTAACAGCAATCAGAACCTTACGTCCTATGAGCTGTTGGGCTGAAACTTCTCCTTACTTCGTATTTTTAGATGGTAACCCAATGGTTAATCCACCCATTAGAATTAATCTAAAAGGGCTGACTTTTTATTAGTGCAGCAATGCCGGGCAAGGGCTATTTTCACTTGGAAACATATTGCTATCTATATTTCCAAGTGAAAATCGTTGTCACTGCTGCCTGACAACAGGTTGCTCGAAGTGGGTATCGAACCCGGGACCTCTGACTCAGGTCCCGTCGCTCTTAACCGCTTCCCTACAGTCGAGCCCTTATAAATTATAAGGCAATAATTTTTAACTTTTTAACATCGCACTAAAGTGTCAGTTTTGAAATTTGTTACAATTAAAATCGTGAAGTTGAGGAGCAAATAATAACATTTTGGCGCGGTCACTCTTGCAGTTACATTTATACATTACGTCAATTTCTTTTACTAACTCAAAACATATTACTATATTTACAATTGAATGCTTGTAGTAATAACATCGCAAATATTATCAATTATCCCTGATTCGACCCAATTAATAATTTTTTTTTCACAATTTGTTCGAGGCTCACAAATTTGATTAACCCATCTCCCTCTACCTATATACTAAACTCCCTGTACTCTATAATAAAATAATTTCTTACCCTACTCTAGGTACTAAGATAGTTTTTAAGAAATTCATCCTTTCTGTACGCATAACTTGAACCGTGAACATCAAACAAATAAATACTATTAATAACTAAATCAACTTATGTAACTTACTTATTTTTAAAGATCTGATATAGCCATTCTAATAATAAATTATATCTGGTCCTTCGAGGTAGTAAAGTGTCCGTGTGTAGTGATTTTTAATTGATTTTTTTAATAAACATTGCGCCGGGCGCTTACACAATTTATTAGAAAAATCAATTAACTTTCAGAAAAATTAATTTTAATTTATGTAAAAGTATTGCCTATTAATTATTACTTGGGAACCATCTGAATTTACTATCGATAGTGTGCTCTCCTAGGCCGGAAGGATGATCAAGTCCCCGGATCATCCATCAGTCACGGACCGTATGCCAGTAGAACTCTTGATCCCGGAACGCGCCCGAGAACGATCATCCCGAGTAAAAAATGGACATAGAAATTAACTTGCACTTTTTTGACATTCATGACTTTGCTCAATCGCGTTTTTATTGTGAACGCGCAGATCATTTCAACCTCTTAGATACACAGAATAGTATGTTTAACAAATGATGACATTTGTAGACTAAAAGCATAAGGGCAATTTGTTTGCCCAGCAGGGTATGTTCTTGTGAAAGTAAATAGCTTGTCTATTGAATGGATATATATCCCAAATAATAAATTGAATTTCTTCATTTTTTACAGGACCTATTTGAATTTTTTTTAAAAAGTTAAATTATAGGTAGCTCAATTGTACTTAAATAACTGTGTGTCTGAAACGTAAAAATACGCAAAAAAATTTATTTTAGATTTTTGGATGATTAGTGTAACCTACCCTGCAAGAAGTTAACAAAAACATTATGGAAATTTTTAAAATATATAAAAGTCAACCATTCATTCTTAACGGTGATTGATATTTGCGACATATTGAGTTTTCATTATTGATTGTTAATTCATAGAATATTAATATACAAAAAACTTAATATATAAACCAAATGTTTAAGATTTTATAATTTGTTAAATGTTTAAAGACTGATATTTTTTTAGTATATTAATTCTTAACGTTCATTTAGAAATGAGGAACTTTCAACCATTGTCTTTGTATTATATTATATCATAAATTGGTTAGTTTTCGTAACACTTTTGAGTCATGTTGATGTTGAACGTTATTGTCAGAGTTTTGTCGAGGTAATCTATTTAAACGTGTAAATTTTGAGGGTGGTGTTTTCTCAATGGTTGTTTTGATTGATTGCCTAATGAAGGACCAATCGTAAAATACTTTATTGATAACTGTATATATTTATTTTATAATTAATTATAAGTTATAATAGTATTGACAATAATTTTAATATGTTTTTTGTATGATTTTCGATTGATGATTTTTTGTTTATATATCAATATAACTCGCATCCTTTGATATGGCGCGAACAGGTGGTTTTGTGATGTTTTTTCAGACTTATTTATTTTTATTTGAAATTATTTCTATAACAATCAATTATGCCAGTACTAGTGGGTTCGATCAATTGTATTGAAATTATCAGTTGTTTGTTGAAATTTTGCTTATTTATTCTTTTTTGTCGCTTTCGTACAAAATGACATACTTAAACAATATGACATAGTACTAATTTGCCGCAACTACAGGAAAGTACAATCCAAGCTAAAAAAATATGAATCCTGTAAAACTTTTGATTGGTTTTTAACTTCAACTAGTTAACAACGTTAAACGCCGAACGGCACTAAGCACCGGACACTCTATTTAACACGCATTATTTAAGCGAGTATAAATCTTTTTATTTCAAAATACAAGTGAAAGGGACATGGGGGGCACACAGGTACAGGATCACGCGCCAAGAGAGCAACCCTTTCATGTTTTAGGCGCAAAATCACGGCGTCACCTAAATATCAATAGAAGTAATTCTAGCATATTTATGCATTTACACGGCGCATTTGAGTGGTATGCAAAGATAAAAGTTGTAAATGATTGTTATCCGTAAAGTGGTAGAATATTATTAGATCTTATAACCAATTTTAGTAGGTGCTACCAAATGAACGAAAATGTCTGTCTCTTAGAACCGGATACTAAGTCGTCCATTAGTGCCGGACAGTAATCATATTAATGTTTCTTGTGAGAATTTACGTAATTTATTCCAATTATTTAAATTTGTTCTGTATGAGTGCTAATGGTCACTGCATACCCCCATTTTTCGTATTTCCTAGTCAAAGAATGTAAAGCTTATGGTGAATACACCAGCTGAGAGCATCGGTGTGGCCCAGCCAAAAGGGTGGATGAATAGTTACTTTTTTTGCAATATCTAAGAATATTCGTCAAAGACACATGTGCAGACATTCCAGAGTGTGGAGATGGCTACATATGTGATCAATGCAGGTTATTTTGAAAACTCGGTACTAGGTGCCAATGTTTAAAATCATATTTTTTGATAACAAAGTTTGATTGATGGTATTAATTATTTTTTAGCAAAGATTGCGGTTTTGTTAATTTAGTTTGATTTCTAACTTTGTTATCTAGCATAAATCATAATTTAATGAACATTTCGTAAAATATTTTTTGATTTATTTATAAATAACCTTAGGTGTCCGCCACTAGGGCACTTCCACCTACTAATTGTTCCTTTTGAGCTCATACTTTATGTCCTGATATTCCAAAGCGGGCCAAACAATTATTTTATAAACTGTCCTCTTAAATATCTGTATATCATACTATATGGACAAAATGTAATAGGTTGTATTTTTGCTTTAAATATGCTATTACAGTTCTTAACTTATTTAACTAGTATTGGTAACGGACGAGCCTTAAGGCAATTTGCTGGATCTTCCCGTACTATAATAAAATATTGTATGTTTTCAGATTTTTTTGCTTTTCCCAAAAACAATCGTTTCGCCCACGCAAGCAAAAAGTTTTTTTAATTTATTCAAATCGGATGCTACTTCTCCCCATCATTACGAATTGAATGCTTCTTGAATTATTCCAATCGGATGCCAGGTTCTCGTAAAAACCGAGTTTCCATTTCTTGTACCTTTTAGCTTTGTGTCTCGGCAACGGGTGCACCGGCCTTTCCCAAAAACTAATCAGCACTGATCCCCAATAGTGGGATTCGATTGTTTTTTCAATCATTCAAATCGATTGAGCGGTACTCTCGAAAATGTTGACAAAAAATTGTATCCACACATACATACATACACACATTCATTTTTTCTGAGGTATGCTAAAATGTTCAGAAATCTCTAAAACGAGAAGACATGTAAAAATTTTCATGTTCGATTTTTGGCCCATTACTATAACTTACGCTACGAGAGGTTAATAAATACCATTGAGAAATGAAACACCATGTCATGTTTGTCCGAACTTCGTCCATGGTAACTAGTGGTGCATTAGTTTCATTATTATATTCTAAAAAAGTTCCAGAAATGTGTGTTGATCGTTCGCTATTTTTGTGGATGGATTCGTTCGTTCGAACTAATAGCATAATTTTGACATGTGGTTTATCACATTTAAAAACCTAGCAAGCTAAAACAAATATCGCTCAGAGCAAGCAAGCTTTCTCGCATCGTGTGATTTGAACGGCTTGAAAAACTATCATGAAATCTAGCACGACAAAATCAAGCATGCTATCCAGCCCAGAAAACAAGCGTCGTGTGATTCGGGCTTTAGTAACATTCGTGGCAGGATTCTCGATCCTATTTGTATTAAAAATAAAACAACCGGAAGACTAGTTCGAATATCTGGAATTCGATCTGATTGACATTGCGCATTTGTAGATCATTACCCAGATCGCAATTTATAGTCGATTGACAGTCGGCTGTCATTGTTCGAGCACGGCAACACGAATGCGTGCGAAGTGACAAGCGCGCTGATTTGCCGTTGTACGCATTGTCAAATACGGCGATGCTAATCGCTGTAAACTGTCTTGTAAAATGACAGTGCAATTACGATCGATCGTTTTGTTATTCATTTACACGTTTGAACTTATGGTGTCATGTTTATCATAAAAATGTCATACCATTTTTTATGCCCTACCTAATGCACGGGTGGAGTACGCCATATTAAAGTAACCAAACTCTTTTAAACACCTTTGCCATAGAACTGGAAAGGTAAATGGTGGTGCATGGCATCATGCCTTAAGGCAAATTGCTGGAACTTTCCGTACCCTAATATAAAGTTTTTAGATTTTCAAAAATTGTTTGAGAAGTTTTTTTTTTCAAAGCAATCGCGTTACATAGCTGTTCTGATGGTTAAATATTACAAGTTTTGGCACGAACCCCATAGGCATGTAAACAAAATTTATAATTAATATTAAAATCTCTGATTAAATATATCTGATAATTTGATGCGCATATGTCTAATTATCACTTTTTTGAGTCTCCGCAACCACTGGCAACCACTAGACCTGTATTCCCAAAAATTTAAATAATGCTTCATTACATCAATACAAGTGATAAGTTTTTTTGAATAATTCAAATCGGATACTCTGTTCTCTCAAATTTGTCATTCTTGTTACTTTTTACCCCGTTTCCTCAAAATAGTCGACTTGCCTTTGACAGAAAGTAATCAGTACTCTGCATCAATACAAATCGAATGTTTTTCTGAAATATCCAAATCGGACACTCAATTTTTTTCAAAATTCTATTCTTGTTACTTTGTACCCCGTATCTTCGGAACGGCTTGGACCTGCCTTTGCCAAAAAGTAATCAGCATGTCTCTGCACTAATACGATTCAAATGTTTTCTAAATTATTCAAATCGGACACTCCGTTCTCTCAAAATTGCAATTATGTTACTTTTTACTCCGTATCTTCGAAACGACTAGACCTGTATTTGCCAAAAGCTAATCAGAAGGTTTTCCCTTCAATACGAATCGAATATTTTCTGAGTCATTCAAATCGGATGATCCGTGATCTTGAAATCGTGGCGAAAATTTGTATCCAGACATACAGACATACACACATACACGCACACACACGTGTATCAATTTTTTTGAAAGTATGCCAAAATGTTCAGAAAGCTCTGAAACGTAAAGATATTTAAAAAATTTTATTTTCATTTTTTTGCGATTACTATAACTTACCCTGCGGGAAGTTCACTAGTTTTGCATGACATCATGCTTTAAAGCAAATTTCTGATTGATAATTATTATAAGTTTTAATTTTCTTGAAAATTTCTGTTGAAAATTATAAATCGTGATATGGAACCCTTATAAATGCAAACAAAATTTGTACCTAACATTAAAATATGAGATAATTTTTTGTGCTTATGTCTAATGATCATTTTTAATCTCGTATCTTCTAAACGGCGGAACCTACCTTTGCCAAAAAACTAATAAGCACAACACCACATCAATAGGCATAACATCATTCAAATCTCTAGGATCCGAGCATACATGCAAACATACCTCATATACAAACAGACATAAACGCATTTTTTCTATGGTATGCCAAAATGTTCAGAAGACCTTAAAACGTAGACATCCAAATAATTTTATTTTCGTTTTTTTGCGATTTATAATAATCGCTAAGTTAACTTACCCTAAGAGAAGTTGATAATTAGCTTTTGTTATTTTTCCCCAAGTGCTATTATAAGTTTGAGATCTAAGAGATTCCTGGTTTAAGAAATGTACAAAATATAAGAATTTAAGTTTATAAAAATATAAACCTTTTGCCATAAAATGTAAAAATCATAAACCGTAAATATGATTATGCAGTTTGAATTGATTTTTGTATAGTTTTTTATGTATTTACTAATTAATCAAATTTCAATAGAATTGCAAACCATAGTTTTTATCGTAATTTTTACAAATATTATTGTAACTAAAAGTCCCATTTATATTAAGATCTGTCGTACAAATTATGTGATTAATGAAACACTTTCGAGAGCATAATATCCATGATTAGCCTGATTTAAATCAAAATTATTTAATATGAAACCCAATCAGATAGATAATTAACTGAAGCAAGCAAAATTACTGGTTATTGACTTATTGTAAAAATACCCATATAATGAGTTAGTCATTGTTACCAAGTTTTTTAATATATTATCTACAAAAAACTCAGAGAAACACTCATAAACAATTGAATGATACAGTGAATTTTTAAGATTATATTCACGTTTTAGATATAATTAATTAAAGATATCAGTTTGGTATAGTGTATCTACTTATAGAGATAAGATACAATTTAAAGTATAGCACTAAAGTTTTTATCTTCGATAAATCTACTTTCTTCAATCTTATTCCACCTCTTCACAATGCAGGTAAAAATTATTTATTGATTGGTATAAAAATTTTCTATATGATCGTAAATACCTACTATTTTTAGGCCGTCACTTGAAGAATTACCCTTTATGATAATTCAATATTAAAAACACATTCTAACTGTTTCTTAGATATTATATTTATGTTTTATTGTAAAATATAACTCATCTAATGTAATCATATAAAAATTGCAAAAGTTTGCAGTCTAAGCAATATCCACAAATATCTTAATATAATATCTTCTTAGGGGGCGTCAGAGTCTTACATCCTAACTTATCAATACTTCTTGTAATATTTCTTTACCATTATTTGTTTATATTTGCTGAAGCTTGAAGTGCATTGCAAATCATTCTTAATTTAGTAATTATGATAAGTTGAAAAGAATTATCAGAAGACAATTTATATTGGCAATATATTATATTACCCTAGACATATAATACTTCATAGTTACTAAGATTCAGGGAGACCACGGGTAATGATGATGCATTGCCACAAGCCGTCGCCGTCGCAATCGCCACCGTTGCGACGGCTTGTGGCATCGATTTTTGGTTTCGCATTAAGTAAGTAATCTGTGAAATAAAGGTTTCTGATGGTTAAATCTCGCTTTTGTATATAACAATTCTGTTGTTTTCTGAAATCATCATATAAGATTTTATTTGATTGTTAGTAGAAACATGCAAATCAATTATTTCTTTCTTAGGGGGCGTCCATTAATCACGTGGACAGTTTTTAAGAATTTTTGGATTCCTCTTTTCTCCTCCAAAATTTAAATTACCCTTCCCCTTCTCTCGCCAAACATTGTTTATTTTTGGAACCTAGAAAATATCGTAAAATTTGTGTTTTGTTTGAATTTTTTTGTATTTATTTTTTAACCCTTTCCACTCGCGAATTTTGAAATTTATATGAATTTATCGGCCGGCGCGGCGGCATCCGAGTCGGATGGGTTAATTTAGGTAAAATGTAAATACACGTAATATCTTACCAAATCCTCCGTCCACCATGTGATATTTCGTGATTTTTTATAAAAAATACATCTGTTTTTTTCTATATTTAATAACAGTACACATTTTAATGAAATATAATAAATTATTTAAAATTGATTTATTCTTATACTCTAACTAAATACTTTTGAAGGTGAAGGATTCTATCGATCGTGAAAGGCTTACGTAAACACAGCAGAGTAATAATTAATCAGGTTAACGAACTAATTAATTTATCTTTATTTTATAATGAATAATTTGCAAATTAATTTCTTATAAGTATATATAAATTAATACATCAGTTTAAATTTATATAATTAGCTTTTCGAATCTGTTTTACATGGATGTGTTTAAAGAATGTTGACGTAGTGATTCTTAGACTATCATAAAATTGCAATTTCAATTCAATAAGGTCTTATTCAGCTAATTATAATACTTACGTGGTAATAATTTATTTCTAAGTATCACTTTTTAATTAAATAAATAACATAAACTTATCGTTGCATGTCCTTAAATTTTAGTCACTATTGGCATTTACATCTTAAGACCGCGCCTAAAATATATCATCCTACAATGTATCGGATTTAAATGTTAGTCAATTTTTGGTGTCAAAGTATTCCGAAATTTTCAAGATTTTTGTGCAAAATAATCTTTAAAATTGAAATGAAATTTATAAGAAAACCTTTTTCACACCAAATATTACTTATAAATTTTGAAAATTATGCAAAATTTTCCAAAATCTTCAAATTTAAAAAAACCTTCAGAATTTTTGTAGGATCTTAAAATATCAAAATTCTTTATTGTTCAATATCTAATTTTACTTGGCCCATGTATTTTCCAAAATATTCGTTCAAATTCCAGAAATGAAATTTGATAAATGCCGACGTGCTTGTGTGTGTGTGTGTGAGAGAGAGTGTGTATGTATGTATGGATACAATTTTTCGTCCACGTTTTCGGGCGCACGGATCAACCGATTTGAATGATTCAAAAAACATTCGATTCCTATTGATAGGGAGAGGAGCAAAGAGTGCAGAAAATAGAAATCGAGTTTTTGAGAGATTGGAGCATCCGATTTGATTGATCCCAAGAACATTCAATTCGTAATGACGGGTAGAAAGGGTGATTAGTTTTTAGCAAAGGCAGGTCCATCGGTTTCGGAGATACAGAGCTAAATGTTCAAAAAATAGCAGTTTTTTTTTATTTTCCATAAAATATTTTTGTAATTTTGGCACAGTTTAAGCGCCACTCTGGTACAAATGTTTACTCAAGTGCGTTTAGACTGTTTATGTATACTGGAGCACTTTTCCAATTTTGTGAGTACTGTTGAAAAATGTGAAAACGCCGCCAAGCTAAGCACAGTATAAGTGAAAATGTCGCACAGAATTATTTGCAAATACGTCACTATACGGTGACAGGAGACCGTAACTATACGGGAGCACTTTTTCAATTTTGTGTAAAGCCAACTATTTTTTAGAAATTGAATTCGAAATGAAATGACGATTGTTAATATTCTGGAGATAAATTGATTTTTGATTTACATTTGATTTGCTCAGATATAACAACATGAAAAATACAACATGCAAAAATAATGAAAGTTACAGTATTTGTAATAATATATTTGAAAACGTTTAAAATTTCTCGAATTACGGTACGGGAGTTCCAGCAATTTGCCTTAAGGCACGATGCCATACACCACTAGTTTACTATTTTTTATTGTTTACACCTTTGCCAGGGCAAAGGCTCAAATGGTTCTTTCCACCTCACCTTAAGCTTTTATAGAGGTTACATTAAAAAAAGTTTGAATCTAATTTACGTAAAAATAACATATTTTATAAAACATTTAAATTATGTAGGCTTAAAAATTATATTAAGGTATATTGTAAATTGAAGTTTTGTCGAAGATTTTTTCCTGCAGCAGAAGGAAATCATGTACCTTCGCATTCTCAAAATCATTGTGTGGTTTCCAAAGCGAGTGGCCGCAGCGCCGCTAAGCCGTCCGCACTAAACTCCACGTATGGGCGTAGCGGTTTTAAATCAAACTCAAACGATTCCATATGATTTATGCGCCTTTTACCGGGAGTCCGGCGCGTTAATTGAATTTTAACAACTCCTCGCGCACATGACGCTAAATCACACATTACAATACTCATTACACCGCCGACGGCGTAATATCCGCGCGATTGACGCGTCTCCCGTCTCTTGTCAGTGCCGCGTTCTGCGTCTCGACAGGGCGCCACATCACTCTATGAGAATCAAATCGCCAACCACACAGAGAGCTTTGCAAAACGGCTCGTCAACATTTTATTCGATAAAAGATTTTATTGATACATATTTTTATTGATCTTATTTTTCTATATGTTTATAATTCCCTAAAACAATTTTGAACATTGCGTGTTTATACAAAGAATTTGAAGAGCGTTAGTTACAGTTATCATAAAATTTAGGGATGATACTGAGAAGCTGTAAAGAATTGAATTCAAATAATTCACTTTTTTGCAAATGTACGTTCCAAGTTAGAAAATGGATCGATCATTTGGTATCCTCATCAGATCAACAACTCCGATGCGATAGAGACAGTTCAACGCAAATTTCTGAAATATCTTTATTATAAAGCATACAAAATTTACACAACACCATGTTAAAAGTATTCGGTATACCTTCTCTTGCAGCCTTTAATGTCTCAAATGGGCATTTTTAGGTAGATGCTGTTAAATATGTATAAACTATTCAAATTTATTAATTCAATTCAATTACAATTGTTCACTGGACGTTTTGAGCAAATATAAAGCATGAACTTGATTACTAACTATTAACCATATCAATTGCAAAGTTATATTATTAAGTTTAAAGATCAAATATGAAATTGATTTTTTATCAGTTATTTATTCACAGCAATGGATATTTTTGTAAATTTTGCTTTAAATCTAATTTACGAATTATTTTTTCTTATTTCTAAAAGCATTTTTTAAAACATAGATTAAATAATTTATAATAAGTATATAGCAACCATTAGTATGGCAACCACTGGTATGGCAATCAATGGTATAACAACCAATCAAATATGTCCACGATACTGACGGCGGGTATAAAACCCAGAATCGGTATCGAAAATGATCACTCGTATTTTGCCATTCAAGCCACTTTGCGAATAACAAATGTAGTGTAAATATACAAATAACTTATCAACTTGTGTTTACCTACGTAATTGGCGATCCCGATAGAAGTCCTACAGAACATTCTATCGCATTAAGGAACATGGCAGCGAGTCAATATCACTGTACTGGGAGTAAAGTGGAGTGAAAATTACACCTTACTGGTCGGAGAAAACCGAATTATGATTCGCGTAATTAGGTAAACTTTTATTAAAAATATTCCAGCAACGAACAATATAATTAATGCTAACTCACAATAGACATGTGCTACTCAACTACAAACTCTCCAGCGACGAGCTACTCAACTATTAACTCTCCATCGATGTGCTACCCGACTACTAACTCTCCAGCGACGAGCTACACGCTCACTAACTCTCCAGCGGCGAGCTATACGTTTGCTAACTCTCCAACGGCGAGCTACACGCTTACCAACTCTCCAGCTGCAAGCTATACGTTTGCTAACTCTCCCGCGGCGAGCTACACGACTACTAACTCTCCAGCGGCGCTTACTAACTCTTACTTACTTACTAACGCTTACTAACGCTTACTAACTCTTACTTACTTACTAACGCTTACTAACGCTTACTAACTCTTACTTACTTCTAACGCTTAATAACGCTTACTAACTCTTACTTACTTACTAACGCTTACTAACTCTTCAACGATGCTTACTAACTCTCCAGCGGCGAGCTACACGAGTACTAACTCTCCAGCGACGAGCCATACGACTACTATCTCTCCAGCAGCGCGTACTAACTCTTACTTACTTACTAACGCTTACTAACGCTTACTAACGCTTACTAACGCTTACTAACGCTTACTAACTCTTCAACCACGAGCTCTTTTACTGCTCACTCACTATTGACTAAGTGTTTTGATGCTAAATCACCAGCGAAGAGCTACTGAAAGAAAGAACAGTCAAATTTCGGCTAACAACCTCCATTCTCTGTAACCAATCATTAGTATGACAACTACTACTATGGCAACCAATCGTTTAACAATCAGTCAATCTGTTCTTGATATTGAGGACGGGTATGAAAACCGGAATCGGTATCGAAAATGATCACAAATATTTGGCCATATCAAATGTAGTAAAAGTAAAATGAATGAACAAATAAATGAATAATTCCATCAACTATCAACCTGTGTTTACCTATAAGCATATAAAGCAATAGATAGATTTTGAATTTAGTATCAACAAAAATTTATATCTAACTTCTATAAATTCAACTTAAATTTATATTAGATATTCAATATATAATTATAATTATTTTAATTTAACGCTTAAATTTGAATAAAAAAGTTAAATTTTTAAATTTTAAATTACAAAGAATTATTGCTTAATTTTTTTAATTTTAATTGTGGTCAATTAATCTGTATGTACTATTTATTAGTGCTATATATAGCATAACAATTAGTGCTATTTAGTAGTAAGAAAAATAGTAACAATTAGTACTACATACAACCAGTGGTGTTGTCGAGCCGGAACGCGCCGGAACGTCGTTCCGGCAAATTATTTTTGGTCCGGAACGCGTTCTGGCAAAAAAAAAATTAAACTAGTGGAGTGTATGGCATCGTACCTTAAGGCAAGTTGCTGGAACTTCCCGTACCGTAACGGAATGTTCGAGGAATACTGAATGTTTTCAAATAGATTATTACAAATAAATATTGTAACATTGTCTAATATTGATAAGAATTATATAAACTGAATTGCAAAGTTGAAATTATTTGTTTAAAGTATATTAGAACTATAGTCAGAATTAAAAATAAAATCTGATTTATTTTCGGTATACAAAAAAAAATTTAAAAAAAAAATTGATAAAAAAATTATTTTGAAACAATTTTTTTTTTCCAAAATCAATTATTTTGTTAAAACAAGCAGAAAGTTCTTTGAATCATTTAAATCGGACGCTTAGTTTTCTCAAAAACTGCTATTTTTTAACATTTAGCTGTGTATCTTCGAAATGGCTAGGCCTACCTTTGCCAAAAACTAATAACCACTTCCCAATAATTATTAATTGAATGTTTTTTAGATCATTCAAATCGGATGCTCCGTTCTCTTAAAAACTCGATTTCTATTTTCTGCACTCTTTGCTCTTTATCTCCGTAATTGCTGGACCTACCTTTGCCAAAAACTAATCACCTCATCTCCCTATCAATAAGAATCGAATGTTTTTTTAACCATTCAAATCGGTTTATCTGTGCGCCCAAAAACGTGACTGGAAATTTGTATCCATACATACATAAACACACACACACATACATTTTTTCTAAGGTATGCCAAAATGTTCAGAAACCTTCAAAACGTCGAGAAATGTAAACATTTTCAATTTCGATTTTTGGCCCATTACAATAACTTACCCTACGGGAAGTTAATAAGAACAATTTGCAAAATTTTTAAAAGCCATGGTTAAAATTTGTGGTAATCAATGTAAGTACTCGAATGTTTTTAGCTAAAAATTTAATTAAAGAAATAAAAATTATTGTATTGTTATAATGTATTGATGTATACATTATACATCATCTATATATACTATCAAATGTATACTACTTTTATATTTTATTTTATTTTTTCACCGATGGCTTTTCGTCACGGTTGAAATTAACAAAAAAAAACAGATAAATTATGAATGAATTATATAAAAGACTACACCTACAAACAAATGACTACAACTAAAATTGTTTGTATTATACTATTCTTGCTGTAGTACTTTATATAATGAAAAACAATTTATAGAACTTTTATAAGAAATACTGTTGGTTAAATTGTTGAAGTCAGTTGTTGAAAAAATGCCATTTGAAAATATTTATTTGTTAATAATTGCACTCATGTTTGTCAAAATCAAATGCTCAGATAATAAATTTATGAATTTGAGTACTGATGATGATAAAAGTGTAATGCCTGGTAAATTTATTCTGGAATTTTTTAACGTAAGTATAAATGTATTTCATTATTTGCAATTTCTGGACTAAAATAACTCCTGCTTTAATTTTTAATTATAAGCTATGTATTTATATTATATTTTTAAGAATATACGTACAATAACCATTTTAGTACAAATATGAAAATCACAAGTCCGAATTTCTCAAGTATGATAATCTCATGTATGATAATCTCATGTATAAGAAATCACAAGTAATGAAATCACAAGTTTGAAAACCATAAATATGGAAATCACCAGTTTGGAAACCGTAAGTTGCAAAACCGCAAGTTGCAGAAAAACACATGCTCCAGAATCACACGCTTTTAAATCACCGCAGGATCATATTTTGCAAAATCAATTTAAAGATGCAGAATTAATCACAAGTTGCATAATCGATCACAAGTAATCACAAGTTGCAGAATCAAGAACAAGTTGCAGAATCGATCACAAGTTGCAGAATCGATCACAAGTTGCAGAATCGATCACAAGTTGCAGAATCGATCACAAGTTGCAGAATCGATCACAAGTTGCAGAATCGATCACAAGTTGCAGAATCGATAACAAGTTGCAGAATACATCATAAGTTGCAGAATCGATCACAAGTTGCAGAATCGATCACAAGTTGCAGAATCGATCACAAGTTGCAGAATCGATCACAAGTTGCGGAATCGATCACAAGTTGCAGAATCGATCACAAGCTGCAAAACCGCAAGTTGCCTAAAGACAAGTTGCAGAATCACAAGTTGCAAAATCACAGGTTGCAGAAGCACAAGTTGCAAAATCGCAAATTGCCTAATGACAAGTCGCATAATGACAAGTTGCAGAATCATAAGTTGCAGAATCACAGGTTGCAAAAGCACAAGTTGCAAAATCGCAAGTTGCAAAATCGCAAGTTGCCTAATGACAAGTTGCAAAATCACAGGTTGCTTAAGCACAAGTTGCAGAAGCACAAGTTGCAGAAGCACAAGTTGCAGAAGCACAAGTTGCAAAATCACAGGTTGCAAAATCGCAAGTTACCTAATGACAAGTTGCCTAATGACAAGTTGCCTAATGACAAGTTGCATAATGACAAGTTGCAGAATCATAAGTTGCAGAATCACAGGTTGCAGAATCACAGGTTGCAGAAGCACAAGTTGCAAAATCGCAAGTTGCCTAATGACAAGTTGCAAAATTACAGGTTGCATAAGCACAAGTTGCAGAAGCACAAGTTGCAGAAGCACAAGTTGCAGAAGCACAAGTTGCAAAATCGCAAATTGCAAAATCGCAAGTTGCAAAATCGCAAATTGCAAAATCGCAAGTTGCCTAAAGACAAGTTGCAGAATCACAAGTTGCAAAATCACAGGTTGCAGAAGCACAAGTTGCAAAATCGCAAGTTGCCTAATGACAAGTTGCATAATGACAAGTTGCATAATGACAAGTTGCATAATGACAAGTTGCATAATGACAAGTTGCAAAATCACAAGTTGCAGAAGCACAAGTTGCAGAAGCACAAATTGCAAAGTCGCAAGTTGCATAATGACAAGTTGCAGAAACACAATTAGCAAAATCACAATTAGCACAATCACAAGTTGCACAATCACAAGTTGCAAAATCACAAGTTGCACAATCACAAGTTGCAAAATCACAAAACTTCAATACCAAATCACAAATATCGCAAATGATTTGTTTGGAATAATAAATTTTGCAAACATTCGAAACCTAAAGCTACATAACAAAAGTTACAGTAACTCGAGCACCAAAAGTAATAAATTTGTTCGAGTAGCAATTACAGCAGATTCACAAACTTCGAAATCACGTGTTACAAAATCACAAGTTGCAGAATCACAAGTTGCAGAATCGCAAGTTTAAAAATCGCATGTTTGAAAATCGAAAGTATGAAAATCTCAAGTATGGAAATAACGCAAGTTTGAAAATCACAGATATGAAAATCGCCAGTTTTAAAATTCTAAGTTGCAGAACCACAAGTTGCAGCAAGACATATGCTCCAGAATCACATGTTTTTAAATCACAGCAGGATCATATTTTGCAAAATCAATCCGAAGTTTCAGAATCGATCACATGTTGCAGAATCGATCACAATTTGTAAAAATTGCAAATTAAACAAATATTTCGCTAGATTTTAAGAATGACAGATATTATTGGTATTTTTAGTTTATTAATTGTAATCACTAAGGCTTTTATAATTGTAAGTTTTAATAAAATGAAAATCCTATATATTTTATTAGAATACAATTATTCCATCTATTATTTTATTTTTTCACAAATAATTTTTTGTTACGTTTGATCAATAAATTTTAATAGAAATTAACAACAAAAAAACTAATTAATTGTTAGTGTTTATTTTGTTAGTGAATCATATAAAGGAGTATACAAACAATAAGCCAATTACACTCATTATTATCATACTATTGTACTATATTTAAATCCATAATGAAAAACATTTAATAGAGCTTTCATAAAAAATACTTGTAGTTAAATTGTTGAAGTCAGTTGCTGACAAAATGGTGTCTAGAAATATTAATTTGCTATTACTTGCACTCATGTTTATTAAAATCAAATGCTCGGATGAAAAATTTGGAAACTTAGGTATTCATGATGATGATAGTGTTGTGCCTGGTAAATTTATTTTGGATTTTTTTAACGTAAGTATAGATGTATTTCATTATTTGCAATTTCTGGGCTAAAATCGCTTTTTTTATATTTTCAAGGATATGCGTACAATGACTATTTTTTCTAAATACATGAAACCAGAAGCTGAGACGATATTAGAAAATATTGTTCACAGAAGTTTTGTACCTCTTCAAATTTCTACTTCCAGAAAGTAAGTTTATAGATTTATATACCAGTTTATACATACTAGTTCTTGTCTGTTCCACATAACGATTTATTTCATTTATTTTATTTATCAAGTTTTAGTTCACTATCAACAAATGGACTAACAATAACAATATCACAAACCTTGAGGCAGGCAAAAAAAATTCTCAAAAAAATATACAACAATACAAACGGCAATATAATATCTATTACAACAAATTCAAATCAAACGCAAACAGCCAATTTTCTAAAATACATCTGGAAACTATATAAACTTTTAAACGTTCTCATAATTTTCAAGAACGAGAACAAATTCGTTCTTTCATTTTATAATCCTTTTGAAAATATACCAGCAAAAGGATACGTATATGAATTTTCTCTCACGCCAAGTTTGGATATTAAAAAAATTATGGATGTTTATAAGAAAAGGATTTTGAATATGAACGGGTATCCTGTCAGAGTTTATATGGCGCGTGAATTTGGATATTCTTATCCTATTACTAATGATTCGAAATATATATTAGGTAATTAAATATATATAAAAGGTAGACACTGCATCATACTAACTATTTAATTTTTTCTCAGGTTTTTCTGGAATCGACCCAACAATCGCCCAAACTTTACAAAAAGTCATGAACTACAAGCAAGTTCTTGTACGTTATCATAAAAACTACCCTATCCATGTGTGTGACCATGTTTCAAGAGTTGATTATAAAAGTGCAGATATTTCAGCAAATTTAAAGGACTTAAACGTTTGCGGACAAACCGCCAGAATCTCAGCTTTATATCCAATTCACACAAAATTTTTAGGTGTATTGACACCACAAATTGGATATGTGACGGATTATTTTTACATGAGTTCTGAAGATAAATCATTTTGGTTGACTATTATACCGACGATATTAGTTTTGGTGTTGATTTGGTATTTTCTGATGCGTTCTCGTACCAAGTTTGCAAAAACTACTAACAAACGATTTATGGATATCATTGTTACAGCATATGGAATTGCTTTGACGGTATCACAAAACGCACCAAAAATACGTCTTGAACGTATACTATTCTTAACTTTAGCACTAAGCAGTGTGGTATATAGCAACTTCATCCAAGGAAAACTTGTGAACAAGTTGATGACTCCACCAAAATCCTTGGATATCAAAAACATTCAAGAACTAATTGCTTCCAATATGACAATATTTGCAGACCCTGGCATAATGTTCACACATGATTTAGGCAAAGAATTTAAGTACACCCACAATCGTTTTTTATACACAGATCCAGAATCAATGTTCAACCTTCTATATGTTACGAGAGAAGGTGCAGTTGTACTGAAATCTGCATTTGTAGATGAATTTGTTAGAATGCATGATAGCAACAAAACAATGACACATATAATCAATGATGCTTTTGGATACCCAACATCGTCTGTTATTTTAAAAAACTCTCCTTACAAAGAAAGATTCAATGACGTCCTGATGAAGATGTTCGAATTTGGAATTGTTGATAAAATAATTGATCATTCGTTTTATCAAGACGAGATTAAAAACATTGGCGATACTATTATAAAAACTAATCCATCGGTAGTGATTTCTTTAGAACATTTGAAGATTTTATTTTATGGTTGGATTCTGGGTTTGCTTGTTGCATTTTGTTGCTTTGTTTGCGAGTTGGTGGTTTATACAGCCAAAAAATTAATAATGCAAGAAAAAGCCAAAATAATTATAAAAAATTTTAAGCCAAGTAATAAATTTGTTCGGGTAGCAGTTGCAGCAGATTTGCAAACTCTAAAACGATTTACAAGCCTCAACATCACGTGTTGAAGAAATACAAATTGCAGAAACAGAAGTTGCAGAAGGATTCGTTGCAAAATCACAAGTTTCAACATCACATGTTGCAGAAACAAAAACTTCAACACTATGCATTGCAGAGATACACGTCGCAGAGACACAAGTTGCAGAATCGCAATTTCTCACATTAAATATTGCAGAAATACACGTTGCAGAATCACAAGCCCCAACATCACACGTTGCAGAGGCACAAGTTTCAACATCACGCTTTGCAGAATCGCAAGCTCCAACATCACATATTGCAGAGAGACACGTTTCAGTGACAAAAGTTGCAGAATTACAAACTCCAACATCACATATTGAAGAATCACAAACTTCAACATCACATGTTGAAGATTTGAAAGTTGCTGAGTCTAAAGTTGCAGAATTGCAAACTTCAACATCGCAAGTTTCAAGGACAGAAGTTGCAGAAACAGAAGTTGCAGAGACAGAAGTTGCAGAGACAGAAGTTGCAGAGACAGAAGTTGCAGAGACAGAAGTTGCAGAGACAGAAGTTGCAGAGACAGAAGTTGCAGAGACAGAAGTTGCAGAGATAGAATATGCAGAAACAGAATATGCAGAGTCAAAAGTTGCACAGGCAGAAGTTGCAGAGACAGAAGTTGCAGAGACAGAAGTTGCAGAGACAGAAGTTGCAGAGACAGAAGTTGCAGAGACAGAAGTTGCAGAGACAGAAGTTGCAGAGACAGAAGTTGCAGAGACAGAAGTTGCAGAGACAGAAGTTGCAGAGACAGAATATGCAGAGACAGAATATGCAGAGACGAAAGTTGCACAGACAAAGATTGCGTTGTCAAAAATTGCACAGGCAGGAGTTGCACAGGCAGGAGTTGCACAGACAGGAGTTGCACAGACAGGAGTTGCACAGACAGAAGTTGCACAGACAGAAGTTCGACAGACAGAAGTTCGACAGACAGAAGTTCCACAGACAGAAGTTGCACCAACAGAAGTTCCACAGACAGATGTTGCGGTGTCAAAAGTTGCACAGGCAGAAGTTCCACAGACAGAAGTTGCACAAACAGAAGTTCCACAGACAGAAGTTGCACGAACACAAGTTGCGGAGTCGGAAATTGCACAGACAGAAGTTGCGGAGTCGAAAGTTGCACAGACAAAAGTTGCAGAATCGCAAACTGCAGAATCTCAAGTTTCATAATTACAAACTCAAAATTCACATTGGAGAATTGCAAATTAAAAAAAATATTTAACAAAACTTTATAAACACATGGCAAATTTTATCTGTAGCAATTAATCTAATCACCAAAACTTTCTTTTGATAACTAACTGCAATTTTAATTAATTAAAAATTCTATATATTTAATTACAATACACTTTTTTTCATCTATTCATTTATTCTTTTATTTTTCCACAGATAACTATTCGTCACGGTTGATTGGCATTTTAACAAAAAAACTAATAATTTATTAAAGAATTACATAAATGACTATATGACTACAATAAGACAATTAAAATCATTATTATAATAAATTCTTTTATAATGAAAAACAGTTTATAGAGCGTTCATAAAAAACTTTGTCAGTTGTTGACAAAATGTCTAACTAGTGGGGTGTATGGCATCGTGCCTTAAGGCAAATTGCTGGAACTTGCCGTACCGTAACGAAATGATCGAAGAATATTAAATGTTTTAAAATAGATTTTATAAATATTGTAACATTGTCGAATATTTATAAAAATTATATAAACTAAATTGGAAAGTTGAAATTATTTGTTTAAAGTATATTAGAACAGAATTAAAATAAAAATCTGAATTATTTTTGATATGCAAAAAAAAAAAAATTTTGGAAAAAAAAAATTTAAAAAAATTGTTGAAACAAAAATTTTTTTTTCCAAAATCAATTATTTTGTTAAAATAAGCAGAAAATTTTTGGAATCATTCAAATCGGACGCTTAATGCTCTTAAAAAATGCCATTTTTTGCCCATTTAGCTCCGTATCTCCGAAACCGCTGAAACTGCCTTTGCCAAAAACTAATCACCCCTTCTTACCATCATTACAAATTGAATGTTGGTGAGTGTTGGGATCATTCAAATCGGATGCTCTGATCTCTCAAAAACTCGATTTCTATATTCTGCACTCTTTGCTCCATATCTCCTAATCGGCTGGACCTGCCTCTGCCAAAAACTAATCAACACATCTCCCTATCAATAGGAATCGAATGTTTTTTGAACCATTCAAATAGGTTGATCCGTGCGCCCGAAAACGTGGACACATACACACACACACATCATTTTTTTCTGAGGTATGCCAAAATGTTTAGAAATCTTCAAAGCGTCGAAAAATGTAAAAATTTTCAATTTCGATTTTCGGCCCTACGGGAAGTTAAAAATCGCTACATACAGAAAATATTTTAATAAGTGAATTTTATAAATAATAATTCTTTCCTTTTCGAACGGAACCGGAACAAATATGAAAACCGGTTTTTGAACCGGTTTATGAACCGGTTTTTAAATTTTAGCGTTCCGGCAAAAAAAATATTAGCACAACACCACTGTATATAACAATATATATATATATATATATATATATATATATATACATATATGTATATATATACATGTTTTGGCATAAATCGGAATGTGTCTTCATGGATTTTAACAGAATCGACTACACAACTTCTAATTTATTATTTGCTTTAGGTATTTGTCTATCGACATTACTATTTGTATATCGCTTAAATTATTCGATTTAGAATAATTAGTAGAGTACTAACTAAATCATTATTACTATCAGTAATAAATTCATGTCATAATAATTGCTTATGGGGTCTAAATGTAAATCTAAATTATGACTTTCATATGAATATATTAAATTGTTTTATTATAAAAGTATAGTTTACAACAATAAAATAAAAGATTAGAAAAAAAACATCAGCTGCCGACGTAACATTTTTTCTGAACTTTGCTGCGCCAATGTTAACCCTGTGCCCGGTAAATTTTATTATCGTCGTTTTCTTATAACTATCAGCTACCAGTGTTAATGTTTGTTTCATACGGGTTTGTGTATCCAAGAAAGCTTCAAAATTTGAAAAGAAAAAGCTTCGAAACCTTCATTTGGTTTTATTTGTATCTTGAAGTTCTTACTCTGCAGTTTTAAAATCGTTTAAATTAATATCTGCTACTGAAATGTTTAACTAGGTACCTCAACTAGTCGTTTTTCTGTTGATTTAAAATATATGTTTCTATACTATAGCAAAGATATTATTAAGTACCATTTGTTCAATGAATACGATTGTCGTAATATATAGGCGTATATATTGTCCTACTTTATACATTCCCAGATTCACAAAGATCCAATTTCATATATTCAGTATAATGCCATAAATATTTGCGGGTATTTCCAATTCTTGCGGGCACATCTTTCATTTTTTAGTTTGTATCTATTATTATTTAGAATAGGTATATCATGTAGATAGCAAAACTGTTGTTAAAATTTAATAGTTTGTGAAATATTATCATTAATATCATAAAAATATCTTTATTTCATTTTTTAAATTGTTTTTGTATTTTTTTCTAAAGAACTTAACTTTATTAACTTCCCGTAAGGTAGTTTATAGTAATTGCTAAAAAGTAGAAATTTTTGCCTATTTTTACGTTTCAAAACCTTCTGAACATTGCGGCATACCTTATAAAAAATGAATGTATCTGTGTGTAGTATGTATGTGCAGATTTAAATTTTCATCCACGATTTCGAGAGTACAGATTAACCAATTTGAATAATTTATTGATTCATTCGATTCCTGTTGATAGGGAGACGTGCTAATTACTTTTTGTGCAGAGACAGGTGCAGCCGTTTCGGAGATACGGGGTAAAAAGTACCAAAAATAACAATTTGGTTTTTGGGAAAACGGAGCGTCCGATTTGAATGATTCGAAAAACATTTAACTTGTATTGAAGGACTGAAAAATTGATAAAATTTTCGCAAAGGCAAAAAAAAAGTTTAAAAAGAAATTAGCAAATTTTACAGTACTGGAAGTTCGGGAACAGCCATTTGTCTTAAGCCAATTTGTCTATGCACCACTAGCTCCATTTAGTATGTAGATTTAACTTTTAAAAAATGATAAACATTCTGATAAAATTTTGCACAAATTGAAGCTAAGTTAAAAGACGTGCTTCAATTATTTATATACTTTATACTCTAATTGTTAATGATGCAATGTCATCGAAATAATTTTAATAATAATAAAATAGTAAAATTTTATGCGTATAACATACATATGTACAAAATGTTATTAATTGATAGGGAAATCATATTTCTACTTGAGTTTCCAATATAAGAAACGTAATAAAATTATGATTATCAAACTACATATTTGTATAATAATTTATTATGTACAGAGTAGCTTATATTAAGTTCACACAAAATTTACTAGCTAAATACTCGTAACTATACTATCTTTGTAATATAAAAGAGACACGAATAACAATAAAGTTTTCTTGTATTAAAAATAAGTTTTCGATTGTAAAATAAAGTAAATTGATAACAGTATCACAAAACTTTTAAAATACTTTAATATTCACCCAAAATCATGTTTATTGTTATTAAATGATTATTTATAATAAATCAACGTGTTGGCGCTGATATGCGTCGTCGGCTATTAATGGAAGACCAATCAGATTCATTATATAAATGGACCTGTTCATAGAGCTGGGCAAGTGTATCGAAATTGATAAGTTTAAACTTATCAACTTCAGTACACAATTGTGTATTAGAAATTGCATTAAGTAGAGCGGGGCTAAAAAGTCCGCAGGTAAAAAGGTCCAACACCAATATCTCAAAAACAAGTAAAGTTAACAAATTTTTTAACAACAATATTTTAAAGTAGAGGGATAACCAGCCATCACCTTGATGTATAACCAGCTATCACATTGATTCTTATGAAGAAGATAAACAGCAATTTTTGAAAATCTATAACAAATTTATTTTCTTTCGTTGTTAGTTCTTTGTTGTGCGCACCATCGTTTAGTTTACAATACCTTAATATAATTTTTAAGTATACGTTATATAATTGTTATATAAGATGTATTGTTAATTTTAAGTTAGTCTCAAAGTTTTTTTATATATTCTTTATAAAAGCTTGCACGTGGATCGGCTAAAAAGAACCAACTAAACGTTTACCTTGGCAAAGAAATAAACAATAAAAAATTGTAACTGAAAAACGAAATTAAATTTCAAAAAGTCATTTTCCAGGAGATAAAATAAATAAATAGTTATTCAAATTCTGCCGATGAATATTTCTGACAAATGCCAGATCGAGGTTATATACAGTGTTATCCTTGTATAAAATGTACCCATTAAATATATTTCGCATTCTTTGAATAATGTGGCTATTTCGTAAATTCCCTTTAAAATTAGAAATAAGAGATTGAATCTAGTGCTTTATGACCGTCATTTTACTTCGGAGTAAAAAGGACCACGTTACAATTTTTTGAAAAACAGCAAAATAAACATATTTCAACAATAATGATTTAGCTGGGAGTTTTACTGAACATAGTCAAATAGTTGTTTGTTTGATATGTGTTATTTGTTGTGATATAATTGATTTGGTTTTCACAATAGTCAAATTGAGAAAATTGAACCTTTGTTTCCCCTCCAATTCTGTTATGATTCTTCAATGCAAAATTTAAACACTTTGCAATTCAAAAGTTTTATTAGTTTCGATTTTTGCTTCTTTGTCGCCCACTAAAAGATTATAGATAAAACTAGTACTCTCGGATGGCGGTCGCCTTGTCCCAAACAAGTTATTAATTGTACCATAAATCATATCTCACCAGCCCCTTCCGATGCACTTCATAATCCCAAAAGCTTCAAGATCTTATTTCAGATTTTATGGTGTTGTATTCTTTGAAAAATTCAGTCACGTAACGAGCATTTTTGCAATGTGTTTGTTAGCCACCTATTTTTATCATATAGATTATGAACGAATCATATTTAATTTTAGGCATCTTTGATTTATTTTCAAAAGTTAAATTGTTATATAAGGAATGCTATTGCTACACATTCTTATCTAACATCTCATGTTTGTATTTCGCAATGTTTGCTGCTACATTGTTATTATCAATACTTCATAAAAGATTAAATATTAAATCTCCGCGATATTTGTCATCATAGTTACAATAGGTTCTAGTCGTTCTAGTTCTCGTAAAATTCTGTAGTAAAATTGTTTACTACTTTTTAACAAAATTTCTAAACTATTTGATAATTTATAATAATTTAACTCAACTTTTTGCACAAAAACTCTCTGTTTGCAAAAAAAAGTATTTGCGCTATATTATAATAAAATCCGAATTTAAGTAAAACACTAAAACCCACGCCGAGTCATCAGTTGGAAGTCTAATCTAATCTCTAATTGCACATATCTCAAGTAGCAATTCATTTTTATCCATTCAATATCAATCTAAGTCAGTGGGGGGTACTGGGTACGGTTGTGCCACTTTTTTATCAGCAATAATTTTGTTTTATACCAGTTAGCTGAGAGAAAAGTAAATTAAATGGTAATTTGAACATTTGTCTATCAAAATACTGAAATAATTACTCACTTATAAATGCTTAAATATGATGGATTAGTTATGAAATCAAATCATATAAGATAAGGGCGAGTGTCCACATCCCTAGAGATAGTTGTGACAGACATAAAAATAGGTTTAAAACAATAGGCATGAACACCGAAATAACTTTCATTACATTAAAAATCAGAAACGACTTTCAATATGCAGGGTAGCACAACATAATCATTTACACGAAGCTTATGAATATGATATAACTATACATAACAAAACAAAAGTTATCAAACAAAGTTAATAAGAAATCTGGGTAAAACCTTTTTTCTATATTGAATTGTCCTTTTGATTTATTTTTATTTTTCGCATTTTGTATTAGTTTTAAGTTAAATTGTGTTTATCTGTTTAATCTTCAGACAGGAAATACATGCCGCAACCGTATCCACATTTTTGAAAGCAAATCATTGTTATTACTTTTAAAAAAAATATTAATAAATATTATAACATTAGTTTCATTCCATGAGTGATTTTAATTGAAATTAATTAAATATAATTATAGTTATATTAGTTACCCCAGTGGATATTTACTATTTTCTATTAGATGCAATTTTACTGGATCAAGCTAATTGTAATTGGGCCATATTTTTAACTTCCCGAAGGTAAAATCTGTACATCCCAAAAAATCCGAATTGCTAATTTTATGTTTTCTCGATGTTTCAAGCCATTCTGAATCGAATAAAACCAAATTTGGAATAAGTATGGGTGTGTGTGTGCGTGATTTTTGTCCTTTCGTCGACGTTTTCTCAAAAACGGCTGAGCCGATTTCAAAAATATCAAAACCATTCAATGAATTATGATACACACAAAATGTCCACTTAAAAATGATCTGAAAGACGTAAATATATCAACCGAAACAGTTCAAAAATGCATTTGATTGGTTCGAGGATGATATCAACAGTTAAACGGTTGTTAATATTTTTATATATAAATTTACGTATATACGAATAACGTCACATTAATAGTTTTCACCTAGTCCACCTTCTATGCCTTTCTATGAATTAAAATTGACACTTTTTATGAATTCAAAATGGGGTTCCAGTTTTCAAGATTGCTAAAATTTGTTTGTAACTTGCGAAAAAATTTCTAATTATTCATTTGATATTGATACAAAATGCATAATATCTCCGGAAAATTAAAAAATATTGTTACTAAATAACTATTAGATAAAACTATTAAAAGATTGCTAAAAATTGTACGGAATCAAAAAAATCTATAGAATTTTTTGTTTGTAACATAATTATATCAATCATCTGCTCTGACAAATTAAACTTAAAATTTAACTAATGGAGTGCATGGCATCGTGCCTTAAGGCAAATTGCTGGAACTTCACGTACCGTAATTAAAAATCTTGGTACGGAACCAACAAAAAACTAGTGGGGTGTATGGCATCGTGCCTTAAGGCTAATTGCTGGAATATTGAATGTTTTCAGATAGATTATTATAAATATTGTAACATTGTCTAATATTTATAAGAATTATATAAACTGAATTGCAAAGTTGAAATTATTTGTTTATAAAGTATATCAGAACTTAAGTCAGAATTACAATTAAAATCTGAATTATTTTTGATATACAAAAAAAACAAAATATATTATTTTGTTAGAACAAGCAGAATGTTCTTTGAATCATTTAAATCGGACGCTTAGTTCTCTTAAAAACTGCCATTTTTTGCACATTTAGCACTGTATCTCCAAAACCGCTGGACCTGCCATTGCCAAAAACTAATCACTACTTTTCCCTGTCATTACTAATTGAATTTTTTTTAAATCATTCAAATCGGATACTCCGTTCTCTCAAAAACTCGATTTCTATTTTCTGCACTCTTTACTCTTTATCTTCGTAACTGCTGGACCTGCTTTTGCCAAAAGCTAATCAGCACATCCCCCTATCAAAGAAATTGAATGTTTTTAAAACCATTCAAATCGATTGATCCGTGCGCCCGAAAACGTGACTGAAAAATTGTATACACATACACATATTGTATACATACACACACACATCCATTTTTTCTGAGGTATACCAAAATATTCAGAAACCTAATTTTCAATTTCGGTTTTTGGACGATTACAATAACTTACCCTACGGGAAGTTAATAATGTTCTTCTCATAGAAATAAACAAGAAAGTCAAGCAGCATATAAGGCTCTTTATTATACATACACAAGTACGCACAAAAACACACATATACATAAACATACATATAATTACATGAATGGAAAAGCTAGTCATTTATTTAAATAAATTTATGCAAAAATAATATGTATCTATCCATATTGTCGTGCCAGTACTCTATTATAAATCTATGTTGTTTTTATTTAAATTGGGCCACAATCTTGCATATGTTTTTCGATGGCACATTAAATTGGTAATCTTGTTCGTTTTTAGAATAGATTATCGTCAATTTAGCCTGCGGTCCTATGTGCTTTAAGTTGCGTGTTGCTGGAACCAACTTAGTAAAAAAAATTCTTTCCATATCAAAAGCGGCTACTCTTAACCTAAGGTGATTATTATCATCTCAGAAGCAGCAGAGAGCCTCTTAAAAACATTGATCGGTAGCCCATGTTGCACAGCAGCTAAAATTTTGGTACAAATTATATTATTATATTACCGATTTCAAATACTTTTTACGACGTATTTTTTCAGTATTGATTAGTGTAATCTATTGACACTATAATATGATTAAGACAAAAAACAATGTGGATCTCATACGCGGCAAAAAACGTCTCGTATACACGTATTTATGTATTTAAACTAGTCAAATGTTCATATAAATTTGTAATATTTGGCTAGGTCCCTTGAATAACAAAAATTGTCAAACGTTGTTCATGCGTTTTTGCTTTTGATCTCAAATTGAAAACAATAATTATCCAATTAATTAAACAATCTAATAATGAATTTGAAACAACAAATCGTTAATCACGTAATAATTAATTTCCCGAAGGAGAAGTTTGTTTTCATAAAAAAATCCAATTTACTAATTTTATGTTTTCCCGACGTTTCCAAATTTGGAAAAATTATGTGTGTGGGAGCGTACGTGAACTGATTTTCAACCTTGAATCGACGTTTTCGCAAAAACTGCTGGACCGATTTCAAAAATATAGAAGCCATTCGATGTATTACGATGAGGACTATCGTTTGTCAGTTCGCTCGAATATCGGCTGGGCCGTTTCTTTGTAAATAGAACTTTTTTCAAAAGTAAAGAAATTGTTGTCCACGTTCTGGTCCGCATTTCTAAATCGATTTTGAAAATTCAAACACCGTTCAAGAGATACGTTAGTTTTTGGTAAAGATTGGCTGACACAAGTTATTGAAATTTTGTTTCTATGATATTTTTTATGTTGATAGACATCATGGTCCTGAAGAACATTCTACAATTTTACAGCTTTGCGGCAAGTAGTTAAATTTGTAAAATTCATCAAAGTTTGAACAGAAATGATTTGAAATGAATTTTGTGTCAAAAGTCGCTCTTGTGATGTGTAGAGCCAAAAATTGAATATCACAAATTCAAAAACCAATTTTTTAGAATCAGGGGAAAAATAAGTCTACATAACTTCTCTAATTGTGTAAAAAATGCTACCATTAATTTAAATTAACTGGTTGATATTGGAATTTTACCTGGAGGCAAGTTACATGAACTTCCCGATATGTGTAAATAATCGACTTAATCAATAAAAAATAAATTAATGTGATTAAAAGTATTCCGAGTGGATTTATTACACATAATTGAAAACGAACGAACACGTTAACTCGAAGTATTTTCTAAAATAAATTTTCAAAAGTTAGTAATTTTCATAATTGAACCAGTTTTCGTAAGACTTGAATGGTTTAGTATGTTCATTAAGACCAGGTACTCTATCCTTATACCAAGTAAATTGTCTAATTTCAATTTTAACAAACGCCAAAAAAACTACTCAACTTTGATGATCTTTTATATTATATATATATCGACAAAAATAGTTCCATTAAAATCAGCTTAAATTTTTTTCAACAGTTAATTATAATAATAAATAATAATGCTTTAAACTTCATATATGAAATAAGAACAAATCTTCAATAAATATATTATATATTTTTCATGAAATAATGTAGCCTCACATTCTCCTATTATTTTCTTTTTAAGTATTAATTGTATATCAGATAGATTCGATTAGCATATTATTACTTTTACACAATTATAAAGTCATAATTATGTAAAAGTAATAAAATTAGATGATGTAAAAAATCCATTATTTTTAAATGAAATTAGGACTTTAATTACTATAGTTGAAATGATCTGATTTAAGTCAGTTATGCGCCTTTTTGTTCGATAACTTGTTGCCACTTCGAAGGAAGTACCATTAGGACCCTTTTATAGAGGTATCCCTATTGGCAAATAATTAAAAAAGACGGTGATTACAAGCCTTTTTAAGTGATTTTTTTATCAGCAAAATAGTTGGCCATGGACAGGAACATATGGTAATCCCTTGGTGCCAAGTCAGGACTATAAGATAGACGTATGAAAAGCTCAGAATCAAGCTCCCGGTTGTCTCGATAGAGCACATATCCTCTCCTATTGGCCAAAGTTGGCGCTTCTGGGCGATTGCTTGCTCTAAAGTTCAAACAGTTCAATTTTTGACCGTACAATGCATTGTCGATCGAGCTAAGACTTTTGCTATAGGAAATCAGATCACAGATCCTTGCTAAACCCACAAAATCTCAATTCTGATTCGACCACTACTTCTGCCCCCTCACCGCAATTCGATTGCGACAGTTTTTGCTTTGCGTTGTCGTAAGAGATCCACCAGTTTTCAAATGCTTAAAAAATGAGGCGATTTTCGTGCGATTTGCAGATGAAAATTCCATCCTGTAGGTTTTCGCGTGTCATATATTGAGCTTTTTTTTGTATCTAGCCTTATTCAAATACTGCTGTTAAATAGTTTTTTACAGTCTTTAGATCTTGGACAATAGAAATCGATTTACAAGACTTTGTGATTTTGTCGATATTTTCGACAATTGGTCATCTAGTGCACGTGCGGGTTTGCCTTGGAAATTACCCGAATGAATTGACAAAATCAAAATTGGGCGTGATTAGCTGTTACTGTATCAACACCATTTATATTGTCAGCCGCCTGGCTTGCGTTTTTGCCTTTATAGAACAAAAAGTGTAAAATATAGTGTATTTTTTCTTTATTCATTTTTGCCGCGCGTTTAAGCAAAAATGAGTCAATCAATTATAAAACTGTCAAAGACGTTTTTTTAGTACCAAATCTCATCTTGCTAACGCCGTTTAGTAGAACTCAATCGGAATATACAACGCGAGATACAGATAAAGCCAACTATTGAAAAAATAATGGCTTTTATTTTACTTCATCTACTATCTGCAATACTAAATATTTTTTTGCTGAATTTATACCATTGAAAGAAGTCATTGACGGAAAAGGATTATCGTACACAGAATATAATGAACACAATTTTATTCTGTATATATAAAATACAAAATTTCATTATTTTGGGACATTTTATAACTAGAAGGACATAAAATTGGCTGTGAGACGAGAAAGCGACTGCTTCTTTCGACCCAAATCTTCGCAAACACAAGCAAATCTGTCGGATATGTCAAAATCTCGGATTCACTCCGAGGGGGGAGTTGTATTAAAGAGATACGCAGTGAGCTACCCATATCTAAAATGTACAATGCAAACGACTTAAAGAATACAGTTTTGATTGTTGTTGAAATATAAATAAAAAAGTTTACAAATTTGATAATCCAATAAAGGTTCGAAACCAATAGAATTTTTGGTTTTGCAAATAACAAACAAAGAAGATTGTTTTAATTCGGGAGGTCATCTGATAAATACTTAATAAATCTTCCCTCGACGAGTTAAGATGATAGATGTAATGAAGGTGATATCCAATTTAGCATTTACGATTTTTTCTCATATGCCCCATATGCTCGCGATCATTTGTATCGCGCCAAATTCACATGCCCTCCGTACACATCAGAGCTCGCAACACCGGAAGCGATCAGATAATCTGTAGTAAATAATCTTTCACGGCAATTTATATAAAACAACATACATATATCCAATCGACTGGCACGCACTGTCTGGAGGCCCATATGGCCCGAATTAATCGATTATCCTTATAATTTATGACCGTGGGGCCTAGACGTGTTATTATAGCAGAGATGGTCAACGATATGCGGTCAACATATGTCGCTGTTGTACTGGAGCCATTTTGTAATTTACGTTTAAGTATAAGTGTTACAATTTGGTCAATGAGCTTAAACGAATGAACTGTATTAAAATTTTACTCATTGCCTAATTATAGTATTCTGCCTTTAAGAAAACCCGCAGGAACATTTCGTTATGTATACTAGTGGTACATGGCATCGTGCATTGAGGCAAATTGTTAGGACTTACTGTACCGGAAAGTATTTTTTAATTTTCCGAAAAGAAGTTTGTTTTCATAAAAAAATCCGATTCGCTAATTTTATGTTTTCTCGACGTTTCAAGCCATTCTGAACAGATTTTTTGCAGTAAATCAACGTTTTCTGAAAAACGGCCGCACCGATTTTAAAAATTTAAAAGCCTTTTAAATTTTTTTTGAACATGAAAATTTTGAACTTTTTAACTTCCCGAAGGAGAAAGTTTATGTTTCCATAAACAAATCCATTCTGAATCGAATGAGACCAAATTTGGAAGAAGTATGTGTGTGTGTGTGAACAGATTTTTTGACATAAATCGACGTTTAGATTTAGGTGAAAATCCACCGAGTCGTTTTTTTGTAATTAAAGGTTGAAAAAAAAATTTAAGCCGATTTTTATGGAACTTTTTTGGCGATATATATCATGATCTTATACAACTTCCTGAAATATTACGGCCTTACGACAAGTAGTTTAATTTTAAAAATTTATCAAAGTTTAAGAAAATAAGTAGTTTTTTTTGTTAAAATTAAAATTAGACGATTTACTTGGTATAACGATAGAGTACTTGGTCTTAATGAACATACTAAACCATTAAAGTTCTACGGAAGCTGGTTCAATTATAAGAATTATTCAGTTTTAAAAATTTGCTTTTAGAAAATACTCAGAGTTAACGTGTTTCTTCGCTTGCAATTATGTGTAATTAATCCACTCGGAATACTTCTATTAACTCATAAATTAATTTATTTTTTATTGATTAAATCAATTATTTACACATATCGGAAACTTCATGTAACTTGCCTCAAGGCAAAATACCAATACCAACTAGTTTTAAAAGCAATCGCGCTGCGTAGCTATTTTACAGACAAAATATCGAAACGTAAACAAATGAAAATGCAAACAAAATTTGTGCTTATTATTAAAATCTCTATAAAATATCTAATAATATGCTGTGCATACGTTTAATGATTATTTTTGACTGCCAAATATATTTTTTTCTAACTCTAGCCATATATATACACACATTTTTTTAAAGTATGCCAAAATGTTCAAAAACCTTCAGAACGTAAGATTAATTAAAAAGTAATGTCAAAACACATATAATGCTGAAAATAACTAGTTGAAAGTGTCATTTTTCTCTGAGGCAAGTTGCATGAACTTCCCGTAATGTTTGATAACTGACTTAATGAACCGAAATTGAGATTTAGAAATTTAGATAAAATTTTCAATTGATTAGTCCGAAAACAAGTCTATACGATTCCCAACCAATATCTTTTGAACAGTTTTTGAACTTTTAAAATTGATTCAGAATTATGGGCTAAAAAGTTGAAATTTTTTTCGTCGCGCAAAGCTATTAAACGCTAGCACTCATTGAGTTACATCAAATGGCTTTTAAATTTTTAAAGTCGGTTCAGCCGTTTTTGACAAAACGTCGACGAAAGATAAAAAATTGGCTCACATATGGTAAAAGTAATGTGTATGTGTATACATACACATTACTTTTACCAAATTTAACCTTATTCGAAATCGAATGTTAATGTAAAGCTTGGCGATGTTAATATCTAATAATAAATAAAATAAATAATAAATAATTACTATCGACGTATGAAAGCTATTCATGACCTTTAATCGTTAATCGTCACGAACGAACAATACAGTGCTATACACTTGATATATATTTCTGTTCCTGATAAATTTTAATTGTCTAATAAAGAGTACTCTATCTAACGGTTCTTTTTACAACATTTCAATCGTGTAAAGTTTAAAAAAAATATTTTTGATTTTGGTAATTTTACACCATTGTACTACTGGTTGCGTTAATTGCGGCGTCTATTACGCGTACTATTTGATTTAAAAAAATTACAATTTATCAAATATCCTGTGAAATCTTTAACATCATATTTTCATGGATTCGAATAATTCGATGATCTCTTCTCTTTCACCATCCACCTCCATACATACATATGCATTTGGTTCGCAATCGACTTCCATATATTCATCTGGATCGTAATCAACGTCCATGGCTTCTATGTGATCATGATCTAAATCCTCATAAGTTCTGTGGTCTGGATTTGCGGCATTCATTTTCTGGCGTCTGAATCGAATCAATCTCATCGCTTTCATGACTGATTCTGAATTTATTATTGGGTTTCGATTAACAGTTTTATGATCATGAATTATATTTATACAATATTCAAGATTTTGATAGATTTTGAATTTTCGCATTATTTCTCGCAACTTTTGTTTCGCCACATGCAATTTCTGGCGTTTGAATCGAGTTAATCTTCTCGTTTTATGGAGTGGATTTACGCGAGATTTCATTGAAGTCGCTTTCATGACTGATTCAGAATTTAGTATGAAGTATCGGTTAGAATTTTTCCGAACATCTACACAATTTACTATAACGTTTAACGTTTTGATAGTACATGCTGTTTTTTCGCAATGCTGTTGCTCGCACTATTTTTCGTTTCGCCGCGTTCATTTTCTGGCGATCGAAACGAGATCTCAAGACTGATTCAGAACTCGGTGGTATGGAGTGCCGATGAAGAGTTTTATGAATCTGTACACGATGTACTATATTAATACAACGCTTAACGTTTTGTATTTGATAGCCCATGCTGTATTCTCGCAATGCTGCTGCTCGCAATATGTTTCGTATCGCCGCGTTCATTTTCTGGCGATCGAAACGAGATCTCAAGACTGATTCAGAACTCGGTGGTATGGAGTGCCGATGAAGAGTTTTATGAATCTGTACACGATGTACTATATTAATACAACGCATAACGTTTTGATAGTCCATGCTGTATTCTCGCAATTCTGCTGCTCGCAACATGTTTCGTTTCGCCGCGTTCATTTTCTGGCGATCGAAACGAGATCTCAAGACTGATTCAGAACTCGGTGGTATGGAGTGCCGATGAAGAGTTTTATAAATCTGTACACGATGTACTATATTAATACAACGCTTAACGTTTTGATAGCCCATGCTGTATTCTCGCAATGCTGCTGCTCGCAACATGTTTCGTTTCGCCGCGTTCATTTTCTGGCGATCGAAACCAGATCTCAAGACTGATTCAGAACTCGGTGGTATGGAGTGCCGATGAAGAGTTTTATGAATCTGTACACGATGTACTATATTAATACAACGCTTAACGTTTTGTATTTGATAGTTTTGTATTTGATAGCCCATGCTGTATTCTCGCAATGCTGCTGCTCGCAACATGTTTCGTTTCGCCGCGTTCATTTTCTGGCGATCGAAACGAGATCTCAAGACTGATTCAGAACTCGGTGGTATGGAGTGCCGATGAAGAGTTTTATGAATCTGTACACGATGTACTATATTAATACAACGCTTAACGTTTTGATAGCCCATGCTGTATTCTCGCAATGCTGCTGCTCGCAACATGTTTCGTTTCGCCGCGTTCATTTTCTGGCGATCGAAACGAGATCTCAAGACTGATTCTGAACTCGGTGGTATGGAGTGCCGATGAAGAGTTTTATGAATCTGTACACTATGTACTATATTAATACAACGCTTAACGTTTTGATAGCCCATGCTGTTTCTCGCATGCCCATGCTGTATTCTCGCAATGCTGCTGCTCGCAACATGTTTCGTTTCGCCGCGTTCATTTTCTGGCGATCGAAACGAGATCTCAAGACTGATTCTGAACTCGGTGGTATGGAGTGCCGATGAAGAGTTTTATGAATCTGTACACGATGTACTATATTAATACAACGCTTAACGTTTTGATAGCCCATGCTGTATTCTCGCAATGCTGCTGCTCGCAAGATGTTTCGTTTCGCCGCGTTCAGATGAAGAGTTTTATGATCTGTACACGATGTACTATATTAATACAACGCTTAACGTTTTGATAGCCCATGCTGTATTCTCGCAATGCTGCTGCTCGCAACATGTTTCGTTTCGCCGCGTTCATTTTCTGGCGATCGAAACGAGATCTCAAGACTGATTCAGAACTCGGTGGTATGGAGTGCCGATGAAGAGTTTTATGAATCTGTACACGATGTACTATATTAATACAACGCTTAACGTTTTGTATTTGATAGCCCATGCTGTATTCTCGCAATGCTGCTGCTCGCAACATGTTTCGTTTCGCCGCGTTCATTTTCTGGCGATCGAAACGAGATCTCAAGACGGATTCAGAACTCGGTGGTATGGAGTGCCGATGAAGAGTTTTATAAATCTGTACACGATGTACTATATTAATACAACGCTTAACGTTTTGATAGCCCATGCTGTATTCTCGCAATGCTGCTGCTCGCAACATGTTTCGTTTCGCCGCGTTCATTTTCTGGCGATCGAAACGCGATCTCAAGACTGATTCAGAACTCGGTGGTATGGAGTGCCGATGAAGAGTTTTATGAATCTGTACACGATGTACTATTAATACAACGCTTAACGTTTTGATAGCCCATGCTGTATTCTCGCAATGCTGCTGCTCGCAACATGTTTCGTTTCGCCGCGTTCATTTTCTGGCGATCGAAACGAGATCTCAAGACTGATTCAGAACTCGGTGGTATGGAGTGCCGATGAAGAGTTTTATGAATCTGTACACGATGTACTATATTAATACAACGCTTAACGTTTTGATAGCCCATGCTGTATTCTCGCAATGCTGCTGCTCGCAACATGTTTCGTTTCGCCGCGTTCATTTTCTGGCGATCGAAACGAGATCTCAAGACTGATTCAGAACTCGGTGGTATGGAGTGCCGATGAAGAGTTTTATGAATCTGTACACGATGTACTATATTAATACAACGCTTAACGTTTGTTTTGATAGCCCATGCTGTATTCTCGCAATGCTGCTGCTCGCAACATGTTTCGTTTCGCCGCGTTCATTTTCTGGCGATCGAAACGAGATCTCAAGACTGATTCAGAACTCGGTGGTATGGAGTGCCGATGAAGAGTTTTATGAATCTGTACACGATGTACTATATTAATACAACGCATAACGTTTTGATAGTCCATGCTGTATTCTCGCAATTCTGCTGCTCGCAACATGTTTCGTTTCGCCGCGTTCATTTTCTGGCGATCGAAACGAGATCTCAAGACTGATTCAGAACTCGATGGTATGGAGTGCCGATGAAGAGTTTTATAAATCTGTACACGATGTACTATATTAATACAACGCTTAACGTTTTGATAGCCCATGCTGTATTCTCGCAATGCTGCTGCTCGCAACATGTTTCGTTTCGCCGCGTTCATTTTCTGGCGATCGAAACGAGATCTCAAGACTGATGATCAGAACTCGGTGGTATGGAGTGCCGATGAAGAGTTTTATGAATCTGTACACGATGTACTATATTAATACAACGCTTAACGTTTTGATAGCCCATGCTGTATTCTCGCAATGCTGCTGCTCGCAACATGTTTCGTTTCGCCGCGTTCATTTTCTGGCGATCGAAACCAGATCTCAAGACTGATTCAGAACTCGGTGGTATGGAGTGCCGATGAAGAGTTTTATGAATCTGTACACGATGTACTATAAATACAACGCTTAACGTTTTGATAGCCCATGCTGTATTCTCGCAATGCTGCTGCTCGCAACATGTTTCGTTTCGCCGCGTTCATTTTCTGGCGATCGAAACGAGATCTCAAGACTGATTCTGAACTCGGTGGTATGGAGTGCCGATGAAGAGTTTTATGAATCTGTACGCGATGTACTATATTAATACAACGCTTAACGTTTTGATAGCCCATGCTGTATTCTCGCAATGCTGCTGCTCGCAACATGTTTCGTTTCGCCGCGTTCATTTTCTGGCGATCGAAACGAGATCTCAAGACTGATTCAGAACTCGGTGGTATGGAGTGCCGATGAAGAGTTTTATGAATCTGTACACGATGTACTATATTAATACAACGCTTAACGTTTGATAGCCCATGCTGTATTCTCGCAATGCTGCTGCTGGCAACATGTTTCGTTTCGCCGCGTTCATTTTCTGGCGATCGAAACGAGATCTCAAGACTGATTCAGAACTCGGTGGTATGGAGTGCCGATGAAGAGTTTTATGAATCTGTACACGATGTACTATATTAATACAACGCTTAACGTTTTGATAGCCCATGCTGTATTCTCGCAATGCTGCTGCTCGCAACATGTTTCGTTTCGCCGCGTTCATTTTCTGGCGATCGAAACGAGATCTCAAGACTGATTCAGAACTCGGTGGTATGGAGTGCCGATGAAGAGTTTTATGAATCTGTACACGATGTACTATATTAATACAACGCTTAACGTTTTGTATTGATAGCATGCTGTTCTCGCAATGCTGCTGCTCGCAACATGTTTCGTTTCGCCGCGTTCATTTTCTGGCGATCGAAACGAGATCTCAAGACTGATTCAGAACTCGGTGGTATGGAGTGCCGATGAAGAGTTTTATGAATCTGTACACGATGTACTATATTAATACAACGCATAACGTTTTGATAGTCCATGCTGTATTCTCGCAATTCTGCTGCTCGCAACATGTTTCGTTTCGCCGCGTTCATTTTCTGGCGATCGAAACGAGATCTCAAGACTGATTCAGAACTCGGTGGTATGGAGTGCCGATGAAGAGTTTTATAAATCTGTACACGATGTACTATATTAATACAACGCTTAACGTTTTGATAGCCCATGCTGTATTCTCGCAATGCTGCTGCTCGCAACATGTTTCGTTTCGCCGCGTTCATTTTCTGGCGATCGAAACGAGATCTCAAGACTGATTCAGAACTCGGTGGTATGGAGTGCCGATGAAGAGTTTTATGAATCTGTACACGATGTACTATATTAATACAACGCTTAACGTTTTGATAGCCCATGCTGTATTCTCGCAATGCTGCTGCTCGCAACATGTTTCGTTTCGCCGCGTTCATTTTCTGGCGATCGAAACCAGATCTCAAGACTGATTCAGAACTCGGTGGTATGGAGTGCCGATGAAGAGTTTTATGAATCTGTACACGATGTACTATATTAATACAACGCTTAACGTTTTGATAGCCCATGCTGTATTCTCGCAATGCTGCTGCTCGCAACATGTTTCGTTTCGCCGCGTTCATTTTCTGGCGATCGAAACGAGATCTCAAGACTGATTCAGAACTCGGTGGTATGGAGTGCCGATGAAGAGTTTTATGAATCTGTACACAGATGTACTATATTAATACAACGCTTAACGTTTTGATAGCCCATGCTGTATTCTCGCAATGCTGCTGCTCGCAACATGTTTCGTTTCGCCGCGTTCATTTTCTGGCGATCGAAACGAGATCTCAAGACTGATTCAGAACTCGGTGGTATGGAGTGCCGATGAAGAGTTTTATGAATCTGTACACGATGTACTATATTAATACAACGCTTAACGTTTTGTATTTGATAGTTTTGTATTTGATAGCCCATGCTGTATTCTCGCAATGCTGCTGCTCGCAACATGTTTCGTTTCGCCGCGTTCATTTTCTGGCGATCGAAACGAGGTCTCAAGACGGATTCAGAACTCGGTGGTATGGAGTGCCGATGAAGAGTTTTATGAATCTGTACACGATGTACTATATTAATACAACGCTTAACGTTTTGATAGCCCATGCTGTATTCTCGCAATGCTGCTGCTCGCAACATGTTTCGTTTCGCCGCGTTCATTTTCTGGCGATCGAAACGAGATCTCAAGACTGATTCAGAACTCGGTGGTATGGAGTGCCGATGAAGAGTTTTATAAATCTGTACACGATGAACTATATTAATACAACGCTTAACGTTTTGATAGCCCATGCTGTATTCTCGCAATGCTGCTGCTCGCAACATGTTTCGTTTCGCCGCGTTCATTTTCTGGCGATCGAAACGAGATCTCAAGACTGATTCAGAACTCGGTGGTATGGAGTGCCGATGAAGAGTTTTATGAATCTGTACACGATGTACTATATTAATACAACGCTTAACGTTTTGATAGCCCATGCTGTATTCTCGCAATGTTTCGTTTCGCCGCGTTCATTTTCTGGCGATCGAAACGAGATCTCAAGACTGATGGTATGGAGTGCCGATGAAGAGTTTTATGAATCTGTACACGATGTACTATATTAATACAACGCTTAACGTTTTGATAGCCCATGCTGTATTCTCGCAATGCTGCTGCTCGCAACATGTTTCGTTTCGCCGCGTTCATTTTCTGGCGATCGAAACGAGATCTCAAGACTGATTCAGAACTCGGTGGTATGGAGTGCCGATGAAGAGTTTTATGAATCTGTACACGATGTACTATATTAATACAACGCTTAACGTTTTGTATTTGATAGTTTTGTATTTGATAGCCCATGCTGTATTCTCGCAATGCTGCTGCTCGCAACATGTTTCGTTTCGCCGCGTTCATTTTCTGGCGATCGAAACGAGATCTCAAGACTGATTCAGAACTCGGTGGTATGGAGTGCCGATGAAGAGTTTTATGAATCTGTACACGATGTACTATATTAATACAACGCTTAACGTTTTGATACCATGCTGTATTCTCGCAATGCTGCTGCTCGCAACATGTTTCGTTTCGCCGCGTTCATTTTCTGGCGATCGAAACGAGATCTCAAGACTGATTCAGAACTCGGTATATGGAGTGCCGATGAAGAGTTTTATGAATCTGTACACGATGTACTATATTAATACAACGCTTAACGTTTTGATAGCCCATGCTGTATTCTCGCAATGCTGCTGCTCGCAACATGTTTCGTTTCGCCGCGTTCATTTTCTGGCGATCGAAACGAGATCTCAAGACTGATTCAGAACTCGGTGGTATGGAGTGCCGATGAAGAGTTTTATGAATCTGTACACGATGTACTATATTAATACAACGCTTAACGTTTGTATTTGATAGCCCATGCTGTATTCTCGCAATGCTGCTGCTCGCAACATGTTTCGTTTCGCCGCGTTCATTTTCTGGCGATCGAAACGAGATCTCAAGACTGATTCAGAACTCGGTGGTATAGTGCCGATGAAGAGTTTTATGAATCTGTACACGATGTACTATATTAATACAACGCTTAACGTTTTGATAGCCATGCTGTATTCTCGCAATTCTGCTGCTCGCAACATGTTTCGTTTCGCCGCGTTCATTTTCTGGCGATCGAAACGAGATCTCAAGACTGATTCAGAACTCGGTGGTATGGAGTGCCGATGAAGAGTTTTATGAATCTGTACACGATGTACTATATTAATACAACGCTTAACGTTTTGATAGCCCATGCTGTATTCTCGCAATGCTGCTGCTCGCAACATGTTTCGTTTCGCCGCGTTCATTTTCTGGCGATCGAAACGAGATCTCAAGACTGATTCAGAACTCGGTGGTATGGAGTGCCGATGAAGAGTTTTATGAATCTGTACACGATGTACTATATTATATAACATACAAAACTTAACGTTTTGATAGCCCATGCTGTATTCTCGCAATGCTGCTGCTCGCAACATGTTTCGTTTCGCCGCGTTCATTTTCTGGCGATCGAAACGAGATCTCAAGACTGATTCAGAACTCGGTGGTATGGAGTGCCGATGAAGAGTTTTATGAATCTGTACACGATGTACTATATTAATACAACGCTTAACGTTTTGATAGCCCATGCTGTATTCTCGCAATGCTGCTGCTCGCAACATGTTTCGTTTCGCCGCGTTCATTTTCTGGCGATCGAAACGAGATCTCAAGACTGATTCAGAACTCGGTGGTATGGAGTGCCGATGAAGAGTTTTATGAATCTGTACACGATGTACTATATTAATACAACGCTTAACGTTTTGATAGCCCATGCTGTATTCTCGCAATGCTGCTGCTCGCAACATGTTTCGTTTCGCCGCGTTCATTTTCTGGCGATCGAAACGAGATCTCAAGACTGATTCAGAACTCGGTGGTATGGAGTGCCGATGAAGAGTTTTATGAATCTGTACACGATGTACTATATTAATACAACGCTTAACGTTTTGATAGCCCATGCTGTATTCTCGCAATGCTGCTGCTCGCCTGTTGGCCGCGTTCATTTTCTGGCGATCGAAACGAGATCTCAAGACTGATGGTGTGGAGTGCCGATGAAGAGTTTTATGAATCTGTACACGATGTACTATATTAATACAACGCTTAACGTTTTGATAGCCCATGCTGTATTCTCGCAATGCTGCTGCTCGCAACATGTTTCGTTTCGCCGCGTTCATTTTCTGGCGATCGAAACGAGATCTCAAGACTGATTCAGAACTCGGTGGTATGGAGTGCCGATGAAGAGTTTTATGAATCTGTACACGATGTACTATATTAATACAACGCTTAACGTTTTGATAGCCCATGCTGTATTCTCGCAATGCTGCTGCTCGCAACATGTTTCGTTTCGCCGCGTTCATTTTCTGGCGATCGAAACGAGATCTCAAGACTGATTCAGAACTCGGTGGTATGGAGTGCCGATGAAGAGTTTTATGAATCTGTACACGATGTACTATATTAATACAACGCTTAACGTTTTGATAGCCCATGCTGTATTCTCGCAATGCTGCGTTTCGTCGCCGCGTTTCATTTCTTTCTGGCGATCGAAACGAGATCTCAAGACTGATTCAGAACTGGTGGTCCGATGAAGAGTTTTATGAATCTGTACACGATGTACTATATTAATACAACGCTTAACGTTTTGATAGCCCATGCTGTATTCTCGCAATGCTGCTGCTCGCAACATGTTTCGTTTCGCCGCGTTCATTTCATTTTCGATCGAAACGAGATCTCAAGACTGATTCAGAACTCGGTGGTATGGAGTGCCGATGAAGAGTTTTATGAATCTGTACACGATGTACTATATTAATACAACGCTTAACGTTTTGATAGTTTTGTATTTGATAGCCCATGCTGTATTCTCGCAATGCTGCTGCTCGCAACATGTTTCGTTTCGCGCGCGTTCATTTTCTGGCGATCGAAACGAGATCTCAAGACTGATTCAGAACTCGGTGGTATGGAGTGCCGATGAAGAGTTTTATGAATCTGTACACGATGTACTATATTAATACAACGCTTAACGTTTTGATAGCCCATGCTGTATTCTCGCAATGCTGCTGCTCGCAACATGTTTCGTTTCGCCGCGTTCATTTTCTGGCGATCGAAACGAGATCTCAAGACTGATTCAGAACTCGGTGGTATGGAGTGCCGATGAAGAGTTTTATGAATCTGTACACGATGTACTATATTAATACAACGCTTAACGTTTTGATAGCCCATGCTGTATTCTCGCAATGCTGCTGCTCGCAACATGTTTCGTTTCGCCGCGTTCATTTTCTGGCGATCGAAACGAGATCTCAAGACTGATTCAGAACTCGGTGGTATGGAGTGCCGATGAAGAGTTTTATGAATCTGTACACGATGTACTATATTAATACAACGCTTAACGTTTTGATAGCCCATGCTGTATTCTCGCAATGCTGCTGCTCGCAACATGTTTCGTTTCGCCGCGTTCATTTTCTGGCGATCGAAACGAGATCTCAAGACTGATTCAGAACTCGGTGGTATGGAGTGCCGATGAAGAGTTTTATGAATCTGTACACGATGTACTATATTAATACAACGCTTAACGTTTTGATAGCCCATGCTGTATTCTCGCAATGCTGCTGCTCGCAACATGTTTCGTTTCGCCGCGTTCATTTTCTGGCGATCGAAACGAGATCTCAAGACTGATTCAGAACTCGGTGGTATGGAGTGCCGATGAAGAGTTTTATGAATCTGTACACGATGTACTATATTAATACAACGCTTAACGTTTTGGATAGCCCATGCTGTATTCTCGCAATGCTGCTGCTCGCAACATGTTTCGTTTCGCCGCGCGTTCATTTTCTGGCGATCGAAACGAGATCTCAAGACTGATTCAGAACTCGGTGGTATGGAGTGCCGATGAAGAGTTTTATGAATCTGTACACGATGTACTATATTAATACAACGCTTAACGTTTTGATAGCCCATGCTGTATTCTCGCAATGCTGCTGCTCGCAACATGTTTCGTTTCGCCGCGTTCATTTTCTGGCGATCGAAACGAGATCTCAAGACTGATTCAGAACTCGGTGGTATGGAGTGCCGATGAAGAGTTTTATGAATCTGTACACGATGTACTATATTAATACAACGCTTAACGTTTTGATAGCCCATGCTGTATTCTCGCAATGCTGCTGCTCGCAACATGTTTCGTTTCGCCGCGTTCATTTTCTGGCGATCGAAACGAGATCTCAAGACTGATTCAGAACTCGGTGGTATGGAGTGCCGATGAAGAGTTTTATGAATCTGTACACGATGTACTATATTAATACAACGCTTAACGTTTTGATAGCCCATGCTGTATTCTCGCAATGCTGCTGCTCGCAACATGTTTCGTTTCGCCGCGTTCATTTTCTGGCGATCGAAACGAGATCTCAAGACTGATTCAGAACTCGGTGGTATGGAGTGCCGATGAAGAGTTTTATGAATCTGTACACGATGTACTATATTAATACAACGCTTAACGTTTTGTATTTGATAGTTTTGTATTTGATAGCCCATGCTGTATTCTCGCAATGCTGCTGCTCGCAACATGTTTCGTTTCGCCGCGTTCATTTTCTGGCGATCGAAACGAGATCTCAAGACTGATTCAGAACTCGGTGGTATGGAGTGCCGATGAAGAGTTTTATGAATCTGTACACGATGTACTATATTAATACAACGCTTAACGTTTTGATAGCCCATGCTGTATTCTCGCAATGCTGCTGCTCGCAACATGTTTCGTTTCGCCGCGTTCATTTTCTGGCGATCGAAACGAGATCTCAAGACTGATTCAGAACTCGGTGGTATGGAGTGCCGATGAAGAGTTTTATAAATCTGTACACGATGAACTATATTAATACAACGCTTAACGTTTTGATAGCCCATGCTGTATTCTCGCAATGCTGCTGCTCGCAACATGTTTCGTTTCGCGCGCGTTCATTTTCTGGCGATCGAAACGAGATCTCAAGACTGATTCAGAACTCGGTGGTATGGAGTGCCGATGAAGAGTTTTATGAATCTGTACACGATGTACTATATTAATACAACGCTTAACGTTTTGATAGCCCATGCTGTATTCTCGCAATGTTGCTCGTTTCGTCGCCGCGTTCATTTTCTGGCGATCGAAACGAGATCTCAAGACTGATGGTATGGAGTGCCGATGAAGAGTTTTATGAATCTGTACACGATGTACTATATTAATACAACGCTTAACGTTTTGATAGCCCATGCTGTATTCTCGCAATGCTGCTGCTCGCAACATGTTTCGTTTCGCGCCGCGTTCATTTTCTGGCGATCGAAACGAGATCTCAAGACTGATTCAGAACTCGGTGGTATGGAGTGCCGATGAAGAGTTTTATGAATCTGTACACGATGTACTATATTAATACAACGCTTAACGTTTTGATAGCCCATGCTGTATTCTCGCAATGCTGCTGCTCGCAACATGTTTCGTTTCGCCGCGTTCATTTTCTGGCGATCGAAACGAGATCTCAAGACTGATTCAGAACTCGGTGGTATGGAGTGCCGATGAAGAGTTTTATGAATCTGTACACGATGTACTATATTAATACAACGCTTAACGTTTTGATAGCCCATGCTGTATTCTCGCAATGCTGCTGCTCGCAACATGTTTCGTTTCGCCGCGTTCATTTTCTGGCGATCGAAACGAGATCTCAAGACTGATTCAGAACTCGGTGGTATGGAGTGCCGATGAAGAGTTTTATGAATCTGTACACGATGTACTATATTAATACAACGCTTAACGTTTTGATAGCCCATGCTGTATTCTCGCAATGCTGCTGCTCGCAACATGTTTCGTTTCGCCGCGTTCATTTTCTGGCGATCGAAACGAGATCTCAAGACTGATTCAGAACTCGGTGGTATGGAGTGCCGATGAAGAGTTTTATGAATCTGTACACGATGTACTATATTAATACAACGCTTAACGTTTTGTATTTGAGTTTATCCCATGCTGTATTCTCGCAATGCTGCTGCTCGCAACATGTTTCGTTTCGCCGCGTTCATTTTCTGGCGATCGAAACGAGATCTCAAGACTGATTCAGAACTCGGTGGTATGGAGTGCCGATGAAGAGTTTTATGAATCTGTACACGATGTACTATATTAATACAACGCTTAACGTTTTGATAGCCCATGCTGTATTCTCGCAATGCTGCTGCTCGCAACATGTTTCGTTTCGCCGCGTTCATTTTCTGGCGATCGAAACGAGATCTCAAGACTGATTCAGAACTCGGTGGTATGGAGTGCCGATGAAGAGTTTTATGAATCTGTACACGATGTACTATATTAATACAACGCTTAACGTTTTGATAGCCCATGCTGTATTCTCGCAATGCTGCTGCTCGCAACATGTTTCGTTTCGCCGCGTTCATTTTCTGGCGATCGAAACGAGATCTCAAGACTGATTCAGAACTCGGTGGTATGGAGTGCCGATGAAGAGTTTTATGAATCTGTACACGATGTACTATATTAATACAACGCTTAACGTTTTGATAGCCCATGCTGTATTCTCGCAATGCTGCTGCTCGCAACATGTTTCGTTTCGCCGCGTTCATTTTCTGGCGATCGAAACGAGATCTCAAGACTGATTCAGAACTCGGTGGTATGGAGTGCCGATGAAGAGTTTTATGAATCTGTACACGATGTACTATATTAATACAACGCTTAACGTTTTGATGATATTTTGTATATGCCCGTTATTCTCGCAATGCTGCTGCTCGCAACATGTTTCGTTTCGCCGCGTTCATTTTCTGGCGATCGAAACGAGATCTCAAGACTGATTCAGAACTCGGTGGTATGGAGTGCCGATGAAGAGTTTTATGAATCTGTACACGATGTACTATATTAATACAACGCTTAACGTTTTGATAGCCCATGCTGTATTCTCGCAATGCTGCTGCTCGCAACATGTTTCGTTTCGCCGCGTTCATTTTCTGGCGATCGAAACGAGATCTCAAGACTGATTCAGAACTCGGTGGTATGGAGTGCCGATGAAGAGTTTTATGAATCTGTACACGATGTACTATATTAATACAACGCTTAACGTTTTGATAGCCCATGCTGTATTCTCGCAATGCTGCTGCTCGCAACATGTTTCGTTTCGCGCGCGTTCATTTTCTGGCGATCGAAACGAGATCTCAAGACTGATTCAGAACTCGGTGGTATGGAGTGCCGATGAAGAGTTTTATGAATCTGTACACGATGTACTATATTAATACAACGCTTAACGTTTTGATAGCCCATGCTGTATTCTCGCAATGCTGCTGCTCGCAACATGTTTCGTTTCGCCGCGTTCATTTTCTGGCGATCGAAACGAGATCTCAAGACTGATTCAGAACTCGGTGGTATGGAGTGCCGATGAAGAGTTTTATGAATCTGTACACGATGTACTATATTAATACAACGCTTAACGTTTTGATAGCCCATGCTGTATTCTCGCAATGCTGCTGCTCGCAACATGTTTCGTTTCGCCGCGTTCATTTTCTGGCGATCGAAACGAGATCTCAAGACTGATTCAGAACTCGGTGGTATGGAGTGCCGATGAAGAGTTTTATGAATCTGTACACGATGTACTATATTAATACAACGCTTAACGTTTTGATTTGATAGTTTTGTATTTGATAGCCCATGCTGTATTCTCGCAATGCTGCTGCTCGCAACATGTTTCGTTTCGCCGCGTTCATTTTCTGGCGATCGAAACGAGATCTCAAGACTGATTCAGAACTCGGTGGTATGGAGTGCCGATGAAGAGTTTTATGAATCTGTACACGATGTACTATATTAATACAACGCTTAACGTTTTGATAGCCCATGCTGTATTCTCGCAATGCTGCTGCTCGCAACATGTTTCGTTTCGCCGCGTTCATTTTCTGGCGATCGAAACGAGATCTCAAGACTGATTCAGAACTCGGTGGTATGGAGTGCCGATGAAGAGTTTTATGAATCTGTACACGATGTACTATATTAATACAACGCTTAACGTTTTGATAGCCCATGCTGTATTCTCGCAATGCTGCTGCTCGCAACATGTTTCGTTTCGCCGCGTTCATTTTCTGGCGATCGAAACGAGATCTCAAGACTGATTCAGAACTCGGTGGTATGGAGTGCCGATGAAGAGTTTTATGAATCTGTACACGATGTACTATATTAATACAACGCTTAACGTTTTGATAGCCCATGCTGTATTCTCGCAATGCTGCTGTACACGATGTACTATATTAATACAACGCTTAACGTTTTGATAGCCCATGCTGTATTCTCGCAATGCTGCTGCTCGCAACATGTTTCGTTTCGCCGCGTTCATTTTCTGGCGATCGAAACGAGATCTCAAGACTGATTCAGAACTCGGTGGTATGGAGTGCCGATGAAGAGTTTTATAGATCTGTACACGATGTACTATATTAATACAACGCTTAACGTTTTGATAGCCCATGCTGTATTCTCGCAATGCTGCTGCTCGCAACATGTTTCGTTTCGCCGCGTTCATTTTCTGGCGATCGAAACAGATCTCAAGACTGATTCAGAACTCGGTTGTATGGAGTGCCGATGAAGAGTTTTTTATGAATCTGTACACGATGTACTATATTAATACAACGCTTAACGTTTTGATAGCCCATGCTGTATTCTCGCAATGCTGCTGCTCGCAACATTTTCGTTTCGCCGCGTTCATTTTCTGGCGATCGAAACGAGATCTCAGACTGATTCAGAACTCGGTGGTATGGAGTGCCGATGAAGAGTTTTATGAATCTGTACACGATGTACTATATTAATACAACGCTTACCGTTTTGATAGCCCATGCTGTATTCTCGCAATGCTGCTGCTCGCAACATGTTTCGTTTCGCCGCGTTCATTTTCTGGCGATCGATACTATATTAATACAACGCTTAACGTTTTGATAGCCCATGCTGTATTCTCGCAAGCTGCTGCTCGCACATGTTTCGTTTCGCCGCGTTCATTTTCTGGCGATCGAAAGAGATCTCAAGACTGATTCAGAACTCGGTGGTATGGAGTGCCGATGAAGAGTTTTATTGAATCTGTACACGATGTACTATATTAATACAACGCTTAACGCTTTGATAGCCATGCTGTATTCTCGCAATGCTGCTGCTCGCAACATGTTTCGTTTCGCCGCGTTCATTTTCTGGCGATCGAAACGAGATCTCAAGACTGATTCAGAACTCGGTGGTATGGAGTGCGATGAAGAGTTTTATGAATCTGTACACGATGTACTATATTAATACAACGCTTAACGTTTTGTATTTGATAGTTTTGTATTTGATAGCCCATGCTGTATTCTCGCATGCTGCTGCTCGCAACATGTTTCGTTTCGCCGCGTTCATTTTCTGGCGATCGAAACGAGATGTCAAGACTGATTCAGAACTCGGTGGTATGGAGTGCCGATAAAGAGTTTTATGAATCTGTACACGATGTACTATATTAATACAACGCTTAACGTTTTGATAGCCCATGCTGTATTCTCGCAATGCTGCTGCTCGCAACATGCTTCGTTTCGCCGCGTTCATTTTCTGGCGATCGAAACGAGATCTCAAGACTGATTCAGAACTCGGTGGTATGGAGTGCCGATGAAGAGTTTTATGAATATGACACGATGTACTATATTAATACAACGCTTAACGTTTTGTATTTGATAGTTTTGTATTTGATAGCCCATGCTGTATTCTCGCAATGCTGCTGCTCGCAACATGTTCGTTTCGCCGCGTTCATTTTCTGGCAATCGAAACGAGATCTCAAGACTGATTCAGAACTCGGTGGTATGGAGTGCCGATGAAGAGTTTTATGAATCTGTACACTATGTACTATATTAATACAACGCTTAACGTTTTGATAGCCCATGCTGTATTCTCGCAATGCTGCTGCTCGCAACATGTTTCGTTTCGCCGCGTTCATTTTCTGGCGATCGAAACGAGATCTCAAGACTGATTCAGAACTCGGTGGTATGGAGTGCCGATGAAGAGTTTTATGAATCTGTACACGATGTACTATATTAATACAACGCTTAACGTTTTGATAGCCCATGCTGTATTCTCGCAATGCTGCTGCTCGCAACATGTTTCGTTTCGCCGCGTTCATTTTCTGGCGATCGAAACGAGATCTCAAGACTGATTCAGAACTCGGTGGTATGGAGTGCCGATGAAGAGTTTTATGAATCTGTACACTATGTACTATATTATACAACGCTTAACGTTTTGATAGCCCATGCTGTATTCTCGCAATGCTGCTGCTCGCAACATGTTTCGTTTCGCCGCGTTCATTTTCTGGCGATCGAAACGAGATTCAAGACTGATAAGAATAAACTCGGTGGTATGGAGTGCCGATGAAGAGTTTTATGAATCTGTACACGATGTACTATATTAATACAACGCTTAACGTTTTGTATTTGATAGTTTTGTATTTGATAGCCCATGCTGTATTCTCGCAATGCTGCTGCTCGCAACATGTTTCGTTTCGCCGCGTTCATTTTCTGGCGATCGAAACGAGATCTCAAGACGGATTCAGAACTCGGTGGTATGGAGTGCCGATGAAGAGTTTTATGAATCTGTACACGGTACTATATAATACAACGCTTAACGTTTTGATAGCCCATGCTGTATTCTCGCAATGCTGCTGCTCGCAACATGTTTCGTTTCGCCGCGTTCATTTTCTGGCGATCGAAACGAGATCTCAAGACTGATTCAGAAACTGGTGGTATGGAGTGCCGATGAAGAGTTTTATGAATCTGTACACGATGTACTATATTAATACAACGCTTAACGTTTTGATAGCCCATGCTGTATTCTCGCAATGCTGTGCTCGCAACATGTTTCGTTTCGCCGCGTTCATTTTCTGGCGTTCGAAACGAGATCTCAAGACTGATTCAGAACTCGGTGGTATGGAGTGCCGATGAAGAGTTTTATGAATCTGTACACGATGTACTATATTAATACAACGCTTAACGTTTTGATAGTCCATGCTGTATTCTCGCAATGCTGCTGCTCGCAACATGTTTCGTTTCGCCGCGTTCATTTTCTGGCGATCGAAACGAGATCTCAAGACTGATTCAGAACTCGGTGGTATGGAGTGCCAATGAAGAGTTTTATAAATCTGTACACGATGTACTATATTAATACAACGCTTAACGTTTTGATAGCCCATGCTGTATTCTCGCAATGCTGCTGCTCGCAACATGTTTCGTTTCGCCGTGTTCATTTTCTGCCGATCGAAACGAGATCTCAAGACTGATTCAGAACTCGGTGGTATGGAGTGCCGATGAAGAGTTTTATGAATCTGTACACGATGTACTATATTAATACAACGCTTAACGTTTTGATAGCCCATGCTGTATTCTCGCAATGCTGCTGCTCGCAACATGTTTCGTTTCGCCGCGTTCATTTTCTGGCGATCGAAACGAGATCTCAAGACTGATTCAGAACTCGGTGGTATGGAGTGCCGATGAAGAGTTTTATGAATCTGTACACGATGTACTATATTAATACAACGCTTAACGTTTTGATATCCATGCTGTATTCTCGCAATGCTGCTGCTCGCAACATGTTTCGTTTCGCCGCGTTCATTTTCTGGCGATCGAAACGAGATCTCAAGACTGATTCAGAACTCGGTGGTATGGAGTGCCGATGAAAAGTTTTATGAATCTGTACACGATGTACTATATTAATACAACGCTTAACGTTTTGATAGCCCATGCTGTATTCTCGCAATGCTGCTGCTCGCAACATGTTTCGTTTCGCCGCGTTCATTTTCTGGCGATCGAAACCAGATCTCAAGACTGATTCAGAACTCGGTGGTATGGAGTGCCGATGAAGAGTTTTATGAATCTGTACACGATGTACTATATTAATACAACGCTTAACGTTTTGTATTTGATAGCCCATGCTGTATTCTCGCAATGCTGCTGCTCGCAACATGTTTCGTTTCGCCGCGTTCATTTTCTGGCGATCGAAACGAGATCTCAAGACTGATTCAGAACTCGGTGGTATGGAGTGCCGATGAAGAGTTTTATGAATCTGTACACGATGTACTATATTAATACAACGCTTAACGTTTTGTATTTGATAGTTTTGTATTTGATAGCCCATGCTGTATTCTCGCAATGCTGCTGCTCGCAACATGTTTCGTTTCGCCGCGTTCATTTTCTGGCGATCGAAACGAGATCTCAAGACTGATTCAGAACTCGGTGGTATGGAGTGCCGGTGAAGAGTTTTATGAATCTGTACACAATGTACTATATTAAGACAACTTTTAACAATTTGATACTCTTTGATTTTATTGAAGTCACTTTCTGATTGATTCAGAGTATCGGTTAGAATTTTTCTTAGCTTCTACACAATTTTTACTATATTTATACAATGTTCAATACTTTGATGGCTCGTGGAATATTGGAAACTGATGATTTCTAGTGATTTTCGGCATCAGAGTGCAAACTGAGAAGGAATCGGTACGCGACGTTCAATTTGCGATTGTTATTGTTCGGATGAATTTAGATCGTTTCAAAACCGATGCGACCCTTGTTTTATACTATAAACAAGAAATACATTTATGATAACCCGAGTGTTTTTTTTTTCGCCAGGCTGAGATTCGAACGCACGACCTTCCGCGCTATAAAAGTGACTGATTTAACCACAGCACTACGGAGGTCCCCGATAAGAAATGTTGTATTGTAGTTATATAATACACTAGCCATTATACATATTGGATTTTGTAATAACAAATAACAATAGCACTAAATAAATATTATCACTTTTTTCTGAACAGTTTATCCATTCTAAAAATTGAATCTAAATACAATTAATTTTTTTTTCACTGTACGGAGATTCGAACGCACGACCATCCGCTCTACATAAGCGACTGATTCAACCACGACGCTACCAAGGACTATGATAAGAAATAGTATATTGTTGTTATATAGTACGCATTTTCGTAACTATTGACAATAAATTTAATTCATTTATTCACTTTTTTCAGAACAGTTTGTATTTATTTTTTTAACAAAATTGGTATTGATATATTGCTAGTCCTGGATAGTTCAATGTATCATGGATTAATTATAAATTTTTAAATTTGATATTTATTGTTTCACAGTACAACTTGTTTTCTTCGTGTGAGCTTTGAATGAGATATATAAAAGTAATTGATGGTGATTTATTACATTGATTTCATTTATTCCCTTGAAGCCATGAAGATACAAAAGGTGATATATATTTATAAATTTAAAAATGTTGGTATAAATACTCAAAATTCAGTTTCTGCAAGACGATGTATTATGTAATCTGAAACCATAAATAAAAAAGACCCAAATATTGTATAGTTTTCAGTTGTGATTTTTTTTATTCATATTATTTGTTAGATTTTTTGGTTTGTTCATTTTATTAAATATACATAATTATATAAATTTATCAAAAAAGTTAAATATCTGTATTGTATACCATAGGAAAAAGGATTCGAAAAAGGTTTCGAACAATAAATTCGGTAATTTTGAGAAAATATTTTCATTTTATGAGTCAAATATAATTTTAAAATAATAAAAATTAGCAGTCAAAGAATATGCACATGAATTGTATCTGAAACCTTAATGTAATCTTACAACTTTGCATTACATTAATTGAAATTTTACCAACAAATGACTTAATTCGCCCAATTCTGATCAAATGTTCAAAAAAAAAAGTTAAATGTAAACTTTGAATTTGAATTTAATTGATCAATTCATAGGCATTTTATAGGATTTTGGAATATTTGCTGGTAGCCGTAGTAGTATATAGGAGGAGGAAATTAAGCTTATAAAAAGAACCCGCACGTTGCTCGTTTTGGATTTTGATGAAACTTGGCACAATGGTAGATTTGATGCTCAAACTGGCGTGGTAAAATATTAGAGGCCTATGAAAAGTGGTTTAGTTATAAAAATTAATTAAAATTTGCATTTTAGCATCGCGCGGTTTACATAGCTTGCAATGCTTTTCTTTATCAGTAGTAGATTGGTCGAGTTGCTTTGGTCGTGGAATTCTAATTTTTGCTCTGGGGTTCAAACCCCGATTCAGATTTAATGTATTTTATTATTTTTGTTTGATATTTATAATTTCATATTTAAATAATATCAAAATTTATTTGAGTTTTTAATTAATTTTATATTTTTCGCTTAATATTTTTCCGTAACAGGTACGGAGATATCTGATATCTAAAACATAATAATTATGTATTAAATCAGCAATAATACAGAAGAGAAAATATAATTTATTTTCATATGAAAACTATGTTAAAATTTGCAAGTAGTTAGTTAGTAGGGGGAGGTTAAGTTTATTTTTTCATCTTCTTGATGGATAAGGTAGCACTTAAATTGTTAGATTCATTCATATTCAGATTCATTCATAAGCTAAAAAGCTAAAGAAGTCGAAACATTTTTCTAAGAAACTTATTAAATAAGTTTGTGAAATATTGAGAAAATACGGGGCACAATTATGTATATTGTCTACGCAGTCCTTGATATTATTATAATAAGATATTTAATATATTTGTAACATTCTTTACACGGCCAGAGAAGTTTAATATACTGCTCATTAAGTGACACAGATATGAATAATCATTTACATAATTATTAATTAATTGCTGTGATACACAAATACATAAACTTGAGATATCAAATTGTTGCGAAAAGTGTTTCAAAAAGCATTGTTTTCTTATTCCAAAAGAATGGCTTGGCCGATCGTCTCGCAAGCCTAAAACCGCGGCTTCTCTTTATCGAGTTTATGGTTTTAAATCTTAGTCGTTTTTGAGAAAACGTCGATGGAAATTCAAACAAACTCTAGTCATTTTATCAATGTTTGATGAATTTTTAAAATTAAACAACTGTCGTAGAGCCATAATATTTTGATATGCTTTTTTTAAAAAGTAATTACAAGAACACGGCCCGCCCGATTATCACCAAAAATTAGTCTATACGATTCCCAACCAATATCTTTTGAACAGTTTGTGAACTTTTGAAATTGATTCGGGATTGTGGGCTAAAAAGTTGCAATTTTTCGGCTAATTACAAAAAATGGCTTGACCGATCGTCGCGCAAAGCTGTTAAACGCTAGTCCTCTTCGAGTTACATCGAATGGCTTTTAAATTTTTAAAATCGGCTTAGCCGTTTTTGAGAAAACGTCGACGAAAGATCAAAAATCGGTTCACATACACATTCAATTACTTTTACCAAATTCAACCTCATTCGGTTCAGAATGGCATGATGCATCGAGAAAACATAAAATAAGCAAATCGGATTTCTGCGCGTTGTTAATATCTAATTACAATTTTCGTATGAAAGATATTTATGACCTTTAATCATTAATCGTCACGCACGAACAATACAAGCGCTATATACTTGATATATATTTCTGTTCCTGATAAATTTTAATTGTCTAATAAAGAGTACTCTATCTAACGGTTCTTTTTACAACATTTCAATCGTGTAAAGTTTAAAAAAAATATTTTTGATTTTGGTAATTTTACACCATTGTACTACTGGTTGCGTTAATTGCGGCGTCTATTACGCGTACTATTTGATTTAAAAAAGTTACAATTTATCAAATACCCTGTGAAATCTTTAACATCATATTTTCATGGATTCGAATAATTCGATGATCTCTTCTCTTTCACCATCCACCTCCATACATACATATGCATTTGGTTCGCAATCGACTTCCATATATTCATCTGGATCGTAATCAACGTTCATGGCTTCTATGTGATCATGATCTAAATCGTCATAAGTTCTGTGGTCTGGATTTGCGGCATTCATTTTCTGGCGTCTGAATCGAATCAATCTCATCGCTTTCATGACTGATTCTGAATTTATTATTGGGTTTCGATTAACAGTTTTATGATCATGAATTATATTTATACAATGTTCAAGATTGTGATGGATTTTGAATTTTTGCATTATTTCTCGCAACTTTTGTTTTGCTACATGCATTTTCTGGCGTTTGAATCGAGTTAATCTTCTCATTTTATGGAGTGGATTTACGCGAGATTCCATTGAAGTCGCTTTCATGACTGATTCAGAATTTAGTATGAAGTATCGGTTAGAATTTTTCCGAACCTCTATACAATTTACTATATTAATACAACGTTTAAGGTTTTGATAGCCCATGCTGTATTCTCGCAATGCTGCTGCTCGCAACATGTTTCGTTTCGCCGCGATCATTTTCTGGCGATTGAAACGAGATTTCAAGACTGATTCAGAACTCGGTGGTTGGAGTGCCGATGAAGATTTATGAATCTGTACACGATGTACTATATTAATACAACGTTTAAGGTTTGATAGCCCATGCTGTATTCTCGCAATGCTGCTGCTCGCAACATGTTTCGTTTCGCCGCGATCATTTTCTGGCGATTGGAACGAGATTTCAAGACTGATTCAGAACTCGGTGGTATGGAGTGCCCATGAAGATTTTTATGAATCTGTACGCGATGTACTATATTAATACAACGTTTAAGGTTTTGATAGCCGATGCTGTATTCTCGCAATGCTGCTGCTCGCAACATGTTTCGTTTCGCCGCGATCATTTTCTGGCGATTGAAACGAGATTTCAAGACTGATTCAGAACTCGGTGGTTTGGAGTGCCGATGAAGAGTTTTATGAATCTGTACACGATGTACTATATTAATACAACGTTTAAGGTTTTGATAGCCCATGCTGTATTCTCGCAATGCTGCTGCTCGCAACATGTTTCGTTTCGCCGCGATCATTTTCTGGCGATTGGAACGAGATTTCAAGACTGATTCAGAACTCGGTGGTATGGAGTGCCGATGAAGATTTTTATGAATCTGTACACGATGTACTATATTAATACAACGTTTAAGGTTTTGATAGCCCATGCTGTATTCTCGCAATGCTGCTGCTCGCAACATGTTTCGTTTCGCCGCGATCATTTTCTGGCGATTGGAACGAGATTTCAAGACTGATTCAGAACTCGGTGGTATGGAGTGCCGATGAAGATTTTATGAATCTGTACACGATGTACTATATTAATACAACGTTTAAGGTTTTGATAGCCCATGCTGTATTCTCGCAATGCTGCTGCTCGCAACATGTTTCGTTTCGCCGCGATCATTTTCTGGCGATTGGAACGAGATTTCAAGACTGATTCAGAACTCGGTGGTATGGAGTGCCGATGAAGATTTTTATGAATCTGTACACGATGTACTATTATTAAGACAACTTTTAACATTTTGATACTCTTTGATTTTATTGAAGTCACTTTCTGATTGATTCGTAGTATCGGTTAGAATTTTTGCTAGCTTCTACACAATTTACTATATTTATACAATGTTCAATACTCTGATGGCGTTTGGAATATTGGAAACTGATTTTTAGTGATTTTCGGCATCGGAGTGCAAACTGAGAAGGAATCGGTACGCGACGTTCAATTTGCGAATATTAATGTTCGGATGAATTTAGATCGTCTCAAAACTGATGCGATCCTTGTTCTATATTATACATAAGAAATACATTTATGATAACTGATTTTTTTTTTTTTTTTTTTTTTTGCCAGGCTGAGATTCGAACGCACGACCTTCCGCACAATGAAAGCTGCTGATTTAACCACAGCGCTACGGAGGTCCCCGATAAGAAATGTTGTATTGTAGTTATATAGTACACTTGCCATTATACATTTTGGATTTTGTAATAACAAATAACAATAGCAATAAATAAATATAATCACTTTTTCTGAACAGTTTATCTATTCTAAAAATTGAATTTAAATACAATTAATTTTTTTTTTACTATTCAGAGATTCGAACGCACGACCATCCGCTCGACATGTGTGACTGACTTAACCACAACGCTACCAAGGACTCTGATAAGAAACAGTATATTGTAGTTATATAGTACACATTTTCGTAACTATTGACAAAAAATTCATTTATTCACTTTTTTCAGAACAGTTTGTATTTATTTTTTTGACAAAATGGTTGGTATATCGCTAGTGCTGGATAGTTCAATGTATCATGGATTAATTACAAATTTTTAAATTTGATATTTATTGTTTTACAGTACAACTTGTTTTCTTCGTGTGAGCTTTGAATGAGATATATAAAAGTAATTGATGGTGATTTAGTACATTGATTTCATTTATTCCCTTGAAGCCATGAAGATACAAAAGGTGTTATATATTTATAAATTTAAAAATGTTGGTATAAATACTCAAAATTCAGTTTCTGCAAGACGATGTATTCAGAAATCTGAAACCATAAAAAAAAACACTCAAATATGGTTTAGTTTTCAGATGTGATAGAAACGAAAATGATACATTTCAATTGTCTATTTTTTATTCATATTATTTGTTAGATTTTTCGATTTGTTCATTTTATTAAATATACATAATTATATAAATTTATCAAAAAAGTTAAATATCTGTATTGTATACCATTAGAAAAAGGATTCGAAAAAGGTTTCGAACAATAAATTCGGTGATTTTGAGAAAATATTTTCATTTTATGAGTCAAATATAATTTTAAAACTAGCTGTGAGTGGAATTCTGTCTTGAGGCAATTATGGCATCGTGCCTTAAGGCAAATTGCTGGAACTTCCCGTACCGTAACGAAATGTTTGAGGAATACTGAATGTTTTCAAATAGATTATTATAAATATTGTAACATTGTCTAATATTTATGAGAATTATATAAACTGAATTGCAAAGTTGAAATTATTTGTAAAGTTTATTAGAATTATAGTCAGAATTAAAAATAAAATCTGAAATATTTTCGATATACAAAAAACTAAAAAAAAAATGGAATTAATTTTTTTTTTCCAAAATCAATTATTTTATTAAGACAAGCAGAAAGTTCTTTGAATCATTTAAATCGGACGCTTAGTTCTCTCAAAACTGCCATTTTTTACATATTCAGCTCCGTATCTTCGAAATGGCTGCGCCTGCCTTTGCCAAAAACTAATATGCAATTCTCCCAATCATGAATAATTGAATGTTTTTTAGATCATTCAAATCGGATACTCCGTTCTCTCAAAAATTCTATTTTTATTTTCTGCACTCTTTGCTCCGTATCTCCGAAACGGCTGGACCTGCCTTTGCCAAAAACTAATCAGCTCTTTTCCCTATCAATAGGAATCGAATGTTTTTTGAACCATTCAAATCGGTTGATCCGTGCGCCCTAAAACGTGACTGGAAATTTGTATCCATACATACATACACACACACACACACATACACACACACACACACACATCCATTTTTTCTGAGGTATGCCAAAACGTTCAGAAACCTTCAAAACGTCGAGAAATGTTAAAATTTTCAATTCCGATAAAAGTTAAAGGAAGTTAATAATAAAAATTAGCAGACAAAGAATATGCACATAAATTGTATCTGAAACCTTAATGTAATCTTACAACTTTGCATTACATTAATTGAAATTTAAAATTACATTAATTGTAATTTTACCAACAAATGACTTAATTCGCCCAAATCTGATTAAATGTTCAGAAAAAAAAATTAAATTTAAACTTTGAATTTAAATTGTATTGTTCATTTTATAGGCAAGTGGATTTTGGAATATTTGCTGATAGCCGTAGTATAAAGGAGGAGGAGATTAAGCTTGTAAAAAGAACCCGCGCATTGCTCGTTTCGGATTTTGATGAAACTTAGCACAATGGTAGATTTGATGACCAAACTGACCGTGGTAAAATATTAGAGGTCTATGAACAGTGGTTTAGTTATAAAAATTAATTAAAATTTACATTTTAGCATCGCGCGGCATACATATAAGAAAAGTTTGCAATGTTTTTCTTGATCTGTAGTAGATTGCTCGAGTTGCTATAGTCTTGGAATTCTAATTTTTGCTCTGGGGTTCGAACCCCGATTCAGATTTAATATTTTTATTAATATTAGTTTGATATTTATAATTTCATATGTACTATATAACATCAAAATTTATTTGAGTTTTCAATTAATTTCATATTTTTCGCTAAATATTCTTATGAAAGTACTCCGTAATAGATACGGAGATGTCTGATACCTAAAACATAATAATTATGCATTAAAAACAGCAATAATACGGAGAAAAAAATATAATTTATTTTCATATGAAAACTATGTTAAAATTTGCAATTAGTTAGTTAGTAGGGGGTGGCTAAGTTTATTTGTTCATTTTCTTGGTGGATTAAGTAGCACTTGAATGGTTAGATTTATATAGCAGTTTTCACAAAATTTGTGACTTGTACTTCTTGTTTTATTAGACCAGTTCACATAAAAATTTGTTTCGGCATCTTCAAATTATGCCGAAAGCTTTCAACTGTCACAACCGTATCGTAAAATTTGTCACAACCATACTCAACGCACTCTTTTGTAAACAAATCATTATTATGACTAAGCTAAATTATCCAAGCAAAAACTAATTGATAGTAAATAACTACCAATGTTCAACTTACAATGAAATAACAAAAAAAGTAATCTATCTGTATACCATTAACGGTTATGATTGAAGGAATTCGAACATGAAAACTTATTTTTGCCTCTTTGAAAATATTTTTAACGTATGTGCAATATTAATATGTGCAATATTAAAGTTCATCAGATGCGAAACATTTGCAACAAAAGCAAAAGTTACAATTCAATTTCTCGGAATAAACAAGTTATTTTCTAAGCACTGACCCCCCATTTTTTTATAATTTATATTTTTTAACAAGTTCCGATTCAAATAAATTGGCTTGCAATTTTTTGTCAATAATGCCCAACAATTAATTTATTTTTCGCAGGGATGGGCTTATGGGATTGAACACTAGATAATTTCTTCTTCGATTCCACGGTAACTTTAAACAAAGAAAAAATTGAATAAGTAGATTAAGCAATAAGCAAGGCTGTTATTTACTAATTTGCAGAATTATTAATCGGCACATTGCAAAATAAATATGCTTTTTGTGTTTCCGTATCCATAGTCACGTTAGATTGTTTATTATAATTCATTAAATATTTTAGATTTTATATAAATAATAAAAAATATAAATAATATATTATAAACTTAATTTCCGAAACTCGTTTTGGCGCCCCCTAAGGCGTGCGCCCGCATTTTTTGCGGCCTTTGTATGTCACAACTAACCCCAAGGCCTCAAGTTTTGTTTCAACTAACTCTAGGTGTGATTTTTTTTTACAATAATCAAGATAACTTTTTAAACATTTTAGCAATTACAAAAATTGTTACACATTATCAAAGATTGATAATTTTGAAATAAAATAAAAAAATAAACCAGAACAAAACTATTTTAGTATGTATTTTTATTCCTTACTGAACTACTAAATTACAACTATATAAATTTAATATATATCGAACATAATTTTAGATAAAATAAAATTGTTATAGTAATTACTTACGGTTTTTGTTTCTATTTTGTGTATATATATTTAAGTCCCCATTCAAGCCCCAGTATCAACTTTACTGCTGGGCTGAAGCGCTTTGGTTTTTCAAGTCCCACCTACCGGCATTTGATTTCGACCAACCAGCACTGTCGCCCCAATTGTGGGGACATCGAGTTGACATGCGACAACGCGACAGAAAACGCGCGCATGCACCCTCCTCAAGTTCTACCTATTCCCCAACGGCAGCGTCCAGTTATATCTCTAAATTTCACGCCCGCGCGTGAAATCCACATTTGAACCACATTGACGTCATTTATAGTATTTACCAAAAAATAGAAAATTGTTCGTTTTTTTAAATAATGTTTCAAAATAACCGTTTATTTACTTATAAATTTTTAAACTTATGAAGAGTTGATTCGATAACAACCTCTTCCTGGTGCTATGTTTTGTTACGTTTTGTCGGTATGCAGAAACTGGTTTTTCAGCAATTACAACAATAATTTTCTAAAATTTTATCTATAGAATTGTTTATCGTATATCCTACTTAAATGTTTAAATTAATGATTCCTAAATGGAACAACAACAGGTGTTGAATTTTTAAAATCGATCAGAATTATGGGCTAAAACGTGGACGAAAAATTTTATACTTTTATAAAGAAATGGTTCAGTCGATCGTCATGCAAAACTGATAAACGCTAGTCCTCACAGAGATACTTCGAATGGCTTTTAAATTTGTGAAATCGATACAGCTGTTTCTAATTGAGAGAACGTCGACGCGTGGTCATCCATAGATGTACACACCTGTGAATACTTAGCACCGCGATGGTGGAAATTGGCAAAAATTATATACTCTGATTTTTTGCTGTCGATTGATGTAAACTAAAATTTGGTGGAGCCAAATTCGGTTCTAACTATACGTATAGTCAGCACCGGCCTCTCTGAAAATGCATAAAAATTAAATTTTCCTTTTACTATCTATATCACTGATTTTGTCGCTGTCGACTGGTGCAATTATTTTTTGGAAAAGTTTTACCCATCGTAGATTTTCATGCATCGGAAAAGTCCCAAATTTGCCAGTTTTGAGAATGCCCAATTTTTTTGCTCGCTTACTTAAATATAAAACAACAAATTTGTTTCACAAACTTAATTTTTTCACCCCTTTTCTGAAAGGTTGCCAATTTTTTTGGGTGTCCACAGATCAATTTTTCAAAAATTTAAAAATTGTTTTGGGGCAATATAGAGTCAATAATTCATATCCTTGGGGTATTTTGTGCGTGCGACGCCGTTTTTTAGTTTTTGTTTAAAATAAAACAAGGTGGGCTATTGAAAATAATCTTTAACTTTGTATTAAGCTCCAAAAAATTGAGCTTTTGGCAGTTGGATTTTAAATTAAATTGGATAGTTTTGAATCTAGAAACATTTCATGTTTGTAAATAGCATAGGAGTTTATACTTTCATATGCATCATACTAGTATGATGATTACATATGTTTAATGTATCTGCACAATTCGGCATATCAATAGTTGTATTAGCAACAATATTGCTAGTAATTTACCAAGCTAAAGTTTATATACATGTGATCAAATAAGATAATTATACTATTGATGCTAAACATATTAATTAAAAATTGTCAACGATGCTCTATAATGGTTTTTTATTGCTTGTTACTTCAATTGAGTCGCATATAAGGGAACTAGGAGCTCTCTGTAACAGGTGTAACTAGTAAAAGGCGTTACTAAAAAAAACTATTAAATCTAAATTAAATATTTTTACAAAACAATTAGATAACATGTACCTAAAAATTATATTCAAGTACTATAAATAAATAGAAAAGCTCAAAACTCAAAAAAACTATCAACAAAAAAATATTTTTGATATAAATATTGATACATTTTCTGTTATCTCCTGATAGCGACATTGAGAAATTAAAGGTGATGGCTGATTACACATCATTTACCCTCTACTTTAAAATAGTATTATCAAATATTCTATATTTTGCTTGTTTTTGAGATAATAATGATAGACCTTTCTTCTTTCTTTTAACACTTATTTAAGCATCGTTTATTTTTACTATATGCAATTGATTTGGTGTTTTATGTGATTTCCTACACGTGATACATGTAATAAAACAACGGCTTTTCCGTGTCGCACAACAATTAGAATTGTGATGGAATGGCACATCAAGGCAGCAGCCGTGGCGTCGGGTGCGAATAATTAGTTTCGAGTTTTGCTTTACGCATTGCAATTAGAACTATTCGTTCGATAACTATTCGCAACTTACAGTTCAATACATTCAAACTATGTTTAAATTATATACCCGCTTAATAGGTACAGAGATTGCGCTGGTACGATTTAATTAATCCAATATTACATTCACTAAAATTAGTAAAGAATATCTATCCAAAATTCATTTTTACCAGGGAGCGTTTTTAATGACAGACTATGGCCAGCGAAAGATGGATGCCGAGGAAGTTCACGTCGCCTCTCGTAGAGTGTTCTCTCTCATGCATTTTTGAACTTTTGCATTGAATCAAATTGTTGCTGGAGTCAAATCTTGGGTTCAACATCATAAACCTGAGTCGAAATAAAATCTCATTCGGTGCATTAAAACGCACCGAGTGCACCTCTCAAGAAGTTTAAGGTGTCACAGTCAGCTGAAAAACTCATGAAATCAGTTTTTTGGAAATTGGATAAAATATTATTGAAGGATTATTAAGATAAAGATGCTTCTATGACAGAATATTACGCTTCAATTTTAGAGCAACTACAAAGGCCATTAAGAAGAAAATAAGAAAAAATATCACAAAAAAAGTGCTGCTTTTGCATGATAATGCGTCCATCCTCAAGAGCCGCGTTGAAATGTCTGCATAAGATTCATATATCTGAAGCGAGAATGTGGAGAAATTGGTATATATAAACAATGACAAAATTACCTATTTAAAAATTAGCTACTTTTAGTCATGTTTTCGCGACTGTAAGAAAGCCATAATCACAATTCTGTCAGATGTTGAGCGTCATTGTCATAGTTTTGTTGCAGTAGTCACTTCAAACGTGTATTCGCCTTCAAACGCTTATTTCAAAGATGTTTCGGTCTTTTTTGGACTCAACGTAATTTGTGCTTGTTTCTATTAAAATCAATGAACTCAGGAACGTACATAAGGGAAAGTTCTCAAATGGCGGACACCTCAGGTTATTTATAAATAAATCAAAAAATATTTCACGAAATGTTTATTAAATTATGATTTATATTAGATAACAAAGTTAAAAATCAAACTAAATTAACAAAGCTGCAATTTTTGCTAAAAAATAATTAATACTATCATTCAAACTTTGGTATCAAAAAATATGATTTAAAATAGTGTAGTACCGGACATTTCAAAATAATCTGAGTTGATCACATATGAAGCCATCTTCACAATCTGGAATGTCTGCACATGTGTCTTTGACGAATATTCTTAGATACTGCAAAAAAAATCACTATTCATGCACCCTTTTGGCTGGGCCTCATTGATGCTCTCAGCTGGAATTAGTGACTGTTAGCACTCAAACAGAACAAAATTAAATAATTGGAATAAATTACGTAAATTCTCATAAGAAATATCAATATGTTTACTGCCCGGCACTAAGGGACGACTTAGTGTACGGTGCTAAGCACTCAAATGTACTAGAATTACTTCAATTGAAATTGGTGCCGTCCGGAGTTACGGGACTTTCTCCTACTTTTACCAAATTTAGTCTCATTCGTTTCAAAATTTTGCAGATTCTGGATTTGATACCCGTCTCGACCAACTTGGTATCACTACAAGTGATATAAGATTTTCACTTGAGATTTTAGTTCTTAACTATTATGTCATTGACAAACCAACTATAAGCATTAGTGCAATATTAATTCACTCTCTATTAAAAATATATCTAATATGATTTTATCACAAAAGGGAATTGTCAACCACTGGGTTCTAGAAATACTAATTTAATACTAGGAACAATAAATTATTACTATGTTGGTTCATTCTCTTGTGAATATATTGAGATTATTTCGAAATGTTAAAAAAATCAAATCTAACAAATGCGTTAATAAAGAAAAACGTGTTTTATTTATTTTTATAGAATGAGTACACCATTTGAAAATCGTAAATGCATATATGTAAAGACAAATTAGCGCTTTACAATTAATATAAATTATATGTTTTAGTTTTTCAGTATTTTAATTTCAATGGTAGAATAACATTATGACATCGAATAAAATTATTTTTTATTAGTTGGACATAATATAAGTGAGTTATAATATGACTAATTAAGTAAGTTAAAATTTTATGATAAAAATATCAATACTTCAAATTACAAATACAAATTTCTTCCAAATTTTAATATAATATTTAAATATCAGTTATTTTTTAAACTCTGATTCTAAATAATGATAGAATACTGTTTTCATTTTAAAAGAATCACTAATATTTTTTGTTGACTTTTTCATTTGCCAAATTATTGAATACGATAAACGATTTCGTTTATATCATTCGAACCCTACAATCGACATAATTTCTGCCTAAAATTGGGCGTTTGCTTTTTTGATAGATTATCGAATTCATTGATTGTTAGTTAGATAAAAAATAGATATCTTTCTATTCATAGCTATTAAATAAATAGGACATATGATATTTTGGAATCCGTTTCTGTAATTGTTTAAACGATTTTGATTTGAGTTTTTATTCAAATTATAATGTGCGTTTCTGCAGATGTTTCATGATTTTATTATATCTTGCATAATTGACTAAAATGATATTAAAATATCTCGAGAGGTTAAATATTTTATACGCTTATATATATTTAAGTGATACTTATAAAATCTAGACTATAATTTTAAATAATTTGCTGGTAAATAGACGATAACTTTAATGAGTAGGTTTTTTTAGAAAATTATATCTAAAGAACTTTCTCAATTATTTTTATATTAATTCTGGAACATGTCGGCAATAGATACATTTCTAAACAAACTGTTTATCAAAATTTAGCGTTAATATTAAAAATATTAATAGTTATCAATTAATGTTTAGTTTTGAGTGTTCTAACTCAACAAAATTTAAAATAAATAATAAAAATAATTTAAAATTTAGTCTAGTTTTATTTCAATTTTGAATAAGTTCAATATTTAAGATGATATGTATAATTTTATTTTATTTTTCCGAATTGGCATAATAAATAAATAATATAATTGAAAAAAAACCATAAGATATAATTTTTGTTGGAATGAGTACAAAAAGTATAATATATTTAAAAAGCAAAGGAAAAATATATAGAATCTCAGTTTTACCTCATTTTTCAATTATTATCATACTGCAACTTGAATATTTTTTTAAAATTACTTTTATTACATATGTGATCACATTGTTAAACAGTGTTTATTGAAATTATGAAAAGAAAATAGAAGCTTCTTCTTATCTTCTTATCTATCGAAAAATTATTATTTAATATTTATATATAATTTTGAGTTTATTTACAATTTTGAGTCTACATATATATAATTTTGAGTTAATCTGTTAATATTTAAAAAAAAACTAGTGATGTATGGCATAGTGTGCAAATTGCTGGTACTTCCTGTACCGTAATGAAATATTTGAGGAATATTAAATGTTTTTAAATAGATTATTATGAATATTATAACTTTCATTATTCGTATTTTATAGAAAAAAATAAGAGTTTATGAATTCGATGACGACATTTATGTATGATACGGAGTTGGTAATAAAGGACCTTATCTCATAGGTCATTTTAAGAACTACCAAGTTAAAATTATTTATTTGAAGAATATAAGTGAGCTTTAGAATTTTATCAAAAATTTAATATTAAACTTCGAATCATTTTCGAAATTTTAAAGAAAATATGCGGATTAAAAATTTTTTTTTGTCTTCCCCAAAAACTGATCGTTTCTTCACTCGACCAACGCAAACAAAATGTTTTTTTAAAGATTCGAATCGGATACTTTGTTTTTTTAAAACCTGCCATTTTTCGTACTTTTAGCTCTGTATCTCAGAAACGACTGTTCCTGTCTTTGCCTAAAACTAATTACCGCGTCTCCATATCATTACGAATTGAATGTTTATTGAATCATTCAAATTTGATGCTCTTTTTTCTCAAAAGCATATATTTTCTTAGAAAAAAATGATTACCTACATTCTTTGCGCCTTATCTACGAAACGGCTGAACCTGTCTTTCCCTAAAACGAATCAGCACGTGTCCTTACCGATAAGAATCGATTGCTTTTCATTATATCATTAAAAATATCTTCACGTTTACAAAAATTGAATTATTAAGAACCATGCTATTTTTGTTCATCATCAGGTTTAAACTGCTGCATGATACAAAATATTTGTTCATAAAGTGTAAGTTGATATTCTATTGTTCAATATATAAGACAAAACCGAGTGTTTAAACATTCTCGTAATTAATATTTCCAATTATTGAGATATTTTTTTCATGATTCGTGTACTGCTTCTATATTCTGCAAAAGAAATGTTTTTCGAACGTGAATGTAATTATAGTTGCATGTTCATAATTTAGTAGGCGTATTTGTCTCAATGTTTTCAAGTGAATTTAATAATTGATTAATTGCAAAATATATGATTAAAATTAAAAAAATAATAATAATTTAAAAAATAAATCAAATAATATATAATAATAATAAAACATTAGATATTGATTGATGGACTTTCCATATATTTTTACTTGAAATTGTTGTATGTATGAAAATGAAAATTCTGAAAGTTCAATACATTATAAACCAAATAAAAAATATATTAATTTTACTGTATTTATTTCTTTTAATCCAGGAAGCTGTAACACGTTTTGCTTTGAGTTCTTCACTAGGACATTTATTTTAAAGAAATTAGGTTAACATTTTAGTTATTGTTTTCACCAATAATTTTTTTTTTGTTGTAGATTTTTCCAACATTTTGATGTTCATAAAAATTGCCTTTCTCAAGTCCTTAATGTATTATGTTAGCATGAACATTTAATTTACTAATACATTATAGATTATTTCATTGCACAATAGTAGAATTGTGTTACCAATTTTGCGATATAACAGTTAGATAACCATTCAAAAACTGTTTCAAAATATAGTCTAATGACTCAATAATTTAAAGTTTTAAACAAAACAGACATGCACATTTTATTTGTTTATTTTCTAATTAGTTATTCGCATTTAACAAAAGGTTATTTTGTTTTTATAGTGCTGATTATCAAAGTTGGAATAGAAAAACTACGAATCAAACATTGCTATTTTATAAAATATATGTTGATTTCATAATTTTTATATTTAACTCCATGTAGGGTGAATTATAGTATATATATATATACATATTTGCTTGTGCATGCATATGCAATATGTGTTTTATATTAAAAATTTCGATAACAGATATCAATCGATTCGAATGATTCAAAAAATAATCGATTCCCATTCATGGGAAGACGTGCGAAATAGTTTTTCGGCAAAGGCAGGCCGTTTCAGGAATACAGAGCAAAGAGTGCAATAATCTGCAGTTCTTGAGAGAATAGAGCATTCGATTTGAATGATTCAAACAGCATTATACTTGACAAAGTGAAACATTAATTACTCTTTTGCGAAAGCAAATCCGGCGGTTTCGGACATGCAAGAAAAATAGTTAAAGATTGTTCTAAAATGGTTATTTGCAGGCTCTAGCTGATAAACATTGATACAGAGCCCATAGTTGTTCTTATTATTATCTATCAAATTTTCTGATAATTTGATGTGCATGTATCTAATGATCATTTTTTACCAACAATTGACATTTTTTACTTTTTTATTGGATCTCCAATCCAAAAACTTGCCAAAAATTTAATCAGTTCTTTTTTTGTTAATACAAGTACCTGAAATGTTTTTTGAATTATTGAAATTTTCTCAAACACTGGATTACTATTTTTGCCCCGTATTTTCGAAATCTGATCTGTCCAAAAACTAACCTATCTATGTTCTTGAAATCGTCGACAAAAAATTGTATCTGCACATACATACTCACACTCATATATTATTTTTTTCTAACGTAATGCAGATTGTTCAGAAGGTTGTGAAACGTAAAAATATATGAAAATTTTCATTTTCGATTTTTTGCGATAACTATAACCATTGTTGTAAAAATATTGATACCCAGATGACAGGTAGACAGGTAAACAAGTTGGCATGTATACGGAGTTGAAGAGGTAGACAAGTAGACAAATTGGAAGGTAGTTATATACACAAGCAGATTGTAGACAGGCAGAAATGTAGGCACGTAAACCGGTGGACAGACAGCAGGTACAGAAGTAGATATCTGGACTACTCAGACAGGTGGTCATTTAAACTGGTACCCAAGTTAACTATTAGACAGATATATCATATACAAATCAAATATGTGTGTATTGATCAAATCTATATTTAAGTTCATAGAACTTTACTTTGGGCAATACACCACTAACACTTAGTTTTAGTGGTCACTAAAATATTTTAATCATTCTTCGCCTGTCAAGCAGTTGAAAAATATGAATAAGGAATCGGTAATATTTATTTGATTGGGCTGATTGGCTACTTTTATATTTTAATTATATATTTATCAAACAGTACATTTATTACTTAAATATATTTATATTTATCAGTTTTATTTATGTTTTAGAAACGAGTTGTTTATCTTTTTGTTACCATATTATTTTATAATCTAATTTATTTTAAGAATATTTTTCCGCGTTTAGATAGATTACACTATGGATTACACCCATTAAATTAATCGATTTAGGAACAAAATTCGATGCATTTTATTCATTGTGTGGTGATTTTTTCATTCACATTCCCTGGTCTCGGTGGACGCCCCCAAACGGTATCATATCCCATATCCCATCGCGTCTTCAGAACGGATGATATAATGACACCGTAAGGCTCTGCCCACTCATTTTGCTTTGATTGCTTTCGGTACACGGCGAGTTTGGTATACATCTGTTGGTCCCATCGTTTCATGTAAAAGTAATTATAGAATTATGCACGGTGGGTCGAAGTTCTATTTTGTGTGTCTGCGAAAGCACCAGATCCATTCTTTACACCAGGTGATATGGGAAAGGTAACGCCCAAAGAAAATTAGGTAACGCGAGCGCTCGTCGCGAACGATGCGCTTCTAAGAAAACTTTGGTTAGGATGTGTAAATGATGGTAGTTTCGTTCCTTTTTTTGTTGACGGTTTGTTAGTTTTTATTTGGCTAACATTTCGAATCTAAATCTATCAGTTGTATTATAATATTTTCTATATTTAACTAGCGTTGAAAAGTTATACCTTTAAATGAAAATCTAAACAAAATAGCGATTCTGTTATATCTAGTTATTGAAAGAAAATAACAAATGTAACTTTTTTGATTGATTGTTGAGCTGCATTAGATGCATTATTGAAAGAAATATCCTATTCCTATCCTTATAAGCTTATCGCCAGTAATTATATTGATGTTTTATATTTAATGTTGAATTTAAGATAAATCTAACAATGCATATCATAAAACAATTAAATAACGTAAATTAATTAAACGTTAATCCATCTTAAGATAGACCTTTTTAGATGTTAAGAACAAATTTTCAACCAACCAACCGAAAGTTTTCATTTTCAATTAAAACTTAATATTATGATTTCCAATTGATATCTCTGTAATCATATTAATTATAGTGCACAAACACCTGCATGTTCTAAAATTGTTGTTTATTATTCCAAATTTTGATCAATTTATATAATTTAACCAATTTTTGTAGGACTGTTCAGTGCATGAACTTTATCGCCTTGTTAAATTTTATGAAAATCTTCCAAACATTTTTTTTGTGAAATATTAACCATCCGCTATATAAATACTGGCACCATTACGTATATCATGTACGTCGTCTTTGATACTATTTTATCATTGAAATTAATAGTGGGATTTTTTGCACAACTATAGGAGTTTTGTTTACTGCTCACTTAATTATTTGCTAATTTCAAAGCCATTTCTAATGGCTTGGTCGATCTACTCGCAAACCTAATTCCGGCCTCTGAACATTTGTGAAATTCAAATTTTGACTTATCACATTTTAGCACATATTTTGACTAACATATTTTAACTTTGATGAATTTTTAAAATTAAACGACTTGTCGTAGTGCCGTAATATTTTAGTATGTTCATCAAAAAAAAGTTTTCAACAGTGAATAACTTAGACGCGGCTCAGCCAATCGTTGTCCAATTCACCACGATTTGCAAATAACATATTTTGAATAGTTTTTAACTTTTTAAAATTCATAGAATTTTCACTTTTCTGCTAATTACAAAGAAACGGTGTGGATGATCGTCGCGCTAAACTTACAAACGCTAGTCTGTAACACTACTGGCAAAAAGTGCAAAACATTCATGATAACAGTTAAAAAATTATATTTGGCGGTTAAAAATAATCATTAGACATATGCACAAAAAATTATCAGATGTTTAATAATGAGTAGTAATATTGTTTAAATTTTTTGGGTTCGGTACCAAGATTTTTAATTTTAAATCACAATTAAAGTTCAATCAAATGTTGTCGGCGTTTTCGATAGTATAATTCAACAAAGTCAGACATTTCAACAGTTTAGAAAAACTTTCGAAAATCAAGAAATGATTTATTTTTAAATTAAAAAAAAATGTTCCAAAATATCAGTTTTTTCAAAGATGATAATAGAGCTATTTATAATTATTTGCTTATAATTTTTGTAATGTAATCTACGCTTTATGTCAAATTTCGTTAATGACTCATATATAAGATAACAATTGTATGTTGTTTTTATATGATTTAGTGGAAAGCAGACAAAATTTCGAAGAATCAGTAGACTGTCGCCCAAAATTCAAACATTATGTAACCGTCGGATACAAAATGCTAACGACCATTGTATTATGAACATCGATATTGATAGTAAATAATGTTTGCTTTTATCAAACAATGCGGGATTCTCTATTCGATAAATGTTGGAAATTAATATATATCCGATACTTTGGCATGAACGTTTAGATGTAAATAATTTCACCCTTTTCTAAAATTGATAAATTAATATTATAAATGAGCCGGTCGTAGTTTAGCGCTAAGAAAAAGATCTAGAAACCAAAAAGCACTGGTTCCGGGTTCGATACACAGCTAAGATTTTCACTTATAGTGAAAGCTAAGTGAAAATAACTGCATTGCTACAATATATATATATATATATATATATATATATATGTATCTTATCAGTATTAGATAATAAATTTGATCAAAAAATTGCAACAAAATTCGATGATCAAATAGGTAATGGTTAACCACTCAGTTACATTCTAATAAAGTTTGATTTAGGGAATCACATTACTTACTGTTGTGGTAATGTGATTCCCTTGCCAATATATTTTATATTATATTAAACGTCCGCGGGTAAAACGGTCCACCACCAATATCTCAAAAACAAGTAATTAGAACATTTATAGATGGTGGTGAATATAGTCTTCATGGTTTATTTTTCTCTAAACAATAGATCGGGCAGATGTTCTTGTCCTATCGTTATAGAGTTTTCATCTTCTACTCTAAAATAGTAGCGTTAAAAAATTCTATATTATATTTGTTCTATCTACTACTACTACTACCATCGGACTAGGGCAATTTTGAGATAATGATGGCGGATTGCGGATTGAGATAATGATATTAATCAATCTACATTCATATTTTTTAAAAAGACTCTTTAGTTACATAGAATTTGTTCGATGTAACTTTAAACAAATTGCAACAAATTAATAATCTTTTATATATATAAAAATAAGTCGGGTTTTCCTTCCTGACGAAATTAAATATTCGAGTAATGACATTAGTGAGAATTATCGGTATTATGCTTGGTTAAGTCAACGAGCAATTCTTGCCGCAAAGAATAATGATGCCAACGCACCGAATTTCACCATTCAATCAAAAATTGCTGGCGATTTGGTGACATACCAATGATTTCGACTGGTCTTCCGTTTGACTTCAAACGATTGCACTTCAATGAAACGGATAATTTGCGGATTCACTTTCATTTACTTAGAGAAGTTCAACTAAAAAACACTTCATTTTTGTAATCGAAATATATTCATTACTGTTGTATAATGAAATCAAATTTTTCCTTTTCAAATTTAAAACAAACAAAAAATTTCTTCATCTTTCTCACGAAACCATCTGGTGGCGAAACGTAGTTCGCCGGGTTTGCTAGTAAATTAATAATTAATTAATAATGAAACATAAATTACTCAATCAATCTATTTGTATATTTTTAAAAAAGGGTCGTTTAGTAATATAGAATTTGTTCGATGTAACTTTAAACATTTTAATTTATATAGTACTTATATTTATATTTTAACTTTTAATTCGTTTAAACATGCAACAAATTGATTGAATGAATTATTCAACTAATTTCTTTATTAATACGGATGGTATGGGATCAAGGAAAATTATTGTTCGACCAATGATCGGGTCAGAGGTGAGAACATATATTTCGAATTAGCTCTTGTGCGGGGGATGTTCATCTCTCTACATTAATTCATGTTCCATCGGACTGGGGCAATATTTCAGCCGATCATGCGATGTTTCTACAATAAAAGATCGGATTTTGTTCCTAATTCGATTATATAGAATTCGGTATCGGATTTAATTTTTATTTATTGGCCACTGCCTAATTTGATATTTCGTAATGAAATAAACTTAAGATGTACCATTTATTCAATAGATATATTATTTACATGATGGAGAATGCTCCAGTCCTTACTTTGGATTAATATTAATATTACAAGAATGTAATAAATTATTAAAAATATGCTTCTTATAATTGGTAGAATAATAAGGAATACACTTTGCATAGACAGAGCGTTTTGAAAGAATCTTTTAATCTGTTGAATGTTGAAGTTTTTTGTTTCAATTCTACTTCTTCATTAACTAGCATTTTTTCAATGGTATTTAGTTATTCCACGTGATCAGCCATTTAACTAGCCAATATTATATAGTTAACGTTTTCCGTTTATCTATCTGTTAATGCCATTTTTATTATTGATATTCATATCTGGCATACTCGTATAGCATCTGATTTAACAATAAAAATTCATACTAATTTATGATTTAAAAAATAAGCAAAAATAGATTCTTGTTCACTAATTTCCATTTCTATTAATATTATTTACATCTGACGAAGTTATTTTGTAAAATAAAAATATTCATAACAGAGGGAATTCGCGAAGAAGAAAGCGAATTATTAAGAGGAGAGGGTTCCATATAATCAATAAATATATGAATGTTTTATAGTTTTATTTTAATATTCTAATCCTTGTTTTTATTTAGTAGAAAAATAGAAAAATATAACTAACACTTATCCATCAAGTGAGTAATGAAACAAATACAACTAGTTGGTATTGGTATTTTGCCTTGAGGCAAGTTACATAAACTTCCCGATTTGTGTATATAATCGACTTAATCCATGATAGTTAAAAGTATTCGAAGTGGATTCGTTGCACATTATTAAAAATCGAACACGTCAACCCGGTCGGAATATTTTTTAAAAGCAAATTTTCAAAAATCAATAATTTTTATAATTGAGCCAGTTTTTTGTAGGACTTTAATTGTTTAGCATATTCATTAAGACTAAGTACTCTATCGTTATACCAAGTAAATCGTCTAATTTCAATTTTAACAAATGTCAAAAGAACTACTTATTTTCTCAAACTTTGATGAATTTTTAAAATTAAACTACTTGTTGTAAGGCCGTAATATTTCAGTAAGTTCTATAAGACCATGATATATATCGCCAAAAAAAGTTCCATGGAAATCGGCTTAAATTTTTTTTTCAACAGTTAATTACAAGAAAACGGCTCGGTAGATTTTCACCTAAAACTAATAAGTATCTTTACCAACTAATATCTTTCGAACAGTTTTTGATTTTTTAAAATCGATTCGGTAGTATGAGCTTAAATGTGGACGAAAAGATTAACACTTTTTTCCAAATTACAAAGAAACGGCTCGGCCGATCGTCGCACAAAACTGAGAAACGATAATCGTCATCGAGATACATCAAAGGGTTTTTAAATTTCTAAGATCGGTTCAGGCGTTTTTGAACAAACGTCGATTGAAGTTTTAATTTTGACAAAAGCCAAAAAACTATACTAATTTTTGCATACTTTGACGAATTTTTAAAGCTAAACGAGTTGTTGTAGGGCCGTAATATTTACCGTCAAAAGGCCGTAGTATCTACCGTCAAAAAACTAATCATAAAAATCGTCGATTTTTTTTTAACTTTATTACAAGAAAACGGCCCGGCCGATCTCTACCTAAAACTAATCAGCATGATTCCCAACCAATATCTTTCGAACGGGTTTTGAAACGTAGACGAAAATTTTTTTACTTTCCTGCGATTTATAAGGAAACGGCTTGGCCGATCGTCGCACAAAACTGACAAACAATATTCTCGACAATATATCGAGATACATCGAATGGTTTTTAAATTTTTGAAATCGCTTCAGCCGTTTTAGGGAAAACGTCGATTTACGGCAAAAAATCTGTTCACACACACACACACACATACTTTTTCCAAATTTGGTCTCATTCGATTCAGAATGGCGTGAAACGTCGAGAAAACATAAAATTAGCGAATCGGATTTTTTTATGAAAACAAACTTCTCCTTCGGGAAGTTAAAAAACAATCACAATTCATGTAAGAGCGTAAAATTGTTTTTTTGAGAATATGTGTGCGATCTGCAAACAAACTGAAGTTATTTTGTATAGAGTTTTTGTATAATACAATGTTTGTGTTAGTTTTTATTTTAACAAATTTTGTTATTAACATAAATCACGTTTAACACATTCCATATTTTATCTTAGCAATTTACAAGTTTTATTATTACGGAAAATAATGCAAAACTGTGCTAAATAAATAAATTTAACTTTAACTTAATAAATTTACCTTTATTACTTTTGTTTTATTTTGTTTATCATAACCTATTTTGAATTGTCTTATATAAATTTTCGATCCCAAAATTAAATAAGCAACACAATACAGCTATTGGCTATTTTTACTCACTCTCTAATTAGGAGTTATTTGTCATTTAGGTTACCTGTAATTCATTTTTGTGGTTAAACTTAGTAACTAACTCTATTTAATAATAAGTTTAATAGAAAGAATAATAAGAATTTGAAAGAAAGTTTAAAAATAAGAATTTGCGTGTATTTACGGAATTTGAAAATTACGATTTTTTTATTCAAAATCCTAAATATGGTTAATAATTGTGTCGAAGTTACAAGGAATAGCTACGGATTACGATACGTGAATTAACCTTTTTTTCCTAACTACTTTTTCTTACATATTTCGTACATTTTACTTTTTTCTAACATATATGTTTTTACTTTTTTCCTTTTTGTTACATATTTTTAACTTCCCGTAGGGTAAGTTATAGTAATCGCAAAAAAATCGAAAATGAAAATTTTTATATATCTTTACGTTTCAGAGGTTTCTGAATATTTTGGCATACCTTAGAAAAAATGGATGTATGTGTGTGTGTGTGTGTGTATGTGTGTGTGTATGTGTGTGTGTATGTGTGTGTGTATGTGTGTGTGTATGTGTGTGTGTATGTATGTACGTGTGTGTATGTATGTGCGGATACAAATTTTCGTCGACGATTTCGGGAACACGGATCAACCGATTTGAATAATTCAAAAAACATTCGATTCGTATTGATAAGGAGACGTGCTGATTAGTTTTTGGCGAAGGCAGGTCTAGCCGTTCCGAAGATACGGGGCAAAAAATGCCGAAAACGGTAACTCAGTTTTTAAGAGAACGGAGCGTCCGATTTAAATAATTCAAAAAATATTTTACTTGTATTGACAAGATGAAGAATCGATAAAATTTTCATGAAGGTAATTCTAGCGGTTTCGGAAATATGGAGGAAAAAGTAAAAAAATTAGCCATTTGGCGGTCAAAAATAATCATTAGACATATGCACATCAAATTATCAGATATTTTATAGAGATTTTAATATTAAGTATACATTTTGTTAACATTCCTATGGGTTCCGTACCAATGCTTATGCGTTAGACAGCGACGCGGCGCTTACGCGCTTTATATTTTTTCCATATGCAGTTAAATCAGTACGATTGCTTTGAAAAAAAAGTTCAGATCTTCCACAATATGTCAAAATAAAGAAAAAAATATTTTTTTCAAAGAAAAAAATTAAATTTTTTTTTTCAAAAAAAAAAAATAAAAAAAAAAATTTTTTTTTTCAAAAAAAGTAATATTTTGTCCATATATATAATTTCTCAAAAATCTTATTTTTTCAAAGTACATTTATTTCAAAAATGTTAATCGTTTTTAAAAAATTAATAATTTTTGGTACGGGAAGTTCCAGCAATTTGCCTTAAGGCACGATGCCTTAATTACCTTAAGACAGAATTCCACTAACAGCTAGTTTTCTAAGCGATCGCGCTGCGTGGTAATTTCAAAGCGCGTAAGTGCCGCGTCGCAGTCTAACAATAAGGTTGAACCCGGGTACGAAATCCATAGAAATGTATGCACAATTTGTACTTATTATTAAAATCTCTATAAAATATTTGTTAATTTGATGTGCATATGCCTAATGATCATTTTTAACCACCAAATCGCATTTTTTTAAAGGTGGATCTCCGAAGCTACTAAATGCGCCATCAAAAATGTAATCAGTTTTTCGTTTCATAAAATAGGACACTCCGTTCTCTCAAAAACTGAAATACTATTTTTTGCACTTACTGCCCCGTATCTTCGAAACGGTTGGACCTGCCTTTGCCAATCTTGGTAAAAATATTTTAAAAAGTCTTCTGTCTATTATATCTTCAACCAGTCTACGAATAACACATATGTTAAACACTATCTATTTGTGATTTTTTAACTTCCCGTAGGGTAAGTTATTGTAATGGGCCGAAAATCGGAATTGAAAATTTTTACATTTCTCGACGTTTTGAAGGTTTCTGAACGTTTTGGCATACTTCAGAAAAAATGGATGTGTGTGTGTGTGTGTGTGTGTGTGTGTATGTATGTATGGATACAAATTTTCGTCCACGTTTTCGGGCGTACGGATCAACCGATTTGAATGGTTTAAAAAACATTCGATTCCTATTGATAGGGAAAAGAGCTGATTAGTTTTTGGCGAAGGCAGGTCCAGCCGTTTCGGAAATACGGAGCAAAGAGTGCAGAAAATAGAAATCGAGTTTTTGAGTGAACGGAGCATCCGATTTGAATGATCTAAAAAACATTCAATTAGTAATGATTGGGAGAAGGAGTTATTAGTTTTTCGCAAAGGCAGGCCCAGCCATTTCGGAGATACAGAGCTAAATGTACAAAAAATGGCAGTTTTTGAGAGAACTAAGCGTCCGATTCAATTGATTCAAAGAACTTTCTGCTTGTTTATTTTTAACTTCACGTAGGGTAAGTTATAGTAATCGCAAAAAAATCGAAAATGAAAATTTTTATATATCTTTACGTTTCAGAGGTTTTGGCATACCTTCGAAAAAATGGATGTATGTGTGTGTGTATGTGTGTGTATGTGTGTGTGTGTGTGTATGTATGTATGTATGTACGTGTGTGTATGTATGTGCGGATACAAATTTTCGTCGACGATTTCGGGAACACGGATCAACCGATTTGAATAATTCAAAAAACATTCGATTCGTATTGATAAGGAGACGTGCTGATTAGTTTTTGGCGAAGGCAGGTCCAGCCGTTCCAAAGATACAGGGCAAAAAGTGCCGAAAACGGTAACTCAGTTTTTAAGAGAACGGTTTTATTTACGGAACGATTTTAATAATTCAAAAAACATTTGACTTGTATTGACAAGATGAAGAATAGATCAAATTTTCATGAGGGCAGGTCTAGCGGTTTCGGAGATCTAACGAAAAAAGTAAAAAAAAATGCCATTTGGCGGTCAAAAATGATCATTAGACATATGCACATCAAATTATCAGATATTTTATAGAGATTTTAACAATAAGTATAAATTTTGTTTGCATTCCTATGGGTTCCGTACCAATATTTATCCGTTAGACGGCGACGCGGCGCTTACGCGCTTTGACATTTTGTCTCTATGCAGTTAAAGCAGTACGATTGCTTTGAAAAAAGATCTTCCAAAATATGCCAAAATAAAGAAAACATTATTTTTTTCAAAAAAAATTTAAAAAAAAAAAAAAAAAATAGATTTTTTTTTGAAAAAATTTTTTTTTCAAAAAAAAGTAATTTTTTGTTTAATTTATAGTTTCTCAGAAATCTTATTTTTTCGAAGTAAATTTGTTTTAAAGATGTCAATCGTTTTTAAAAAAAATAATAATTTTTGGTACGGGAAGTTCCAGCAATTTGCCTTAAGGCACGATGCCTTAATTGCCTTAAGACAGAATTCCACTTACAGCTAGTTAACCTCTCCGAAAGGTAGAAGTCCGCAAATTGACTTAATCTCCAACTCAGTCATGAGTGCCCAGAGTCAGAGTCCTTATTTTTCTTTTCTATGTCCAGGTATACCGTCCGAGTACTTATTACTTCTAAGAGGCGTCTTGCTATGCCCTCGCTGTATATTCGTATGCTGCAGCAATGCCCACTAAATACCATTTTTCACTTGAGATCATAATTGAAATCTATGATTTCAAGTGAAAATCTGGTATCAAGCTGCTTAGATCCGACGTCGGACTAGGATTTAATTCTAGATAAAGTTCAAAAGCACAATTATATTCTTCAAATAAATAATTTCAACTTTGCAATTCAGTTCATATAATTCTTAATATTAGACAATGTCCTTTATTTTAAATCCAATTGATTTAAACTTTTTATGTAAACATATCTAAATGTCGTCGTGCAATTTATAAGCTCTTACATTTTGGCTATGACACACGATCGTGTGTCATCATTCATGATGAATGCTACAGACATTTATAAATGACAAAGCGATATTTATAATAATCTATTTAAAAACATTTAATATTCCTCAAATATTTCATTACGATACAGGAAGTTTCAGCAATTTGCCTTAAAGCACGATACCATACACCACTAGTTTAGTATTATATTAGCACATATAGTATACGACTAATACATATAGTATTACGATTTGAATTTTTAATTATCGTAAAATTTCAATAAAGTTGATATAAATTGTGGTCGTCTATTGATACCTACGTTACCGTATATTAACCTCAATAATCAGCTTCGTTATTTACGTAACTTTTAATTATTACGAATAACTTGTCTAATCTTATCACTCAACAATGCAGCCTTGGCATTGAGATTGATAAACACATTCGTTTGATTGTAGCACGCTCAACTCGTTTTTTCTTTAAAAATATGATATAAATATCTCACATAAATATATGTATTTTATATCTACATATTTATATGTATTTATATGTATGGGATTTACAAGCCCCTAGCTTGCTGTGACAGTGTTTTTTTAAATTAATATATTATTTTGAGATTCACTAATTATATTTTGTATTGATTGTACATTGTACCTATTTTTCAGCCAAATCAAGTAGAAATAATCCTACAACGGTTGTTCATTGTTTCACAATTAACTAATTTCTAAATAATGTGCGATGTGACAACTCGTGTTTGGGGCTAATCGTAACATCTACCGGCGCAAATTGTAACGACAAAGTGACGATAATAATTAGGCTTGCACCGAATATTCTATTACTATTCGGTATTTGGCATATTTGGCACCTTTTCTAATATTTGGCCGAAACTATAGTAACTTACTATTGGGCCGAATACCGAATAGTAAAAATCAAAGGCGCCGCCGCCGCTCAGCAACAGTATTGTTGGGATTTTATTCTTTATAAGTTGTTTATACGATAAAAAACTCGCGATAGATCTGTATTTAAACATGTTTAGTTTACATAAAATATTATGAAGAAATGATAATGCTATTGCATTATAATAATTTGAACTTTATAGTCTTTTGAGATTTCAATTGAACACGTGAATAACTTTTTTATGAATATTCAAAGGATTGATTTTCTGAATCATTCAATGGTTACACGCATGAGTTGTATCTATACAATAGTCGTTTATTAAATTCAAACTAACAATAAGCATTTCCAAATAAAGAGCTATTATCGGTTCTTTATCGCAAAATATACAAACAAAATTTTTGATTAGTCTGCCATTTATTTTATTATGATCAGCCTTCCTAATATATAAAAAACTAATTGGTATTGGTATTTTGCCCTAAGGCAAGTTGCATAAACTTCCCGATATGTGTAAATAATCGACTTAATCCATGATAAAATGAGTGGTTAATAGTATTCGAAATGCATTTATTACACATTATTTAAATTCGAACACGTTACCCGGTCGGAGCAAATGTTTAATAATCAATAGTTTTTATAATTGAACCAGTTTAATGGTTTAGTATGTTCATTAAGACTAGGTACTTTATCGTTATAACAAATAAATCGTCTAATGACATAAAAATTGAATATACATGTAGTACGTTAGTAATAAAACAACAGCGAATAGTAATTACATTAATATGAACGAGTTTAGGCTTAAAACCTGCCGAATAGTTGCCGAATATTCGGTATTCGGCATTTTGCCGAATATACGAGGTCTGTTCAAAAAGTACCCGGAATTTTCGTTTTTTCAAAAAAATATTTATTTATTCGTCTACATTAATGTGGTCCCCTTCAAAGTAGTCCCCCCCCAGATATAATACACTTATGCCAGCATTTTTTCCAATTTTCGAAGCACCCTTGATATTCACTTTTTGATATGTCCTTGAGCACTCTCAGCGATTTTCTTCAATCGAGGAAAACCGCCGTCCTTTCATGGGTCTCTTCAACTTTGGGAATAGGAAAAAGTCACACGGAGCCATATCTGGTGAATATGGAGGTTGGGGCATGACTACGGTATTGTTTTTGGCCAAAAAATTACGAACAAGCAACGACGAGTGAGCAGGTGCGTTATCGTGGTGCAACAGCCATGAATTGTTAATGAATTGATATGCCAACTTCATCAGCAACTTCTCTAATTGTGATTCGGCGATCATTCATAACCATTTTTTCCACTTCTTTCACATTTTCATCGTTTGTTGACGTGCTGGGTCGACCGGAGCGTTCGTCATCTTCAACGTCTTCGCGGCCATCTTGGAAACGCTTATACCACTCGTAAACACTTGTTTTTTTCATAGCAGACTCACCATAGGCTTTTTGTAACATTTCACACACTTTGTTACACTTTATTTCATTTTTTACGCAAAATTTAATACAAATTCTTTGACTTTTCAATTCTTCCATTGTAAAAATCGCCGAGCTCAGAAAAACACGTCGAACTTAGCGACTACCACAGACAAAGTAAACAGTGAATATAGCTGAAAATTTCATCATACTTTAGGGGCATGTATACCAACACAATAAAAAAAAATTTTTGACAATCAGACACTCCAGACCCGCGAAATTTAAAAATTCCGGGTACTTTTTGAACACACCTCGTATTATTCGCTGCAAGCCTAATAATAATGCTCCCTAATAATAATTTATTCTGTATTCATTATTAAGGATTTTATTTGTTTCTGAGTAATTCATTTCATACGTCATCACAAACCATAATTAAAGCAAATGAAATATATAATGTTACCTAAATTTTCATCATAAATTAATGTAAACTACAATTAGTATCATAATACAAATAAAAGATATTGTGTCTCTTGTAATACAATTTACATGTGTCCATATTTTACAAAGTAAAAGTCCATCAAATCTTCTTCACTTAAATCTATATATAATTCTTGTATGTTTTAACTAACCTTATGTGGGTTTTTATACATTAATCAAGATAACTATTTATACAATTTCTCAATTACAAAAATTGTTACACTGATAGGAGTGATAAATTTGAATCGTAATAAGATATATAAAATTTAATGTCAGTCGATAATAATAACGCAAAGTCGCAAACTGAAATTTTATGATAAATCAATTTTATGTTATCTGTCAAAAATGACGGACCTGCACAGTTCTGTTTATTGCATCGGCCTGCGGGACAGTAGCAATATGCAGGACCGTTATGTCCAATGGAACATAAAATATTATAATGTTGTTCGAGATCCTATTGCAATACGCCTGTTATTAGATAATCCAAATAGAACCTAGCTCCCCAATTCTGCTAAAAATATTTATTTTTATAGTGATATGTTTATGTGTTAGTACTTAGACCCCGTATGATGATGTTTTTTTCGAATAGTATTGTATTCTTTAATTGAACTATTGTATTAAAATATTCGTTTATTTGCTTTGCAATACTAATAATTTGATTTATGTACTTATTGATTTATGTCTTATTGTTTTCTAAATGCTAGAATTATATCTTAATCAGGAAGGCTAATTTGATCATGTATGTTCTTGTGACTCTATATACACAGATAGAGAATAAAATACAGGTGATTTTCCTTTTCCAATATATCTCGTAATTAACTTCCCGTAGGGTAAGTTATTGTAATGGGCCGAAAATCGGAATTGAAAATTTTTACATTTCTCGACGTTTTGAAGGTATCTGAACATTTTGGCATACTTCAGAAAAAATGGATGTGTGTGTGTGTGTATGTATGTATGGATACAAATTTTCGCCCACGTTTTCGGGCGTACGGATCAACCGATTTGAATGGTTTAAAAATTTGATTCCTATTGATAAGGAGATGTGCTGATTAGTTTTTGGCAAAGGCAGGTCCAGCAGTTACGGAGATAAGGAGCAAAGAGTGCAGAAAATATAAATCGAGTTTTTGAGAGAACGGAGCATCCGATTTGAATGATCTAAAAAAACATTCAATTAGTAATGATTGGGAGAAGGGGTTATTAGTTTTTCGCAAAGGCAGGCCCAGCCATTTCGGAGATACAGAGCTAAATGTACAACAAATGGCAGTTTTTGAGAAAACTAAGCGTCCGATTCAATTGATTCAAAGAACTTTCTGCTTGTCTTAACAAAATAATTGATTTTGGAAAAAAAATTTGTTTAAATTTTTTTTTTTTTAATTTTTTGTATATCGAAAATAATTCAGATTTTATTTTTAATTCTGATTATAGTTCTAATATAGTTTAAACAAATAATTTCAACTCTGCAATTCAGTTTATATAATTCTTATAAATATTAGACAATGTTACAATATTTATAATAATCTATTTGAAAACATTCAATTTTCCTCGAACATTTCGTTACGGTACGGGAAGTTCCAGCAATTTGCCTTAAGGCACGATGCCACCCACCCCACTAGTTTGATATTTATTTTAAATGGGAATATATTATTTCTTATAATATATTCTCTTTTAGAGAAAGTTTCCATTTAATTAAAATCCAAGGATCATAATCGTATGACCAATTTTGTACTAATTAAAAAAAATGAAACAACAGAAACCATTAGCTAAATATATCATTATGTTAATTAGATTAATATATCAATAATAGTTCCAAATTTACTAATTTCTTTTTTAATTTACATATTGATTGCTAGAAATATATAGTTTATATCATATCACTTATTACTTTTAATCTATTCGAATCAATTTTATTCTTTATAAATAGATGTTTATAAAACTGTTCTTCCTTATCCTTATCTTTTGAAGATATTCATTTAAATATCTGTTCTAAATTAATGATAATAATATAAGCGCTAATGATAATAACATAAGCACATCAAATTATCAGATATTTCATAGAGTTTTTAATAAGAAGAAATATTGTTTATATTTTTATGGGTACTGTACTAATGTTTACAGTTAAACTGCGACGCAGCGCTTACGCGCTTTGCTATTTCGTTTCTATGCAGCTAACGCATCACGATTACTTTGAAAAAAGTTCAAAACTTTTAAAATATGTATTTTAAAATGTAAACAAATTCTATTTTTTCAAAAAGGTCATTTTTCTTTAAAAATTTCAAAATTCTCTAACATCTAATTTTTTCAAAGTTTTAAGAAAACTTTGGGGCTTTTTTAAAAAAATTAATTTGGTACGGAACGTTCCATAAATTAATAAATAATCATAATTTTCTAAATTGCCATTAATCCATTTGCGTAATATTTATTCATACGCTCTTACTAACTTTTCTTATCATTTTCAATATTTATTCAAATTGTCCGCTCAGATTAGTGATAATCGTTATCTTGCGCAACTTCACTGCAGTTGTCAACTTGGCTGTCAAACAGTCGGTACCACATTTCAGAATGTCAGTCACAATAATTCCAAGGCCAATTTGTTGCAAGACGTCAAAGTCAAAATAAAATGAAATCTGTTATAAAATTCAGTATACTGTTTTCAAAACAAAAAAAAGTCGAGTTCGAGTCCACCCTCGCAATAGAAACCACAATTTAAATCAAAATTTTAAAGTTCTCAAAATTTACAGTAAAAGTGAGTGAAAATAATCTAAATTCATTATATTGATGTGTGATGTGCACAGTTATCGTTTGCGAATGTAGAAAACCTTTTTCTGAGCTTTTTTGTATGTTTTAGCAAACATGGACGATAAACGGGCTGAAACGTCATCCGATTCGGATTTTGGAGACAGTTGGACAATAATTGATAGAAATTCTTTCTGTAACAGGATGGCGGATGTCATTAACCACTTGGAATCTGAAAATGTTTTTGATCATTTTTCAGAATTATCGAATATGAGGTTTGTTATATTTAATCAAAGTTATGCATATTATTTCTACAGTTGCATCGTGCAAGTGATAATCGAACATGTGCTTAGTTATAAAATTTTGTAAATACTATAGCAAACTTATGATCTGCTAATCACAAGATATGAGCCATTTATTTTGAAAGTAGCGTACATCCGTTTATCTTCAAATCGAGATATTTAAGGGTTTGCATTTCAATGAATTTAAAAATATATGTATAGGACATTAACACTAGATATACCAGCCGTTTGTATATACCTTTTTGTACCAATACCAGTCAAAATGTGTGGTCTCTAAGAAAACATACTTATTGTTTTTTTAAGTTGAACAAAACTAATTACAACTGTTAAATGAACTTATAGATATTGTCAAATAACAAAAATATTAATTTTTAATCGTTTTTACAGTACTTTAGCACAATACTCAATAAAAGTGTCCGGCAGCACCCACTTGTTTGCGCGTAAAATTACAAACGACGTGTTTTTATATTTTAATTTCAATGCCATATGAATAATTATAAAAATAATAACGGTTATTGCATTTACACCCTTCATGGTATATGTTTCAAGAATTTTCATTACTACAAATTCGCTTAGAGAGGTTGATTCTTGGTCTTTCTCTAAATGTGGGCAACCTCAGAATGACATTAGATGTCAGACAGAATTTTATGTAAATTTATAATGTTTCTTTGGCATTTACTGGCCAAATATGATTTTGGCCTTTGTTGGAAAATGTTATTCGACCAAAGTGATATGAGCTCCCGGTTTGAAGCAATTTTTGCTATTTTCTATAATTTGTTCCAAACGCGGGCTTTTTTCTATAAATTTGGCCTGAGTATATGTCTGAAAGCTCTTTGAACTTCTAATCTACCTGCAAAACCTATTCCACTTTACTACAACTCTTGTCCAAATAGTTCCGTCCAAATTAATTTTAGTTTTCTGATTTGGTAATGCACCAAATTTGTTTTCAGAATTGGAAGAAAGTGGCTCGCATCGTCTCATACGTTTGTTTGTGATATCTATCCATTTACTAACGTACTTGATTCATGCGTATTGTCTTTATCACGAAATTTTCCCATTTCTACAGTTGATAATAGCACTGCCTTGTGGATTGAATTGTTTATCTAAAAATTCACCGTCACTGTCATATATTTCAAATCCTAGGTCCAAACATTTCAGAAATCTGCTGATTGTATTTTCCAAACAAGCTAAAAAAACATTGTTTCCATTCTTTTTTCGAAGACTGACAATCGCTATAAAAATAAGTCGAAACTACGGCAGTTTTCTCGTTTATAGTTTTTTTTTTTACTCAAGAATATATTTTTGAAAGTTTTTGTGTCCACGTGAATGTTACTTACTTGTATCAGTGTACAAAAAGAATAAATAATTATACTTGAAAATCACTTTGAATAAAATTTTATTTAGTTTTAGTGTGTTGAACGAAGCTCGAAACAATTGTTTTGTTGGTAAAAATCTAGTAATATTTCAGCAATCTGCATTTTTACAATGTAAAAAAGAATAAAGAATAAATAATATATATTGTTGTCGATAAGAGAGTAGGCGATAAACGCACACAATCTATGGCTATTGTTATTTGGGTTATTTTATCAAACATTTTCTATAGAAACTTGCACCAGTCATTTTCACTGGTGCTGGTACAAGTAGTAGTAACACAATTTATTTTAGTTACTAATATATAAAGTAATTTTGAATGCACAAAATGATTTCTATACTTATAACTTAAACAGTCATAACTTCATTTCACACAACAAATTTTACATATAATGGGAACTTTGAATTGAATGTGCCCAACCAGTCATTTTGACTGGCGTGGTATATCTAGTGTTAATGATTTGTATCATTTAGGTGTATTTAAGATTCCTCGTAAATCTATAGTTCGCAATAATTGTGGTGAATTAATTAATATACGTTTACATATCAAGAATGGAGTTAGGCCATTTTTAAAATTAGCAACTAGATACAACACAAAATTTGAAGATATCAAGTCCATTCAACATAATTCAAGATGTTTCGAATTAAAAAAAAAACAATACTGAATTTATTTAACATATTTTAAAAACGTGCAAAATCCCAAACATAAATTTATTACAAAATAATTTAATATTCATCTACATTTTGTTCGTGTTAAAGGGATTTGAAATAATCATGATGTTCTGGTAATGTATATCGTAATAGGTTATGTTCTTGAATTTTACTGTTGTAATTTATCTGATATTTTTACACAGTAATGTTTCTCTAATTTAATTCAGAGAGATTTTTCTACAGTAAATTTTTTTGAACTATTTTGGTCTACCCTGACGTGTTAATAAAATCATCACTTTTTTTAAATTATAACTTACTATTTCTTCTTTATTATCTGAATAATAATCTTGTTTGGTTCTTCCCTTTAGGTGAAATAATTTCTAAAATTTATTATTAAGTTTTAAGTTCTATATTAATTAAATATACTGGTTATTCAGCTAAAACAATTGTCCAAAAATAAAGGTTGACTTGTATATACTAATTACTTAAAATTACTTTTATCACTACTTTCTGACGTTATCAATAGTAAATATATCATCATGAATATTTATGTATAAATGAAGCTAGGCTACTTGCAAACTATACAGTACGATTATTAAACTAACTCTGAAAATTAGTGTCAAAAATTGCATATCTTGTTTGGATTTTTTGGATTAGAAGCAACCTGAAATGCTTTACTGATAAATAGTATAAATTTATACACATACCCATGATAACCAGAAAAAATGGAAAACCTGAGTTAGGCCACTTACAAAATACATAGCTCATATAAATAATGTTTTTTGTTTATTATATATCATATGTATATACATATATATATATATATATATATATATATATATATAAAATTATTAAAATATTTCAGCATCTAAAAAACTTGAATTTAATATTACAATAAACTTAAGAGTATTGTTAAAATAACTTTTTAACAATAAGATTTTGATTTGTGATAAAGCAGTTTGTTTTAGAATTAAGATTTTGATTTGTGATAATGCAGTGAGTCTGCACAACATGTGTTTATTGATATTACCTATATTCAAAGTGTAAAAAATTAGTGTTGTGAACAACCAAAATTAATAATAATTGAATTTATGTTAAAAAGCATTCACATGCGTGACCGTGAGGCAGAAGAGTGTTATTATGTTTCAAGCTGTGTATAAATATTTGATATAATTACTTGTTATATATTTATTTAACAGCACTTTTACTGCATAAAAAGTAATTTGTAATGTGAGTTAATAAGAAAATCTTGGAAATCAAATTTAATTTGTGTTTCATATACGAGTATATTTACTTTGTATTATAAGTGCAACAAATATTAATGATGTAAATGTGAGCACACTGCTGCTGATTTGTTCACCATCAGTGTAAAATTCAATAGCAAAAAATATATATTAATATATATATAATAATAATGATAAATAGTAGTCTGCCCGGCAGATCTATGATGTGGCGACAATGATTTTCCTTTCCTCTCTTGTTTATTATACCTTTTACTATTTTTATTCCATACCTTTCGGCTATAATCCTAGCTTTCACTCAGTGGAAACTAAAAATCAAATTAAAAACTAGAACAATTAAACTTGGGGAGAAAATTATAAAGAATGAAAAGTACTTACAATTAGTTAATCTTATTATTAGTGTTAAAACAGAAAATTCAATAATCTGTGATATCAAGTTATGGTAATACACTGCATTATGTAATATAAACATTAAACTTGTAATTAAACAATATTTAACAAAATTCTAACTTTAAAAAATCACAAATAGATAGTGTGTAATATAAGTGTTGGCCATAAACTGGTTTAAGACACAATGGAGAGAAGATTTTTAAAAAATGTTTTTCCACATACGTAGTAGAATAATTGCTAACAGCGTGTTGAGTCCATTGCGTTTATTTATTGATTATTGTTATAAATAGTCAAAAAAGATCCTTCTATAATTTTTCATTTAGAAATCAAATTCAGACTCATACAGAATATTATTTCTGAGATGAAAAAAGGATTCATTCCTAATGAAATATTGGACAGCGATGAAGAGGAAATTGTCGATGGACCAGAAGAAGATGCACGTAAAATTCCGGTCGATGATGCAACATCATTTTATGGGAAAGACTATACCGAATGGAAAAAAGAGCCCAATATGGCGTATGCATGCACACAACATTATGCGCTTTATTGGCATTCTCATTGCTGCTGTTGTGACTCTTAAGCCGGCCACAGACGTAACTGTATACTTGCACAACTGAATGAATGCGCAACCAGGCGTATTTTCACAGCGCCCACAGACGGTTCAAGTTTATGTTCAAGTACTTGCGCAAGCATATCACAAATGTCAAATAATAAATGTCAAAACATAACCTAAAAATATATCTATTTTATTAATTTATGTATTTACAGGATCAGAAGAGAATTCAAAGTGTTCAGAGGGCTAATTTAATAACTTTTAATTGTCGATAACTTCATAAACTTGTATTATGAATTCGCTACAAAGTAAAATAAAAACGGGACATTTGCTGCCACACGCGGCCAACGAATGAACTTGCCGACTTGAATGATTGCGCAATTAAAATAATGAAAAAGTGTCTACTCGCTTGCACCAGTCTGTCAAGTTGCGCAAAAAACACTACACAGACGCTACAGAATACATGCGCAAATTACGTCTGTGGCCGGCTTTAGTAATATGCAAAGTGGCAATCAGATGCACTCCCTATTTTTCGTGTTTGAATCTATTATTCAAACTATTGTTACGATACTTTCGCTTCGATGACGGCCGAACAAGAGCATTTCGTACGCATTCGGATAAAGCCACGCCGATCAGAGATATTTGGAATTTCTCAATTTATTCCACCGAAGCCATTGAAATATGGTGTGAAAATATGGCGGGCTCGTGATGCAAAAACCATATATCCATTGCAAGCCATTTTGTACACTGGCAAAAACGAGGGGGCGCAACGAGAAGTGAATCAAGGCGAGAACGTGCTCTTGAAACTGTCGAAGCGATATAAACACAGCGGCAGAACAGTAATCGTCGACAATTTCTTCACTACGTTGGAGGTTGCCAATATATTGTCTACGACCGGTCTTGCATTCGTCGATACCGTTCTATCAAACAAAAAATGTTTGCTTGAAGAAATGAAAAAAAAATCCACATCACGCACTACTATCGACACTATTCGGTTTTCATAACAATATTGTTTCCCTTTGCAGCTATGTTCCAAAGAAGAACAAAGCAGTGAATTTGACTTCAGCCATGCACTATACAACAAATTGTATTGGAGAAGCACAAAAACTCGAAGCGATTCTATTTTATAATGCGGCAAAGACAGGTGTTGAGAGCATGGATCAGATGGTGACATATTACACCACAAAACGACCAACGAGAAGATGGAAATTCGCTTTTTTTGCAACATACTTGATGTAATGGGTCTCGCTGCTTTTATTGTTCGTAAAGAAAGTGACAATATAAATAAAATCGAAGCACGGCGTATATTTATATACAATTTATTCAAAACTTTGGAAATGCTCAACGTCGAAAATCGTATGAACAATGCTTAGCATTATCAAACACCCATCGTTCGTCTTGCATTCGAGTGGGTTATCGGCCGTTCACTAAACATTCCAAACCAAATGACATCGAATGATATCAAATGAATGAGCATCGATATCAAATGGACCCGATACACTGAAAGGCAGAAAAGACTGTCGTATTTGTTCACAAACAGGCAACAAAATATGCCGTAAAACTCGATTTCTTTGTTCATTATGCTTTCATCCGGTATGCCAACAACATTCAAAAATTGATTATATATGTTTCAATTGTGTTACACAACTACTAGAGCTATAAATTGTACAAACAACTCTTTCGCTCAACTCAACTCAAAGCTCTTGCAAGAAGTAAGCAATAAATAAACGTAATGAGCTCAACTGTATGACTCAAATGGCTTTTAATTTCACAAAACAATAAAAATGTCCCCCAAAGGATTCGCAATTGCTTGCACACATGTGTAGAATCTTGGTAAAAACATTTTTAAAAAATCTCTTCTCCATTATATCATCAACTACTTTACGTACAACATATATATTACGCTTTTACCGCAATTTGTGCCTTTAGCTCGTCGAGTAATGATGCGTAGTAGGCTTCTGTATGATTTTTTTATTTTTTGAACACTGTTTTGACTGTTAATTTGTTTTGGTGTGAAATGATGTATCCAAATTTCATCTATAGTTACCAATAGGCGCTAAAATTCGGATTTATTATCTCCAAAGTGCGTTGGAAATGTTCATTCACAGTTCGAATGTGAGCAAATTGGATGTCCCAAACGATCATAGCCTCCCAAGCTCTTACGGTAACGTTTAAACTCAGTTCCCAAAATTTACTACGGTAAATGATGGTGCAGATTTCCCATAAACGGAGCCTTGTTCATTTTTAATTGCGTAGGCGTATTGGTACTGAATTTTCTCCATTTTTACAAAAAACACTTACATCTACTTAAACGACTGCCAATTAAAAAATTTAGCATCTAAAATGGCCAAAGAATTTGGTGAGAAACTCATAAAAGTGATAAAAACTTTATCACCAGCTTTTGTTGATGAGTGGCACCACTATCGTGCTCAGGTCGGAAACTTTTCAACCCACCCTCGTATTAATACTACATATATTCAAATACAGATAAACTAATATATATATTAAAATAATTCAAATAGGATTTAATTCTCAGTTTGATAAATAACACCTTTCCTGCCTCACTACTCCACAGAGTTAAATATGTGAAGGCTTTTCAACATAAATTTTATTTAATGTTGTTTATTATAATTTTTTTCTACAACATTGAATACTTTGAATCTTTCAATATGCAATATATTAATATCAATATACAATATTTCAATTATTATATGTTACAATACCTTCATTACATTGTTTGTTACTAACTATACTTATGATATGGCAATGAACAGTAAATTAGTTTTATATCATATGATTAATAATTTATGTTTTATTGTACATGTAAAAAATATAAAATTTTTAGAATATAGAATGTGCAGGCAAAATAAATAAAAGACATTCGCATTCTTTTAGATAATTCTTTCTCTTTACTTTTTTTGAGAAATATCAATTATTTCCAGTAATGAAGTAATGGCGTTTATTTATATTCTTATTATATATTAGTAAAAGAACCAGTGAACTATTGGCTTAGAACCAGTAAATAAATATTCTTTATCATTGAATTTTTTGTTTTCCATATATTGTAATGTATTTCATTGTAATACAAATGACACACATTTTAAAATTGAAATGAATTTACTTGTTAGAGTGTGAATTACTTTTTGTTAACGTATAATAAATATAAACAATATTTTGAACTTTATCTATTTTCATAATTATTACTTAATTATAGTAATAGTATTTATAACAAATAATATAGAGTAATATTTTAAATCTCTAGAAGCAGTCCTCAGAGTTTTCAAGATGATTCCAATAATGATGCTGATGCTGATTCAGATGGAATTTCTGTAATAAGTGAACCTGAAGAACATCAAATTCTAAATCCTGTGTCGGCATGCACGTCTGCCTGTAAAGAATCCCCTACTCCTTCTGGAAGCCCAAAACATAAGTCGCAGCTTAACAACCACAGACTGGTCAGCCAGAGACTCGGACTCCAAAAAAAAATAAAATACCATTTAATAAGCCTTTAACACCACCTAACACACCAATCGACTGTGATGCAACTATGTTTGAGAAAACAGACAAGAAACATAAGAAGAGATCTTATGTTCACAACAGAAATGATAAAGTTAGCAACTTGCTTAATATTTTAGTTGCAGGAACAATTGCTACAGCTGCTGGTTTAGCTTTAGGACATTTGATGGGCACAAAATCTGAATGTGCTAACTTATCTGTTGGAATGAATAATGATTTAAGTTACAAACAATTGCAATATGAAAATTACAAACTTAAAAGTGAATTGCAAGATCTAAAACGAGCGTCATGGCATCTTAACAGTCGTATTCATAACAAGCATATTCCTAAGTCTCGTAGAAATTCTACAGGAAATGAGTTTTCTTTCAAAGCATCAGAAAATTTAGCTGATACTAAACTACAATTTATAGTTGACTTCAATAATAATGACATTACAAATAATGATGTGTTTATTGGGCCAAAAAACATGCTGAGAGTATAAATAGCAGTTCACATAAACTAGATATTTTGAGTGAATCTGCAGTGAATGAGACAGAAATTCCGAATGAAAGTGAAGTGGTGACAGAATCTTTCAAACCTGATCCTGAAGTATTTGCTTTCTCAGGTATATCAAATCTAGCGTTGAATGGTTCTGATACTAATGATACAATCACTTCATTAAGTAAAACTGAATCAAATTTGAATGAAAACTATGACACTATGGATTCTGATAAACAAAAAAATAGTAAAACAAATTCAAAAGTTGACATAAATAATAATTCAACAAATAAGAGTGCAAATAAAGTGAACACCAAATCTGACAAAACTGACAATGGTAAATTTAGAAAGCGAGTGAATCTTAAAGATCATCGATCTAAGAAGGGTAGATCAGTTAGCACTGGCAAGCAAAGTGGAGATTATGAGAATAGTGTTTATCTTTAGATAATAAACGAGACGAAAAATCACAAGAGCAAAATGATGTTGAACATGATCAACAATTTGATACAAAAATTTCACAAAAAAATATCAAACAAGAACGCAAGAATAAAGAAAAATTATATTTGAAAAATGATTCTACAGAAAATCAAAATAAGTCTGACAAAAAGTCAAAGAATCCTAAAAAAACTAAATACTCGGAAGATGAACTTTCACAAGAAACAAATGAAAGCTTGAAAGAAAATAGAACTCAGAAAAAGAATTATAAAAAGGAAAAAAGATCTAAAATGAATATTGGGGATAAAACTGATTCAATGAGTCAATCAGAAATGAAGCAAATGAAGATGAAGAAAAACGAATCAAAAATGATCGAAGGAAAAGTGATTTTAAACAAGAAAAGAAAGATAAACATGAAGACTGGGAAATGAAAAAAGGTTATGATTATTATGTGTCTAAGGCATCATCCAATGACCAATCTGATGACGAAGAAGGTAAAGTAAAACACTTTCCAAGTGAAAAAACTATATTAACTTCTTCTGATGAGCCAATACATAAAAAACCTAAGAACAAGAAAGCACAAATAAAAAATAATAGTTTGCCTAAGCAAGTGGAATCAATAACTGATGGCTGGGCCTTTGAATCCTTATGTGATGATGAATGTAATAATGTTGATGGATCTTGGTTTACTGAACTTGCTAAACATAGGGAAGAGCAAAGAAACAATCATAAATCCAATAACTGGCTCTTCGAAAGAGCGAAATCTAGAGAAGAAAAACGTGATCAAGATGGTTGGTGTTTTGATCGAATAAAAAAGAAGCAAAATAATACAAAACGACAGAAGAAGAGCTCAAACTTTAAAAGCAAGTTATAGAATATATAATATATTTAATATGCATTAAGATAATCTGAATATATTTATTTTTAAGGCTTACTTCAATTGTCTTAAATTTTTAAGATATTGAATTTTATAAAAACTAATAGCGCATGAGCTATGTCAGCTATAATTTTTTCAAAGACAGGTTTAGACATAACTATTTTTAGTATAATAAAAAAACGTCCTGAAAGTATTTAACACTTGCATTCATATCTATTGAATATATACTTATTCAAACTTGATTCACACAAAATGGTCCAATCATATCAATTATCTTAATACAACATGTGTTAAGTTAGTATTAGTAGTTATAAGAATATGTAATTTTAAATGTTTTTATTAGTTATCAAAAATACTTTTACTAGTCAGATTAAATAGTTCACATATAAAAATAAATCTACATGTGCTTTTGTAGGAAAATTTCACATAAGTAGATAAAACTTCATTTCTAAAATATGATATTGTAATTCAGTATTCACATGTTCATACATAAAATATATATGATACATGCAATGCTTGTGAATGAAATAACTTTATACTTTTATATTAATTTTAAACAGCAAATAAGTAAAATAAATTATGTGGTTGTTTTTATATCACTACTTTGGTACAACAAATTGACCATGAAGGCTATTGCTAAAATTATTTTTATTCAATATAATTAACCGACAAGTATAACAAAAGTGAATGAATTGCATCTTGTATAGCTCATTCACAAGAACTCATTCCATAAAATTCATATTTTCAATCTGATGATGTAGAATACTAGTAAAACATGTAAAACCCACCTGTGATAATATATTCTTTATGTACATAAAAATGTTTCTTTTGATTTGAATATTTTCTATATTGCTAATGAGTATAATACAACTGTTGTGACATGTGTGATCATAATCTTTTTATTGGTATATTTAAAATTTTAATTTTATCTACAAAGCTATACAATTGCAATTAGGAAAATAGAATATTCATATCATATAATATAGATTCAAGATTTACTTGCATTAGATCAGTTTTATTTAATAATTAATTTTTATCTATCGAGTTTGAATAATTATTCTAAATTACTTGGTTTCTATAGAAATCATTATAAATACAGTAATACTTAACGCCATCAAAGTAGGGCGTAATGCGAAACAGCGAGGCTATCTTCACATGGAAATATTGGGGTTAGGGAAAGATGGCCAGGAAATTGGTTAGATATTGAATTTAAAAGTATGTTTTTTTAATAAAAATAAAATCAAATGAATATTTTTAAATGAAAAAACAAACTAGTGGAGCGTATGGCATCGTGGCTTAAAGCAAATTATTGGAACTTCTCGTACCGTAACAAAATGTTCGAGGTTTTAAAATAGATCTATGTTTTTCAATAGATTATTATAAATACTGTAACATTAATATTTATAAGAATTATATAAACTGCATGACAAATTCAAAAATATTTATTTAAAGTAAATAAGTGAGCTTTGAAACTTTAGCCAGAATTAAAATTGAAATCTGAATTATTTTCAATATACAAAAAAAAATTTAATGATTTTTTTTCCAAAAGCAATTGTATTGTCAACACAAGCAGAAAGTTTTTCGAATTATCCAATTCGGATGCTTTATTTCTCTCAAAAACTGCCATTTTTTGTATATTTTGGGTCTGGGTCTGCCTTTGCCAAAAACTAATAGCCACTTCTCCCAATCATTACTAATTGAATGTTTCTTAGATCATTCAAATCGGATGCTCCATTCCATCAAAAATTCGATTTCTACTTTCTTAACTCTTTGCTCTTTATCTCCGTAAC
>NW_020537324.1:46401755-46419408 GCF_003426905.1 Ctenocephalides felis | reverse complement strand
GCTTTTTACAAAGAAATGGCTTGGCTGATCGTCGCGTAAAAAGATAAACGAGATACATCGAGAAATTCAAATGGCTTTTAAATTTTTGAAATCGATCCAGCCGTTTTTGAGAAAACGTCGATTTACGGCGAAAAATCTGTTCACATACACACAACACACACACACACATACGTTTTCCAAATTTGGTCTCATTTGATTCAGAATGGCTTGAAACGTCGAGAAAACATAAAATTAGCGAATCGGATTTTTTGATGAAAACATAAACTTCTTATTCGGGATGTTAATTATTCATTTGATATTGATGTAAAATGCATCAATATCAAAAAAATATTGTTACTGTTATTTAGTAACATATTAGATAAAACTATTAAAAGACTGCCAAAAGTTGTACGTATAACTTAAAAAATCTATAGAATTTTTTGTTTTAATATAATTATATCACAATCATCTGCCCTGACAAATTAAACTTAAATGTCATTAAAAGTCATTTGAAATAAAATAATTTTCTTCTCATAGAAATAAACAAGAAAGTCAAGCAGGGCTCTCTATCATACATACAGAAGTACGCACAAAAACACACACATATACATAAACATGCATATAATTACATGAATGAAGAATTTATTTAAATAAATTTATGCAAAAATAATATGTATCTATCCATATTGTCGTGCCAGTACTCTATTATAAATCTATGTTGTTTTTATTTAAATTGGGCCACAATCTTGCATATGTTTTTCGATGGCACATTAAATTGGTAATCTTGTTCGTTTTTAGAATAGATTATCGTCAATTTAGCCTGCGGTCCTATGTGCTTTAAGTTGCGTGTTGCTGGAACCAACTTAGTAAAAAAAATTCTTTCCATATCAAAAGCGGCTACTCTTAACCTAAGGTGATTATTATCATCTCAGAAGCAGCAGAGAGCCTCTTAAAAACATTGATCGACGGTAGCCCATGTTGCACAGCAGCTAAAATTTTGGTACAAATTATATTATTATATTACCGATTTCAAATACTTTTTACGACGTATTTTTTCAGTATTGATTAGTGTAATCTATTGACACTATAATATGATCAAGACAAAAAACAATGTGGATTTCATACGAGGCAAAAAACGTCTCGTATACACGAATTTATGTATTTAGACTAGTTTATATAAATTTGTAATATTGTAATATTTGGCTAGGTCCCTTGAATAACAAAAATTGTCAAACGTTGTTTATGCGTTTTTGCTTTTGGTCTTAAATTGAAAACAATAATTATCCAATTAATTAAACAATCCAATAATGAATTTGAAACAACAAATCGTTAATCACGTAATAATTAATTTCCCGAAGGAGAAGTTTGTTTTCATAAAACAATCCGATTTACTAATTTTATGTTTTCCCGACGTTTCCAAATTTGGAAAAATTATGTGTGTGGGTACGTACGTGAACTGATTTTTAACCTTGAATCGACGTTTTCGCAAAAACTGTTGGACCGATTTCAAAAATATAGAAGCCATTCGATGTATTACGATGAGGACTATCGTTTGTCAGTTCGCTCGAATATCGGCTGGGCCGTTTCTTTGTAAATAGAAGAAAAGTGAAAAAATTGTTGTCCACGTTCTGGTCCGCATTTCTAAATCGATTTTGAAAATTCAAAAACCGTTCAAAAGATACGTTAGTTTTTGGTAAAGATTGGCTGCCACAAGTTACTGAAATTTTTTTTCTATGATATTTTTTATGTTGATAGACATCGTGGTCCTGAAGAACATACTAGAATTTTACAGCTTTGCGGCAAGTAGTTAAATTTGTAAAATTCGTCAAAGTTTGAAAAGAAATGATTTGAAATGAATTTTGTGTCAAAAGTCGCTCTTGTGATGTGTAGAGCCAAAATTTGAATATCACAAATTTAAAAACCAATTTTTTAGAATCAGCGGAAAAATAAGTCTACATAACTTCTCTAGTTGTGTAATAAATGCTATCATTAATTTAAATTAACTGGTTGGTATTGATACTTTGCCTGGAGGCAAGTTACATGAACTCCCTGATATGTGTAATTAATCGACTTAATCAATAAAAAATAAATTGATGTGATTAAAAGTATTTCGAGTGGATTTATTACACATAATTGAAAACGAACAAACATGTTAACTCGAAGTATTTTCTAAAAAAAATTTTAAAAATTAGTAATTTTCATAATTGAACCAGTTTTCGTAGGAATGGTTTAGTATGTCCATTAAGACCAAGTATTCTATTGTTATACCAAGTAAATTGTCTGATTTTAATGTTAACAAACGCCGAAAAAACTACACAACTTTGATGAACTTTTTATACTATATATATCGCCAAAAATAGATCTATAAAAATCGACTTAAATTTTTTTGTCAACGATTAATTACAAGAAAACGGCTCGGTAGATTTTTACCTAAAACTAATCAGTATCATTCCCAATTAACATGATTCGAACAGTTTTTGATAATCTAAAATCGATTTGGTAGTATGAGCTTAACTGTGGACGAAAAGTTTAACACTTTTTTCAAATTACAAAAAAAAGCGCGGCAGATCATCGCATAAATCTGACAAACGATGATCCTCATTGAGATACATCAAATGGCTTTTAAATTTCCGAAATCGGTTAAAGCGTTTTTGAGCAAACGTCGATTAAAAGTATAATTTTGACAAATGCCGAAAAAACGATACTAATTTTTGCAAACATTGACGAATATTTAAAATTAAACGACTTGTCGAAGAGCCGCAATATTTTAGTTTGATCTATAAGACTATAGTATCTACCATAAAAAAAAACTAAAACTCGTCGAAAAAAGTTTTTTTAACACTTTATTACAAGAAAACGGCCTGGCTGATCTTTGCCAAAAACTAATCAGTATGTTTCCCAACTAATATCTTTCGAACGGATTTTGAATTTTCAAAATCGATTCAGAATTGCGGGCTAAAACGTGGACAAAAATTATTTCACTTTTGTGCTACTTACAAAGAAACGGCTCGGCTGATCGTCGAGCAAAATTGATAAACGCTAGTCCTCATCGATATACATCGAATGGCTTTTAAATTTTTGAAATTGGTCCAGCTGTTTTCGCGAAAACGTCAATTTACGGCAAAAAATCTGTTCACATATACAAACACACACACATACGGTTTTCAAATTTGGTCTCATTCGATTCAGAATGGCTTGAAACGTCGAGAAACATAAAATTAGCGAATCGGATTTTTTGATGAAAACATAAAATAAACTTCTCTTTCGGGAAGTTAATAAACAATATCAGGGACTAGTACTTGATATACGTGATCGTGTAGTTGAAAATTTCATCTTAATAACTAAATCTCAATTTCGATTGATTAAGTCGGGACACATTTCGGGAAGTTTATGCAACTTTCTTCAAGGCAAAATGCCAATTTCAAGTAATTTTGCTATATTTTATATTGAATTCCGTTTAGAAAGAATAATACTTCGATTTGAATGATTCAAAAAACATTTCACATGTATTGATCAAACGATTAAATTTTTGGGAAGGCAAGTCCTGCGGTTTTGGAAATCCTACAAAACTTTAAAAAAATGCTAATTGGCGGTCAAAAATGATCTTTTGACATATGCACTTCAAATTATCAGATATTTTATAGAGATTGCATTAATAAGTACAATATTTGTTACCATGTATATAGGTTTCGTACCAAGATTGATAATGTTTAAAATTCAAAGAAATACTTTTACTTTTATGGTTTAACCGACCTGGAAACGAATGCAATGAATTTTTAAGAAATTTCAATATTTATCAGATGTCCGTCTGTTATGTGACTTTCAGAGTTTTCAAAAAGTTCAAAGCTTTTTAAAATATTAATATATGTTACGGAAAGTAGCAGCTATTTTCCTTAAAGTACAATGCCATGCACTAATTTATTAGGGCTCATCTTTGTTGTAGTTTCATATTTAAACTTGATTTAATGATTATTATTACAATCATTACCTTTCAATTTTTCAATGAGAAATCAGAAATGTTCGATCAAAACTCGAGAAATATGCAATAATCAATATATATTCACATTATTATTGTAAATATATCTTATATAATCTCATCAGAAAGAAAATGTGTTGGCTAAGGAATGTACTTTGAGGTGGGCTTATCACATCCGAAGCCTTGACTTGGCTTCGGAAAGAAGTTATACCGACTAAACAACTCCGACGACACCGACAACTTTGGAGCCTAATACTCGACACAAATGTGTTCTAAAGTGTATTGTTCATATATCTAATAATAACGATTTATTATGTAATTGGAAATTGTTTACAAAGTGTTCAAATATTTTTGTTCATATTATTATAAAAACAATATGCATTTTAATATGCATACAAATCTAAAATTGTATGCCGAAATTGAGACAATAAAAATATTAAAATATAAGGTAATTATTTTGCTATAAAGAGTCAACTAGGCAATCGGACAACCAAACAATTTATGAATAAATAAATGTCAATAAAACAATGATTGAAAAAAATTCAATAAATGTTAGATTGTAAACATTTTGGCAGGCGATCGAATAAATGGCTTATATTTTTGCAGTGTCGACCAAAAAAAACAGTAGACTTGAGAATGAAAATCAATTTTAAAATTATTTTTGAAAAAAAAAATAGAATTTTTTAAACACTTCTATATTTGTATGAAAATAATACTTTAAACTTCATATATGAAATAAGAACAAATCTTCATTAAATGTATAATATTTTTCACGAAATAATGAAACCTCACATTTTCTTTTCAAGAACTAATTGTATATCGGGTAGATTCGATTGGCATACTATTACTTTTACACAATTATAAAATCATAATTGTGTAAAAGTAATAATATTAGATGATGTAAAAAAATCCATTATTTTTGTATTAAATTAAGTTTTTATTTAATTACTATAGTTGAAATGATCTGATTTAGGTCAGTTATTCCCTTTTTGTTTGATATCTTGTTGCCGCTTCGAAGGAAATATCATTAGGACATTTTTATAGAGGTGTCCATATTGGCAAAAAATTCAAAAAAACGATGATTACAAGCCTTTTTAAGTGATTTTTTCATCATCAAAACCGTTGGCCATGGACAGGAACATGGTAATCACTTGGTGCCAAGTCAGAACTATAAGATAGAAGTATAAAAAACTTAGAATTAAGCTCTCAGTTGTCTCGATGGAACACAATTCCTATCCTATTGGCCAAAGTTGGCGCTTCTGGGCGATTCCTTGCTTTAAACAGCTCAATTTTTGATCGTAAAGTGCATTGTCGATCGAATTAAGACTTTTCCTATAGGAGATCAGCTCACAGTACATAATTCCTTGCTAAACCTACGAAATCCCAATCCTGGTTTGACCACTATTTCTGCCCTCACCGCAATTCAATTGCGACAGTTTTTGCTTTGCTTTGTCGCAAGAGATCCGCCAGTTTTTATCACCAATTGCTTCAAAAATGAGGCGATTTTCTTGCGATTTGGCAGCGATTCGCAAATGAAAATTCCATCCTGTAGGTTTTCATGTGGTGCCCATACATTGAGCTTTTTTTGTATCTAGCCTTATTCAAATACTGTCAAATGGTTTTTTACAGTCTTTAGATGATGATTCTATGATTTTGTCGATATTTTCGACAATTGGCCATCTAGTGCACGTGCGGGTTTACCTTGGAAATTACCCGAATGAATTGACAAAACCAAAATTGGGCGTGATTATCTGTTACTGTATCAGGACCATAAACACTATTCATATTTTCAGCCGCCTGGCTTGCGTTTTTGCCTTTATCGAACAAAAAGTATAAAATATAGTGTGTTTTTCCTTTGTCCATTTTTGTCGCGCGCTCAAACAAAAATGAGTCAATCAATTATAAAACTGTCAGGGACGTTTTTTTAGTACCAAATCTCATCTTGCTAACGCCGTTTAGTAGAACTCAATCGGAATATACAACGCGAGATACAGATAATTAAAGCCAACTATTGAAAAAATAATGGATTTCGTTTTACTTCATCTACTATCTATAAATACTAAATATTTTTTTGCTGATTTTATACCATTGAAAAAGGTCATTGACTGACAATGATTATCGTATACAGAATATAATGAACACAATTATATTCTGTATATATAAAATACAAAATTGCATTATTTTGGGACATTTTATAACTAGAAGGTCATAAAATTGGCTGTGAGCCACGAGAAAGCGACTGCTCCTTTCGACCCAAATCTTCGCAAACACAAGCAAATGTGTCAAAATCTCCTATACAACTCCGCTCGGATTCAGTCCGAGGGAGGAGTTGTATTAAAGTGATACGCAGTGAGCTACCCATATCTAAAATGTGCAGTGGAAACGACTTAAAGAATACAGTGTTGATTGTTGTTGAAATATATAAAAAAATTTACAAATTTGAGAACCCAAAGTTCGAAACCAATAGAATTGTTGGTTTTGCAAATAACAAACAAAGAAGATTGTTTTATTTCGAGAGTCCATCTGATAAAAACTTAATAAATCTTCCCTCGACGAGTTAAGATGATAGATGTAATGAAGGTGATATCCAATTTAGCATTTACAATTTTTTCTCATATGCCCCATATGCTCGCGATCATTTGTATCGCGCCAAATTCACATGCCCTCCGTACACATCAGAGCTCGCAACACCGGAAGCGATCAGATAATCTGTAGTAAATAATCTTTCACGGCAATTTATATAAAACAACATACATATATCCAATCGACTGGCACGCACTGTCTGGAGGCCCATATGGCCCGAATTAATCGATTATCCTTATAATTTATGACCGTGGGGCCTAGACGTGTTATTATAGCAGAGATGGTCAACGATATGCGGTCAACATATGTCGCTGTTGTACTGGAGCCATTTTGTTATTTTCGTTTAAGTATAAGTGTTACAATTTAGTCAATCGAGCTTAAACGAATAAACTGTATTAAAATTTAACTCATTGCTAAATTATAGTATTCTGCCCTTAAGAAAACCCGCAGGAACATCTCGTTATGTAAACTAGTGGTACATGACATCGTGCATTGAGGCAAATTGTTAGGACTTACTGTACCGAAAAGTATTTTTTAACTTTCCGAGTGAGAATTTTGTTTTCGAATAATCCGATTCGCTGTGTATGTGTAAGTATGTGTGTGTGTGAGTGTGTGCGTGTGCGTGAATAGATTTTTTGCCGTAAATCGACGTTTTCTGAAAAATAGCCGCACCGATTTCAGAAATTCAATGTATCTCGATGAGGACTATCGATGGACAGTTTTGCGCTACGATCGGCCGAGCCGTATCTTTGTAATTTGCAGAAAAGTGAAAAATATCTCCACGTTTTAGCCCGCAATTCTGAAACGATTATAAAAATTCAAAAACCGTTGGAAAGATATTGGTTGGGAATCGTGCTAATTAGTTTTTGGTAGAGATCGGCCGGGCCGTTTTCTTGTAATAAAGTTTAAAAAAAAAGATTCTACGATTTTTAGCGTTATTTTTTTTACGGTAATTTTTTGAAGACCGTAGTCTTCTAGATCATACTACAATATTACGGCCCTACGACAACTCGTTAGCTTTAAAAATTCGTCAAAGTTTGCAAAAATTAGTATGGTCTTTTTGGCATTTGTCAAAATTAGACTTCTCATCAACGTTTTCTCAAAAACGCCTGAACCGATTTTAGAAATTTAAAAGCCATTTGATGTATCTCGATGAAGACTATGGTCGTGAGTTTTGTGCGACGATCTGCCTAGCCGTTTCTTTGTAACTTCTAAAAAAGTGTTAAACTTTTCGTCCACATTTAAGCTCAAACTACCGAATCGATTTTAAAAAATCATAAACTGTTCGAAAGATATTAGTTAGGAATGATACTGATTAGTATTAGGTAGAAATCTACCGAGCCGTTTTCTAGTAATCAACTGTTGAAAAAAAATTTAAGCCGATTTTTATGGAAGTTTTTTTGATGATATATATCATGGTCTTATAGAACTTACTGAAATATTACGGCCTTACGACAAGTAGTTTAATTTTTAAAATTCATCAAACTTTGAGAAAATGAGTAATGACGTTTGCTAAAATTAAAATTAGACGATTTACTTGGTGTAACGATAGAGTACTTGGTCTTAATGAATATACTAACCCATTAAAATCTTACGGAAACTGGTTCAATAATAAAAATTGTTGATTTTTGAAAACTTGCTTTAAGTAAATACTCCGAGTTAACATGTTCGTTCGTTTTCAATCATGTGTAATAAATCCACTAAGAATACTTATAATCACTCAGAAATTATTTTATTTTTTATCGATTAAGTCGATTATTTACACATATCGGGAAGTTCATATAACTTGCCTAAAGGCAAAATACCAATACCAACTAATTTTAAATGGTAATAACAAGAACACGGCCCGCCCGATTTTCACCAAAAACTAGTCTATACGATTTCCAACCAATTTCTTTTGAACAGTTTTTGAACTTTGGAAATTGATTCAGGATTGTGGGCTAAAAAGTTGCAATTTTTCTGCTAATTACAAAAAATGGCTTGACCGATCGTCGCGCAAAGCTATTAAACGCTAGTCCTCATTGAGTTACATCGAATGGCTTTTAAATTTTTAAAGTCGGTTCAGTCGTTTTTTGACAAAACGTCGACGAAAGATAAAAAATTAACCATTAATCGTCACGCACGAACAATGCAAGCGCTATACACTTGATATATATTTCTGTCCCTGATAAATTTTAATTGTCTAATAAAGAGTCCTCCATCTAACTGTTCTTTTTGCAACTTTTCAATCGTGTAAAGTTTTAAAAAAATAATTTTTGATTTTGGGTAATTTTACACTATTGTACTACTGGTTGCGTTAATTGCGGCGTATATTACGCGATACTATTTGATTTGAAAAAAAATACAAGTTCTCAAATATCCTGTGAAATCTTTAACATCATATTTTCATGGATTCGAATAATTCGATGATCTCTTCTCTTTCACCATCCACCTCCATATATGTATATTCATTCGGTTCGTTATCGACTTCCATATATTCATTTGGTTCGCAATCGACTTCCATATATTCATTTGGATCGTAATCAACGTCCATGGCTTCTATGTGATCATGATCTAAATCCTTATAAGTTCTGTGGTCTGGATTTGCGGCATTCATTTTCTGGCGTTTGAATCGAATCAATCTCATGGCTTTCATGACTGATTCTGAATTTATTATTGGGTTTCGATTAACAGTTTTATGATCATGAATTATATTTATACAATCTTCAAGATTGTGATAGATTTTGAATTTTTGCATTATTTCTCGCAACTTTTGTTTCGCTACATGCATTTTCTGGCGTTTGAATCGAGTTAATCTTCTCATTTTATGGAGTGGATTTACGCGAGATTCCATTGAAGTCGCTTTCATGACTGATTCAGAATTTAGTATGAAGTATCGGTTAGAATTTTTCCGAACCTCTATACAATTTACTATATTAATACAACGTTTAAGGTTTTGATAGCCCATGCTGTATTCTCGCAATGCTGCTGCTCGCAACATGTTTCGTTTCGCCGCGATCATTTTCTGGCGATTGGAACGAGATTTCAAGACTGATTCAGAACTCGGTGGTTTGGAGTGCCGATGAAGAGTTTTATGAATCTGTACACGATGTACTATATTAATACAACGTTTAAGGTTTTGATAGCCCATGCTGTATTCTCGCAATGCTGCTGCTCGCAACATGTTTCGTTTCGCCGCGATCATTTTCTGGCGATTGAAACGAGATTTCAAGACTGATTCAGAACTCGGTGGTTTGGAGTGCCGATGAAGATTTTTATGAATCTGTACACGATGTGCTATATTAATACAACGTTTAAGATTTTGATAGCCCATGCTGTATTCTCGCAATGCTGCTGCTCGCAAAATGTTTCGTTTCGCCGCGATCATTTTCGGGCGATTGAAGCGAGATTTCAAGACTGATTCAGAACTCGGAATGGAGTGCCGATGAAGAGTCTTACGAATCTGTACTCGATGTACTATTATTAAGACAACTTTTAACATTTTGATACTCTTTGAATTTTATTGAAATCACTTTCTGATTGATTCGTAGTATCGGTTAGAATTTTTGCTAGCTTCTACACAATTTACTATATTTATACAATGTTCAATACTCTGATGGCGTTTGGAATATTGGAAACTGATTTTTAGTGATTTTCGGCATCGGTGTGCAAACTGAGAAGGAATCGGTACGCGACGTTCAATTTGCGATTATTAATGTTCGGATGAATTTAGATCGTCTCAAAACTGATGCGATCCTTGTTCTATATTTTACATAAGAAATACATTTATGATAACTGATTTTTTTTTTGTTTTTTTTTGCCAGGCTGAGATTCGAACGCACGACCTTCCGCACTATGAAAGCTGCTGATTTAACCACAGCGCTACGGAGGTCCCCGATAAGAAATGTTGTATTGTAGTTATATAATACACTAGCCATTATACATATTGAATTTTGTAATAACAAATAACAATAGCAATAAATAAATATAATCACTTTTTCTGAACAGTTTATCTATTCTAAAAATTGAATTTAATTACAATTAATTTTTTTTTTACTATACGGAGATTCGAACGCACGACCATCCGCTCTACATAAGCGACTGATTCAACCACGACGCTACCAAGGACTCTGATAAGAAATAGTATATTGTTGTTATATAGTACGCATTTTCGTAACTATTGACAAGAAATTTAATTTATTTATTCACTTTTTTTCAGAACAATTTCAGATTTATTTTTTTAACAAAATTGGTATTGGTATGTCGCTAGTCCTGAATAGTTCAATGTATCATGGATTAATTATAAATTTTTAAATTTGATATTTATTGTTTTACAGTACAACTTGTTTTCTTCGTGTGAGCTTTGAATGAGATATATAAAAGTAATTGATGGTGATTTATTACATTGATTTTATTTATTCCCTTGAAGCCATGAAGATACAAAAGGTGATATATATTTATAAATTTAAAAATGTTGATATAAATACTCAAAATTCAGTTTCTCCAAGACGATGTATTTTGTAATCTGAAACCATAAATAAAAAAGACCCAAATATGGTATAGTTTTCAGTTGTGATAGAAACGAAAATGATACATTTCAATTGTCTATTTTTTATTCATATTATTTGTTAGATTTTGCGATTTGTTCATTTTATTAAATATACATAAATATATAAATTTATCAAAAAAGTTAAATATCTGTATTGTATTCGTAAAAGGATTCGAAAAAGGTTTCGAACAATAAATTCGGTGATTTTGAGAAAATATTTTCATTTTATGACTCAAATATTATATTAAAATAATAAAAATTAGCAGACAAAGAATATGCACATAAATTGTATCTGAAACCTTAATGTAATCTTACAACTTTGCATTACATTAATTGAAATTTAAAATTACATTAATTGTAATTTTACCAACAAATGACTCAATTCGCCCAATTCTGATCAAAAGTTCAGAAAAAAAAGTTAAGCTTATAAAAAGAACCCGCGCGTTGCTCGTTTTGGATTTTGATGAAACTTAGCACAATGGTAGATTTGATGCTCAAACTGGCGTGGTAAAATATTAGAGGCCTATGAAAAGTGGTTTAGTTATAAAAATTAATTAAAATTTGCATTTTACATAGCTTGCAATGTTTACATGGCTTGGTTTACATAGCTTGCAATGCTTTTCTTTATCAGTAGTAGATTGGTCGAGTTGCTTTCGTCGTGGAATTCTAATTTTTGCTCTGGGGTTCAAACCCCGATTCAGATTTAATATTTTTTATTATTTTTGTTTGATATTTATAATTTCATATGTAAATAATATCAAAATTTATTTGAGTTTTTAATTAATTTTATATTTTTCGCTTAATATTTCTCCGTAACAGTTACGGAGATATCTGATACTTAAAACATAATAATTATGCATTAAATCAGCAATAATACGAAAGAAAAAATATAATTTATTTTCATATGAAAACTATGTTAAAATTTGCAATTATTTAGTAAGTAGAGGGAGGTTAAGTTTATTTTTTCATCTTCTTTCATCTAATTCATCAGGTAGCACTTGAATGGTTATATTTATATTATAATTATCACAAAATTTTGTGACTTGTACTTCTTGTTTTATTAGACCAGTTCACATAAAAATTTGTTTTGGCATCTATGTCGAAAGATTTCGACGGTCACAACCGTACCGCAAAATTTATCACAACCATACTTTTGTAAACAAATCATTATTTGTGACTAAGCTAAATTATCCAAGCAAAAACTAATTGATAGTAAATAACTACCAATGTTCAACGTACAACAAAATAACAAAAAAACAATCTATCTGTATACCATTAACGGTTATGATTGAAAGAATTCGAACATGAAAACTTATTTTTGACTCTTTGAAAGCAATGCGGTCTACAAATCTTGTAAATGTAAGGCACTGACTGAAAGCGATAATGGGAACTTCGTCAAACAATCATTATTCATCCTTCTCTCCTTGGACCCTATCTTAAAATCAGTATAGTGTATAGTTTAAGTTTTATGACAACTGTCACTACCCTACCCTGACAAACGTACTTTGTCTCTCCTATTCATATCTTATAAACTATACATTTCACCCAATCGTTTTCACTTGAATCTGTATAAGCTTCACTGTCACACAACTAGCCTCAATGCCTCAAGTTTTGTTTCAACTAACTCTAGGTGTGCTTTTTTTACAATAATCAAGATAACGTTTTAAACATTTTAACAATCACAAAAATTGTTACACATTATCAAAGATTGATAATTTTGAAATAAAATACAAAAATAAACCGGAACAAAACTATTTTAGTATGTATTTTTATTCCTTATATTTACTATACGTTACTAAATTACAACTATATAAATTTAATATATATCGAATCATTTTAGATAAAATAAAATTGTTATAATAATTATTTACAGTTTATGTTTCTATTTTGTGTATATTATATTTAAGTCCCCATTCAAGCCCCAGTATCAACTTTACTGCTGGGCTGAACCGTTTTGGTTTTTCAAGTCCCACCTACCGGCATTTGATTCCGACCAACCAGCATTGTCGCCCCAATTGCGGGGACATCGAGTTGACATGCGACAACGCGACAGAAAACGCGCGCATGCACCCTCCTCAAGTTCTACCTATTCCCCAACGGCAGCGTCCAGTTATATCTCTAAATTTCACGCCCGCGCGTGAAATCCACATTTTAACTACATAGTCGTCATTTATAGAATTTCTAAAAAAAAATAGAAAATTGTTCGTTTTTTTTAAATAATGCTTTAAAATAACCGTTCATTTACTTATAAATTGTCATAAACTCATGAAGAGTTGATTTCGATAACAACCTCTTCCTGGTGCTACGTGTTGTTACGTTTTGTCGGTATGCAGAAACTGGTTTTTCAGCATTTACAACAATAATTTTTTTAAATTTTATATATAGAATAGTTTATCGTAGGGGAAAGTCTCCAAGTGGCGGACACCTAAACTTATTTATAAATAAATAAAAAAATATATTACAAAATTGTTATTAAATTATGATTTATGTTAGATAACAAAGTTAGAAATCAACTAAATTAACAAAACCGCAATTTTTGCTAAAAAATAATTAATACTATCAATCAAATTTTGCTATCAAAAAATATTATTTTAAACAGTGGCACCTAGTACCGGACTTTTCAAAATAACCTGCATTGATCACATATGTAGCCATCTCCACGCTCTGAAATATCTTCACATGTGTCTTTGACATGTGATATTGCAAAAAAAAGTCACTATTCATCCACCCCTTTTGCTGGGCCACACCGATGCTCGGCTGGTGCATATATAAGCTTTTCATTTTTTGACTAGGATATACGAAAAATGTGGGTATGTAGTGACCGTTAGCACTCATACAGAATAAAATTAAATAATTGGAATAAATTACGTAAATTCTCACAAGAAATATCAATATGTTTACTGTCCGGTGCTAAGGGACAGACATTTTCGTTCATTTGATGGCACCTACTAAAATTAGTTAAAAGATCTAATGATATTCTACCATGTTACGGATAACAATCAAGTACAACTTTTATCTTTGCATACCACTCAAACGTAAATGCATAAATATGCTAGAATTACTTTCATTGATATTTAGGTGACGCCATGATTTTGCGCCTGAAACAGAAAAGGGTTGCTCTCGCGGTGGCCGTGTGCGTCACAGGCAAGGAGTGGCGCGTGATCCTGTATCTGTGTGCCCCCGCGCCCCTTTCACTTTTATTTTAAATTAAAAAGATTTATACTCGCTTAAATAATACGTGTTAAATAGAGCGTCCGGTGCTTAGTGCCGTCCGGCGTTACGGGACTTCCCCCTATATCTTGCTCAAATGTTTAAATTAATAATTTCCAATAACCAACGGTTTTTTAATTTTTAAAATCGATCAGAATTGTGGGCTAAATCGTGACAAAAATTTTTACACTTTGATAAAGAAATGGCTCAGTCGATCGTCACGCAAACCTGATAAACTCTAGTTCTCACAGAGATACTTCGAATGGCTTTGGTCAAGGTTTGACCAGGGCTTTTCTATTTAACCCGGGACCCTTTGGGGTAGGGGATACAATGGTATGAGTATAAATACTCATACTTATAATAATTGAGGGGACTAGCAAGTGTATTGAGAGAAGAAGGTTGTAGAGTGAAGTTCAATATATATCATAATCTAAATAGTGGTTTTATTCACATATCTTATGGTGATGGAATATTTATAATTTACAGTCCGCTTATATCTAATTAATCATAGTGATCCTCACCAGCTTTTAAATTTGTGAAATCGATACAGCTGTTTATGATTGAGAAAACGTCGACGCGTGGTCATCCATAGATGTACACACCTGTGTATACTTAGCCCCGCGATGGTGGAAATTTGCACATCTGATATACCCTCATTTTTTGACATTTTTTTTGCTGTCGATTGATGTAAACTAAAATTTTTTTGCTCATTCCGTTCTCGAGATAAATGGGTGGGGCCAAATTCGGTGCTAACTATACGTATAGTCAGCACCGACCCCTCTGAAAATGCAAAAAAAAAAAAAAATTTCTATATGATATTTTTGTTGTCGAATAATGCAATTATTTTTCGGAATCATCATAGATTTTCATGCATTAAAAAAATTGACAGTTTTGAAAATGCCCAATTTTTTTGCTCGCTTACTTAAATATAAAACAAAAAAATGTTCTTCAAAAACTTATTTTTTTCACCCCTTTTCTGAGAGGTTGCTAATATTTTTGGGTGTCCACAGATCAATATTTCAAAAAAAATTTTGAGAATATGTGATTTTTTTGCTCTGCGATAGAAATAAGAAAAAATCAAAAAAATAAATTTTAATTTTGGTTTTCTTCGTAGTATGGTAACGGAGTAAAATGATGCATTTAGATCTATGTACTTCTACTTAAAATAGTCTAAATATATTTTAATAATAAATTAAAATATGTGCACTTTCTCAACACATCTGAGATATTTATGTATATTTCGTTTGCTTCAATACATATCACAAACGCGTTGATTCACATGCACATACTTTTCCCAATTTGATTCAGAATGGCTTGAAATGTCGAGAAAGCATAAAATTAGCGAATCGGATTTTTTTATGAAAACATAAACATTAATATTTCAGATTTTAATTTTAATTCTTGCTGAAGTTCTAAACCTCACTTACATACTTTAAATAAATAATTTTATCTTTGCGATTCAGTTTATATAATTCTTATAAATATTAGAAAATGTTTATTTATAATACAATATTTATTTATAATAATCTATTTGAGAACATTCAGTATTCCTCGAACATTTCGTTACGGTACGGGAAGTTCCAGCAATTTGCCTTATGGTACACAACTAGTTATATATGTTATGTGTTGTTATGTAGTTCATTTTGTATAGACAATATAATTACTGAAAATTAAATTGGACCCTTGTGCCCGCACTATCTATCATGGCAATTAGCAGGTTATAATCTTAATAAATTTTTCGATGATTAAGTTAGAATATTTTAAGTTTTCATAAATGTAATTATGTTATATATTATTTACTTTTAAATTTACTGTAAAAGTTTATTGGCTTTTAATTTTGAGATGTTTAATGTGTACTTTTACGGCGGCAATACAAGAGTCAATAATTCATATCCTTGGGCTATTTTGTGCGTGCGACGCCATTTTTTGGTTTTTGTTCAAAATAAAACAAGGTGGGCTATTGAAAACAATCTTTAACTTTGTATTCAGCTCCAAAAAATGGAGCTGTTGGAAATTGGATTTTAAATTAAATTGGATAGTTTTGAAATCTAGATCTAGAAAAATTTCATGATTGTAAATAGCATAGAAGTTTATACTTTCATATGCAGGCTTTTATATGTATATATAGAAATACTAGTACGATGATTACATATGTTTAATGTATCTGCACAATTCGACATATCGATAGTTGTATTAGCAATAATATTGTTAGTAATTTACCCACGCTAAAATTTATATACATGTGATCAAATAAGATAATTATACTATTGATGCTAAATATATTAATTGAAAATTGTCAACAATACTATCTAATGGTTTCTATTGCTTGTTCGTTTAATTGAGTCGCATATAAGGGAACTAAGTGCTCTCTGTAACAGTAACAGGAGTTTTTCAATAGGATCTTAATCGATTTTAAAATACTTTTTGCCTTGATTGGACATGTAAACCGTCCTGCATAATATAGTCATAGCTACTGTTCCGCAGGCTGACGCAATAAACAAACTGTGCAGATCTGTAATTTCAAATTTATCATTTTCTAATAATGTGCAAAATTTTTTAATTGCTTACACCTTTGCTAATGCATAGGTTTAGTTGGCCTTTATTTCACATGCAAGCTTTTATAGAGATTAGGGAAAGTCCCGTAACGCCGGACAGCATCTAATACCGGACACTCTATTTAACACTTATTATTTAAGCGAGTATAAATCTTTATATATCAAAATACAAGTAAAAGGGGCGCGGAGTGCACACAGGTGCAGGATCACCGCCAAGACTCACCTGTGACACACACGGCCACGGCGGGAGCAACCCTTTGCTGTTTTAGGCGCAAAATCACAGCGTCACCAAAATATCAATGGAAGTAATTCTAGTGTATTTATGCATTTATATTTGAGTGGCATTCAATGATAAAAGTAGTACTTGATTGTTATCCGTAAAATTGTAGAATATTATTAGATATTTTAAACGATTTTAGTAGGTACCATCAAATGAATGTACATGCCTGTCCCTTATCACCGGACACTAAGTCGTCGCTTAGCGCCGGACAGTAAACATATTGATATTTCTTGTGAGAGTAGACGTAATTTATTTTAATTATTTAATTTTGTTCTGTATGAGTGCTAACGGTCATTACATGTCCCCATTTTCCGTATTTCCTAGTCAAAGAATGAAAAATCTTTTGATGAATGCTCCAGCTGAGAGCATCGGTGTGGATAAGCCAAAAGGATGGGTGAATAGAAATCGTCAAACACACATGTGCAGACATTCTAGAGTGTGGAGATGGCTACATATGTGATCAATGCAGGTAATTTTTGAAATATCCGGTCTAGAGTGCACTGTTTAAAATCATATTTTTTGATAGCAAAGTTTGATTGATA
>NW_020537324.1:46371856-46400755 GCF_003426905.1 Ctenocephalides felis | reverse complement strand
ATCGACATTGAACCTATAATTTCATTATACTTTCTTAGTGCTCAACTTGCCCCATCTATGGGGTACATTGAGCATACTTGACTTTTTGCATTTAAACAGCTGTAGCTTTTAAGTTTTATTTATTACCAAAAACTAGTATTAACACTTTTGTTAAGCGATAAACAACAAATCCATTAAGCCGTATAGCAATTTATTGAGACTTTTCGTTGAGGAGCTACATCCGTTTAAGTAAAAATTTGCTCAACTAGCCCCGCCCTACCCTACTCATTTTCTCAAACTTTGATGAATTTTTAAAATTAAACTACTTGTCGTAAGCCCATAATAATTCAGTAAGTTCTATAAGACAAAATATATCACCAAATAAAATTCCATAAAAATCGGATTAATTTTTTTTCAACAGTTAATTACAAGAAAACTGCTCGATAGATTTTCACCTAATACTAATCTGTATCATTCCTAAATAATATCTTTCGAACAGTTTTTGATTTTTTTAAATCGATTCGGAAGTATGAGCTTAAATGTAGACGAAAAGTTTAACACTTTTTTCAAATTACAAAGAAATGGCTCGACCGATCGCTGCACAAAACTGAGAAAAGATAATCCACACCAAAATACATCGATTGGTTTTTAAATTATTGAAATCGGTTGAGGCGTTTTTGAACAAACGTCGATGAAAGTTATAATTTTGACAAACGTCAAAAAAACGACACTAATTTTTGCAAACTTTGACAAATTTTTAAAATTAAACGACTTGTCGTAGGACCATGATATTTTAGTATGATCTATAAGACTATGATTGATTTGATATCTACTGACAAAAAAAAATCATGAAAATCGTCGAAAAAATTTTTTTTAACACTTTGTTACTAGAAAACGGCCAGGCACATCTTTACCAAAAACTAAACAGGTCGATTCCCAACCAATATGTTTCAAACAGTTTTTGAATTTTCAAAATCGATTCAGAATTGCGGGCTAAAACGTGGACGAAATATTTTTCACTTTTCTGCAATTTACAAAAAAACGGCTCGGCCGATCGTCGCATAAACGCTAGTCCTCATCGAGATACATCGAATTGCTTCTAAATTTTTGACATCGGTCTAGCCGTTTTTGAGAAAACGACGATTTACGGCAAAAAATCTGTTCACACACACGCATACTTTTTCCAAATTTGGTCTCATCAGAATGAGAGGCTGATTCAGAATGGCTTGAAACATCGAGAAAACATAAAATTATCGAATCAGATTTTTTGATGAAAACATAAACTTTTCCTTCGGGAAGTTAATATCACAAAAAAACGTACTGCTTTTGCATGACAATGCGCCCACCCTCAAGAGCCGCGTTGAAATGGCTGTATAAGATGCATTGAGATGCATATATCTGAAGAGAGAATATGGAGAAATTGGTATATATGGATAATGACAAAATTATCTATTTAAAAATTAGTTACTTTTAGTCATGTTTTCGCGACTGTTAAAGATAAGGAAAGCCATAATCACAATTCTGTCAGATGTTGAGCGTCATTGTCATAGTTTTATCGCAGTAGTCAATTCAAACGTGTACTCGCCTTCAAATGTTTATTTCAAAGGTGTTTCGATCTTTTTTGGACTTATTGTAATTTGTGCTTGTTTCTATTAATATCAATGAACTTAGGAACACACCTACTTATACCAAATTTAGTTTCATTCGTTTCAAAATTTTGCAAATTCTGGATTTGATACCCGTCTCGACTAACTTGATATCACTACAAGTGATATAAGATTTTCACTTCAGATTTTAGTTCTTAACTATGATGTCAAGTCAAAACAGCTTTTCGGAGTATTGGTGCAATACATATATATTAACTCTCTATAAATATATTTATTATGATTTTATCACAAAAGGGAATTGTCAACCACTGGGTTCTAGAAACACTAATTTAATAATAGAAACAATTAATTATTTCTATGTTGGTTTATTCTCTTGTGAATATATTGAAATTATTTCGAAATGTTAAAAAAAGTCAAATCTGGTAAATGCGTTAATAAAGAAAAACGCATTTTATTTATTTTTATAGAATGAGTACACAATTTCGTAAATGCATATGTATAAAGACAAATTAGCGCTTAATTATTAATTTAAATTAATATAAATTATATGTTTTAGTTTTTTAGTATTTTAATTTCAATGGTAGAATAACATTATGACATCGAATGAAATTATTTTCTATTAGTTGGATATAATACAAGTGAGTTACAATATGACTAATTAAGTAATTTAGAAATTTATGATAAAAATATCAATACTACGGCTACTCCAGACATTTCTTCCAAATTTTATTCAGAGTTAATATAATATTTAAATATCAGTTATTTTTTAAACTCTGATTTTAAATAACGATAAGATACTGTTTTCATTTTAAAAGAATCACTAATATTTTTTGTTGACTTTTTTATTTGCCAAATTATTGTATACGATAAACGATTTCGTTTATATCATTCGAACCCTACAATCGACATAATTTCTGCCTAAAATTGGGCATTTGCTTTTTTGATAGATTATCGAATTCATTGATTGTTAGTTAGGTAAAAAATAGATATCTTTCTATTCATAGCTATTAAATAAATAGGACATGTGATATTTTGGAATTCGTTTCTGTAATTGTTTAAACGATTTTGATTTGAGTTTTTATTCAAATTATAATGTGCGTTTCTGCAGATGTTTCATGATTTTATAATATCTTGCATATAATTGACTAAAATGATATTAAAATATCTCGAGAGGTTAAATATTTTATACGCTTATATATATTTAAGTGATACTTATAAAATCTAGACTATAATTTTAAATAATTTGCTGGTAAATAGACGATAACTTTAATGAGTAGGTTTTTTTAGAAAATTATATCTAAAGAACTTTCTCAATTATTTTTATATTAATTCTGGAACATGTCGGCAATAGATACATTTTTAAACAAAAATTTTATCAAAATTTAGCGTTGATATTAAAAATATTAATAGTTATCAATTAATGTTTAGTTTTGAGTGTTCTACTCAACAAAATTTAAAATAAATAATAAAAATAATTTAAAATTTAGTCTAGTTTTATTTCAATTTTGAATAAGTTCAATATTTAAGATGATATATATAATTTTATTTTATTTCCAAATTGGCACAATAAATAAATAATATAATTGAAAAAAAACCATAAGATATAATTTTTGTTGGAATGAGTACAAAAAGTATAATATATTTAAAAATCAAAGGAAAAATTTATAGAATCTCAGTTTTACCTCATTTTTCAATTATTATCATACTGCAACTTGAATATTTTTTTAAAATTACTTTTATTACATATGTGATCACATTGTTAAACAGTGTTTATTGAAATTATGAAAAGAAAATAGAAGCCTCTTCTATCGAAAAATTATTATTTAATATTTATATATAATTATATACAATTTTGAGTTAATCTGTTAATATTTTAAAAAAACTAGTGAAGTATGGCATAGTGTGCAAATTGCTGGTACTTCCTGTACCGTAATGAAATATTCGAGGAATATTAAATGTTTTTAAATAGATTATTATAAATAATATAACTTTCATTATTCGTATTTTATAGAAAAAAATAAGAGTTTATGAATTCGATGACGACATTTATGTATGATACGGAGTTGGTAATAAAGGACCTTATCTCATAGGTCATTCTAAGAACTACCAAGTTAAAATTATTTATTTGAAGAATATAAGTGAGCTTTAGAATTTTATCAAAAATTTAATATTAAACTTCGAATCATTTGCGAAATTTTAAAGAAAATATGCGGATTAAAAATTTTTTTTTGTCTTCCCCAAAAACTGATCGTTTCTTCACTAGGCCAACGCTAACAAAATGTTTTTCTAAAGATTAGAATCGGATACTTTGTTTTTTTTAAAACCTGCCATTTTTCGTACTTTTAGCTCTGTATCTCAGAAACGACTGTTCCTGTCTTTGCCTAAAACTAATTACCGCGTCTCCACATCATTACGAATTGAATGTTTATTGAATCATTCAAATTTGATGCTCTTTTTTCTCAAAAGCATCTATTTTCTTAGAAAAAAATGATTACCTACATTCTTTGCGCCTTATCAACGAAACGGCTGAACCTGTCTTTCCCTTAAACGAATCAGCACGTGTCCTTACCGATAAGAATCAATTGCTTTTCATTATATTATTAAAAATATCTTCACGTTTACAAAAATTGAATTATTAAGAACCATGCTATTTTTGTTCATCATCAGGTTTAAACTGCTGCATGATACAAAATATTTGTTCATAAAGTGTAAGTTGATATTCTATTGTTCAATATATAAGACAAAACAGAGTGTTTAAACATTCTCGTAATTAATATTTCCAATTATTAAGATATTTTTTTCATGATTCGTGTACTGCTTCTATATTCTGCAAAAGAAATGTTTATCGAACGTGAATGTAATTATAGTTGCATATTCATAATTTAGTAGGCGTATTTGTCTCAATGTTTTCAAGTGAATTTAATAATTGATTAATTGCAAAATATATGATTAAAATTAAAAAAAAAATAATAATTTAGAAAATAAATCAAATAATATATAATAATAATAAAACATTAGGTATTGATTGATGGACTTTCCATATATTTTTACTTGAAATTGTTGTATGTATGAAAATGAAAATTCTGAAAGTTCAATACATTATAAACCAAATAAAAAATATATTAATTTTACTGTATTTATTTCTTTTAATCCAGGAAGCTGTAACACGTTTTGCTTTAAGTTCTTCACTAGGACATTTATTTTAAAGAAATTAGGTTAACATTTTAGTTATTGTTTTCACCAATAATTTTTTTTTTGTTGTAGATTTTGATGCTCATAAAAATTGCATTTCTCAAGTCCTTAATATATTATGTTAGCATGAACATTTAATTTACTAATACATTATAAATTATTTCATTGCACAATAGTAGAATTGTGTTATCAATTTTGCGATATAACAGTTAGATAACCATTCAAAAACTGTTTCAAAATATAGTCTAATTACTCAATAATTTAAAGTTTTAAAATAGACATGCACATTTTATTTGTTTATTTTCTAATTAGTTATTCGCATTTAACAAAAGGTTATTTTGTTTTGATAGTGCTGATTATCAAAGTTGGAATAGAAAAACTACAGATCAAACATTGCTATTTTATAAAATATATGTTGATTTCATAATTTTTATATTTAACTCCATGTAGGGTAAATTATAGTAATTACAAAATGAATGTATTTGCCTATCTTTACGTTTCAAGACCTGAACATTTTGGCATATCTTAGAAAAAATAGATGTACATATTTGCTTGTGCATGCATATGTAATATGTGTTTTATATTAAAAATTTCGATAACAGATATTAATCGATTCGAATGATTCAAAAAATAATCGATTTCCATTCATGGGAAGACGTGCGAAATAGTTGTTCGGCAAAGGCAGGCCGTTTCAGGAATACAGAGCAAAGAGTGCAATAATCTGCAGTTCTTGAGAGAATAGAGCATTCGATTTGAATGATTCAAACAGCATTATACTTGACAAAGTGAAACATTAATTACTCTTTTGCGAAAGCAAATCCGGCGGTTTCGGACATGCAAGAAAAATAGTTAAAGATTGTTCTAAAATGGTTATTTGCAGGCTCTAGCTGATAAACATTGATACAGAGCCCATAGTTGTTCTTATTATTATCTATCAAATTTTCTGATAATTTGATGTGCATATATCTAATGATCATTTTTGACCAACAATTGACATTTTTTACTTTTTTATTGGATCTCCAATCCAAAAACTTGCCAAAAATTTAATCAGTTCTTTTTTTGTTAATACAAGTACCTGAAATGTTTTTTGAATTATTGAAATTCTCTCAAACACTGGATTACTATTATTGCACCGTATTTTCGAAATCTGATCTGTCCAAAAACTAACCAGCACATCTCCTTATCAATAGAAATTAAATGTTTTTTGAATCATTCAAATCGGTTGATCTATGTTCTTGAAATCGTCATACATACATACTCACACTCATATATTATTTTTTTCTAACGTAATGCAGAATGTTCAGAAGGTTGTGAAACGTAAAAATATATGAGTCATCATTTTCGATTTTTTGCGATAACTACAACTATTGTTGTAGAAATATTGATACCCAGATGACAGGTAGACAGGTAAACAAGTTGACATGTATACGGAGTTGAAGAGGTAGACAAGTAGACAAATTGGAAGGTAGATATATACACAAGCAGGCTGTAGACAGGCAGAAATGTAGACACGTAAACCGGTGGACAACCAGACAGGTACAGAAGTAGATATGTGGACAACTCAGACAGGTAGTCATTTAAACGGGTACACAAGTAAACTATTAGACAGATAGATCATATACAAATCAAATATGTGTAATCAGAGATGGGTAACTCACTCCGGAGTTATCACTCCGATACAACTCCTCCCTCGGAGTGAATCCGAGTGGAGTTGTCTAACAGGATTTGTCATATCCGACTTTAATAAACTGGTATTAAATCTGTTAATTCGTGCAGACATTTACTGTTTTTGGCATTTTTGCTTTGGGAAGGAATAGCGGTCGCTTTCTCGTCTGAGAGGCAGTTTTATGACCTTTTAGGTATAAAACTCAAAATACCATTGTGTATTTTCCAGAAAATACAAAAACATTACTTCAAAGATACAGAACAATGAAATTGTGTTCAAGTGTGAATAGCTCAAATGTATATTTTATTGAATAGTAGGGGGTCATATTTCTAACTACGACAATCTTTGGCCGTGAATGACGACAAGGAATATACATACCGAACAATATTATTTAATCTGGTTTTTCTATAGCCTGAAATAACAACACTTTAGAGTACAAAATGTATCAGTGATATCATTAGTATTTAATCAGCAAAAAATATTTAGTATTATATTATTACTTTTACACAATTATATAATTGTGTAAAAGTAATAATATGCTAATCGAACTATGCGATATAATATTAATTCTCGACTGAAAATAGCGGAAGAAAAATTTTGAAAGCAAAAGTATGTTTACTACAAAGCTTTTATTGCAAATTTTACTACATAATTTTTATTTAAAATTAATCCAAAAATCAATTATTTTCTCATCAAAAGGGAATAATTAAATTGAATTTGATTCTCAACTTTTGCGTTTTTACTTTGGTCAACACTGTTAAAATTACGAGTCACTAAGTCGATCATCTGGTCGACCGAAAAACTTTACAACTCGTCATTTATTCGTGAATTTTTTAGAAAAATTATTTTATTGATATTTATTCACAAATTTTCATTTCAAATAATTAATGGGATTTGACAAATCCTTAGATACATAAACAACGCACTATAGAACACATTTGTGTCGAGTATTTCGGTTTCAAAGTTGTCATGGAGTTGTTAAGTGGATATAACTCCTTCCTGAAGCGGAGTCAAATCCAAGTCGATCCGGCTTCGGATATTATAAGCCCATCTCTAGTTAGTATTGATCAAATCTATATTTAAGTTCATAGACTTAAACTGTCTATGACGTTCATAACTGTCATACTTTCCTTTGGGCAATACACCACTAACACTTAGTTTTAGTGGTCACTAAAATATTTTAATCATTCTTCGCCTGTCAAGCAGTTGAAAAATATGAATAAGGAATCGGTAATATTTATTTGATTGGGCTGATTGGTTACTTTGATATTTTAATTATATATTTATCAAACAGTACATTTGTTACTTATCAGTTTTATTTATGTTTTACAAACGAGTTATTTATCTTATTGTTATCATATTATTTTATAATCTAATTTATTTTAAGAATATTTTACCACGTTCAGATAGATTACACTATGGATTAAACCCATTAAATTAATCGATGTAGGAACAAAATTAGTTGCACTATATTGAATGTGTGGTGATTTTTTCATTCACATTCCCTAGTCTCGGTGGACGCCCCCAAACGGTATCATATCCCATATCCCATCGCGTCTTCAGAACGGATGATATAATGACACCGTAAGGCTCTGCCCACTCATTTTGCTTTGATTGCTTTCGGTACACGGCCTCGAGTTTGGTATACATCTGTTGGTCTCATCGTTTCATGTAAAAGTAATTATAGAATTATGCACGGTGGGTCGAAGTTCTATTTTGTGTGTCTGCGAAAGCACCAGATCCATTCTTTACACCAGGTGATATGGGAAAGGTAACGCCCAAAGAAAATTAGGTAACGCGAGCGCTCGTCGCGAACGATGCGATTCTAAGAAGACTTTGGTTAGGATGAGTAAATGATGGTAGTGTCGTTTCTTTTTTTGTTGACGGTTTGTTAGTTTTTATTTGGCTAATATTTCGAATCTAAATCTATCAGTTGTATTATAATATTTCTTTTTATATTTAACTAGCTGTACCCAACCAAGCGTTGAAAAGTTATACCTATAAATGAAAATCTAAACAAAACTGCGATATTGATCGACATCTAGTTATTAAGATGGAAAAAAGCGAACATAACTTTCGTGATTGGTTGTTAAGCTGCATTAGATGCATCATTGAGATAAATATCTCATTCAGCATCTCAATATATAATACAAGCTTATAAGCATATCGGCTACTCCTTATCAAATTTATTTCAATGCCATTTCATATTTTTTCAAACTTTGATAAATTTTAAAAATTAAACGACTTGCCGTAAGGCCGTAATATTTTAATGTTCATCAAAAAAACATTTCAACAGGTAATTACTAAGAAACAGATTTTTGTCCAAAACTAACCAGAACGATTCCTAAATAACATCTTTCGAAAAGTTTCTGAATTTTTAAAATTATTCAGAATTTTAGGCTAAAACGTGGACGAAAAATTTTCACTTTTCTGCTAATTACACTATACAAAGGCTAATCCGTTCGAAGATGCGGGGCAAAAAGTGCAAAACATGGCATTCAGTTTTTGAGAGGACGGTGCGTTCGATTTGAATAATTCAAAAAACATTTTATTTGTATTGACCAGCATTACCACTGGTACAGTGAAAACAGTTAAATATATATTCGGCGGTCAAAAATGATTACTAGACATATGCTCATCAAATTATCAGATTCTTAATAATGAGTGCTAATATTGTTTCAGTTTTTTGGGATTAGTAACAAAATTTTTCATTTTTAAAGTTTACTTATATAGTTCAAACAAATATCTTTGGCGTTTTCGACAGTATAATTCAGCAAAGGCAGACGTTTTTGACAATGAATCAACGAATTTCAAAATTTGAAAAAAAATCTACATTTTAAAAAGATTTTTGCAAAAAAATTTGAAGAAAAAACAAAATACTCCAAAAAATCTTTTATTTCAAAATTTTTAAAGCTTTTAAAAATTTTATATTACGGTAGGGTAAGTTCCAGCAATTTTCCCTAAGGCACGACACTATGAACCACTATTTTTTTTAATTTTGTAATATTTGTTGTTTTTGTTAAAAAAATTATATATGTGAAATAGTTATTGCATTCTCATAATGATCTTTAATTTCTGCTGAAAATTTTCAAATTCGGTATGAATAAACAATACATTTTTTTAAGTTAAATAAAAGTTAATAATTGGGCTATATATTTACTTATAATTTTTGTAATGTAATTTACGCTTTATGTCATATTTCGTTAATGACTCATATATAAGATAACAATTGTATGTTGTTTTTATATGATCATTTAGTGGAAAGCAGACAAAATTTCGAAGAATCAGTAGACTGTCGCCCAAAATTCAAACATTATGTAACCGTCGGATACAAAATGCTAACGACCATTGTATTATGAACATCGATATTGATAGTAAATAATGTTTGCTTTTATCAAACAATGCGGGATTCTCTATTCGATAAATGTTGGAAATTAATATATGTATATCCGAAACTTTGGCATGAACGTTTAGATGTAAATAATTTCACCCTTTTCTAAAATTGATACATTAATATTATAAATGAGCCGGTCGTAATTTAGCGCTAAGAAAAAGATCTAGAAACCAAAAAACACTGGTTCCGGGTTCGATACACACCTAAGATTTGCACTTAAGATTATACTGAAACCTAAGTGAAAATAACTGCGTTGCTGCAATATATATGTATCTCATCATTATTAGATAATAAATTTGATAAAAAAATTCCAACAAAATTCGATGATCAAACAGGTAATGGTCAACCACCCACTTGCATTCTAATAAAGTTTGATTTAGGGAATCACATTACCACAACAGCTCTTAGAACATATTTGTTTTTGAACATCAAACAAATATGTTCTAAGATCTGTTTTGGTAATGTGATTCCCTTGCCGATATATTTTATATTATATGAGGTATAACGGGATTGAAGACGATTTAAATAATTACCGTCCCATTTCCCTCTTGAACTCTTTCGATAAAATAATTGAAAAAATCTTGCATACTAGGTTAACGTCTTTTCTCAATAAATATAATATTTTGTTCAAGAATCAGCATGGTTTCCGAAAGAATCATTCTACTTCCCACTCAATTTATAATTTAGTTCATAACATCATTGACTCCTTCGAAGAAGCCACATATTGTACTGCGATATTTTGCGATCTGTCCAAAGCTTTCGATAGTATTTCTCATCAAAGACTTCTTGACAAATTAGAAAATTGTGGTATTCGCGGACGTTCGCTCAAACTATTTAAATCTTACCTGTCTAATCGAACACAAAGCGTTTACTTAATTAACGATCACGAGCAAATAATTTCGGATAAATTGACAAGTACATTGGGCGTGCCCCAAGGATCAATTTTAGGGCCTCTCTTATTTCTCATATATATTAATGATTTACCTCATTGTACAAATCTTTGTGATTTTATTCTTTTTGCGGATGATACCAGCGTTATCATCAAGGCCAAATCTCTTAATGAATTACAACATAAATTAAGCGTGGTTATGTCAGAAATAACGAAATGGTTTTGTGAAAATAATCTAGTTCTCAATAATGATAAGACCCAAATCATATCTTTTTGTACAAAAAATCGTTTATCCAATAATATTACTTCTTTAACCATCAATAATTCAACACATAATTTTTCGCAAGTATCAAAGTTTCTTGCTATCCATATTAATAATAATTTAAAGTGGTCTGATCATATCCTTATCTCTCTATCACCAACTTTATCTAGAACATGTTTCATGTTGCGCACCCTAAAACCCAAACTTGGTTTAAATTGCTTACTTTCAGTTTATTATAGCAACTTTTATTCTCACGTTTCATACGGCATTCAATTCTGGGGTTTTTCATCCGAACTAATTAAAATATTTAAGCTTCAGAAAAGAGCTATTCGAATAATTTTTTCCTTGCCCAGTAAAGCCTCCTGCAGACCCATATTTAAAAAATACAATATTCTAACTGTCCCATGCATTTTTCTGCTGGTAACATTAACTTTCATCAAAAACAATTCGAAACTTTTTGATATGGCTTCGTCCTCAAATTACAACACTAGACACAAACCTATTAAGGCGCGTACATATAAATTAGCCAGCTCTTTCAATACGATCGACGGTCTAGGTATTCAGCTTATGAATACTTCCACTCAATATCCGAAACTTAGACAGCAAAAAATTTCATGCTTCCCTAGTTAAACTTTTTAAAGACATAGCTTTTTATGACATTACTGAATTTTCTCAATTTGAATTCAATAACTATTTTCTTGCATAATCCTTATCCTGTATCTATGTAGTCTGACCATTTGATCGCCTGTACAACCATTTTTTTTTTTCATTTTTTATTGCTATTTTATTAATTTAATTTTTTTACGGTTTTAAATGAGTATAACTTTCAACCTTGTGCAAGAATTTTGAGCTTGACTGGTGGTCTAATAGACTTTAATATGATGAACTTGATGATGAACATTGTATTTAATGTTCGAATCCTTTTTTTCAGATTTTTTTTTCAGAAGCGAAATTCGTGCAGCTACTATGATTATTATAAAATTACTATCCTTTAATATTAACTATGAATAAGCTTGACAAGAGCCTGAAATAATATCTATTATTATTGATTACGGCTTGCTTATGAATAAATAAATAAATAAATAAATAAATAAATTAAAAGTCCGTGGGTAAAACGGTCCACCACCAATATCTCAAAAACAAGTAATTAGAACATTTATAGGCTGTAGTGAGTATAGTCTTTATGGTATATTTTTCTCTAAACAATAGGTCGGGCAGATGTTCCTGCCCTATCGTAATTTTTAGGTAATTTTTTATCAGTATTATTTTTGAAAAACTTCTTTCAGCATTTGCAATTGTAACTAGAAGATCTATAATAAAAAGCATGCTGTTATTATTTCTTAAAAACTAGCTGTAAAACTATTTAATATAATCAGCAATAATTCAATCAATGTTTTAATGGATTGAATTTTTTTGATTTTACAATTTCAGTATGATTCTAGAGTCTGAGGTGCATCTAATTAGAAATCGATACAAAGAGCAGCTTACAAAAGTTAGGATATACTCGTAACTGTGTCTTGAATCTTTGCAAGTTACGCAAACAAACTTCGACATTTGTTAGAAATATTATATCAAAATTAATGTTATCAATTATTAACCAAATAAGTAAACTTGAACATGAGTTTGCAAAATGTTTCCTTATTTTATCGGTTAGTTGGTTGTAATACAAAAATAATAAACATATATGTTGAAGGTATATAAAAAAAATATTTTGCATTTGTTTACATAACCTATTTTTATTAAGTGAAAATAAATTATTTTCATAATTTTACTGAATTTTGTAAGAATCAAGGTGATTATATTAAAGAATTGTGAATATTCTTGGTAACTTGGCCTTTTACTTTCTGATGGCGATATCGTAAGAATTAAGGTGATTAGATCGCTGGTTATAGAGTTTTCATCTTCTACTCTAAAATAGTAGCGTTAAAAAATTCTATATTATACTTGTTCCATCTACTACTACTACTACCATCGGACTGGGGCAATTTTGAGATAATGATGGCGGATTGCGGATTGAGATAATGATATTAATCAATCATTCATATTTTTTTAAAAGACTCTTTAGTTACATAGAATTTGTTCGATGTAACTTTAAACATTTTAATTTATTTGTTATATTTTAACTTAAATCATTTTAATTCAATTTAAACTTGCAACAAATTAATAATCTTTTATATATAAAAAAATAAGTCGGGTTTTCCTTCCTGACGAAATTAAATATTCGAGTAATGACATTAGTGAGAATTATCGGAATTATGCTTGGTTAAGTCAACGAGCAATTTTTGCCGCAAAGAATAATGATGCCAACGCACCGAATTTCACCATTCAATCAAAAATTGCTGGCGATTTGGTGACATACCAATGATTTCGACTGGTCTTCCGTTTGACTTCAAACGATTGCACTTCAATGAAACGGATAATTTGCGGATTCACTTTCATTTACTTAGAGAAGTTCAACTAAAAAATACTTCACTTTTGTAATCGAAATAAATTCATTACTGTTGTATAATGAAATCAAATTTTTCCTTTTCAAATTTAAAACAAACAAAAAATTTCTTCATCTTTCTCACGAAACCATCTGGTGGCGAAACGTAGTTCGTCGGGTTTGCTAGTAAATTAATAATTAATTAATAATGAATAATAAATTACTCAATCAATCTATTTGTATATTTTTAAAAAAGGGTCGTTTAGTAATATAGAATTTGTTCGATGTAACTTTAAACATTTTAATTTATTTAGTACTTATATTTATATTTTAACTTTTAATTCGTTTAAACATGCAACAAATTGATTGAATGAATTATTCAACTAATTTCTTTATTAATACGGATGGTATGGGATCAAGGAAAATTATTGTTCGGCCAATGATCGGGTCAGAGGTGAGAACATATATTTCGAATTAGCTCTTGTGCGGGGGATGTTCATCTCTCTACATTAATTCATGTTCCATCGGACTGGGGCAATATTTCAGCCGATCATGCGATGTTTCTACAATAAAAGATCGGATTTTGTTCCTAATTCGATTATATAGAATTCGGTATCGGATTTAATTTTTATTTATTGGCCACTGCCTAATTTGATATTTCGTAATGAAATAAACTTAAGATGTACCATTTATTCAATAGATATATTATTTACATGATGGAGAATGCTCCATCGTGTAAACTCGTGTGAACTCGTGAAGAAGAAAGCGAATTATTAAGAGGAGAGGGTTCCATATAATCAATAAATATATGAATGTTTTATAGTTTTATTTTAATATTCTAATCCTTGTTTTTATTTAGCAGAAAAATAGAAAAATATAACTAGCACTTATTCATGAAGTGAGTAATGAAACAAATACAACTAGTTGGTATTGGTATTTTGCCTTGAGGCAAGTTACATAAACTTCCCGATTTGTGTATATAATCGACTTAATCCATGATAGTTAAAAGTATTCGAAGTGGATTCATTACACATTATTAAAAATCGAACACGTCAACCCAGTCGGAATATTTTTTAAAAGCAAATTTTCAAAAATCAATAATTTTTATAATTGAGCCAGTTTTTTGTAGGACTTTAATTGTTTAGCAGGTTCATTAAGACTAAGTACTCTATCGTTATACCAAGTAAATCGTCTAATTTCAATTTTAACAAATGTCAAAAGAACTACTTATTTTCTCAAACTTTGATGAATTTTTCGTATATCTCTCGCCAAAAAAAGTTCCATGGAAATCGGCTTAAATTTTTTTTTCAACAGTTAATTACAAGAAAAGGGCTCGGTAGATTTTCACCTAAAACTAATAAGTATCATTCCCAACTAATATCTTTCGAACAGTTTTTGATTTTTTAAAATCGATTCGGTAGTATGAGCTTAAATGTGGACGAAAAGATTAACACTTTTTTCCAAAATCTTTCGAACAGTTTTTGATTTTTTAAAATCGATTCGGTAGTATGAGCTTAAATGTGGACGAAAAGATTAACACTTTTTTCCAAATTACAAAGAAACGGCTCGGCCGATCGTCGCACAAAACTGAGAAACGATAATCCTCATCGAGATACATCAAATGGTTTTTAAATTTCTAAGATCGGTTCAGGCGTTTTTGAACAAACGTCGATGAAAGTTTTAATTTTGACAAAAGCTAAAAAAACCATACTAATTTTTGCATACTTTGACGAATTTTTAAAGCTAAACGAGTTGTCGTAGGGCCGTAATATTTACCGTCAAAAGACCGTAGTATCTACCGTCAAAAAACTAATCATAAAAATCGTCGATTTTTTTTAACTTTATTACAAGAAAACGGCCCGGCCGATCTCTACCTAAAACTAATCAGCATGATTCCCAACCAATATCTTTCGAACGGGTTTTGAAACGTAGACGAAAATTTTTTTACTTTCCTGCGATTTATAAGGAAACGGCTTGGCCGATCGTCGCACAAAACTGACAAACAATAGTCCTCATCGAGATACATCGAATGGTTTTTAAATTTTTGAAATCGCTTCAGCCGTTTTAGGGAAAACGTCGATTTACGGCAAAAAATCTGTTCACACACACACACACATACTTTTTCCAAATTTGGTCTCATTCGATTCAGAATGGCGTGAAACGTCAAGAAAACATAAAATTAGCGAATCGGATTTTTTTATGAAAACAAACTTCTCCTTCGGGAAGTTAAAAAACAATCACAATTCATGTAAGAGCGTAAAATTGTTTTTTTGAGAATATGTGTGCGATCTGTAAACAAACTGAAGTTATTTTGTATGGAGTTTTTGTATAATACAATGTTTGTGTTAGTTTTTATTTTAACAAATTTGTTATTAACATAAATCACGTTTAACACATTCCATCTTTTATCTTAGCAATTTACGAATTTTATTATTACGGAAAATAATGCAAAACTGTGCTAAATAAATAAATTTAACTTTAACTTACTAAATTTACCTTTATTACTTTTGTTTTATTTTGTTTATCATAACCTATTTTGAATTGTCTTATATAAATTTTCAATCCCAAAATTAAATAAGCAACACAATACAGCTATTGGCTATTTTTAATCACTCTCTAATTAGGAGTTATCTAACTCTATTTAATAATAAGTTTAATAGAAAGAATAATAAGAACTTGAAAGAAAGTTTCAAAATAAGAATTTGCGTGTATTTACGGAATTTGAAAATTACGATTTTTTTATTCAAAATCCTAAATATGGTTAATAATTGTATCGAAGTTACAAGGAATAGCTACGGATTACGATACGTGAATTAACCTTTTTTTCCTAACTACTTTTTCTTACATATTTCATACATTTTACTTTTTCCTAACATATATGTTTTCATATATAAGTCCGCAAATTGACTTAATCTCCAACTCAGTCATGAGTGCCCAGAGTCAGAGTCCTTATTTTTCTTTTCTATGTCCAGGTATACCGTCCGAGTACTTATTACTTCTAAGAGGCGTCTTGCTATGCCCTCGCTGTATATACGTATGCTGCAGCAATGCCCACTAAATACCATTTTTCACTTGAGATCATAATTGAAATCTATGATTTCAAGTGAAAATCTGGTATCAAGCTGCTTAGATCCGACGTCGGACTAGGATTTGATACCCCACGTTCTTACCACAGGACCACGGCTGGCCCCTGCCATTGAACCTAATATTTCTGGGTCTCCTGGCGTAAAATCACATTCACATACAGCTAAAATTGTGAATTAAATGGATCTAGAATAAAAACAAACGTTGGCTGAAATTAATAACTTCCAATAGGGTAAGTTTATGCATTCTTCCAAAAATCGAAATTGAAAATTTTTTCATAACTTCACGTTTTGAGGGTTTCTGAACATTTTGGCACGGGAAGAAGTGGTGATCAGTTTTTGGCAAAGGCAGACCCTGCCGTTTCAAAGATACGGAGCTAAATCTACAAAAAATTGCAGTTTTTGGGAAATAAGCTCTTATATTTTGGCTATAACACACGATTGTGTGTCATCATTCATGATGAATGTTACAGACATTTATAAATGACAAAGCGATATTTATAATAATCTATTTAAAAACATTTAATATTCCTCAAATATTTCATTACGATACAGAAGTTTCAGCAATTTGCCTTAAAGCACGATACCATACACCACTAGTTTAGTATTATATTAGCACATATAGTATACGATTAATACATAAAGTATTACGATTTGAATTTTTAATTATCGTAAAATTTCAATAAAGTTGATATAAATTGTGGTCGTCTATTGATACCTACGTCACCGTATATTAACCTCAATAATCAGCTTCGTTATTTACGTAACTTTTAATTATTACGAATAACTTATCTAATCTTATCACTCAACAATGCAGCCTTGGCATTGAGATTGATAAACACATTCGTTTGGTAGCACGCTCAACCCGTTTTTTCTTTAAAAATATGATATAAATATCTCACATAAATATATGTATTTTCTAGTATCTACATATTTATATGTATTTATATGTATGGGATTTACAAGCCCCTAGCTTGCTGTGACAGTGTTTTTTTAAATTAATATATTATTTTGGATTCACTAATTATATTTTGTGTTGATTGTACATTGTTCCTATTTTTCAGCCAAATCAAGTAGAAATAATCCTACAACGGTTGTTCATTATTTCATAATTAACTAATTTCTAGATAATGTGCGATGTGACAACTCGTGTTTGGGGCTAATCGTAACATCTACCGGCGCAAATTGTAACGACAAAGTGACGATAATAATTAGGCTTGCACCGAATATTCTATTACTATTCGGTATTTGGCATATTTGGCACCTTTTCTAATATTTGGCCGAAACTATAGTAACTTACTATTGGGCCGAATACCGAATAGTAAAAATCAAAGGCGCCGCCGCCGCTCAGCAACAGTATTGTTGGGATTTTATTCTTTATGAGTTTATACGACAAAAAGCTCGCGATAGATCTGTATTTAAAAATGTTTAGTTTACATAAAATATTGTGAAGAAATGATAATGTTATTGTATTATAATAATTTAAACTTTATAGTCTTTTGAAATCTCATGAGATTTCAAATGAACACGTGAATAACTTTTTTCTGAATATTCAAAGGATTGATTTTCTGAATCATTCAATGGTTACACGCATGAGTTGTATCTATACAATAGTCGTTTATTAAATTCAATCTAACAATAAGCATTTCCAAATAAAGAGCTATTATCGGTTCTTTATCGCAAAATATACAAACAAAATTTTTGATTAGTCTGTCATTTATTTTATTATGAGCCTTCCTAATATATAAAAAACTAGTTGGTATTGGTATTTTGCCCTAAGGCAAGTTACATGAACTTCCCGATATGTGTAAATAATCGACTTAATCCATGATAAATAAATTAATTTATAAGTGGTTAATAGTATACGAAATGCATTTATTACACATTATTTAAATTCGAACACGTTACCCGGTCGGAGCAAATGTTTAAAAATCAATAGTTTTTATAATTGAACCAGTTTAATGGTTTAGTATGTTCATTAAGACTAGGTACTTTATCGCTATAACAAATAAATCGTCTAATGACATTAAAATTGAATATACATGTAGTACGTTAGTAATAAAACAACAGCGAATAGTAATTACATTAATATGAACGAGTTTAGGCTTAAAACCTGCCGAATAGTTGCCGAATATTCGGTATTCGGCATTTTGCCGAATATATTATTCGTTGCAAGCCTAATAATAATGCCTCTGATAATTTATTCTGTATTCATTATTAAGGATTTTATTTGTTTCTGAGTAATTCATTTCATACGTTATCACAAACCATAATTAAAGCAAATGAAATATATAATATTACCTATATTTTCATCATAAATTAACGTAAACTACAATTAGTATCATAATACAAATAAAAGATATTGTGTCTCTTATAATACAATTTACATGTGTCCATATTTTGCCATCAAAAGTCCATCAAATCTTCTTCACATCTATATATAATTCTTGTATGTTTTAACTAACCTTATGTGGGTTTTTATACATGAATCAAGATAACTAATTATACAATTTCTCAATTACAAAAATTGTTACACTGATAGGAGTGACAAATTTGAATCGTAATAAGATATATAAAACTTAATGTCAGTCGATAATAATAACGCAAAGTCGCAAACTGAAATTTTATGATAAACTAGCTGACCCGACAGACGTTGTCCTGTACACATGTCTACAATTTTTTAATATAATATACTAATATTTACCGTTTACCTAAAAGTATTAATTATTGTTTTTTAAATTACTCTTCACGCCAAAATGCATATACGTTTATAATAAGAGCGATGTTAAATGTAGATCTGCTTTAAATAAAATGATGAATCTCAATTCCCACACTATGTTGGAAATTGAAGTCTTTTGAACGGTATAAAATAACCATAACCATAACATAACACTGGTACTTCATGTTGGATCAAATTAATTTAATTTTTTATTATTTAAGATATCCAAAATTGCATCTTAAACTTCTCCTAATTGATATCGTGAGGGCCGAATTGTATGTATTCATCTTTACTTTCCCATTTGTTGTTATAAAGTGAAAGTTTTACGAATTTTAAAAATATTGTGAAAAGATTAGTAAAAAATGAAAAGAAATTATATATTGAAAAAAAAAACAATATTGTGTCCGACTCTTGTGTTGGCGCCCCCTAAGGCGTGCGCTCGTATTTTTCGCATGCATTGCATTAAAGGTAAGACCGGCCCTGATTAATACTTAATTTCATATTTTAAGTGAATTAATTTGTCATATTTGTTCATATGCTTATTATTCAATCTGCCATACATATACCGTATTTTACATTATTTTAATTTCTGGCACATCTCAGCTGCTTTTTGGCAATGATAATGTAGACATTTCATTTTTCTTATTCATAAGTAAATTGAAATTTTTGGCAGATGATAGTTTTTTATTTATTTTCAATGCAAACAATAACATGTCGTTCTTTGCATTTTTTTCCATTTATTTCTACAATATTGCACATACATCCCAGTACTATGTAATCACATACACTCTAGAAATTTTCCTTAACAAACTTCAGAAACATTTATCAAAATCCAAATAATCGTTGAAAAGAAGTATACAGTGAGTGATTGTAATTTAATACGAACTTTTTATGATAGTAATAAAGCTCAAATTGATTCTACGTTTTAGTTAGAAAACGTTTGTATGAGAAAAAGAAAAGGGCTGTTTTTAGCGGTTTTCCGGCAATTTTTCGATTTTTCTCGCCGTAAGAACCATCCTTGGACATCAACGAACATTTTAAAAAAAGAATTGGCCAAATTGGTTCAGGCGTGGTTGAGTTATGCGCTTACCAACACATTTTGCGGTCCATTTTTAACTTCCCGTAGGGTAAGTTATAGTAATCGCAAAAAAATCGAAAATGAAAATTTTTATATATCTTTACGTTTCAGAGGTTTCTGAACATTTTGGCATACCTTAGAAAAAATGGATGTATGTGTGTGTGTGTGTGTGTGTGTGTATGTATGTGTGTGTATGTATGTGCGGATACAAATTTTCGTCGACGATTTCGGGAACACGGATCAACCGATTTGAATAATTCAAAAAACATTCGATTCGTATTGATAAGGAGACGTGCTGATTAGTTTTTGGCGAAGGCAGGTCCAGCCGTTCCAAAGATACGGGGCAAAAAGTGCCGAAAACGGTAACTCAGTTTTTAAGAGAACGGAGCGCCCGATTTGAATAATTCAAAAAACATTTTACTTGTATTGACAAGGTGAAGAGTTGATCAAATTTTCATGAAGGCAGGTCTAGCGGTTTCGGAGATCTAATGAAAAAAGTAAAAAAAAATGCCATTCGGCGGTTAAAAATGATGATTAGACATATGCACATCAAATTATCAGTTATTGTATAGAAATTTTAACAATAAGTATAATTTTTTTTTACATTTCTATGGGTTCCGTACCAATGTTTATGCGTTAGACGGCGGCGCGGCACTTGCGCTGTGACAATTCGTCTCTATGCAGTTCAAGCAGTACGATTGCTTTGAAAAAAGTTCAGAATTTCCAAAATATGTCAAAATGAAGAAAACATTTTTCTTTTCAAAAAAATAGTTTGTTTTCAAAAAAAAAAATTTCTTTCAAAAAAAAATTTTTTTTTTCAAATAAAAATTTTTTTTTCGAAAAAAAGTAATTTTTTGTCATATTCCTAGTTTCTCAAAAATCTAATTATTTCGAAGTAAATTTTTTTCAAAAATGTTAATCGTTTTTAAAAAAATAATAATTTTTGGTACGGGAAGTTCCAGCAATTTGCCTTAAGGCACGATGCCCTAATTGCCTTAAGACAGAATTCCACTTACAGCTAGTTATATATAAGATCAATTTTATGTTATCTGTCAAAAATGACGGACCTGCACAGTTCTGTTTATTGCATCGGCCTGCGGGACAGTAGCAATATGCAGGACCATTATGTCCAATGGAACATGAAATATTATAATATTGTTCGAGATCCTATTGCAATACGCCTGTTATTAGATAATCCAAATAGACCCTAGTTCCCCAATTCTGCTAAAAATATTTATTTTTATAGTGATATGTTTATGTGTTAGTACTTAGACTTCGTATGATAATGTTTTTTTCGAATAGTATTGTATTCTTTAATTGAACTATTGTATTAAAATATTCGTTTATTTGCTTTGCAATACTAATAATTTGATTTATGTACTTATTGATTTATGTGTATTTATGTCTTATTGTTTTCTAAATGCTAGAATTATATCTTAATCAGGAAGGCTAATTTGATCATGTATGTTCTTGTGACTCTATATACACAGATAGAGAATAAAATACAGGTGATTTTCCTTTTCCAATATATCTAGTAATTAACTTCCCGTAGGATAAGTTATTGTAATGGGCCGAAAATCGGAATTGAAAATTTTTACATTTCTCGACGTTTTGAAGGTATCTGAACATTTTGGCATACTTCAGAAAAAATGGATGTGTGTGTGTGTGTATGTATGTATGGATACAAATTTTCGCCCACGTTTTCGGGCGTACGGATCAACCGATTTGAATGGTTTAAAAATTTGATTCCTATTGATAAGGAGATGTGCTGATTAGTTTTTGGCAAAGGCAGGTCCAGCAGTTACGGAGATGAGGAGCAAAGAGTGCAGAAAATATAAATCGAGTTTTTGAGAGAACGGAGCATCCGATTTGAATGATCTAAAAAACATTCAATTAGTAATGATTGGGAGAAGGGGTTATTAGTTTTTCGCAAAAGCAGGCCCGGCCATTTCGGAGATACAGAGCTAATGTACAACAAATGGCAGTTTTTGAGAAAACTAAGCGTCCGATTCAATTGATTCAAAGAACTTTCTGCTTGTCTTAACAAAATAATTGATTTTGGAAAAAAAATTTGTTTAATTTTTTTTTTTTTTTAATTTTTTTATCGAAAATAATTCAGATTTTATTTTTAATTCTGATTATAGTTCTAATATACTTTAAACAAATAATTTCAACTCTGCAATTCAGTTTATATAATTCTTATAAATATTAGACAATGTTACAATATTTATAATAATCTATTTGAAAACATTCAATTTTCCTCGAACATTTCGTTACGGTACGGGAAGTTCCAGCAATTTGCTTTAAGGCACGATGCCACCCACCCCACTAGTTTGATATTTATTTTAAATGCGAATATATTATTTCTTATAATATATTCTCTTTTAGAGAAAGTTTCCATTTAATTAAAATTCAAGGATCATATCCAGTGTTCATATCGTATGACCAATTTTGTACTAATTAAAAAAAATGAAACAACAGAAACCATTAGCTAAATATATCATTATGTTAATTAGATTAATATATCAATCATAGTTCCAAATTTACTAAATTCTTTTTTAATTTACATATTGATTGCTAGAAATATATCGTTTATATCATATCATTCATCATTTTTAATCTATTCAAACCAATTTGATTCTTTGTAAATAGATGTTTATTAAACTGTCCTTCCTTATCCTTATCGATTGAAGATATTCATTTAAATATCTGTTCTAAATTAATGATAATAATATAAGCTCTAATGATAATAATATAAGCTCTAATGATAATAACATAAGCACATCAAATTATCAGATATTTCATAGAGTTCTTAATAATAAGAACAAATTTTGTTTACATTTTTATAGGTACCGTACCAATGTTTATCCGCTAAACTGCAACGCAGCGCTTACGCGCTTTGCTATTTCGTTTCTATGCAGCTAACGCATCACGATTACTTTGAAAAAAGTTCAAAACTTTTAAAATATGTATTTTAAAATGTAAACAAATTCTATTTTTTCAAAAAGGTCATTTTTCTTTAAAAATTTCAAAATTCTCTAACATCTAATTTTTTCAAAGTTTTAAGAAAACTTTGGGGCTTTTTTAAAAAAATTAATTTGGTACGGAACGTTCCATAAATTAATAAATAATCATAATTTTCTATTCATTCCATTAATCCATTTGCGTAATATTTATTCATACGCTCTTACTAATTTTTCTTATCATTTTCAATATTTATTCAAATTGTCCGCTCTGATTAGTGATAATCGTTATCTTGCGCAACTTCACTGCAGTTGTCAACTTGGCTGTCAAACAGTCGGTACTACATTTCAGAATGTCAGTCACAATAATTCCAAGGCCAATTTGTTGCAAGACGTCAAAGTCAAAATAAAATGAAATCTGTTATAAAATTCAGTACACTGTTTTCAAAACAAAAAAAAGTCGAGTTCGAGTCCACCCTCGCAATAGAAACCACAATTTAAATCAAAATTTTAAAGTTCTCAAAATTTACAGTAAAAGTGAGTGAAAATAATCTAAATTCATTATATTGATGTGTGATGTGCACAGTTATCGTTTGCGAATGTAGAAAACCTTTTTCTGAGCTTTTTTTGTATGTTTTAGCAAACATGGACGATAAACGGGCTGAAACGTCATCCGATTCGGATTTTGGAGACAGTTGGACAATAATTGATAGAAATTCTTTCTGTAACAGGATGGCGGATGTCATTAACCACTTGGAATCTGAAAATGTTTTTGATCATTTTTCAGAATTATCGAATATGAGGTTTGTTAAATTGAATCAAAGTTATGCATATTATTTCTACAGTTGCATCGTGCAAGTGATAAGGGAACATGTGCTTAATTATAAATGTTTCATTAGGTAAATTGTGGTTTTGTATGCTTTTCTCTTGGCATTATTTGTTACATTTATATTTGTACTACAGCTAACTTATGATCTGCTAATCACAATATATGAGCCGTTTATTTTGAAAGATCCTATGACCATTTATCTTAAAATCGAGATATCTAAGAATTTGCATTTTGATGAATTTAAAAATATATGTGTAGGACATTAATGAGTTGTACTGTTTAAGTGTATTTACAGTTGTTAAATTTATAGTTCATATTAATTGTGATGAATTATTTAGTAATATAATATACGTTTACTTATCAAGAATGGATTAGGTTAGGCCACAACTAGATTCAATATAAAATTTGAAGATGTCATTTCTATTCAACATAAGTAAAGATGCTTTGAATTAAAAAAAAACAATACTTAATTGATTTTTAATATTTTAAAAATACTTCATAATATGCAAAATTAGAAACATGGTTTTATTCAAAAAGATTTACTAATCTACATTTTGTTTGTGTTAAAGAGATTTCAAGAAATCATGATGTTCCAGTGGTGTATATCGTAATAGATCTATTATGGTCTTGAATTTTGCTGTTGTAATGTATCTGGTACTTTTACACAGCGGTGTATCTCTAATTTAATTCAGTGAAATTTTTATACAAAAAATTTTTTTTAACTATTTTGGTCTACCATGATGTGTTAATAAATTCAGAGCTTTTTTAAAATTATTACTTACTATTTCTTTTTTACTATCTGAATAATAATCTTGTTTTGTTCTTTCCGCTAGGTGAAATATTTTATAAAATTTACAAATAAATTTTAAGTTCTATTTTAATTAAATATACTTGTTATTCAACTAAAACAATTGTCCAAAAATAAAGGTTAACTTGTATATACTAATTACTTAAAATTACCTTTATCACTACTTTCTGACATTATATATCATCTTGAATATTTATGTATAAATGAAGCTAGGCTACTTGCAAACTATACAGTACGATTATTAAACTAACTCTGAAAACTTGTGTCAAAAATGGCATATCTTGTTTGGATTTTTGGATTATAAGCAACCTAAATGCTTTACTGTTAAATAACATAAATTTATACACATAGCCATGATAACGGGAAAATATGGAAAACCTGAGTTAGGCCACTTTTAAAATACATGGCTCATATAAATAATGTTTTCCATTTATTATATATTATATGTATATTATATAAATATATATATATATATATATATATGACTTAGTTGTTATTTTTGATGTTGAGATATATGAGTAAGTTCTTGTGGGGCGATACATCAAAGAATAAAAAGCAAAGATTTATAAATTAATCTTTAATTCCAAACGTTTCGACATTCAATTTAATGTCATCACCGTGCTCAGGTCGGAAACTTTTCAACCCACCCTTGTATTAATACTACATATATTCAAATACAGATAAACTAATATATATATTAAAATAATTTAAGTAGGATTTATTTCTCAGTTTGATAAATAACACTTTTCCTGCCTCACTACTCCACAGAGTTAAATATGTGAAGGCTTTTCAACATAAATTTATTATTAATAATTTTGTTTATTAGAATTTTTTCTACAACATTGAATACTTTGAATATAGTTAATTATTACTTAATTATATTAATATAGTATTTATAACAAATAATATAGAGTAATATTTTAAATCTCTAGAGGCAGTCCTCAGAGTTTTCAAGATGATTCCAATAATGATGCTGATGCTGATTCAGATGGAATTTCTGTAATAAGTGAACCTGAAGAACATCAAATTCTGAATCCTGTGTCGGCATGCACGTCTGCCTGTAAAGAATCCCCTACTCCTTCTGGAAGCCCAAAACATAAGTCGCAGCTTAACAAATCACAGACTGGTCAGCCAGAGACTCGGACTCCAAAAAAAAATAAAATACCATTTAATAAGCCTTTAACACCACCTAACACACCAATCGACTGTGATGCCACTATGTTTGAAAAAACAGACAAAAAACATAGAAGAGAAGAGATCTTATTTCACAACAGAAATGATAAAGTTAGCAACTTGCTAATATTTTAGTTGCAGGAACAATTGCTACAGCTGCTGGTTTAGCTTTAGGACATTTGATGGGCACAAAATCTGAATGTGCTAACTTATCTGTTGGAATGAATAATGATTTAAGTTACAAACAATTGCAATATGAAAATTACAAACTTAAAAGTGAATTGCAAGATCTAAACGAGCGTCATGGCATCTTAACAGTCGTATTCATAACAAGCATATTCCTAATCTCGTAGAAATTCTACAGGAAATGAGTTTTCTTTCAAAGCATCAGACAATTAGCTGATACTAAACTACAATTTATAGTTGACTTCAATAATAATGACATTACAAATAATGACGTGTTTATTGGGCCAAAAACATATGCTGAGAGTATAAATAGCAGTTCACATAAACTAGATATTTTGAGTGAATCTGCAGTGAATGAGACAGAAATTCCGAATGAAAGTGAAGTGGTGACAGAATCTTTCAAACCTGATCCTGAAGTATTTGCTTTCTCAGGTATATCAAATCTAGCGTTGAATGGTTCTGATACTAATGATACAATCACTTCATTAAGTAAAACTGAATCAAATTTGAATGAAAACTATGACACTATGGATTCTGATAAACAAAAAAATAGTAAAACAAATTCAAAAGTTGACATGAATAATTCAACAAATAAGAGTGCAAATAAAGTGAACACCAAATATGACAAAACTGACAATGGTAAATTTAGAAAGCGAGTGAATCTTAAAGATCATCATCGATCTAAGAAGGGTAGATCAGTTAGCACTGGCAAGCAGAGTGGAGATTATGAGAATAGTGTTTTATCTTTAGATAATAAACGAGATGAAAAATCACAAGAGCAAAATGATGTTGAACATGATCAACAGCTTGATACAAAAATTTCACAAAAAAATATCAGCCAAGAGCGCAAGAATAAAGAAAAATTATATTTGAAAAATGATTCTACAGAAAATCGAAATAAGTCTGACAAAAAGTCAAAGAATCCTAAAAAAACTAAATACTCGGAAGATGAACTTTCACAACAAACAAATGAAAGCTTGAAAGAAAATAGAACTCATAAAAAGAATTATAAAAAGGAAAAAAGATCTAAAATGAATATTGGGGATAAAACTGATTCAATGAGTCAATCAGAAATGAAGCAAATGAAGATGAAGAAAAACGAATCAAAAAATGATCGAAGGAAAAGTGATTTTAAACAAGAAAAGAAAGATAAATATGAAGACTGGGAAATGAAAAAAGGTTATGATTATTACGTATCTAAGGCATCATCCAATGACCAATCTGATGACGAGGAAGGTAAAGTGAAACACTTTCCAAGTGAAAAAACTATATTAACTTCTTCTGATGAGCCAATACATAAAAAACCTAAGAACAAGAAAGCACAAATAAAAAATAATAGTTTGCCAAAGCAAGTGGAATCAATAACTGATGGCTGGGCCTTTGAATCCTTATGTGATGATGAATGTAATAATATTGATGGATCTTGGTTTACTGAACTTGCTAAGCATAGGGAAGAGCAAAGAAACAATCATAAATCCAATAACTGGCTCTTCGAAAGAGCGAAATCTAGAGAAGAAAAACGTGATCAAGATGGTTGGTGTTTTGATCGAATAAAAAAGAAGCAAAATAATACAAAGCGACAGAAGAAGAGCTCAAACTTTAAAAGCAAGTTATAGAATATAATATATTTAATATGCATTAAGATAATCTGAATATATTTATTTTTAAAGGCTTACTTCAATTGTCTTAGATTTTTAAGATATTGAATTTTATAAAAACTAATAGTGCATGAGCTATATCAGCTATAATTTTTTCAAAGTCAGGTATAGACATAAGTTATTATTTTTAGTCCAAAACAAATTGAGCAAACTTTTTACTGAAAAAACGTCCTGAAAGTATTTAACACTTGCATTCATATCTATTGAATATATACTTATTCAAACTTGATTCACATGAAATGGTCCAATCATATCAATTATCTTAATACAACATGTGTTAAGTTAGTATTAGTAGTTATAAGAATATGTAATTTTAAATGTTTTTATTAGTTATCAAAAATACTTTTACTAGTCAGATTAAATAGTTCAGATTTAAAAATAAATCTGCATGTGCTTTGTGTAGGAAAATTTCACATGAGTAGATAAAACTTTATTTCTAAAATATGATATTGTAATTTAGAATTCACATGCTCATATATAAATATATATATGATACATGCAATGCTTGTGAATGAAATAACTTTATACTTTTATATTAATTTTAAACAGCAAATAAGTAAAATAAATTATGTGGCTGTTTCCATATCACTACTTTGGTGCAACAAATTATCTGACCATGAAGTCTATTGCTAAAATTATTTTTATTTAATATAATTAATCCACAAGTAAAACAAAGAAGTGAGTGAATTGCATTTTGTATAGCTCATTCACAAGAACTCATTCCATAAAATTAATATTTTCACTCTGATGATGTAGAATACTAGTAAAACATGTAAAACCCACCTGTGATAATATATTCTTTATGTACATAAAAATGTTTCTTTTGATTTGAACAGTTTCTATATTGCTAATGAATATAATAATACAACTGTTATGACATGTTAATCATAATCTATTCCATTGGTATATTTAAAAATTTTATTTGATCTACAAAAATATACAATTGCAATTAGGAAAATAGAATATTCATGACTATTCTTATATGCAT
>NW_020537324.1:46343943-46370856 GCF_003426905.1 Ctenocephalides felis | reverse complement strand
ACCTCGTATTATTCGCTGCAAGCCTAATAATAATGCTCCCTAATAATAATTTATTCTGTATTCATTATTAAGGATTTTATTTGTTCTGAGTAATCATTCATACGTCATCACAAACAATAATAAAGCAAATGAATATTAATGTTACCTAAATTTTCATCATAATTAATGTAAACTACAATTAGTATCATAATACAAATAAAAGATATTGTGTCTTGGTAATACAATTTACATGTGTCCATTTATTTTTTTATTTTACAAAGTAAAAGTCCATCAAATCTTCTTCACTTAAATCTAATATAATTCTTTGTATGTTTTTAACTAACCTATGTGGGTTTTTATAATTAACAAGATACTATTTATACAATTTCTCAATACAAAAATTGTTACACTGAGGAGTGATTAAATTTGAATCGTAATAAGATATATAAAATTGATAAATTTGAATCGTAATAAGATATATAAAATTTAATGTCTCGATAATAATAACGGCAAAGTCGCAACTGAAATTTTCTGATAAATCAATTTTTGTTATCTTTCAAAAATACGGACCCACTTCTGTTTATTGCATCGGCCTGCGTAACGTAGCAATATGCAGACCGTTATGTCCAATGGAACATAAAATATTATAGGTTTTTCGAGATCCTATTGCAATACGCCTGTTATTAGATAATCCAAATAGAACCTAGCTCCCCAATTCTGCTAAAAATATTTATTTTTATATGATATGTTATGTGTTAGTACTTAGACCCCGTATGATGATGTTTTTTTCGAATAGTATTGTATTCTTTAATTGAACTATTGTATTAAAATATTCGTTTATTTGCTTTGCAATACTAATAATTTGATTTATGTACTTATTGATTTATGTCTTATTGTTTTCTAAATGCTAGAATTATATCTTAATCAGGAAGGCTAATTTGATCATGTATGTTCTTGTGACTCTATATACACAGATAGAGAATAAAATACAGGTGATTTTCCTTTTCCAATATATCTCGTAATTAACTTCCCGTAGGGTAAGTTATTGTAATGGGCCGAAAATCGGAATTGAAAATTTTTACATTTCTCGACGTTTTGAAGGTATCTGAACATTTTGGCATACTTCAGAAAAAATGGATGTGTGTGTGTGTGTGTATGTATGTATGGATACAAATTTTCGCCCACGTTTTCGGGCGTACGGATCAACCGATTTGAATGGTTTAAAAATTTGATTCCTATTGATAAGGAGATGTGCTGATTAGTTTTTGGCAAAGGCAGGTCCAGCAGTTACGGAGATAAGGAGCAAAGAGTGCAGAAAATATAAATCGAGTTTTTGAGAGAACGGAGCATCCGATTTGAATGATCTAAAAAAACATTCAATTAGTAATGATTGGGAGAAGGGGTTATTAGTTTTTCGCAAAGGCAGGCCCAGCCATTTCGGAGATACAGAGCTAAATGTACAACAAATGGCAGTTTTTGAGAAAAACTAAGCGTCCGATTCAATTGATTCAAAGAACTTTCTGCTTGTCTTAACAAAATAATTGATTTTGGAAAAAAAATTTGTTTAAATTTTTTTTTTTTAATTTTTTGTATATCGAAAATAATTCAGATTTTATTTTAATTCTGATTATAGTTCTAATATAGTTTAAACAAATAATTTCAACTCTGCAATTCAGTTTATATAATTCTTATAAATATTAGACAATGTTACAATATTTATAATAATCTATTTGAAAACATTCAATTTTCCTCGAACATTTCGTTACGGTACGGGAAGTTCCAGCAATTTGCCTTAAGGCACGATGCCACCCACCCCACTAGTTTGATATTTATTTTAAATGGGAATATATTATTTCTTATAATATATTCTCTTTTAGAGAAAGTTTCCATTTAATTAAAATCCAAGGATCATAATCGTATGACCAATTTTGTACTAATTAAAAAAAATGAAACAACAGAAACCATTAGCTAAATATATCATTATGTTAATTAGATTAATATATCAATAATAGTTCCAAATTTACTAATTTCTTTTTTAATTTACATATTGATTGCTAGAAATATATAGTTTATATCATATCACTTATTACTTTTAATCTATTCGAATCAATTTTATTCTTTATAAATAGATGTTTATAAAACTGTTCTTCCTTATCCTTATCTTTTGAAGATATTCATTTAAATATCTGTTCTAAATTAATGATAATAATATAAGCGCTAATGATAATAACATAAGCACATCAAATTATCAGATATTTCATAGAGTTTTTAATAAGAAGAAATATTGTTTATATTTTTATGGGTACTGTACTAATGTTTACAGTTAAACTGCGACGCAGCGCTTACGCGCTTTGCTATTTCGTTTCTATGCAGCTAACGCATCACGATTACTTTGAAAAAAGTTCAAAACTTTAAAATATGTATTTTAAAATGTAAACAAATTCTATTTTTTCAAAAAGGTCATTTTTCTTTAAAAATTTCAAAATTCTCTAACATCTAATTTTTTTCAAAGTTTTAAGAAAACTTTGGGGCTTTTTTAAAAAAATTAATTTGGTACGGAACGTTCCATAAATTAATAAATAATCATAATTTTCTAAATTGCCATTAATCCATTTGCGTAATATTTATTCATACGCTCTTACTAACTTTTCTTATCATTTTCAATATTTATTCAAATTGTCCGCTCAGATTAGTGATAATCGTTATCTTGCGCAACTTCACTGCAGTTGTCAACTTGGCTGTCAAACAGTCGGTACCACATTTCAGAATGTCAGTCACAATAATTCCAAGGCCAATTTGTTGCAAGACGTCAAAGTCAAAATAAAATGAAATCTGTTATAAAATTCAGTATACTGTTTTCAAAACAAAAAAAAGTCGAGTTCGAGTCCACCCTCGCAATAGAAACCACAATTTAAATCAAAATTTTAAAGTTCTCAAAATTTACAGTAAAAGTGAGTGAAAATAATCTAAATTCATTATATTGATGTGTGATGTGCACAGTTATCGTTTGCGAATGTAGAAAACCTTTTTCTGAGCTTTTTTGTATGTTTTAGCAAACATGGACGATAAACGGGCTGAAACGTCATCCGATTCGGATTTTGGAGACAGTTGGACAATAATTGATAGAAATTCTTTCTGTAACAGGATGGCGGATGTCATTAACCACTTGGAATCTGAAAATGTTTTTGATCATTTTTCAGAATTATCGAATATGAGGTTTGTTATATTTAATCAAAGTTATGCATATTATTTCTACAGTTGCATCGTGCAAGTGATAATCGAACATGTGCTTAGTTATAAAATTTTGTAAATACTATAGCAAACTTATGATCTGCTAATCACAAGATATGAGCCATTTATTTTGAAAGTAGCGTACATCCGTTTATCTTCAAATCGAGATATTTAAGGGTTTGCATTTCAATGAATTTAAAAATATATGTATAGGACATTAACACTAGATATACCAGCCGTTTGTATATACCTTTTTGTACCAATACCAGTCAAAATGTGTGGTCTCTAAGAAAACATACTTATTGTTTTTTTAAGTTGAACAAAACTAATTACAACTGTTAAATGAACTTATAGATATTGTCAAATAACAAAATATATTAATTTTTAATCGTTTTTACAGTACTTTAGCACAATACTCAATAAAAGTGTCCGGCAGCACCCACTTGTTTGCGCGTAAAATTACAAACGACGTGTTTTTATATTTTAATTTCAATGCCATATGAATAATTATAAAAATAATAACGGTTATTGCATTTACACCCTTCATGGTATATGTTTCAAGAATTTTCATTACTACAAATTCGCTTAGAGAGGTTGATTCTTGGTCTTTCTCTAAATGTGGGCAACCTCAGAATGACATTAGATGTCAGACAGAATTTTATGTAAATTTATAATGTTTCTTTGGCATTTACTGGCCAAATATGATTTTGGCCTTTGTTGGAAAATGTTATTCGACCAAAGTGATATGAGCTCCCGGTTTGAAGCAATTTTTGCTATTTTCTATAATTTGTTCCAAACGCGGGCTTTTTTCTATAAATTTGGCCTGAGTATATGTCTGAAAGCTCTTTGAACTTCTAATCTACCTGCAAAACCTATTCCACTTTACTACAACTCTTGTCCAAATAGTTCCGTCCAAATTAATTTTAGTTTTCTGATTTGGTAATGCACCAAATTTGTTTTCAGAATTGGAAGAAAGTGGCTCGCATCGTCTCATACGTTTGTTTGTGATATCTATCCATTTACTAACGTACTTGATTCATGCGTATTGTCTTTATCACGAAATTTTCCCATTTCTACAGTTGATAATAGCACTGCCTTGTGGATTGAATTGTTTATCTAAAAATTCACCGTCACTGTCATATATTTCAAATCCTAGGTCCAAACATTTCAGAAATCTGCTGATTGTATTTTCCAAACAAGCTAAAAAAACATTGTTTCCATTCTTTTTTCGAAGACTGACAATCGCTATAAAAATAAGTCGAAACTACGGCAGTTTTCTCGTTTATAGTTTTTTTTTTTACTCAAGAATATATTTTTGAAAGTTTTTGTGTCCACGTGAATGTTACTTACTTGTATCAGTGTACAAAAAGAATAAATAATTATACTTGAAAATCACTTTGAATAAAATTTTATTTAGTTTTAGTGTGTTGAACGAAGCTCGAAACAATTGTTTTGTTGGTAAAAATCTAGTAATATTTCAGCAATCTGCATTTTTACAATGTAAAAAAGAATAAAGAATAAATAATATATATTGTTGTCGATAAGAGAGTAGGCGATAAACGCACACAATCTATGGCTATTGTTATTTGGGTTATTTTATCAAACATTTTCTATAGAAACTTGCACCAGTCATTTTCACTGGTGCTGGTACAAGTAGTAGTAACACAATTTATTTTAGTTACTAATATATAAAGTAATTTTGAATGCACAAAATGATTTCTATACTTATAACTTAAACAGTCATAACTTCATTTCACACAACAAATTTTACATATAATGGGAACTTTGAATTGAATGTGCCCAACCAGTCATTTTGACTGGCGTGGTATATCTAGTGTTAATGATTTGTATCATTTAGGTGTATTTAAGATTCCTCGTAAATCTATAGTTCGCAATAATTGTGGTGAATTAATTAATATACGTTTACATATCAAGAATGGAGTTAGGCCATTTTTAAAATTAGCAACTAGATACAACACAAAATTTGAAGATATCAAGTCCATTCAACATAATTCAAGATGTTTCGAATTAAAAAAAAAACAATACTGAATTTATTTAACATATTTTAAAAACGTGCAAAATCCCAAACATAAATTTATTACAAAATAATTTAATATTCATCTACATTTTGTTCGTGTTAAAGGGATTTGAAATAATCATGATGTTCTGGTAATGTATATCGTAATAGGTTATGTTCTTGAATTTTACTGTTGTAATTTATCTGATATTTTTACACAGTAATGTTTCTCTAATTTAATTCAGAGAGATTTTTCTACAGTAAATTTTTTTGAACTATTTTGGTCTACCCTGACGTGTTAATAAAATCATCACTTTTTTTAAATTATAACTTACTATTTCTTCTTTATTATCTGAATAATAATCTTGTTTGGTTCTTCCCTTTAGGTGAAATAATTTCTAAAATTTATTATTAAGTTTTAAGTTCTATATTAATTAAATATACTGGTTATTCAGCTAAAACAATTGTCCAAAAATAAAGGTTGACTTGTATATACTAATTACTTAAAATTACTTTTATCACTACTTTCTGACGTTATCAATAGTAAATATATCATCATGAATATTTATGTATAAATGAAGCTAGGCTACTTGCAAACTATACAGTACGATTATTAAACTAACTCTGAAAATTAGTGTCAAAAATTGCATATCTTGTTTGGATTTTTTGGATTAGAAGCAACCTGAAATGCTTTACTGATAAATAGTATAAATTTATACACATACCCATGATAACCAGAAAAAATGGAAAACCTGAGTTAGGCCACTTACAAAATACATAGCTCATATAAATAATGTTTTTTGTTTATTATATATCATATGTATATACATATATATATATATATATATATATATATATATATATAAAATTATTAAAATATTTCAGCATCTAAAAAACTTGAATTTAATATTACAATAAACTTAAGAGTATTGTTAAAATAACTTTTTAACAATAAGATTTTGATTTGTGATAAAGCAGTTTGTTTTAGAATTAAGATTTTGATTTGTGATAATGCAGTGAGTCTGCACAACATGTGTTTATTGATATTACCTATATTCAAAGTGTAAAAAATTAGTATTGTGAACAACCAAAATTAATAATAATTGAATTTATGTTAAAAAGCATTCACATGCGTGACCGTGAGGCAGAAGAGTGTTATTATGTTTCAAGCTGTGTATAAATATTTGATATAATTACTTGTTATATATTTATTTAACAGCACTTTTACTGCATAAAAAGTAATTTGTAATGTGAGTTAATAAGAAAATCTTGGAAATCAAATTTAATTTGTGTTTCATATACGAGTATATTTACTTTGTATTATAAGTGCAACAAATATTAATGATGTAAATGTGAGCACACTGCTGCTGATTTGTTCACCATCAGTGTAAAATTCAATAGCAAAAAATATATATTAATATATATATATAATAATAATGATAAATAGTAGTCTGCCCGGCAGATCTATGATGTGGCGACAATGATTTTCCTTTCCTCTCTTGTTTATTATACCTTTTACTATTTTTATTCCATACCTTTCGGCTATAATCCTAGCTTTCACTCAGTGGAAACTAAAAATCAAATTAAAAACTAGAACAATTAAACTTGGGGAGAAAATTATAAAGAATGAAAAGTACTTACAATTAGTTAATCTTATTATTAGTGTTAAAACAGAAAATTCAATAATCTGTGATATCAAGTTATGGTAATACACTGCATTATGTAATATAAACATTAAACTTGTAATTAAACAATATTTAACAAAATTCTAACTTTAAAAAATCACAAATAGATAGTGTGTAATATAAGTGTTGCCCATAAACTGGTTTAAGACACAATGGAGAGAAGATTTTTAAAAAATGTTTTTCCACATACGTGGTAGAATAATTGCTAACAGCGTGTTGAGTCCATTGCGTTTATTTATTGATTATTGTTATAAATAGTCAAAAAAGATCCTTCTATAATTTTTCATTTAGAAATCAAATTCAGACTCATACAGAATATTATTTCTGAGATGAAAAAAGGATTCATTCCTAATGAAATATTGGACAGCGATGAAGAGGAAATTGTCGATGGACCAGAAGAAGATGCACGTAAAATTCCGGTCGATGATGCAACATCATTTTATGGGAAAGACTATACCGAATGGAAAAAAGAGCCCAATATGGCGTATGCATGCACACAACATTATGCGCTTTATTGGCATTCTCATTGCTGCTGTTGTGACTCTTAAGCCGGCCACAGACGTAACTGTATACTTGCACAACTGAATGAATGCGCAACCAGGCGTATTTTCACAGCGCCCACAGACGGTTCAAGTTTATGTTCAAGTACTTGCGCAAGCATATCACAAATGTCAAATAATAAATGTCAAAACATAACCTAAAAATATATCTATTTTATTAATTTATGTATTTACAGGATCAGAAGAGAATTCAAAGTGTTCAGAGGGCTAATTTAATAACTTTTAATTGTCGATAACTTCATAAACTTGTATTATGAATTCGCTACAAAGTAAAATAAAAACGGGACATTTGCTGCCACACGCGGCCAACGAATGAACTTGCCGACTTGAATGATTGCGCAATTAAAATAATGAAAAAGTGTCTACTCGCTTGCACCAGTCTGTCAAGTTGCGCAAAAAACACTACACAGACGCTACAGAATACATGCGCAAATTACGTCTGTGGCCGGCTTTAGTAATATGCAAAGTGGCAATCAGATGCACTCCCTATTTTTCGTGTTTGAATCTATTATTCAAACTATTGTTACGATACTTTCGCTTCGATGACGGCCGAACAAGAGCATTTCGTACGCATTCGGATAAAGCCACGCCGATCAGAGATATTTGGAATTTCTCAATTTATTCCACGAAGCCATTGAAATATGGTGTGAAAATATGGCGGGCTCGTGATGCAAAAACCATATATCCATTGCAAGCCATTTTGTACACTGGCAAAAACGAGGGGGCGCAACGAGAAGTGAATCAAGGCGAGAACGTGCTCTTGAAACTGTCGAAGCGATATAAACACAGCGGCAGAACAGTAATCGTCGACAATTTCTTCACTACGTTGGAGGTTGCCAATATATTGTCTACGACCGGTCTTGCATTCGTCGATACCGTTCTATCAAACAAAAAATGTTTGCTTGAAGAAATGAAAAAAAAATCCACATCACGCACTACTATCGACACTATTCGGTTTTCATAACAATATTGTTTCCCTTTGCAGCTATGTTCCAAAGAAGAACAAAGCAGTGAATTTGACTTCAGCCATGCACTATACAACAAATTGTATTGGAGAAGCACAAAAACTCGAAGCGATTCTATTTTATAATGCGGCAAAGACAGGTGTTGAGAGCATGGATCAGATGGTGACATATTACACCACAAAACGACCAACGAGAAGATGGAAATTCGCTTTTTTTGCAACATACTTGATGTAATGGGTCTCGCTGCTTTTATTGTTCGTAAAGAAAGTGACAATATAAATAAAATCGAAGCACGGCGTATATTTATATACAATTTATTCAAAACTTTGGAAATGCTCAACGTCGAAAATCGTATGAACAATGCTTAGCATTATCAAACACCCATCGTTCGTCTTGCATTCGAGTGGGTTATCGGCCGTTCACTAAACATTCCAAACCAAATGACATCGAATGATATCAAATGAATGAGCATCGATATCAAATGGACCCGATACACTGAAAGGCAGAAAAGACTGTCGTATTTGTTCACAAACAGGCAACAAAATATGCCGTAAAACTCGATTTCTTTGTTCATTATGCTTTCATCCGGTATGCCAACAACATTCAAAAATTGATTATATATGTTTCAATTGTGTTACACAACTACTAGAGCTATAAATTGTACAAACAACTCTTTCGCTCAACTCAACTCAAAGCTCTTGCAAGAAGTAAGCAATAAATAAACGTAATGAGCTCAACTGTATGACTCAAATGGCTTTTAATTTCACAAAACAATAAAAATGTCCCCCAAAGGATTCGCAATTGCTTGCACACATGTGTAGAATCTTGGTAAAAACATTTTTAAAAAATCTCTTCTCCATTATATCATCAACTACTTTACGTACAACATATATATTACGCTTTTACCGCAATTTGTGCCTTTAGCTCGTCGAGTAATGATGCGTAGTAGGCTTCTGTATGATTTTTTTATTTTTTGAACACTGTTTTGACTGTTAATTTGTTTTGGTGTGAAATGATGTATCCAAATTTCATCTATAGTTACCAATAGGCGCTAAAATTCGGATTTATTATCTCCAAAGTGCGTTGGAAATGTTCATTCACAGTTCGAATGTGAGCAAATTGGATGTCCCAAACGATCATAGCCTCCCAAGCTCTTACGGTAACGTTTAAACTCAGTTCCCAAAATTTTACTACGGTAAATGATGGTGCAGATTTCCCATAAACGGAGCCTTGTTCATTTTTAATTTGCGTAGGCGTATTGGTACTGAATTTTCTCCATTTTTACAAAAAACACTTACATCTACTTAAACGACTGCCAATTAAAAAATTTAGCATCTAAATGGCCAAAGATTTGGTGAGAAACTCATAAAAGTGATAAAAACTTTATCACCAGCTTTTGTTGATGAGTGGCACCACTATCGTGCTCAGGTCGGAAACTTTTCAACCCACCCTCGTATTAATACTACATATATTCAAATACAGATAAACTAATATATATATTAAAATAATTCAAATAGGATTTAATTCTCAGTTTGATAAATAACACCTTTCCTGCCTCACTACTCCACAGAGTTAAATATGTGAAGGCTTTTCAACATAAATTTATTAATAATAATTTTGTTTATTATAATTTTTTTTCTACAACATTGAATACTTTGAATCTTTCAATATGCAATATATTAATATCAATATACAATATTTCAATTATTATATGTTACAATACCTTCATTACATTGTTTGTTACTAACTATACTTATGATATGGCAATGAACAGTAAATTAGTTTTATATCATATGATTAATAATTTATGTTTTATTGTACATGTAAAAAATATAAAATTTTTAGAATATAGAATGTGCAGGCAAAATAAATAAAAGACATTCGCATTCTTTTAGATAATTCTTTCTCTTTACTTTTTTTGAGAAATATCAATTATTTCCAGTAATGAAGTAATGGCGTTTATTTATATTCTTATTATATATTAGTAAAAGAACCAGTGAACTATTGGCTTAGAACCAGTAAATAAATATTCTTTATCATTGAATTTTTTGTTTTCCATATATTGTAATGTATTTCATTGTAATACAAATGACACACATTTTAAAATTGAAATGAATTTACTTGTTAGAGTGTGAATTACTTTTTGTTAACGTATAATAAATATAAACAATATTTTGAACTTTATCTATTTTCATAATTATTACTTAATTATAGTAATAGTATTTATAACAAATAATATAGAGTAATATTTTAAATCTCTAGAAGCAGTCCTCAGAGTTTTCAAGATGATTCCAATAATGATGCTGATGCTGATTCAGATGGAATTTCTGTAATAAGTGAACCTGAAGAACATCAAATTCTAAATCCTGTGTCGGCATGCACGTCTGCCTGTAAAGAATCCCCTACTCCTTCTGGAAGCCCAAAACATAAGTCGCAGCTTAACAAACCACAGACTGGTCAGCCAGAGACTCGGACTCCAAAAAAAAATAAAATACCATTTAATAAGCCTTTAACACCACCTAACACACCAATCGACTGTGATGCAACTATGTTTGAGAAAACAGACAAGAAACATAAGAAGAGATCTTATGTTCACAACAGAAATGATAAAGTTAGCAACTTGCTTAATATTTTAGTTGCAGGAACAATTGCTACAGCTGCTGGTTTAGCTTTAGGACATTTGATGGGCACAAAATCTGAATGTGCTAACTTATCTGTTGGAATGAATAATGATTTAAGTTACAAACAATTGCAATATGAAAATTACAAACTTAAAAGTGAATTGCAAGATCTAAAACGAGCGTCATGGCATCTTAACAGTCGTATTCATAACAAGCATATTCCTAAGTCTCGTAGAAATTCTACAGGAAATGAGTTTTCTTTCAAAGCATCAGAAAATTTAGCTGATACTAAACTACAATTTATAGTTGACTTCAATAATAATGACATTACAAATAATGATGTGTTTATTGGGCCAAAAACATATGCTGAGAGTATAAATAGCAGTTCACATAAACTAGATATTTTGAGTGAATCTGCAGTGAATGAGACAGAAATTCCGAATGAAAGTGAAGTGGTGACAGAATCTTTCAAACCTGATCCTGAAGTATTTGCTTTCTCAGGTATATCAAATCTAGCGTTGAATGGTTCTGATACTAATGATACAATCACTTCATTAAGTAAAACTGAATCAAATTTGAATGAAAACTATGACACTATGGATTCTGATAAACAAAAAAATAGTAAAACAAATTCAAAAGTTGACATAAATAATAATTCAACAAATAAGAGTGCAAATAAAGTGAACACCAAATCTGACAAAACTGACAATGGTAAATTTAGAAAGCGAGTGAATCTTAAAGATCATCATCGATCTAAGAAGGGTAGATCAGTTAGCACTGGCAAGCAAAGTGGAGATTATGAGAATAGTGTTTTATCTTTAGATAATAAACGAGACGAAAAATCACAAGAGCAAAATGATGTTGAACATGATCAACAATTTGATACAAAAATTTCACAAAAAAATATCAAACAAGAACGCAAGAATAAAGAAAAATTATATTTGAAAAATGATTCTACAGAAAATCAAAATAAGTCTGACAAAAAGTCAAAGAATCCTAAAAAAACTAAATACTCGGAAGATGAACTTTCACAAGAAACAAATGAAAGCTTGAAAGAAAATAGAACTCAGAAAAAGAATTATAAAAAGGAAAAAAGATCTAAAATGAATATTGGGGATAAAACTGATTCAATGAGTCAATCAGAAATGAAGCAAATGAAGATGAAGAAAAACGAATCAAAAAATGATCGAAGGAAAAGTGATTTTAAACAAGAAAAGAAAGATAAACATGAAGACTGGGAAATGAAAAAAGGTTATGATTATTATGTGTCTAAGGCATCATCCAATGACCAATCTGATGACGAAGAAGGTAAAGTAAAACACTTTCCAAGTGAAAAAACTATATTAACTTCTTCTGATGAGCCAATACATAAAAAACCTAAGAACAAGAAAGCACAAATAAAAAATAATAGTTTGCCTAAGCAAGTGGAATCAATAACTGATGGCTGGGCCTTTGAATCCTTATGTGATGATGAATGTAATAATGTTGATGGATCTTGGTTTACTGAACTTGCTAAACATAGGGAAGAGCAAAGAAACAATCATAAATCCAATAACTGGCTCTTCGAAAGAGCGAAATCTAGAGAAGAAAAACGTGATCAAGATGGTTGGTGTTTTGATCGAATAAAAAAGAAGCAAAATAATACAAAACGACAGAAGAAGAGCTCAAACTTTAAAAGCAAGTTATAGAATATATAATATATTTAATATGCATTAAGATAATCTGAATATATTTATTTTTAAAGGCTTACTTCAATTGTCTTAAATTTTTAAGATATTGAATTTTATAAAAACTAATAGCGCATGAGCTATGTCAGCTATAATTTTTTCAAAGACAGGTTTAGACATAACTTATTTTTAGTATAATAAAAAAACGTCCTGAAAGTATTTAACACTTGCATTCATATCTATTGAATATATACTTATTCAAACTTGATTCACACAAAATGGTCCAATCATATCAATTATCTTAATACAACATGTGTTAAGTTAGTATTAGTAGTTATAAGAATATGTAATTTTAAATGTTTTTATTAGTTATCAAAAATACTTTTACTAGTCAGATTAAATAGTTCACATATAAAAATAAATCTACATGTGCTTTTTGTAGGAAAATTTCACATAAGTAGATAAAACTTCATTTCTAAAATATGATATTGTAATTCAGTATTCACATGTTCATACATAAAAATATATATGATACATGCAATGCTTGTGAATGAAATAACTTTATACTTTTATATTAATTTTAAACAGCAAATAAGTAAAATAAATTATGTGGTTGTTTTTATATCACTACTTTGGTACAACAAATTGACCATGAAGGCTATTGCTAAAATTATTTTTATTCAATATAATTAACCGACAAGTATAACAAAAGTGAATGAATTGCATCTTGTATAGCTCATTCACAAGAACTCATTCCATAAAATTCATATTTTCAATCTGATGATGTAGAATACTAGTAAAACATGTAAAACCCACCTGTGATAATATATTCTTTATGTACATAAAAATGTTTCTTTTGATTTGAATATTTTCTATATTGCTAATGAGTATAATACAACTGTTGTGACATGTGTTGATCATAATCTATTTTATTGGTATATTTAAAATTTTAATTTTATCTACAAAGCTATACAATTGCAATTAGGAAAATAGAATATTCATATCATATAATATAGATTCAAGATTTACTTGCATTAGATCAGTTTTATTTAATAATTAATTTTTATCTATCGAGTTTGAATAATTATTCTAAATTTACTTGGTTTCTATAGAAATCATTATAAATACAGTAATACTTAACGCCATCAAAGTAGGGCGTAATGCGAAACAGCGAGGCTATCTTCACATGGAAATATTGGGGTTAGGGAAAGATGGCCAGGAAATTGGTTAGATATTGAATTTAAAAAGTATGTTTTTTTAATAAAAATAAAATCAAATGAATATTTTTAAATGAAAAAACAAACTAGTGGAGCGTATGGCATCGTGGCTTAAAGCAAATTATTGGAACTTCTCGTACCGTAACAAAATGTTCGAGGTTTTAAAATAGATCTATGTTTTCAAATAGATTATTATAAATACTGTAACATTAATATTTATAAGAATTATATAAACTGCATGACAAATTCAAAAATATTTATTTAAAGTAAATAAGTGAGCTTTGAAACTTTAGCCAGAATTAAAATTGAAATCTGAATTATTTTCAATATACAAAAAAAAATTTAATGATTTTTTTTTCCAAAAGCAATTGTATTGTCAACACAAGCAGAAAGTTTTTCGAATTATCCAATTCGGATGCTTTATTTCTCTCAAAAACTGCCATTTTTTGTATATTTTGGGTCTGGGTCTGCCTTTGCCAAAAACTAATAGCCACTTCTCCCAATCATTACTAATTGAATGTTTCTTAGATCATTCAAATCGGATGCTCCATTCCATCAAAAATTCGATTTCTACTTTCTTAACTCTTTGCTCTTTATCTCCGTAACGGCTGGACCTGCCTTTGCCAAAAACTAATCAGTACATCTCCCTATTAACAGAAATCGAATGTTTTTTGAACCATTCAAATCGGTTGATCCTTGCGCCTGAAAACGCGAACGAAAAAATCCGGACACACAAAACACACACACACACATCAATTTTTTCTGAGGTCTACCAAAATGTTCAGAAACCTTCAAAACGTCAAACGTCTTCAAATCAAACGCTAAATTTGAAACGCAATACCACTATCTGTGATATGCTAAAAACACTAATACATAGTAAAAAATTGTTCAAAGTTTGCATATGGCGATAGATGGCGCGTTTGCATATGATGATAGATGGCTCGAGGACCGCCGGAGCAGAAGTTGATTCGGTCGTCTTATCTTGACTTCTCTAGATCGCGGACATCGGGAGATAACGATATGGTGCATTTATCTTTCCCCGTTATCTGCTCCTATCGGGGGGTTTGTTAGGCAACAGGGGGTTGTCAGATTTGTGTGTTACAAGTGGCATGGTGTATTGAGTATGTGTGAGCGAGTGAGAAGCGATCGCGTTCGTCGACTTTGAAAGACCGGGTCCAGGGTCGACTAGTCGCATCGTGAATTGGGAGATCGCGGTTTGCGGCATATGCCGGACTTTGGAAAACCGGATTTCAAAGTCTTTGTCGATCTCAGAGTGAATCGATTCCTCTTTCTATCGCCCCTCTCTCCTCCTCTCGTGATTGACACCTTATCGTGGGGAGGGGGTTGGGCGATAACCGTCCAATTGCCAAGAGCAATTAAGTAAACAAGACCTTTAAGTAATCTCCTTTCGCCGCTTTTAAAAGGTAATCCATATTGTTGTACATGGATATACAAGTTATTTAAATGAATTAATAATATATTGTATAGGTTTATATACAACTTTTTTATACCCAAAAAATTTTTTTCCAAAATTTTTTCCCCAAAATTTTTCCCAAAATTCTATAAAATGTAATTGAGTGAAAATGCAGTTTTTTTTTTTGGCATGTTTGAACCGACTTTATACAAGTTTTTGCTGACAGATGGCTACTTATAAGTTATAATCTTTTTTCCATTTATAACTCTCGCTGTGCGAGTTATATATTAATAAGTAATAAAGTTATATATTTTTTACAACTTACAACGCACGCTTTGCAGTACTGCTTGGGCAATTAATAATTAAATCCCGCATGACGGTGCCCGGACGCAAGTGGATCCAGGAAATTTTTTTGAAAATCGAGAAACAGAGCGTAAGGAGGACATTCGCGCACGGGATTCCCTTGTCGCAATGCGCACATCATGATATTCCTGTCGCCCCACGGAAATGCAGCACGTTCGCTTCCACACACACACGTGCAAAGGCATCCAAACAAGGAAACAAATCTGGCTAACATTTTTCTAGCTATACTGCACGTCGTGCGCAAAAAAATTTACTGAAAATTTTATGTTAGCAACGGTTACCATGGCAACGGTTGCAATGGCAAAAATATTCTGCCTAATGGTTGCAATGTTAATAATTTTACTGAAAATTTTATGTTAGCGACCATGGCAACGGTTACCATGGCAAAATTTTTTGCGCACGGCGTGCAGTACAGCTAGAAAAATGTTAGCCAGATTCGTTTCCTTGTTTGCATGCTTTTCCATGTGTGCGTGTGGCAGCGAACGTGCTGCGTTTAGGTAATGTCGCGATGTGTGTGATGCGGCGGACGCGTCGCCTAAATGAGCCCGGGGCGGCGGTGCGGGGTGCCCGCACAAGGGCGTCCCGTAAGCGAGTGTCCCCCTAACGCTTTGTTTCTCGATTTAAAAAACATTTTGGAGACCGAAGTTTTAATACCCGCAAAGGCACATGCTATTGAAATGAATGCATACGAATGAATGCGAATCTGCCGTGTATGTAGTAAACTTTCAGCAATAAGGTACAGTTTAAACAAGTTTATATATAATAAATCTATACAATATCAATAAATCTATAAGTCTATTCAAAATCTTGTATTTCCATGTAGGATTACCTTTTATAAGTGGTGAAAGGAGATTGTTCAAAAGTGAGTAATAAACGCCGGTTGCTCTTGGCAATTTGACGGTTATCGCTCAACTGGACACCCTCACCACGATAAGGTGTCAGCCACGAGGGTAAGGAGAGACAGAAAGAAAAAAAGGGATCGATGCACTCAGAGTTTGAAAGACTTTGAAATCCGGTTTTCCAAAATCCAGCATATATCGCGATCTCCCAATTCGCGCTTCGATCGCTAGTCGACCCTGGACCCGGTCTTCCAAAGTTGACGGCACGCGATTGCTTCTCACTCGCTCACACATACTCAACACACCATGCAACACACAAAACTGACAACCCCTGCCGTCAGTGCCTCTCAATAGCCGCAGACAACGTGAAAAGATAGAGGCACCATACCGCGCTCCAGAAAAGTCAAGATGAGACGACCGAATCAGGTTCTGCTCCGGCAGACCTCGATGATTAGTGCGAACGAGAGGCCTGACAGATTGATTCTCACTTGAACTAGACACTTGACACCCGAGTTATGCAACTCGAGTGCAACGAAAATGCTTTTGGGTCGATGTTTCGTAGTCGAGCTCGCAATATTTCGAAGTGTGCGAAAGATGACTTGTCAAGTTGCCGACGCGCCATTTATCGCCATATGCATACGCAAACTTTGAACAATTTTTTTACTATGTATTAGTGTTTTTAGCATATCACAGATGGCGGTATTGCGCTTCAAATTCAGCATTTGATTTGATGAAATATTATGAAATATAGTATCTCTAATTATAGTAATAGTCCCGGCCCGCAAACTCGTGCGAGACGATGATTTCGGTTATTGTGTAATAAGAATAAAGTCTGGAATTCACCCGATATCGATTTGAAATCGTGCTTTTTTAAAAGCAATAGGGTGTAATTCAAACAAGATATTTAATATCTTGTCAAAATTATAAGGTGAACGTGCCTTCTGCTGACTCCTCTTTCCAAACACCGGATTGGTGTTGCTAATGGTTAGAGGATAAGCCATATTAGCAAGTGATTTTTTTCTAAATTTAAATTTTTCCAAGTCTTTAGTTTAATTTTATTAAAATCAGTGCTGTGTATATTGAAGAATACAAGGATATTCCCAGGCAGGCGCCTGGGAAGAAATTAAAAATAATGAAAACACAGAAAATGGAGGTATTGACGAGCGAGATCCTCAAAAATAAGTACAATGCGCTATCTGATCGGACCGATATGGACACGGACAGGGAGCTTGAGGAATATAAGAAGGTTAAACGGCGGAAGAAAGCCAAAAACAAGGAGATCGAGAAAACTGATGTCGGGTCGCAGCCATCCACTTCAGGCGTACAGGCAGCACCATCGAAGAAAATAGATACGAAACAAGAAAAAATTCCGCCTATCATTGTGAAAGCCGAAATAGAACTGAAAACCATCCGCTATATCCGGGATACAACCAAGATCAATTTCAGGTATCAGTTCCTAAAAAATAATTTACACAAATTTTATACCGACTCACTCAATCACTGACCACGAAAAAATAAAAAGCATATTGCGCGAATGCAATTACCCTTTCTACACCTACTCCATAAAACAAAATCTGGGTAAAAAAATTACAATTACGGGACTCCATCCATCTATTACTGAGACAGAAGTTCGCGAAGAACTGCAACTGAAAGGAGCTAAAATAAAGCAAGTGGTGCAAGTAACATGAAAACAGTCGGACGGTAGTCAACATAAACTGCCAATATACATAATTTTAGTCGACAAAGATCAGGATATGGCGGAGCTGAAACGCATAACCAACATTGGTGGACACATCTTCTCCTGGGAGACCTATAGACCACAGAACAGAGCGTTGCAGTGCCACAAATGCTTGAACTTCGGTCATACATCGTACACCTGCGATCTAAAGTACAGGTGTATAAAGTGCCTCAATATGCACGCACCAGGTGCGTGCCAGAAACTGCCAACTGAGGCACCGATGTGTGTGAACTGTGGCAACGAACACCCGGCAAACTATTCAAAGTGCAGTGCACTTCTCAACTACAAGGAGAAAAAGGAAAGTGATGCTCTCAGGAGAAGACAAATATACAGACCAGCACCAACACCAGTGCCGCTGACGAGGAGTTTTTCTTCAGCATTAAATAACATCAATGTTGGCCCAAATGCAAAATCAGCGTTTCCTCAACTCCCTGTTCCAAGGTCATCATTTCGAAACATGATCCAGTCCTCACCTTTACCGGCTGAGCCTACACCATCAACATCACCGATCCGGCCTGCATCATCATCATCACAGATCCGGCATGAACTATCACAATCGCCAGCCCGGCCTGCCTGCAGCCAGTCCGATCCAGATTTCAATACACCAGAGGGACTTTTTGCTGCTATGGGCGAGATCAGGATGCTGTTTGCAGATCCCCAGGTAAAACAAATTTTTAGTGAGCTTTACAAACTGACAAAATCACTAAACACTAACATGACATATAACGAAAAATACACAACAATACTTAACTTTTTAACAGCATCTCCATAAACCAAACGCGCGACTTACACATAATGCACTTTAACTCTAACGGACTTAAAAACAACGTGGACGAACTGAGACAGACGATAACAAAATACGATTTGGACATAGTACTGATCAACGAGACACACTTAAAACCTACGGACAGACTCTATATCAACAATTACAAAGTTTACAGGAACGACAGACAGACGGTCGCACGCGGATGGGGAGGCACTGCGATCTTGATCAAGTCTAACATCAGACACGAGCAAGTGCCAAACCTGACAGCGGGCGGTTCTGAAATAACAGCTATTAATGTATACAAGAGAGGTCAAAAAGTAACCATAATATCGATTTACATCCCGGCAAGCGGACTAGAACATACGGACTTACAAAGACTACTGGACTCGAACAGATTTGTACTTATGGCAGGAGACTTTAACGCACAACATACATCTTGGAACTGTAACTTTAACAACGCGAACGGAAACAGACTTTACGAATACCTGACCGAACACAACACCACAGACGCACAACTACACTATCCTGACACGCCGACCAGATACGCCACCGTACAGACACACCATCACAGCACGATCGATTTGGCATTGACAAAAAATCTACACGTAACATCCGAACCCATAACAAGAACACTTTTTAACTCCGATCATAATCCAGTTTTCATGACCATTTCAGACAGACTAGACGTCGACCAGACTCCCAAACGCAAATTTTTAGATTACACCAGAGCCAACTGGCCAATTTTCAGAGACATCATCACAGATAACACACGACACACAATGCCAATCGATACCAACGCACTGACAATCACAGACGCCGTACAACAGACTATACCGACACTAGACTCAAGAACAACACCAGACAACGACTTGCCAGAACACATTTTATTGAAAATACAACTTAAAAATCACACAAAGAAACTGTGGCAGCGTACCGGTGACAGACTACTCAAGGAACATGTGAACAGACTGACCAAAATTATTTCCAATGATATACGTGACCACCGAAACAACACTTGGACCAAAAGACTCGAGAACTTAAATACTGACCCACACAAAATTTGGCAGACAGCAAAAAGACTGACGCAGAAACCAACATCCATACCTCCACTCAAATTAACAGACAACAATTACGCAACGACACCAGCAGACAAGGCGGAAATATTGGCAAAAAACTTTGAGAACATCCATAAACAAAATGCCAATATGTCAAACGCAGACCTGAAACAAGACGTACACGAGACAATTCAAAACTTCACTGACCTCCACAGGGACAAAGACTTACGAATAGACCCTGCCACAGTTTCCGAAATAAAGACAATAGTTAAAAAATTACCGAACAGGAAAGCACCAGGACCGGACGGACTACAAAACATAATACTTAAACAACTGCCGACGAACGCCTACATTTTACTTACGCGCATAATAAATAGACTAATGACAAAAGGCTGCTTCCCCGCTTCTTGGAAAACCTCCATCATATTTCCAATAGTGAAGCCAAGGAAACAGCCAGACATGCCACAGAACTACAGACCGATCAGCCTCCTCAACACAATGAGTAAGGTAGCCGAAAAGGTACTACTCAAAAGACTTAACAAACACATAAGACACAACGAAATTATACCTGACACACAATACGGATTCAAAGAACGACACTCTACACTACACCCACTGACAAAACTCATAGAAAATACAGTACTCGACTTCAACAGACGAAACCATACCGGATTGGTGTTACTCGACTTTGAGAAGGCGTTTGACACCATCTGGATGGACGGACTTGTACATAAACTTATCCAACTCAACTTTCCACCGTACATAACGAGAACTTTACACTCATACCTCTCAGACCGTAACTTCACTGTACAAGTAGACAACGGACTTTCGACGGTTAAACAAGTGACGGCGGGAGTACCGCAGGGCTCGATCCTGGGACCGTCCTTGTTTAACGTCTACATTCACGACATACCCACTGACGCCGACACAACGTTACTGACGTTTGCTGACGACACTGCCATATACAAATCATCACGATCACCGACGCTACTGACTACAAAGATACAGACACACATAGACAAGCTGATCGAATATACTGACAAATGGCAGATCAAAATCAATCCGCAAAAGACGGAGGCAATTTTATTTACAAAGAGCCGAAATGCCATGACTAGACTGACTGACTTGGACAAAATTAAAGTATTGGACTGTGAAGTTGAGTGGTCGAAGGATGTCAAATATCTTGGTGTGACCCTGGACCATAGACTCAGCTTCACAAAACATATTAATACAAAAATTGGGCAGGCTTACGGGATCTTGAATCTACTGAGACCTCTCTTGAACCAGAACAGCCCGCTAAGCGTGCAAAACAAGCGGACACTTTACTTGACACTAATAAGACCGCTACTGACATACGCCGCTCCTGCATGGAACGCGACGACTAAGACTAACTTACAGAAACTACAGACATTACAAAATAAGACACTACGAATAGTACTTAACAAAATAAGGGACCCACTGACTAGACATTACTACTCTTCAAAATACATACACAAACAGACTGACGTACCGACAATACTTGACTACATGAAAAAGCTTACTAAAAATTTTTACCTAAAATGTGGGGATCATCCTAATATTAACATCGCGGGCCTCGGCCAATACACAAGAGACGATATTTGGTATGGCAATCACGCCATGCCAAAATATATACTGATCGACCCATAGCAGTAAACGTAAATTGGCTCGATACAAATTTTCTCCCTTAGAATGAATAAATTTTTATTATGTTTTTCTTCTTTTTGTGTTATTATGTGTTATTATAAATAGTGCTATGTGATTTTTTTTTTGGGGATAAATTTTCATTCCTCTTTTTTTTTGTCACACAAATATTAATTTATATATATATTTTGAATTAATTATTGTTTGTAAAATCAAATCCAATGAAGGATACAATACCTTCGGGTAAAAAACCCATGTTATAAAGTGCAATGTACATACTTTTATATACTGAAATATATAGTCTTTGAATTGAAAAAAAAAAAAAAAAACTCGTGCGAGTAGTAGATACTGAATGGACAGTCATTTGTTTTTTCAGTGAATGTCATTCGATTATTGTGTAATAAGAATAAAGTCTGGAATTCACCCGATATCGATTTGAAATCGTGCTTTTTTAAAAGCAATCGGGTGTAATTCAAACAAGATATTTAATATCTTGTCAAAATTATAAGGTAAACGTGCCTTCTGCTGACTCCTCTTTCCAAACACCGGATTGGTGTTGCTAATGGTTAGAGGATAAGCCATATTAGCAAGTGATTTTTTTCTAAATTAAAATTTTTCCAAGTCTTTAGTTTAATTTTATTAAAATCAGTGCTGTGTATATTGAAGAATACAAGGATATTCACAGGCAGGCGCCTGGGAAGAAATAAAAATAATGAAAACACAGAAAATGGAGGTATTGACGAGGGAGATCCTCAAAAATTAGTACAATGCGCTATCTGATCGGACCGATATGGACACGGAGCTTGAGGAATATAAGAAGGTTAAACGGCGGAAGAAAGCCAAAAACAAGGAGATCGAGAAAACTGATGTCGGGTCGCAGCCATCCACTTCAGGCGTACAGGCAGCACCATCGAAGAAAATAGATATGAAACAAGAAAAAATTCCGCCTATCATTGTGAAAGCCGAAATAGAACTGAAAACCATCCGCTATATCCGGGATACAACTAAGATCAATTTCAGGTATCAGTTCCTAAAAAATAATCTACACAAATTTTATACCGATTCAATTACTGACCACGAAAAAATAAAAAGCATATTGCGCGAATGCAATTACCCTTTCTACACCTACTCCATAAAACAAAATCTGGGTAAAAAAATTACAATTACGGGACTCCATCCATCTATTACTGAGACAGAAGTTCGCGAAGAACTGCAACTGAAAGGAGCTAAAATAAAGCAAGTGGTGCAAGTAACACGAAAACAGTCGGACGGTAGTCAACATAAACTGCCAATATACATAATTTTAGTCGACAAAGATCAGGATATGGCGGAGCTGAAACGCATAACCAACATTGGTGGACACATCTTCTCCTGGGAGACCTATAGACCACAGAACAGAGCGTTGCAGTGCCACAAATGCTTGAACTTCGGTCATACATCGTACACCTGCCATCTAAAGTACAGGTGTATAAAGTGCCTCAATATGCACGCACCAGGTGCGTGCCAGAAACTGCCAACTGAGGCACCGATGTGTGTGAACTGTGGCAACGAACACCCGGCAAACTATTCAAAGTACAGTGCACTTCTCAACTACAAGGAGAAAAAGGAAAGTGATGCTCTCAGGAGAAGACAAATATACAGAACAGCACCAACACCAGTGCCGCTGACGAGGAGTTTTTCTTCAGCATTAAATAACACCAATGTTGGCCCAAATGCAAAATCAGCGTTTCCTCAACTCCCTGTTCCAAGGTCATCATTTCGAAACATGATCCAGTCCTCACCTTTACCGGCTGAGCCTACACCATCAACATCACCGATCCGGCCTGCATCATCATCATCACAGATCCGGCATGAACTATCACAATCGCCAGCCCGGCCTGCCTGCAGCCAGTCCGATCCAGATTTCAATACACCAGAGGGACTTTTTGCTGCTATGGGCGAGATCAGGATGCTGTTTGCAGATCCCCAGGTAAAACAAATTTTTAGTGAGCTTTACAAACTGACAAAATCACTAAACACCAACATGGCATATAACGAAAAATACACAACAATACTTAACTTTTTAACAGCATCTCCATAAACCAAACGCGCGACTTACACATAATGCACTTTAACTCTAACGGACTTAAAAACAACGTGGACGAACTGAGACAGACGATAACAAAATACGATTTGGACATAGTACTGATCAACGAGACACACTTAAAACCTACGGACAGACTCTATATCAACAATTACAAAGTTTACAGGAACGACAGACAGACGGTCGCACGCGGATGGGGAGGCACTGCGATCTTGATCAAGTCTAACATCAGACACGAGCAAGTGCCAAACCTGACAGCGGGCGGTTCTGAAATAACAGCTATTAATGTATACAAGAGAGGTCAAAAAGTAACCATAATATCGATTTACATCCCGGCAAGCGGACTAGAACATACGGACTTACAAAGACTACTGGACTCGAACAGATTTGTACTTATGGCAGGAGACTTTAACGCACAGCATACATCTTGGAACTGTAACTTTAACAACGCGAACGGAAACAGACTTTACGAATACCTGACCGAACACAACATCACAGACGCACAACTACACTATCCTGACACGCCGACCAGATACGCCACAGTACAGACACACCATCACAGCACGATCGATTTGGCATTGACAAAAAATTTACACGTAACATCCGAACCCATAACAAGAACACTTTTTAACTCCGACCATAATCCAGTTTTCATGACCATTTCAGACAGAATAGACGTCGACCAGACTCCCAAACGCAAATTTTTAGATTACACCAGAGCCAACTGGCCAATTTTCAGAGACATCATCACAGACAACACACGACACACAATGCCAATCGATACCAACGCAGACATTGAGGAGGCTGTAACACACCTTACACTGACAATCACAGACGCCGTACAACAGACTACACCGACACTAGACTCAAGAACAACACCAGACAACGACTTGCCAGAACACATTTTATCGAAAATACAACTTAAAAATCACACAAAGAAACTGTGGCAGCGTACCGGTGACAGACTACTCAAGGAACATGTGAACAGACTGACCAAAATTATTTCCAATGATATACGTGACCACCGAAACAACACTTGGACCAAAAGACTCGAGAACTTAAATACTGACCCACACAAAATTTGGCAGACAGCAAAAAGACTGACGCAGAAACCAACATCTATACCTCCACTCAAATTCACAGACAACAATTACGCAACGACACCAGCAGACAAGGCGGAAATATTGGCAAAAAACTTTGAGAACATCCATAAACAAAATGCCAATATGTCAAACGCAGACATGAAACAAGACGTACACGAGACAATTCAAAACTTCACTGACCTCCACAAGGACAAAGACTTACGAATAGACTCTGCCACAGTTTCCGAAATAAAGACAATAGTTAAAAAATTACCGAACAGGAAAGCACCAGGACCAGACGGACTACAAAACATAATACTTAAACAACTGCCGACGAACGCCTACATTTTACTTACGCGCATAATAAATAGAATAATGACAAAAGGCTGCTTTCCCGCTTCTTGGAAAACCTCCACCATATTTCCAATAGTGAAGCCAAGGAAACAGCCAGACATACCACAGAACTACAGACCGATCAGCCTCCTCAACACAATGAGTAAGGTAGCCGAAAAGGTACTACTCAAAAGACTGTACAAACACATAAGACACAACAAAATCATACCTGATATACAATACGGCTTCAAAGAACGACACTCTACACTACACCCACTGACAAAACTCATAGAAAATACAGTACTCAACTTCAACAGACGAAACCATACCGGATTGGTGTTACTCGACTTTGAGAAGGCGTTTGACACCATCTGGATGGACGGACTTGTACATAAACTTATCCAACTCAACTTTCCACCGTACATAACGAGAACTTTACACTCATACCTCTCAGACCGTAACTTCATTGTACGAGTAGACAACGGACTTTCGACGGTTAAACAAGTGACGGCGGGAGTACCGCAGGGCTCGATCCTGGGACCGTACTTGTTTAACGTCTACATTCACGACATACCCACTGACGCCGACACAACGTTACTGATGTTTGCTGACGACACTGCCATATACAAATCATCACGATCACCGACGCTACTGACTACAAAGATACAGACACACATAGACAAGCTGACCGAATATACTGACAAATGGCAGATCAAAATCAATCCGCAAAAGACGGAGGCAATTTTATTTACAAAGAGCCGAAATGCCATGACTAGACTGACTGACTCGGACAAAATTAAAGTATTGGACTGTGAAGTTGAGGGGTCGAAGGATGTCAAATATCTTGGTGTGACCCTGGACCATAGACTCAGCTTCACAAAACATATTAATACAAAAATTGGACAGGCTTACGGGATGTTGAATCTACTGAGACCTCTCTTGAACCAGAACAGCCCGCTAAGCATGCAAAACAAGCGGACACTTTACTTGACACTAATAAGACCGCTACTGACATACGCCGCTCCGGCATGGAACGCGACGACTAAGACTAACTTACAGAAACTACAGACATTACAAAATAAGGCACTACGAATAGTACTTAACAAAATAAGGGACCCACTGACTAGACATTACTACTCTTCAAAATACATACACAAACAGACTGACGTACCGACAATACTCGACTATATAAAAAAGCTCACTGAGAATTTTTATCTAAAATGTGGGGATCATCCTAATATTAACATCGCGGGCCTCGGCCAATACACAAGAGACGATATTTGGTATGGCAATCACGCCATGCCAAAATATATACTGATCGACCCATAGTGGCAATTAATACTGGATGAGAATAAATCTTTTATTTTGTTTTTATTTTATTTTATTTTTTTTTGTATAATTATGTATAATTATAAATATTACTCTGTGGCTTTTTTTTGAGGAAAAGTTTTCTTACCTCTTTTTTGCCACTCAATTTGTAAAACATCGCTGTTGTAATAATAATCAACATTTACTGTATATATTAAGATCAGATATGATGTATAAAGTACCCAAGGGTAAAAAATATGCACTAAAAAAGCAATGCAAAATGTATAATTAATTACTGTAATAAATACTTTTTTGTCTGTCTGTCTGT
>NW_020537324.1:46251393-46342943 GCF_003426905.1 Ctenocephalides felis | reverse complement strand
AACTGCAACTGAAAGGAGCTAAAATAAAGCAAGTGGTGCAAGTAACATGAAAACAGTCGGACGGTAGTCAACATAAACTGCCAATATACATAATTTTAGTCGACAAAGATCAGGATATGGCGGAGCTGAAACGCATAACCAACATTGGTGGACACATCTTCTCCTGGGAGACCTATAGACCACAGAACAGAGCGTTGCAGTGCCACAAATGCTTGAACTTCGGTCATACATCGTACACCTGCGATCTAAAGTACAGGTGTATAAAGTGCCTCAATATGCACGCACCAGGTGCGTGCCAGAAACTGCCAACTGAGGCACCGATGTGTGTGAACTGTGGCAACGAACACCCGGCAAACTATTCAAAGTGCAGTGCACTTCTCAACTACAAGGAGAAAAAGGAAAGTGATGCTCTCAGGAGAAGACAAATATACAGACCAGCACAACACCAGTGCCGCTGACGAGGAGTTTTCTTCAGCATTAAATAACATCAATGTTGGCCCAAATGCAAAAATCAGCGTTCCTCAACTCCCTGTTCCAAGGTCATCATTTCGAAACATGATCCAGTCCTCACCTTTACCGGCTGAGCCTACACCATCAACATCACCGATCCGGCCTGCATCATCATCATCACAGATCCGGCATGAACTATCACAATCGCCAGCCCGGCCTGCCTGCAGCCAGTCCGATCCAGATTTCAATACACCAGAGGGACTTTTTGCTGCTATGGGCGAGATCAGGATGCTGTTTGCAGATCCCCAGGTAAAACAAATTTTTAGTGAGCTTACAAACTGACAAAATCACTAAACACTAACATGACATATAACGAAAAATACACAACAATATATTTTAACTTTTTAACAGCATCTCCATAAACCAAACGCGCGACTTACACATAATGCACTTTAACTCTAACGGACTTAAAAACAACGTGGACGAACTGAGACAGACGATAACAAAATACGATTTGGACATAGTACTGATCAACGAGACACACTTAAAACCTACGGACAGACTCTATATCAACAATTACAAAGTTTACAGGAACGACAGACAGACGGTCGCACGCGGATGGGGAGGCACTGCGATCTTGATCAAGTCTAACATCAGACACGAGCAAGTGCCAAACCTGACAGCGGGCGGTTCTGAAATAACAGCTATTAATGTATACAAGAGAGGTCAAAAAGTAACCATAATATCGATTTACATCCCGGCAAGCGGACTAGAACATACGGACTTACAAAGACTACTGGACTCGAACAGATTTGTACTTATGGCAGGAGACTTTAACGCACAACATACATCTTGGAACTGTAACTTTAACAACGCGAACGGAAACAGACTTTACGAATACCTGACCGAACACAACACCACAGACGCACAACTACACTATCCTGACACGCCGACCAGATACGCCACCGTACAGACACACCATCACAGCACGATCGATTTGGCATTGACAAAAAATCTACACGTAACATCCGAACCCATAACAAGAACACTTTTTAACTCCGATCATAATCCAGTTTTCATGACCATTTCAGACAGACTAGACGTCGACCAGACTCCCAAACGCAAATTTTTAGATTACACCAGAGCCAACTGGCCAATTTTCAGAGACATCATCACAGACAACACACGACACACAATGCCAATCGATACCAACGCACTGACAATCACAGACGCCGTACAACAGACTATACCGACACTAGACTCAAGAACAACACCAGACAACGACTTGCCAGAACACATTTTATTGAAAATACAACTTAAAAATCACACAAAGAAACTGTGGCAGCGTACCGGTGACAGACTACTCAAGGAACATGTGAACAGACTGACCAAAATTATTTCCAATGATATACGTGACCACCGAAACAACACTTGGACCAAAAGACTCGAGAACTTAAATACTGACCCACACAAAATTGGCAGACAGCAAAAAGACTGACGCAAGAAACCAACATCCATACCTCCACTCAAATTAACAGACAACAATTACGCAACGACACCAGCAGACAAGGCGGAAATATTGGCAAAAAACTTTGAGAACATCCATAAACAAAATGCCAATATGTCAAACGCAGACCTGAAACAAGACGTACACGAGACAATTCAAAACTTCACTGACCTCCACAGGGACAAAGACTTACGAATAGACCCTGCCACAGTTTCCGAAATAAAGACAATAGTTAAAAAATTACCGAACAGGAAAGCACCAGGACCGGACGGACTACAAAACATAATACTTAAACAACTGCCGACGAACGCCTACATTTTACTTACGCGCATAATAAATAGACTAATGACAAAAGGCTGCTTCCCCGCTTCTTGGAAAACCTCCATCATATTTCCAATAGTGAAGCCAAGGAAACAGCCAGACATGCCACAGAACTACAGACCGATCAGCCTCCTCAACACAATGAGTAAGGTAGCCGAAAAGGTACTACTCAAAAGACTTAACAAACACATAAGACACAACGAAATTATACCTGACACACAATACGGATTCAAAGAACGACACTCTACACTACACCCACTGACAAAACTCATAGAAAATACAGTACTCGACTTCAACAGACGAAACCATACCGGATTGGTGTTACTCGACTTTGAGAAGGCGTTTGACACCATCTGGATGGACGGACTTGTACATAAACTTATCCAACTCAACTTTCCACCGTACATAACGAGAACTTTACACTCATACCTCTCAGACCGTAACTTCACTGTACAAGTAGACAACGGACTTTCGACGGTTAAACAAGTGACGGCGGGAGTACCGCAGGGCTCGATCCTGGGACCGTCCTTGTTTAACGTCTACATTCACGACATACCCACTGACGCCGACACAACGTTACTGACGTTTGCTGACGACACTGCCATATACAAATCATCACGATCACCGACGCTACTGACTACAAAGATACAGACACACATAGACAAGCTGATCGAATATACTGACAAATGGCAGATCAAAATCAATCCGCAAAAGACGGAGGCAATTTTATTTACAAAGAGCCGAAATGCCATGACTAGACTGACTGACTTGGACAAAATTAAAGTATTGGACTGTGAAGTTGAGTGGTCGAAGGATGTCAAATATCTTGGTGTGACCCTGGACCATAGACTCAGCTTCACAAAACATATTAATACAAAAATTGGGCAGGCTTACGGGATCTTGAATCTACTGAGACCTCTCTTGAACCAGAACAGCCCGCTAAGCGTGCAAAACAAGCGGACACTTTACTTGACACTAATAAGACCGCTACTGACATACGCCGCTCCTGCATGGAACGCGACGACTAAGACTAACTTACAGAAACTACAGACATTACAAAATAAGACACTACGAATAGTACTTAACAAAATAAGGGACCCACTGACTAGACATTACTACTCTTCAAAATACATACACAAACAGACTGACGTACCGACAATACTTGACTACATGAAAAAGCTTACTAAAAATTTTTACCTAAAATGTGGGGATCATCCTAATATTAACATCGCGGGCCTCGGCCAATACACAAGAGACGATATTTGGTATGGCAATCACGCCATGCCAAAATATATACTGATCGACCCATAGCAGTAAACGTAAATTGGCTCGATACAAATTTTCTCCCTTAGAATGAATAAATTTTTATTATGTTTTTCTTCTTTTTGTGTTATTATGTGTTATTATAAATAGTGCTATGTGATTTTTTTTTTGGGGATAAATTTTCATTCCTCTTTTTTTTTGTCACACAAATATTAATTTATATATATATTTTGAATTAATTATTGTTTGTAAAATCAAATCCAATGAAGGATACAATACCTTCGGGTAAAAAACCCATGTTATAAAGTGCAATGTACATACTTTTATATACTGAAATATATAGTCTTTGAATTGAAAAAAAAAAAAAAAAACTCGTGCGAGTAGTAGATACTGAATGGACAGTCATTTGTTTTTTCAGTGAATGTCATTCGATTATTGTGTAATAAGAATAAAGTCTGGAATTCACCCGATATCGATTTGAAATCGTGCTTTTTTAAAAGCAATCGGGTGTAATTCAAACAAGATATTTAATATCTTGTCAAAATTATAAGGTAAACGTGCCTTCTGCTGACTCCTCTTTCCAAACACCGGATTGGTGTTGCTAATGGTTAGAGGATAAGCCATATTAGCAAGTGATTTTTTTCTAAATTAAAATTTTTCCAAGTCTTTAGTTTAATTTTATTAAAATCAGTGCTGTGTATATTGAAGAATACAAGGATATTCACAGGCAGGCGCCTGGGAAGAAATAAAAATAATGAAAACACAGAAAATGGAGGTATTGACGAGGGAGATCCTCAAAAATTAGTACAATGCGCTATCTGATCGGACCGATATGGACACGGAGCTTGAGGAATATAAGAAGGTTAAACGGCGGAAGAAAGCCAAAAACAAGGAGATCGAGAAAACTGATGTCGGGTCGCAGCCATCCACTTCAGGCGTACAGGCAGCACCATCGAAGAAAATAGATATGAAACAAGAAAAAATTCCGCCTATCATTGTGAAAGCCGAAATAGAACTGAAAACCATCCGCTATATCCGGGATACAACTAAGATCAATTTCAGGTATCAGTTCCTAAAAAATAATTTACACAAATTTTATACCGATTCAATTACTGACCACGAAAAAATAAAAAGCATATTGCGCGAATGCAATTACCCTTTCTACACCTACTCCATAAAACAAAATCTGGGTAAAAAAATTACAATTACGGGACTCCATCCATCTATTACTGAGACAGAAGTTCGCGAAGAACTGCAACTGAAAGGAGCTAAAATAAAGCAAGTGGTGCAAGTAACACGAAAACAGTCGGACGGTAGTCAACATAAACTGCCAATATACATAATTTTAGTCGACAAAGATCAGGATATGGCGGAGCTGAAACGCATAACCAACATTGGTGGACACATCTTCTCCTGGGAGACCTATAGACCACAGAACAGAGCGTTGCAGTGCCACAAATGCTTGAACTTCGGTCATACATCGTACACCTGCCATCTAAAGTACAGGTGTATAAAGTGCCTCAATATGCACGCACCAGGTGCGTGCCAGAAACTGCCAACTGAGGCACCGATGTGTGTGAACTGTGGCAACGAACACCCGGCAAACTATTCAAAGTGCAGTGCACTTCTCAACTACAAGGAGAAAAAGGAAAGTGATGCTCTCAGGAGAAGACAAATATACAGAACAGCACCAACACCAGTGCCGCTGACGAGGAGTTTTTCTTCAGCATTAAATAACACCAATGTTGGCCCAAATGCAAAATCAGCGTTTCCTCAACTCCCTGTTCCAAGGTCATCATTTCGAAACATGATCCAGTCCTCACCTTTACCGGCTGAGCCTACACCATCAACATCACCGATCCGGCCTGCATCATCATCATCACAGATCCGGCATGAACTATCACAATCGCCAGCCCGGCCTGCCTGCAGCCAGTCCGATCCAGATTTCAATACACCAGAGGGACTTTTTGCTGCTATGGGCGAGATCAGGATGCTGTTTGCAGATCCCCAGGTAAAACAAATTTTTAGTGAGCTTTACAAACTGACAAAATCACTAAACACCAACATGACATATAACGAAAAATACACAACAATACTTAACTTTTTAACAGCATCTCCATAAACCAAACGCGCGACTTACACATAATGCACTTTAACTCTAACGGACTTAAAAACAACGTGGACGAACTGAGACAGACGATAACAAAATACGATTTGGACATAGTACTGATCAACGAGACACACTTAAAACCTACGGACAGACTCTATATCAACAATTACAAAGTTTACAGGAACGACAGACAGACGGTCGCACGCGGATGGGGAGGCACTGCGATCTTGATCAAGTCTAACATCAGACACGAGCAAGTGCCAAACCTGACAGCGGGCGGTTCTGAAATAACAGCTATTAATGTATACAAGAGAGGTCAAAAAGTAACCATAATATCGATTTACATCCCGGCAAGCGGACTAGAACATACGGACTTACAAAGACTACTGGACTCGAACAGATTTGTACTTATGGCAGGAGACTTTAACGCACAGCATACATCTTGGAACTGTAACTTTAACAACGCGAACGGAAACAGACTTTACGAATACCTGACCGAACACAACATCACAGACGCACAACTACACTATCCTGACACGCCGACCAGATACGCCACAGTACAGACACACCATCACAGCACGATCGATTTGGCATTGACAAAAAATTTACACGTAACATCCGAACCCATAACAAGAACACTTTTTAACTCCGACCATAATCCAGTTTTCATGACCATTTCAGACAGAATAGACGTCGACCAGACTCCCAAACGCAAATTTTTAGATTACACCAGAGCCAACTGGCCAATTTTCAGAGACATCATCACAGACAACACACGACACACAATGCCAATCGATACCAACGCAGACATTGAGGAGGCTGTAACACACCTTACACTGACAATCACAGACGCCGTACAACAGACTACACCGACACTAGACTCAAGAACAACACCAGACAACGACTTGCCAGAACACATTTTATCGAAAATACAACTTAAAAATCACACAAAGAAACTGTGGCAGCGTACCGGTGACAGACTACTCAAGGAACATGTGAACAGACTGACCAAAATTATTTCCAATGATATACGTGACCACCGAAACAACACTTGGACCAAAAGACTCGAGAACTTAAATACTGACCCACACAAAATTTGGCAGACAGCAAAAAGACTGACGCAGAAACCAACATCTATACCTCCACTCAAATTCACAGACAACAATTACGCAACGACACCAGCAGACAAGGCGGAAATATTGGCAAAAAACTTTGAGAACATCCATAAACAAAATGCCAATATGTCAAACGCAGACATGAAACAAGACGTACACGAGACAATTCAAAACTTCACTGACCTCCACAAGGACAAAGACTTACGAATAGACCCTGCCACAGTTTCCGAAATAAAGACAATAGTTAAAAAATTACCGAACAGGAAAGCACCAGGACCAGACGGACTACAAAACATAATACTTAAACAACTGCCGACGAACGCCTACATTTTACTTACGCGCATAATAAATAGAATAATGACAAAAGGCTGCTTTCCCGCTTCTTGGAAAACCTCCACCATATTTCCAATAGTGAAGCCAAGGAAACAGCCAGACATACCACAGAACTACAGACCGATCAGCCTCCTCAACACAATGAGTAAGGTAGCCGAAAAGGTACTACTCAAAAGACTGTACAAACACATAAGACACAACAAAATCATACCTGATACACAATACGGCTTCAAAGAACGACACTCTACACTACACCCACTGACAAAACTCATAGAAAATACAGTACTCAACTTCAACAGACGAAACCATACCGGATTGGTGTTACTCGACTTTGAGAAGGCGTTTGACACCATCTGGATGGACGGACTTGTACATAAACTTATCCAACTCAACTTTCCACCGTACATAACGAGAACTTTACACTCATACCTCTCAGACCGTAACTTCATTGTACGAGTAGACAACGGACTTTCGACGGTTAAACAAGTGACGGCGGGAGTACCGCAGGGCTCGATCCTGGGACCGTACTTGTTTAACGTCTACATTCACGACATACCCACTGACGCCGACACAACGTTACTGATGTTTGCTGACGACACTGCCATATACAAATCATCACGATCACCGACGCTACTGACTACAAAGATACAGACACACATAGACAAGCTGACCGAATATACTGACAAATGGCAGATCAAAATCAATCCGCAAAAGACGGAGGCAATTTTATTTACAAAGAGCCGAAATGCCATGACTAGACTGACTGACTCGGACAAAATTAAAGTATTGGACTGTGAAGTTGAGGGGTCGAAGGATGTCAAATATCTTGGTGTGACCCTGGACCATAGACTCAGCTTCACAAAACATATTAATACAAAAATTGGACAGGCTTACGGGATGTTGAATCTACTGAGACCTCTCTTGAACCAGAACAGCCCGCTAAGCATGCAAAACAAGCGGACACTTTACTTGACACTAATAAGACCGCTACTGACATACGCCGCTCCGGCATGGAACGCGACGACTAAGACTAACTTACAGAAACTACAGACATTACAAAATAAGGCACTACGAATAGTACTTAACAAAATAAGGGACCCACTGACTAGACATTACTACTCTTCAAAATACATACACAAACAGACTGACGTACCGACAATACTCGACTATATAAAAAAGCTCACTGAGAATTTTTATCTAAAATGTGGGGATCATCCTAATATTAACATCGCGGGCCTCGGCCAATACACAAGAGACGATATTTGGTATGGCAATCACGCCATGCCAAAATATATACTGATCGACCCATAGTGGCAATTAATACTTGGATGAGAATAAATCTTTTATTTTGTTTTTATTTTATTTTATTTTTTTTTGTATAATTATGTATAATTATAAATATTACTCTGTGGCTTTTTTTTGAGGAAAAGTTTTCTTACCTCTTTTTTTGCCACTCAATTTGTAAAACATCTCGCTGTAATAATAATCAACATTTACTGTATATATTAAGATCAGATATGATGTATAAAGTACCCAAGGGTAAAAAATATGCACTAAAAATAGCAATGCAAAATGTATAATTAATTACTGTAATAAATACTTTTTTGTCTGTCTGTCTGTTAAAACTCGTGCGAACCTTGTGCGCTTGTTATATTTTATTTTATATTCTTTGACAAAAAATTTGGACAAAAAAATTTTGGGAAAAAAGTTTGGGACAAAATAAATTTGGACAAAAAAAATTTAAAAATTTGTTAAAAAAATTTTTTGGAGAAAAATTTTGGGAAAAAAATTCAAGAAAAAAAAGTGGAAAAAAAGCTGGGGACCGAAGTTTTAATACCCGCAAAGGGCACATGCATTCTATATTTTAGAGAATGTGCTATTGAAAAATGCATACAAATAAATTATGGATGCGACATCTGTCGCATATGTAGTAAACTTTCAGCAATAAGGTGCAGTTATATTATTAAATCAATTAAATCTAAAAACTTGTATTTCCATGTACAACAATATGGATTACCTTTTAAGGTTTATAAGGTTAACCGATGATCCACGACTCAAACTCCAGGTCGCCTCTGATTCGCGCTTGTGCTGTGTGGGAAGACAGTACAGAAAGGCAATCGGGTCACGACCGATGAGCTCAGTTTTTTACGGCTTTAAAAACTGATATTTTAATTCGAAAATCATGCAACTTTGTTAGGACTCAAAATGTAATTGATGCGCTACTGCATAAAATTATTATACACCGTTTTCTTATTTTGCGATCAAAATGAAAAACTCTCGGAATAACGTACTATCCCGGAATAGTGTACATTTACCTTAATTATGTCTATTATATTTTTGGTTTTTATCTCTATAAAAATGCAAAGAATTATTATGTTAAACAACGCCGAAAGAAATATTGTTTTCACAATTTCATTTATCATGTAATTGTGCTTGAAGAACTTGATGTAATAAAAATTAACATACATTCATTGAGTGCTTGTTTTTTTAACTTTTTCGCTGGCGACACCATCGCATTCTTTAAAGAGCTGTAGTATATGTCTTGCCTATAAAAATAATTTCGATTTTAATTACCTGAAAAATATATAGTAACCACAAATAATACAAATTACTTCAATTAACTTACGTTTCTTACACAGAACAGTATTTCATTTGTTTTATAATTTTCACTATAATTATTAACTGGTGTCGGAAGAAAATATTCTCTCGATCCAGACATTTTTTATCAAATCAGGATCTCTACTCTCTAATGACATTTGGAACAATATGCTCTATGCTTTTACGTTTATGTGACGTACGCATATAATCAAAGAAGTGACACGATTACCAATCACAATCAACTCATATAGAAATGATCTCATCGAGAGCGAATGACGAATCATTGGCACTCGACTCCCTAGCCGTGTCTAAAGAAGTTTTACTTCAATAATTTGTGTAGAAGTTCATGCGACTGTGCATGACAAAGTGAAGTAACCAATAACAATGGGCTTTATTGTGAAGACAGTGAATACAGACAGCCTTAATAAGCCTCAGGTTTCTTGCTCCAATAAACTACTCCCCATTATTTGATACTAATTTTGACTCCTCGATTAAATGTCCAGAATTTTTGCCTCCTCATCTTGGTTGCCTAGTCCAATACGCAGGAATGTCTTCCTCCAATAAACTACTCCCCCTTATTTGAATAAATTGGATACTAATTTTGTCTCCTCGATTAAATGTCCAGAATTTTTGCCTCCTCATCTTGGTTGCCTAGTCCAATATGCAAGATGTTTTCCACCAAGTCTTGATTGCCTTGTCTAAAGCCTTATTTGAATGGCCAGGATCTTTGCCTCTCCGTCTTCATTGCCTTGTCCAATGTCCAGAATGGTTGCTTTCCCATCTTGGTTACCTTGTTCAAAGCCCAGAAGATTTGCCTCCCCGTCTTGGTTGTTTTGCCCAAAGCTCTTTTTTGAATTTCCAAAGTGTTTGCCTACCTCACTTGTTTTACTTGTCTAAAGCCTTATTTGAATGCCCATTCGTCACCCGCCTGGGTTGCCTTATTATTATATATCTTCTATAACAATATAACTATATCATCTACATAACTCAAAAACAAAGATTTTTCACAAAACATTTCCATTTTTCTGTAAAATTAAATATTAAAATTTATTATTGCCATCTATTCAAATATTTATTGCAACCTTTCGACCTGGAGTTACCCAACTTATATATTTGCACAACCATCTTTAAACACATTTCTAAAAGTTTATCTTGTATAAATTGAACGCAAAATAATAAATTATTATTAACCATAAAATATCTTTAAATATCTATATTATAAAAATATAAAATTCATAAATAATCATAGAATTTTTTTTAAACATAAAACTTTATACCAAAAATAAAAATATAAGAACGAACATGTGCAAATGAATAAATGATCTATGATTGAATTAAACTTGATAAGTACTAGCTGAAACATTTCCACCTTGTCCAGTCCAATTAGTATGAACAAATTTTCCCTCAGCTCCCAGTAGTTCATAAGTGTGAGCCCCAAAATAATCTCTCTGAGCCTAGGTAAAAAAAAAGAACTCTGTGTAGAAACAAAACTTTAAATATATAAAGCTGATTAAATAGAAACACAAAAACAGCTGACTGTTACTAGATTATCTGAATAACTTTTGTAAACTTCAAAACAAAATCGATGTGCCGATCAATTGCATAGAGGTACATAGTTTTATCTTCTAGAAAGTTCAATGAAATATTGATTGTATTCAATCCTATATCTGATAACCTGTCAATTACTACAAAAATGACTACAATTATCACATGACATATTGTCAGTCATAATGACAAAATTTTATTTTATGTTATTTTTTTAAATATAAATATACAGTAGAACCTCGATTATCCGGACCTCGGTCATACGGATTCGCGATTATCCGGACATAATCGCGTCGAAACTTGTATATTCATTTATGTAGTTTGCAATTTTGACTGTGTTCTGAGGTGCATATATAAATTAATACTTATGCCAAAGCGTAAGAGGGTGGTGTTATCATCCCTTAAAGATAAAATAAATATTATAGAATCATTAAAACAGGCGAAACCGGCCGTAAGTTAGCTAATAGGTATGGTGTAGGTACATCCGCTATAAGCGATATTAAAAAGAATGCCGATTCAATTTTGTCATACACTTGCAAGTTAGATAGTGAAAAGGAGAGTGAAAATCGGAAAATGATGAAGAGACCAAAAAATGAACTCTTAGAAGAAGCTCTATATTGTTGGTTTTTACAGAAACGATCAACAGGACAACCGATATCTGGACCTTTGCTATGTGAAAAGGCATTACAGTTAAATGAAAAATTAGGCGGCGATGAATCGTTTGTGGCAAGTAGTGGATTGATTTTTGTTGATATCTATGTATGTATTTGTTATTTTTGATAAACAAAACATTGTTCTTCATAATTTGGATTATCCGGATTTTCGATTATCCGGATGCCTATCGACATCAATTAGTCCGTATAATCGAGGTTCTACTGTATTGATTAAATCTATTATAAAGATAAATTATGAAATCACGCAAAATGTTCAAGTAAGTAAATAAAGATTATTTAAATATTCACCTGCAATAGGTTTGCTGGCAATTTATTTGCTCTATAACCATCATAAAATGCTAACGCTGCAGACATTGCTGGTACTGGTATACCCCACAGTAAAGCAGAACTTACAACTTCACGCCATAGCTGTTGTGATCTTAATTAAACAAAATAATTAATCTCTATGAAGGAGTTGAAAATTAAATAATTATAACATACTTATTAATTTCATTTTTAAAGAAATTGTCCATCAATAAGTTGCTAAGAGTTGGATCTCTATCAAAAGCTTCTTTAATATTTCCCAAAAATACACTGTAAAAAAGAAAAGTATGTATAATAATAAGATAGTTAATAATATTATTGAATAAATTTATTAATGAATAATGATATGAACGATTTTAAATGTAATGTAATGTAAAAAATAGGCAAATTCATAATAATCACAATTCATGAAAATATAGTAACAATCTATTATTATATCATGGAAATAATCAATAACATTTTTCCTTGCAGAGAAAAGTTATAAAAGTTTTAAAAAAACATATGATTTTCAATAGTAAAAAATAGGCTAATTCATAATAATCACAATTCATGAAAATATAGTAACAATCTATTATATCATGGAAATAATCAATAACATTTTTCCTTGCAGAGAAAAGTTATAAAAGTTTTAAAAAAACAGACTTGCTATCAATCATGGGGGGGAAAACTGAACAAATGCGCTTTACTCTGCATTAGTGTTTTTAGCAAATCACAGATGGTTGTATTGAGCTTCAAATTCAGTGTTTGTTTTAAAATATAGTTTCTGTAATTAAAACTGTTTAATTTTTCTTATATAATATTTCTTTTATATGTTTATGATTTTGTTGAAAATATATTTTATACGTATATTTTGTTCTCATTTCATTTAGTCAAATTAATCCAGTACCAGTGGCGTAACTATAGGGTGGCGTGGGTGGCAAAATGCCACGGGCCCCCGGCTCAAGGGGGCCCCGGCCCAAAAGGACGCATGCTCAGAAATATTTTTACATTATATTCCAATACTTTATTTTACTTGAAAAGTATGTTTTCGTAAGAATCAGGGGCGTAACTACCGTCGTATCAGCCGTATCAAATATACGGAACCCCCAAACCAGGGGGCCCCCAATGTCCGTAAGAAACATTAATAATATAAAAAAATCATGAAAAACGAATTAATCATGAAAACTTCGTTCAACCAAATTGAATGTCGTTAAAAAAGTACGCGAGGAATGTAAGATTATTATTTTAAAGAGTTTTATTTTGTCCAGGCCACGGGGGCCCCAAATACGCGTAAAAAAGTACGCGAGGAATGTAAGATTATTATTTTAAAGAGTTTTATTTTGTCCAGGCCACGGGGGCCCCAAATACGCGTAAAAAAGTACGCGAGGAATGTAAGATTATTTTAAAGAGTTTTATTTTATCCAGGCCACGGGGGCCCCAAATACGCGTAAAAAAGTACGCGAGGAATGTAAGAATATTATTTTAAAGAGTTTTATTTTGTCCAGGCCACGGGGGCCCCAAATACGCGTAAAAAGTACGCGAGAAATGTAAGATTATTATTTTAAAGAGTTTTATTTTGTCCAGGCCACGGGGGCCCCAAATACGTGTAAAAAAGTACGCGAGGAATGTAAGATTATTATTTTAAAGAGTTTTATTTTGTCCAGGCCACGGGGGCCCCAAATACGCGTAAAAAAGTACGCGAGGAATGTAAGATTATTATTTTAAAGAGTTTTATTTTGTCCAGGCCATGGGGCCCCAAATACGCGTAAAAAAGTACGCGAGAAATGTAAGATTATTTTAAAGAGTTTTATTTTGTCCAGGCCACGGGGGCCCCAAATACGCGTAAAAAAGTACGCGAGGAATGTAAGATTATTATTTTAAAGAGTTTTATTTTGTCCAGGCCACGGGGGCCCCAAATACGCGTAAAAAAGTACGCGAGGAATGTAAGATTATTTTAAAGAGTTTTATTTTATCCAGGCCACGGGGGCCCCAAATACGCGTAAAAAAGTACGCGAGGAATGTAAGAATATTATTTTAAAGAGTTTTATTTTGTCCAGGCCATGGGGCCCCAAATACGCGTAAAAAAGTACGCGAGAAATGTAAGATTATTATTTTAAAGAGTTTTATTTTGTCCAGGCCATGGGGCCCCAAATACGCGTAAAAAAGTACGCGAGAAATGTAAGATTATTATTTTAAAGAGTTTTATTTTGTCCAGGCCACGGGGGCCCCAAATACGCGTAAAAAAGTACGCGAGGAATGTAAGATTACTATTTTAAAGAGTTTTATTTTGTCCAGGCCACGGGGGCCCCAAATACGCGTAAAAAAGTACGCGAGAAATGTAAGATTATTATTTTAAAGAGTTTTATTTTGTCCAGGCCACGGGGGCCCCAAATACGCGTAAAAAAGTACGCGAGGAATGTAAGATTATTATTTTAAAGAGTTTTATTTTGCCGAGGCCACGGAGGCCCCAAATACGCGTAAAAATTAGTAAAATCTAACAAATTTTGGTTTTATTTCACTAATAACAAAAGTTAGAATAAGCATGAAAATTTTCTTCTAAATAAATTTAATTTCGAAAAAAAAACATCAAACAACAAAAACAAAAGAAATCAAACAAAACAAACAACAGAATGTAAAAATATAATTTTAGAGTGTTGTGATTTTTTTTTAATATTTTCTTTAATATTATTTATGAAGCTTTATAATATGCAAATAATGACTAATAGAAAACTAACTTTTTATTAAGTTTTGAAAATACTATTGAAAATACTATGGCTCGTTCATTAAATTTTGATGATGTCATAGACACTTTTGCAGAACAGAAAGCACGAAGAAAAGATTTTAATTAATAAATACCTTATTGAAATTAAATTGTTGTTTTTATTTCATTCCAAATTTATGCATATTTTAAACGAGTTTCTTCACCAAAAAGGGCCAGCGAGTATATGACGAATATGAAGTTTTCAAAAAGTATTAAAAAGGATTTGATTGTTGAGAAAACACGTGAAAAATTGATTGTTAATGTTAGGTTATGTAATAATTATTTTTAACCCCAAAGTACTATGTTCTTTCTCTGTTGAATTCAGTCATAAAAAAATCCTTTCTATAGTTCATGTATTACAATGTTTAAACACAAAAATTTTATGTTTGATTTTCAAAACAAAGTAGTAATTGTACTTTTAAATTATTAATTTTGACTTATAATTATTTTTATTTTTATGTTTTCTTGTACTTATACATTTTAATTTTTTTTTAAATTTTTGTATACATACATTTTAAATAATTTCTTAATTTAAAACCATAAAATATGAATACGTCGAAGTGGATTTACTAATTTTTAATACATTACAAATCGTGGATATATATATATATATATATATATATATATATATATATATATATATATATGAGTAAGTTCTTCAAGGGCATATATGGATCATGCTAATATCAACAACCATAAGTTTGATTTTGACAATCCCCAAATTTTATTCCATGAGAAAGACTTATTTAAACGGAGCATGGCAGAATCAATGTTAATAGTTCGGACTAACAATAGCATAAATCTAAGAACCGACACAAATATTTTACATGACACTTATATAAACATCATTAATAATTTATAATTTTTTTTCATTTATCTTATTCTTTTCAATAAATTAATTTGTTTTTTCATTTTTATCGATTTTTGTATGAGATAGCACTCCTTTTGTTTACATTATAATGATACCCATTCTGTCTCCATCTAGATAAGTACTTCAAATTTGTTTAGAATATTTCTGTAAGTGTTATATGTTTCTTTAGTACTGTGTCAAGCATTGCAAGGAATAGTTGGTGTTTTTTGTATATTAAAAATTAAATGAAATTTAAATAAATTATTAAAGAATGTGTAGTATATAAGTAACTGTTTTTGAAATTACACTGAAGATGAGACACACCATGGTCTCGAAACGTCTGTAATCATAAAATAAAGTTGTGTTAAACAAATCTGAGTGCTGTTTTGTTCATATTAAACAATTAATATTCGTTCCACTCATATCATAAAATTCTATATATATATATATATATATATATATATATATATATATAACATTTAAATCAACACGTTGAAAAATTTCGAGTTTTTTTAAATTAAATTAAAACCACTTGATTTTACTGATGGGGGGGGCCCCATCAAAAAAATTTGCCACGGGCCCCGGGTAGCCTAGTTACGCCACTGTCCAGTACATTTATAAATGTACCGGATAATCCAGTAATATATTTTCAACAAAATCATAAACGTATAAAAGAAATATTAAATAAGAAAAAATTAAACAGTTGTATACAATTGTTATTTTATATGGGAGTGAACTCTATTTCCACAAAAGGTAAACAGTTGAAATGATCTACTCCAACAAATGCTTGCTGAACAGCACTAAGAGAATTCAATATGTAATAAGAGGAGAAGGCATTAATTTACTTGATGATAATAGTCTGTACAAACATACTACCGAAAGCGGTTTATTAATAAAACTAAACTAAAATCACTAATTCAACCATTTCAAGACCACGTTAAACGAGTTAACATACATCCTTTTAAAGATACTTAAATTATTCACACTAGCACTATTTTGTTCTAACAGGGATTGATCATTGACCAACACTCTAATAAAATATAAAATGTAATAAAAGCTTTTAAAAGCAAACTTTAAATATTTTAAAACTTGTGAAACCACCCTACAACCGCTCAATAAATGTGATAAAACTAGTGCAAATCATACCTCATTTAACATTTTGTATTCAAGCATGTACATTCAATGGAAAAGAGGCTTACGCAAAGATTCTACAAATGAAATGAATACAAAAATTGAATTTAACTTCACAAGTGCTGAACATCATATGTCACGAAATCAAAAATAACAAATTTTTTACAAAAATTAGAGCTTGGATCTGAAGGTAGTACAGATAAATGCGCCGATAAATAAGGATGTGGTAACAATAAATAACAGTATTTAAAATAAATTACAGAAAGATAAAAGAACAATTACCAGTTCATTAAATCGGAAACCTATCAACTCCCACTTTGAAATTAGACAATAAGGCTAAGCTACATGATCTATAGACAAATGCAACCCACTAAATCTATATAAGAATTAAATTCATCATATATCTTTGAAATAAACACAAACCTTCTAATAATGCAACCGCCTCTCCACATCAATGCTATGCCTCCATAATTTAAAGTCCATTTATTTTCTCTTGCTGCTTCACGCATCAGCATAAATCCTTGGGCATAGGATATTATTTTTGAAGCATATAAAGCATTTTTTAACTTGTTCAAGAATATAGGTCGTTTGTCTTTAGATACAACTTCTTGTTTCGGTCCCTCCAATACTTGACTTGCTTTTACTCTTTCCTCTAAATTGAATAACATAAAATAAAAAAAAAATCAATTGACAAAGTATAATTTTAAGAATAATCAAATTGTATAATACTATTCTGTATCTATATTGGTATATAATGCTATTTAGTCATTTATCAATTACTTGTATTTTATTTAATACCAATTAATGCATGTATTATTAACTTCCCATAGGGTAGTTATAGTAATGGACCGAAAATCGAAAATAAATTTTTTTGTATATCTTCACGTTTTGAAGCTTTCTGAACATTTTGGCATACTTACCTCAGAAAAAATGGATGTGTGTGTGTGTGTGTTTGTATGTCCGCATTTTTTCGTTCATCTTTTCGAGCACACGGATCAACCGATTGGAATAGTTAAAAAAAATATTCGATTTTTATTGATAGGGAGACGTTAGTTTTTGACAAAGGCAGGTCCAGCCGTTACGGAGATACGGAGCAAAGAGTGCAGAAAATAGAAATGAAGGTTTTGATTGAACGAAGTATCCGATTTGAATGATCCAAAAAACATTCAATTTGTAATGATTGGGAGATGTTATGTTTAGTTTTTGGCAAAGGCAGGTCTAGCCGTTTTGAGGATACCGAGCTTGTCCAAAAAATGGCAGTTTTTGAGAGACGCTTAGTCCGATTTAAATGATTCAAAGAATTTTCTGCTTGGTTTAACAAAATAATTGCTTTTAGTTTAAAAAAAATTAGTTTCAATTTTTTTTTTCAAAAAATTTTTTTTTTGTAATCGAAAATAATTCAGATTTTAATTTTAATTTTGACTAAAGTTCTAATATACTTTAAACAAATAATTTCAACTTTGCAATTCAGTTTATATAATTCTTGTAAATATTCGACAATGTTACAATATTTATATTAATCTATTTGAAAACATTTAATATTCCTCGAGCATTTCGTTACAGTACGGGAAGTTCCAGCAATTTGCACAATGCCATACACCACTAGTCATTTAATCAATTTATTTTTGTCAAAAATCATTTACAAACTTCTATAGAAAACGACCGACTGCACAAACAGTGCACAACAAATCGTTCACTGTTTCAAAATTTAAAAAAATAACAAAATGGTTTAAAAAGCAAAATATTTGTAATACTATTTATGGTACGCAGAATGTAATGCAAATTATTCATACTTATTCATAATTTAAGAAAAAATTATATGAGGAAAAAACTCATTATAATAATCCAATAAAACACGGATCATGAAACAAATTCTGAGATACTACCGAAGCACGGAAATATATACATCAATACAAACATAGAAAAAAAATATACATATGTACACACTTAATATATACACATGCATTATATATAATAATATGAGTTGTAAGCGACACTTTGCATGAACTTCCCAACATGTGTAAATAATCGATTTAATTAATAAGAAATCAATATTTATCATATTATGAGTGATTTATAAGAAAAGCCATAATGTAAAAAACTATTGCTGAAAATTATTGAAAAACAAACATGCCTTAATACATACTAGGGTTATTTTCTAAAAGCGCGGCCGCTAAATTCAAATTTTAATGAATTCTTATAATTGAACCAATTTTCATAAAACTACAGTATTTAAATATGTTCATTAAGATTATGAACTTTATCACCAAACAAAGATTCATTAAATCGTCGAATTTTTTTTTAAATAATTATAATCAAAAACATATCAAGATTTCCAAATGATATCTTTCAAATAGTTTTTAAATTTACAAAATCGATTCAAGGTTTTAGGCTAAGACATGTACAAAAAAATGTCAATAAAATGTCATAAATAAGCTCACATACACACACCATTTTTCAAAATTTAGCCCTATTTGATTCAGAATTACTTGAAAGATCGAGAAAACAAAATTATCAAATCGGATATTCTCGCGAAAACCAACCACTTAGTTTGGGAAGTTAATTGAAACATATTTTAACAAAAAAAAATCACCTTTTAATGCTGAGAGACATCTTGAAAACACAGCTTCCCCAATTAGAGTGACAGGTACTCCATAATGCAATGCCGATATTGCAGTCCATTTTCCTGTACCTTTCTGTCCAGCAGTGTCACGAATGCGTTCCAACAAATAACCTTAATAATAAAAAAAAAAAATTATTTTTGAAGTAATTTTTTTATATATCTATTAGTTTGCTAACCATCTTTGTCTTTATAATTGAGTATATCTCTAGTGATTTCAATCAAAAATGAATTCAGTTCTCCTTTATTCCACTCATCGAATACATTAGCTATTTCGGGCGGTGTCATTCCTAAAATAAAAATACAACAATTTAAAATCCCAGAGATCTGTGTTAATACTAAATCTCAAATGTAACTAATAGTGAATAAGTTGTTGATATTATTTTCATTGGTATCAAATAATAAAAAAAATTACTTCAGAATATAAAAAAAAAATCTGTTTATGATTTTAAACTTTTTCTAGATTTTTAATTTTAAATTTTAAATGTAAAAAAAAATCATCTCACATATTGCTGCCATACCTAAAACTTTAACCATGACATGATATGCTTCACAAATGAGTTGCATGTCTCCATATTCAATACCATTGTGAACCATTTTGACAAAGTGACCAGCTCCATCATCTCCAACCCAATCACAACAAGGTGCCCCATTTGATTTAGCACAAATTGACTGTGTTACAGATTCAAATTTATTTATTTGTGATGTTAAAAAAGACCTATTTAAAATTTATCATAAAATTACTTGAAAAATTGGTTTAATATGAGGCCAAGCATCCTTATGTCCTCCAGGCATTAAAGATGGTCCATATCGCGCACCTTCTTCACCACCACTCACCTAAACAAAAAAATAATTAGTAATAATAGCATTAATTATAATCTATATGTTATGTTTAAAAAAGATATTTGTTCCAAAACACAACAAGGCACAAACAGTTTTTCATGTTCTTCAATGAGCTGTATTTGTTGGTAATAAAGAGCAAAATCACTAATTATAAGATAAATGATAAAAAATAGGCCAAATTATTATTGTTTGTGAATATTTATATATTACTTCAGATTTTGGGCAAATAAAATATTATATCATGCTAATATAAAACAAATTTCAAATGTAGATCTTAAACATGCACAATCTCTTAAGGCAATATTGTTACTATATATCATACAAATACATTATTATGCCACTTCAAAGTAAATCCTATGTTTATAATAAAACTATAATTAATTAATTAATTAATTAATACTATGCAAAAGATACTGAACTTATTTCGAAAATTTAAGTGCAGTTTGAATAACATAAATGTAAACCTTGCTGATTATGATTTTGGTAAAAATCCATCAGAACGTTTATCAGCATTTGACTGTTAAAACTTTTTCTATTAATTTAAAAACTAGAAATTTATGTGATGTCTTAGTTATTGTTGATATTCTTTAAAAATTTCGCTAAAATCGATCTCTCTGTAATTAATAGTGTAAAATTTGATTATTTGTCAATGGCTTCTTAAAATATACTATTTCAATATATTAATATTCAAAAGCTTATATTCCTATTAGCTTAAGTTATAAAATTATCAATACTACATTACAAATCTAATGTACATAACCAATTGGTGTTTATATAAATAAATAAATATAAAAAGTTCATTTCATGTTTGAAAAATATTTGCAAAAAACATTTTATTTTCTGGTATTTAACAATAATATTTTAGGCTTCAAGCATTCAAAATGAAAAGTATTATTTTGATACCAAATTTATTGGTTTTTGTGAAATGGTTTCCATATTTTTACGTTTATCAGTTAAATATTTATCATTTAATTTTGTCAAGATATTTTTGAACCAATTTAAAAATTCTAGAATTTATTTCAGTTCACATTTATTTAGAGTTTAATGAAAATTTGACAAAGTCACTGCTTTTTAATTAGCAATTAATGATTGCTAGATCTCATGTAAATCAGTTAAACTTTCAAAATGGCCCAAAAATCCAAAACTACATACACTTTGTGCATGTTATTATTGTGTGATTCTGATCTTTTTAATAAAATTATAGTTCTTTAAACAAAAATAATATATCATATAAAAGTTCTTACACCAGATCCAACAAATAGCAACCCCTTCTCTTTCACATATTGACATCTACGACTTGTGTCTAAATATTCAGAATTTCCTCCATCAATAATAATATCTCCAGGTGACAATAATGGCAAGAGCTGCTCAATAAAATCATCTACAGCAGGACCAGCTGTAAAAATATTAAAAAATATGAGACAAAATTATAATATCCAAAGTAATAATACAATTTTATCAAGAAATAAAGTGGCTTTTGCCAATTAATTCAAACTAATCACAAACTACTTTCAATCAGAGTTCATAGAATTGATTTATTAATAATTGATAGCATATGCATAGTGATCCAGCCAGATCATCTATTTTCAACACTATTGTTCGTCGTTTTTTATTAACTTTTAATAGTTTGAACTTCAGTTTCGGGCTTCAACAATGGTTATCTTTATTTAATCATAAACTTCAAGTGGCTTCTGAACAAGACATTTTTTACTTTAAGTAAAATTTGTAGTCTTCTTCTAACTTAAAGATGTATTACTTAATAAATTAATAATAGTAATAACCAGATAAAACACTTTAATCTAATATAATTTTAATAATGTCTAGTACTTGCAGACAGCCAAATTTTTATTACAATAGATGATCATAAAATTTGGTAAAATCATTATTTAAAAATAGCAATATTTTTGGTTAATAATGTTTAAGGCATAATATTTAAAATATATCAGAAAAAAATATATGTACATCTTGAAATTCAAAATATAAATACAATAGATATTGTTGCTACATGGCAAATAAAATATCATTGAAGTAGTAAATCATAAATATGATCAGCAAATTCTCATTCGTATTCAAAAGAAATATTCATGTCAACATTTAAGAATACAGTAAAATATATAGATATTATAAATGCTCATTCACAACTGATATAATTTTCTCAATAGAAGAATTTTCTCTAATTGATTGAATAATTTTAATTACGGATTCATTTTTTTCTATCTTGTATTTCTATAATATTCCATTATTTGCTTTATTTTAAATAATAGATAACATGCAATAAAATTTACTAGATCACTAAAAATAAATTATCTCAAATACAATTGTATTTTTTTAAAAAAAAATACTATAAAGAAAATGCTTGTTGATCCATGTATAAAAATAGTTGTCGATACTAAAAATTGTTTTAGTACACAACAAAAAATAATTTTATGTAAGCATAAATGTGTCCATATCAACAATTCAACCAAGCATTACTTTTATATATTATATTTGAAATAGCTACTATTACAAAGAAATAGAAAGCTAAAGCAAAAATTGATATAAACACTAAAATGGGTCAAGGCTAAAAAGTGATTGTAAGGTTACTTTATAGATACAATAATTAGTAAAATGAGGTCACTTTAAAAAACTATGTAAAACTACAGAATATATACTAACTCAATCATATTTGGAAGTTGCATTACCTTTAACAAGAAGCATGACTTTTCTTGGGAGTTTTAATTTTGATACCATATCCTGAAGGCTTGTCGCACCAATTACATTAGTGCCTTTTGCTTCATTGTTTAAAAATTTAGTCACCTGAAATTTAGAATATACAAAATAAAGTCAACAGAAATAAAAATAAAGTGAAGCAACTTTATCTAACATAATTATTCTAATATATATATTTATATATAAAATTCATAATTCATCAAACAAACATGAGAAAAAATCAGTGACAGAATTGTGTAGTCAACTTCAATTAATTTTATGTTATTGAATAATATATATAGAAGTTTGTTTTTAAAGATTTATTTATTTCATTTATATTAGATTATACATACATATTTCTATACAATATGTATGTATAATCTAATATAAATATATATGGAAGTAAAATTATTTTGAATTCCTAAATTTTAAAGCAAAAATATTGTTATGTTTCTTTCTGTTCTTGTACTAATTGTAATGTAGATAATAGATAGATAAATTTACAATGCAATTAATACAAGAAAAGAGAGAGCAATAAAATATTATTGCTATGAAATTCAGGTCTTTAAAATAGTTTTACTTCTATATTTATTAGATATTTTAATATTAGCCGATAAAATAAAATTAATCGAAACAGACTTGATATATTCTGCTAATTATGTTTTTCTCATGTAATTTATGAGATAAATTATGAATTGTATATATAAATATATATAAGAATATAATCTTCAATTATTAAGTAGAATATTCAAAATGTTACACGTCTAGCTGTGCACAACAAAGGGCTTTCGTTAATTAAGTAGCGTAAAATGTAATAGTTATATCCGGCAAAAAAAATTACAGTTCATTTTTAGACAAAAAAGTTCTAACATAATAACCTTTAAGCTTTTAAAAGGTTCTAATATCTTTACTTTCAAAACTGATAGAATTCACAGATCTTCTACTGATTTCAATGCCATAAAGTGATTTCAAATTCAAATTCAATTTATGAAACAGGGGATGATGTTTAATTTAATAGATTAATTTAATGAAATATATTTATGCCAAGACGAATTAAACTACTGGGATGTATATAATATGTATGTATGTAATAAAATTTCCGATTTAGGTGTTCTATTTGATTCTGGTTTGTTTTCACAGATCATGTAACTGATATTTGTAATAGAGCACATAAATCTTTAGATTTGATACTGAGAAATTGTAAACAATTTAAGTCTACCTATGCACTTCTTTGCATGTACTATTCTATTGTACATTCAAAATTAGAATACGGTTCGATTATTTGCTATCCTCATCAAATCAACAACTCTGATGAGATAGAGAAGGTTCAGTGAAAATTTCTGAAATACCTTTATTATAAAACATATAAAATTTACCCTGAACGTGGCTTTGACCACAACACTTTACTAAAAGAATTTGGTATTGCTTCCCTTGCCTCACGTCGATTTATCTGTACAATTATGTTCTTATTTAAGCTTTGCAATAATTCTATAGACTGTCCTCTTATTCTCAATCAACTATCCTTTAATGTTCCAAGGCTATCTTCGCGTTCACAATTATTTTTCAATTATCCTACCCCTAAATCTAATTCTCTCTTAAATTCGCCAATTTTACTTATGTCCTCTAACTTTAACGTAATTAATAATGAAATAGATATTCACAACACTTCACCTAATCAAATAATCTCCATCTGCACAAGTTAACCTTTTTATTTTCTTTTCAAATATCTCATTATTTTCTTATTCTGTTTATAAATAATATTGTTAGAGTTTCTGATTCTGCATTATATGTAATTTTATCTTAAGCATTTTATGTTACTAACTATATATTGTAATTTTGTATATATTTTAATTATTATTCATTATGTAAAATAATTGTATTTTTGAGTCCTCTTGGAGAAATCTGTGGGCTATATATTAAAATAAATAAATAAATATAATTTAGGTTCTCACTTATATTAGAACTATGGATTTTAATACTTTATGATGCAAATAGATTCAGAGAAAAATTTTATGCAAGGTTCAATTACAGTATTATTGATTTTCTAGTTTCTTTATATTTTAGACATACTAAATATTACATAAAGTATATAGATTGTTTTACGTTATATTTCAAATTTCCCTTAACTAAGCCCAATATCAACTAAAGTACCTTATCGACTGTCCTGTTGTAAGCACACACAATAAAACCTTTAGAATCCATATTTAAAATTAAATTTTGTCCCATAACAGCTAAGCCAATCAAGGCAATATCAGCTTTCCTAAAATTTAAAGAAATCATTGCAAATTTAACTAATAAAATCATCATCCAACTTTGACAATTTGCAACTTACTTGTCACCCATCTTGATTTTATGGTTAGCTTTCAAAAAGGTAGAATGATTGAATATATCTCTTAATATCCGTGATATATTTCTTCGGCACGTAATTAAAGTTGATTTCAATATTTTAACACAATATTATAATTTTTTTTTTCAATGACAATCAATGACATAAACGACAAAGGAACGTTATGAAAGCGACACTAAGCGGCCGCTCGGTCGCTTCTTGTTGCTTGGCGCACGCACGAATAACCTCTGCGCACACGTGACCGGTTTCTGCGATTAAAGGCAGATTAAAAATTATTAGAAAGTGTTTCGGCAATCGATGATTAATTTTTAATTGCAGAGCATGAATTAAACTTATCTACATGATATTTGACTTTATAGATATAACAAACAGAATAGTATATTACACTATTTTATCTTATGTATTTTATTGATGTAGGGGAAGTAGGGGAAGTAGGGGACAAAATGGTATAGTGTTTTATTTTTTAGTCATAATTATGTATTTATTAACTTCCCGTAGGGTAAGTTATAGTAATCGCAAAAAAATCGAAAATGAAAATTTTTATATCTTTACGTTTCAGAGGTTTCTGAATATTTTGGCATACCTTAGAAAAAATTTATGCGTGTGTATGTGTGTGCGGATACAAATTTTCGTCGACGATTTCGAAAACACCGATCAACCAATTTGAATAATTCAAAAAACATTCGATTCGTATTGATAAGGAGACGTGCTGATTAGTTTTTGGCATAGACAGGTCTAGCCGTTCCGAAGATACGGGGCAAAAATGACAAAAATGATAACTCAGTTTTTAAGAGAACGGAGCGTCCGACTTTAATAATTCAAAAAACATTTTACTTGTATTAACAAGATGAAGAATTGATCAAATTTTCATGAAGACAGGTTTAGCGGTTTCGGAGATCTAATGAAAAAAGTAAAATAAAATACCATGATCATTAGACATATGCACATCAAATTATCAGATATTTTATAGAGATTTTAACAATAAGTATAAATTTTGTTCAAATTCCTATGAGTTCCGTACAAAGCAGTCAAAGCAGTACGCTTGCTTTGAAAAAAAGTTCAAAATTTCCAAAATATGTCAAAATAAAGAAAACATTTTTTTTCAAAAAAATTTATTTCAAAAAAAAGTAATTTTTTGTCGAATTTATAGTTTCTCAAAAATCTAATTTTTTCAAAGTAAAATTTTTTCATAAATGTTAATCGTTTTTAAAAATCATATATAATAATAATTTTTGGTACGGGAAGTTCTAGCAATTTGCCTTAAGGCACGATGCCATGCGCCCCACTAGTTGATAATATAGTCGATCACGGTTTTTACTTACCTTATTTCCATTATGAATCGCCGCATCGAAAATTTAAGTTTTTAAAAAAACTTTAAAATTTTTTGAAAACTTAAAAAATTAGATTTTTAAAAATTTTGATTTTTTAAGAAATTTGACTTTTTTGAAAAATTTGATTTTTGTTATATTTCAATTTTTTTAAATTTAGAACATTTTTTTAATCTAATTTACGGCAATTACGCTGCGTAGCTGTAGAGACGATATATCAAAGCGCGTAAGCGCTGCGTCGCAGCCAAACGGATAAGCATTAGTTCTTATTATTAAAAGCTCTATAAAATAACTTATAATTTGATATTTGTATATGGCATGTGATATAACTTTTTTTACTTTTATATTGGATTTCCGAAACCGCTGGACCTGTCTTCCCAAAAATGTAATCTGTTCTTCATTTCGTCAATGCAAATAAAAGGTTTTTTGAATAATTCAAATCTGACGCTCCGTTATCTCAAAAATTGAATAACATTTTTTGGAACTTTTGCCCCATATCTTCGAAACGGTTGAACCTGCCTTTGCTAAAAACTAATCAGCACTCTTTGTTAATATAAATGAAATGTTTTTTTAATTATTCAAATCGGTTGATCCATGTTCCCGAAATCGTCCACAATAACTTGTATCCGAGCACATACACACGAACATACATCGATTTTTTCGGATTTATGCCAAAATATTCACAAACCTATAAAACGTAAAGATATGTGAAATTATTCATTTTCGATTTTTTGCGATTTCTATAATTTATCCTAAGGGAAGTTAAGTGGCACAACTAGTGTGAAATTTTCAAAAAATCGAATTTTCAATTTTTTCATATTTCGATAGGTTATACCTAATAACATACCAAAATTTTAAATCGATATCTTAAATAATTTTTGAGTTACAGCCATTTAAAGATATATATATATAGTATATAGTATAACGATCATTTAATCTTTAAACGCGTTTTTCTCGAAACAGCATTTTTCGAATTTGCTGCAGCGATTACTCAAAAACAAATGATCCGATCCTATCAATTTTTTTTTACAGGTTCTATATATAGTTCTCCGTAAAATGAACTATCGATTTTTCGATCGGATCAAAAATCGAATTTTGACAGTCCAAAAACGATCAAAATTTTGGGTAAAATTCGACTTTTTTTAAAAAAACGCCGTCATTTTGTCAATTTTTGATTTTTTTCTTTATCGTAGTTCATTTTACAGACAATATTATCTAGTTTAACGAGATTTTTTTTTTAAATTTTATCCACGTAGAAGACCGGAATCACTGCAGCAGTGAAGGGCCTTTTTTTGTCGCGCCGTTGGAGATCGACGATAACTTAAAAAATATTTAATTTTTTTCTACAAAAATTTTACTATGTATTCTTAAAACATGTATAAATATATTCCTAAAATTTTGAAATGATTGATAAAGTAGTTTTTTAATATAAATTCCCAAAAATCACCTTTTTTTCAGGCGGTTACACTAGTTGTGCCCCTTAATAATTATTCAATTTTTTAAGTTAAGATAAGTTTTTTAAAAAACATGATTAAACCACCCTCAAAATAAACTTATTTGAAGGCGTTTGAACAGTTTTACTGTGACAATGACGCTCAACGTCTGATAGGATTGTGATTTTGATTTTTTTTAAATTATACTATAATGGAAACGTTACTATATATAACGTTTATAAAATAGTTTTTATACATTATATATAAAACTAGCAAATTTACAAATAAAGTAATAAAGTAATTTTGTTCGTGTATATCATTTTGTTCATATTTCCCCTATATGTAGCCTAAAAGTACAGATTAAAAATTCTTGAAATTAGAGTTGTCAAGGTTGTAATTGGAGCAGTTAAATAAAAGATAACAATTCGCAAACGGGTCTAACACCGTATCAGGACTTGCTTGATTTGAATCATATAGCAATCAAATTTTAAATAAAAGTTTACGATTTGGCTTAATTATTATTATTATATGATTGTTTTTAAAAATTCACAATATGTTACTTATTTTCAAATAAATTATATTGAATAAATATTTTTCTCTTCTTCCCCAATGTTTATTTTCCGTTAGAAAATTCGGTTAGCTATTTTTATGTTTTTCCGACGTTTCAAGCCATTCTGAATTGTTATAATTTTCATAGCTATGTCAAATCTTTTTAGCTCGTACGGTTCGAATTAAAAGATACTCTCATTCGAATTAAAAAACGTGGCAAGACTGACACAAAAAGAAATATTGGTATGAGATAACAAAGCCTCCGATTTGAATGATTCAAAAAATATTTTATTTGTTTTAAAGAACGAAGAACTGATTAATTTTTTTGGAAGGCAGTTCTAGCGATTAGAGGCATAGGAGATCCAATGAGAAAAGTGAAAAAGGCAATGCCACTCGGCGAACAAACATGATTAGACATATTCACATCAAATTATCAGGTATTTTATAGACATTTTAATGATAAGTACAAATTTTGATTACATTTCTATGGATTCCGTATCAGTGTTTATTCGTTAGACTGCGACGCGGCACTTACGCGCTTCGATATTTCGTCTATAAGCAACTAAAATATTTAAAATTTGTAAAATAAGTAAAGTTGATTCAAAAATTTCACAGGATTAATTTTTTCAAAGTTATCAAAAAATTTTAAAGCTTTTTTAAAAAATATAATTTTTGGTACAGGATGTTTTTATCAATTTACCTTAAATCACGAGGCCATGCACCACTAGTTGTTTTTTTTTACTCTGATGGTCCTTTTTGGCCCAATTTCCGTATGCACTGATTCGGACAACCTGGTAGTTTTTAATAATATTTTTGCCTTCTGGTTGGCTCTTTTTGGCCCAATTTCTGTATGCACTGGTTTGGACAACCTGGTAGTTTTTAATGATATTTTTGCCTTCTTTCTTTTACCCTTATGATTTTATGACTTTATAATTTTTTTTATGCTCTTTATTTTATGCTCTTGTAATATTTGTATATTTGATCTGCAGATGCACATCCATAATTCAATTTTATACATCGAAATAGAAATCATTATTGTTTTACTTTTATAATACAGTGAATTATTTTCATCAGTAAAATAATGTGTAAAATATCCATCAGATATTTTTGAATTTCTGTTAATTAACCAATACAACTCTTTGAATCTTTTGTTAATCTGTTTTCGTTTCATCACAATTCAATCTTGTGTCAAGAGTAATTCCAAGGAATTTAACACTACCATTCTTTGGTATTTCTATGTTGTTTATTTTTATTTAGATTTAGATTTAATAAAAGCATACTTTATGAAATAAACTATAAATTGCAAATTTTGATGTGTGACTTTCTTTTGAATCTTATTCATGTTTTTTCAGACTGCTAAAATGAATAAATCTACTGACTACTAAATTAAACCCAAGAAGGAAATTATTCAGAAGTTCTTAGTTATGAGCCAATTAATAAGAACTAGAAAATCAAATTATGCAAGTTTTGACCTTCGGAAGCAAAATGTATACATATTTGTACATATTATTCACTTTTCTAATATTCCTGTAAGCGGTTCAAGTAAATATGTTTGATTCTTATGAGACATTTTTGTATTAAATATTATAAACATACATATGAATTTCTTTATAAACTTGGCAGTTTCCTGTCATAAATTCTTAAAAGTTCGATTTAAAAAACCTATATCATTTTCTATATATTAGGACTAAAATTATATATCATCATTTGCACTATTTACAATTCACAATTATACACAGATTTTGCATTAACTTTGAATAAGTTTATAATAAATTTATAAAATATTAACACAAATATAAATATCAAATCATTTGTCCAATCACTCAATACATTCATAACAGTAAATAAATTTAAATTCCTTTGATGGAATTGTCCTAGTTATAAAATAATAAAACAATAATTATAAATATCTATTATGTACAATATCAATTTGATATATATGTTATATATAGTTGCATACTTTGCAGTATGGTTTTGTAATTATAATTTCAATAATTGTTATATTATCTTAGATCAGATATAATGTATTATATATTAATCATAATAAGTTTTTGTCCTGATTATATATCTGAAACATTACACTTAAACACTCAAGTCGAGTTTCACATATGTCACCATCGTTCAGAGATTCAAATTATTTATTTTCTATGCACTTAGCATTCACACCACATTGTACACTATTTACAAATAGCATGGTTGCTAATCTTTATCTGGCCTTAAGGCTTCTATCTTGGCCACAATCTTAAGAGCGGGACCTAATTTCATGGCCATTGCTGACATCAGATGTTCAGCCCTCAGGAGCAACAAAGCCTGCCCATCGATTTCTTGTATCGCAAAATCTTCACAATAATCTGAGCATCCAGGAAGATTTTTAATAAAATCTACAACATCTGACACCTGTAATTAAAGAATAAAGAACAAGGTTATTGAAAATCCAATATTATGCAGACAAAATACCCAGTAAACATGCGATATGGCCACAACATCGTGGCAATATTTTATTTAGGTCGTGTGACATGCGGTTCCCATATTCATTGTCCTCGATATTTAATGGATACGGCCGCAAATTTATGTAACTATCGAACAACTATCGAGGTTCGGTCTCTGGCGCACGTGGCGTTCGTGATACATGAAAATCGACGTTGACCCACATATGTTTGTTTATTATGATAAGACCGTCTGACGTAAGGCGTTCACCCCAGTCATGACGTCATTGGCGAATGAAAACGATTCGGTCATGACGTCATACAAAATGGCGACTCATGACGTAATAGCACCTGAAAGTGATGACGTAATGCAATTAATATTCTTTTCTGTACGAATAAGCATTTATTTACGTGAATAATAAGAAATTTTACAATATTTAAATATTACAAATTAGAATTGTAGTTTTGAAATTATAAAATTTTAACATGAACTATACTAGAAAACTTTTTACAAATTATTCAATCTTAACATATTAATAACAGTATATTTAATGAAAATTGTTGTATATCTAATGAACGTAATTCTATTTTTGGGGCGTGAAGTGTGAAGTGTTGCATAAGTATTCTATCGCCACTTCCTTATACATCAAACAGCCTGCCTATTTTTCATTATTTCATTCTATCGCCAGTTCATTGCATCAAATGCCAGGATACAGATTATGCACATATGACATACTGCCCCAAATTTTGGAAGTTTTCTAAAACAAATTCAAACATAATGTGATTTACTGTATATAATATAATATATATATACAGCTACCATATGTGTAGCTACCTACATGTTCAGTGTACAAATCTCCATCATCTTAAAGTCGCTTTTACACATACATTTTTAACACTGACTGATTTCATTCTATCGCCAGTTCATTACATCAAATGCGAGGATACAGGATATTCATATATGATGTACTTCTTGGAAGTTTTCTAAAACAATTTGAAACATAATGTGTTTTATTGAATCTAATAATATATATACCACTCCATATGTGTAGCAACTTACATATTCAGGAGACAAATCTAAATCGTCTTCGAGTCGCTTTTGCACATACATTTTTTTTAACCTGATTGAATTCATTATATCTTCAGTTCATTATACATCAATACATCAATCAAGTTCATGCATATATGACATACTGTTCCCAATTTTAGAGGTTTTCTAAAACAATTATAAATATAATGTATTTGTTACCAAATAATATATATACAGCAACTATATATGAATCAACTTACATATTAAGAAGATAAATCTCCATTATCTTCAAGTTGCTCCTAAACATACATTATTTGAGCCTGTCTAAAGATCTGTATATTGTTCATCGTTTCATTCCAATTTTGTACGACTTCTGAAATAAATATGAACATGGCATACGTGTTTGCTGTTTATATATATTTGTATAGCTATTATATTTGTAGTGACTTACATATTCAAACAATCATTCTCGATCCGCTTCTCAACCGACTAATTTAAGAGATTTAAGAAGTGAGGTTATGTCGAACACATGGATATGTTAATGTCTTAATTTAGTAAAATAATTATTTTAACCTTGATAAACGATCCTTATTATTGTCCTCAGATTTTGTAAGATATGCTATTTGGTTACCTCCTTTGTCATCTAAAGAAATCGACATAAAATAACGTTTCTTCATCCCAGGATATAATGCACTAAATGGAATTCAAAATCGTGAAGTAATTACATATCTATATAAATAATATATGATATACTTACAGTGTCATTTTTCTACACTTTTCTACAATTATCATAAACAAGTTGCTTAACTAAACGAATGTAATTATTATACTAAAGAAAATATAACTTGATGCATGATAAATTCGTGACATATTGCGCCATTTTGTAAGCGGTTAATTTAGCTTTCGTCAAAGAAACAGTCGGTTCCACCAGTGGCCACGGCGCGCTGATGTAAAGCTTTCTTTGTATGGTCACACACGCCAGCACACAACGCACACAACGCAGCGCACGACGCGTTTGCTTCACGCCGTGTGACGTCATTGATTATGCTTTGCATGTGTTCTAACACACACCAGCGCACGACATGTATCTCACATGAAATTCAACGATGTCATTACCCCCGACAGCGCGTGTTTATGTCTCGTGAGACAACTCAATGCGAGCTTTGCGTGTATTGTAACACACACAAGCGCACGCAAGTTTAAAATCCTCTTGTGGCGTAGATTCGATAACCGCATTATAATAACGATGTCGATATTATAGAAGATCACATCGCGTGTTTACTGGGTAGTATTTGTCATAGCAAATTGAATATAAATTAATAATTTATTTTTTATAATAATTTAGTAAAATTCACAAAATTGTCACTTATTAAAAAATGCTTGGCTCTTTAAAATAAATACAGCACTTCAATTTAAAATTATTATAATTTTAGAATTATAAACACTCTTGCTTTCAATCTGACTTCAATAAAAAAGTTGAAAATTACAAATGTTTTGTGATGCGATGTTTTGTGACAGATGTTTTTTTGTAAATTTAAGTCAAATAGAGAAACATTGAAAAAAATTGTATGTCATGTGGTAATTATTGAATTGTTTATTTCAATAAAATCCAATAAAATTAGTATATAGAGCGTATAGTGTTCTCGTCTGAAACTTTCAGTAATGCAGAGTATTACGATAAGAAATCTTACAAAAAAGAAAAATTAATTCTCTTACCGTCCATGTACTGATATTGACAACTGGCTCTTCTGATATTTCGGTATTCTTCTCACTACTTTCAGTAGTATCCATGGGTTCGTTTTCTTGCAAAGGCTTGATTGGCTCAGAAGTTTCACAACTGATATGCTTTGGTGAAAGGCTGTGCTTTTGACTGTAAAAGAAAATAAATTGATATAAAATATACATTCCATACTTAAAACAAGTTATTTAAATTAAGGAAATAAAGTCTTGAATATTAAGTTAAAATATTGTATAATCACCTTTTACTACATGACAATGAGCAGAAACGTTTATTTTTCTTGAATTTGGATTTTAAATCTGTTTTACCACAGAATTCACATGTTGCCATATCAGAGTTTTTCTCATTTTGAATTCCATTTTTCCCATTAGTGCTATCAACGCTTGGTCGCTTTTCTAGAAAAATAGATAAATTACAATGAAAAATTGCACATTAATGTACGAATATACATATATGATTATTGACATTTTTTGGGTATTTTATGATTTATATTATTAATCCTGTAGAAGGCACCCGCATAACTCTGAGTTAAATTATTGAATTGATGCAATTTTTAGTTCTTTAAAAGTGTAATTTTTAATTTTTAAATGCGTAATTATTGAACAATCTTAAATTGTATTGTTGTATCTGGTCCGTTCAGAGACGCTACTGGGCAGCTCAATGGCCCGTACAGCAGTGATATTCCTACAAAAAACGCCATAGCGAAAAGATTAATTGTAAGAGTTTGCCACGAAACATTAAATATATAAATATTTTGAATGTAGATTTTGACTTTGTAATATTACTGCATTTTGCAATGATACTTAATTGCTTATTATCAAGCTATCAAAACATATTAGTGTAAGTGGCATTTTGACTTAAGGCACGTTGCATTTATTTACCGACATGTGTAAACGATCGACTTAATCAATAAGATATCATTAACTTACGAGTATTTTGCCTAAAGCAGAATATTCGAATTTGAATAAATTTTCCAAACTTAGCAGTTATTTTTGACAAATTTTAAAATATTACTCAATATTGAAAAATGAACACGCGTATAATACAAACACCGCGTATTTTCAAAAAACGGGGCCCAGAATCCAAACTTTAACATAAACTTTTTAACAGTCGATTACGAAGAAACTATCCCATCGGTTTTGCCAAAAAAAATCAGTATCTCGAAAAAACTTTGAATTTCCAAATTCGAGCTTTTTACGAAAACGTGGACGAAAACTTTTGCACTTTGTGCTATTTACTTATAAAGAAACGGAATGGCTGATTGTTGTGCAATCAACTATCAACGTAAGTACTTATTGAGTTACATTCATTTAAATCAGTTCAGCCGTTTAGAAAAGTCATACACACAACCATCCATACATATCCACACATTCTCACATACTTTTTTCAAATGTTCAAATAATTAAGAATGACAAACGCCAAAAAAACATATAATTAACAAGTAGTTTATGCTTATTTATCTATGATGCTTATTTATCATGATTTAGTATTTTTTCGTGAGAACATTAACTTCTTTAGGAAGTTAATAACAAAATTCATACCAAAAAGACAATAGTAAATGTCTAAATACAAAATACAAATTCAATAACTTTGAAAAGCAAATTAATTCGGTAACGCAAATAGTTAATAATATTTTTCTAATATATTTTCAATTAATTCATAGTACTTACTGGGTGGTTCATCATTTTCTTTGCGTTCAGGATAACGCGGCCTGTTGACTGCAAACGGTTCCGCCGCTTCTTGTATAACGAAACCTTCTATGACATGTGTTAGTACGTTTTGTGGTTTAACCATTCCAACTTTTGGAAAATCTTTCTCAGCTTTTACAGCCGGTGTAGTTATAGGAATATTGGATTGCGTAGACTCCACTGTCTGATTTTGTGCCGTTGTCGGCACAACGGGCAATGGTGTCACGGATATTGATTGAGGAACACTGGAGGGCACATTAGATGCTTGCGTCGTAGGTGCAGTAGAAGAAGTTATTGAGATCTGAGCTGGTAATTCTTGTGCAGGTTGACTGGTAGGCGTAGACGCAGCATTGCTCACTGAATTGGTCGGAGTCGCAACTCCGTTAGTTTTGCTCTGCGCGGTTTCTGCAATGAAAAAAATAAGTAATGAAAGTTATATATTAGAATTTTTAAACTAGCTTATACGTTTCAAAACATTTTACAAGAGTTACATTTGGTTGATTTATACCAGAAAAAGCAAAAGTTTTTCGATGCTTTACGCGCAAACTAATATTAATCTTCAGCTTAATCAGAATTTGCTCCATATTTCTCCCAATAAAATTACTAATTGTTAAGTGCATACCATTGGTTGCTGAAGCATCGCCATTCACTAAGGATGTTTTGGTGTCCGTAAGAAGACCATTTGTCAAAGGTGTTTCATTTTCTGTTTGTGGTGTTGCTGCAGGCGCAGACACAGTTTGAGTTAAAGTTACACTATGCACCAATTCTTCCTTTACCTGAAAATATTCATTTTAAATAAATGATAAAAAATAACTATTGAAAACCAATATGTTATGAAAGTAACAAAAAACTGAAAACCAAATTATGTAAATTAAGTAAAATCATATTGTACATGTAATCAACAATCAACACGTTTAGAGAATCATAAATTTTCAATGAATATTACTACTTTTTGAGAATTACTAATTATGATATTGTAAATAGAAAATCAAATTTTACTAACCTTTGATTCATCTTTAACTACATCGACTGGCATACACGTTATTTGTGATCCGATATGCAGAGCTCCATTAACCTGAGCAACAGGCGTGACCGAACTCTGCGTCGCCGTGGTGGCTGTCGTCATTCCAGGTAATGGAGATCCAGCCACTGGCTGAAGTGGTGATGGTGACGCTACCGCCGTGATTCCGGCAACAGCGGTTGCCATAGAAACAGCAGGAGCATTCACTTGAGTTGCACCAGGATTCTGCATTTGTATTGATACCGGTTGAGCCTGTAGCTGGTTCATTATGGTACCTGCTCCTGTTTGCATCGCACTTAATTGTTGCTATAAAATTTAAAAAAAGCTTCTTTAAAACTGACTTGTATTTTTCTTTTAACTTGGTATACTATCATAATATATAGTACCACAGAGATTTGAAGAAAATTTTTATTATTGTATAAACATCTTTGATATATATCCAATATAACAACAATAAAAAAGTTATTTTAATACTTACAGCATGTAACTGCTGAACCATTGGTACTGACATAGAAACATGTCCGGCCATAGATACAACTGGCATAACCTGTCGTGTTCCATCAGCCGCAATCAATTGAGGCATTGTGACCATACCTAAGGCAAAACAATAATAATGAAAAAAGAGACTCTATCATTTCTATTATTTAAATATTGAAAAGATTGCTGTAAAATGTTTATAATACTTTCAAAGTAATAGTTCTACAAATAACCTACCAAGCATTTGTTGGGGTGCCGGTTTAGGTTGAATATGCTGGGGTTGGTTCTGTTGCTGTGTCTGTTGAGTAGCATGCTGGACTTGTGCTTGTGCTTGTGCTTGGGCTTGGGCTTGAGCTTGTGTCTGTGCTTGCGCTTGGGCTTGAGCTTGAGCTTGGGCTTGTGCTTGCACTTGAGCTTGAGCTTGTGCTTGTGCTTGTGCTTGAGCTTGCGCCTGAGCCTGAGCCTGAGCTTGAGCCTGCTGAATTGCTTGCTGCTGTTGCTGTTGTTGGAATTGCTGCAACTGGAACTGCTGAATTTGCTGCTGTTGTTGAATAAGTACGGCCTGCTGAAACATAGTGCACTGACTTTAGTTTGTTGTTTAACTTTAACTTATTGTTAGATGAAAATAATCTCGTAACGTTTAACTTTCATAAGCCAATGTAATTAGATAATAATATTGATTTACCAGAAAATTGACAAATACCTGATGCTGAGCTTGCTGTGCAGCAACTTGCTGTGCTTGCTGTTGGGCTTGTTGAAGGGCTTTATTATTATGCACCACCAATTGCTGTTGTTTGTCAGGTGATAAAGCTTGTTGTGGTTGAATTTGTGTACCTTGTTGCATTGTCATTTGAATAGGAGATGTCATTACTACCATTCTAAAATTACATAATTATTGAATTAAATAAAATAAAAGTTTTGTCATTTAGTTTAATAAAAAAATATTTATTGATCAAAACAGCAGTGCTTCGAAAAATTATGCGCATTATTATTTATTAAATATATCATTGTGGTACTTACTTTCCTTCGCTGGTAATCATATGTGTCTGTTGCTGCTGCTGCTGCTGCTGTTGCTGTTGTTGTTGTTGCTGCTGCTGCTGTTGTTGTTGTTGAACTTTTGCTTGCGTCGCAGCGTCGGTCTTCATAGTTCCTGGAGCAGGTGATGTGCGCACACCAGGTGGCTTCCCTCGAGCTTTGCCTGTTTTCGTAAGTCCGGATTGAGTATTAGCACCAGTTTGTGTAGAGACGGAACTAGCAGGTCGCACTCCTGACGGAAGAATATTTGGAGGAGGACGGATTGGACCTTTGGGTTGAAGCTCTACTTGTGGTCTTGGTTGTTTCAGAGCCGTAGCTTGCGTTGGGTTGCATGGTATTGTCAAGGTTTCTAAAATAAAAAAATATTTATTATGAAATGAATTATTATATAATGCATATTTTCATAAAATAATATATGTTACCTTAAAGTTACAGGGTTTTAGGTAGCAATCATTGGTTTTATGCAACTAAAGTTTATTTCACCCGTATTTTTTGTATAACATTTTATCTTAACTTATAACTTAAAAAATCAAACAATAAACATTTTAAAATTTACTTAAAGTTTTCAAAGAATTAAATTAAAGTTTTGATAGAATTTCTTAAATTCAATTGCAAATACGTGTTCAAATCTGAATAAATAATATTGCTGTCTTCAAAATTCTTAAAAGAAAATTTACAAATACGTACGGTTATGTGTAGCTTGTTGAATTGCGGGTTGTTGAGGACTATGTTGAATAAACATGCCTCCCTGTGTAGTTCCATCAGGCTGGCCTCTTATAAATATAGGATTAGGAGCCAGCAAAGCTGGTGACTGAATTCCATTTGTCGTCCATATCTGAGGTACGCCACTGAACTGCCACGGCGTATGAGCAAATTGCATTTGTCCACCATCTGAAAAGTTTACGGGGTAATTATGATAATTAAACATTGCGTTCGAGACTCGTTTTTTAAAATAACATTACGTACTTTGCTGTAATGGGCTAATAATTTGAGCGGTGGGTTGAGAATTAAGCATAGCCTGTGACACCTGCACACACTGTCCTTGTTGGTTTGTATTTTGTTGCGTTTGTTGCGTAGTACCGACTTTTTGCATAACTTTGGTTCCACCCATCACTTTGTGCATACCGTCCTGTTTATTACCTGTTAATAAATATTTATAAAGAATTTTAAAATTTGCAAGAGATATTTTGCTATTGATATATAAAAAATTATATCTTTTATAAAACTCCAATTATAACTAAATAAAAATCTACAAATCAAATAGAAGTTGAATGAATTAAAATTTCAATTCTAATAATGATTTTTAGATACAAACTTACCATTTTGATTGTGCGTAGACAATATACTCGGTTGTGAGCTGATAACATTTAGTGGACTAAATAGTAACGTCTGAGACTGCGTAGAAGGAATTGTTGGCAGAGAGTATCCTCCATTGAAACCGTTAGCACTGCTGGCTGCCAACACCTGTTTGCCTTGTGCAGTTGTCAGCATATGTGGAGCAATTTGACCACCTTGAAAAGGCTTGTTGGCAGTTATAACCTGAATTTGTTGTGGGTTGATATTGGAATGAAGCAAGTTTCCAGGCATGAGTAACTGCCCTTGCGGACTACTGTAGAGTTGATGAACATAAGTGGGGTTTTGGAGCTGCTGCAGGGGTTGTTGGATCACTTGCACACGGCCTCCATGACTCCAATCTTGTTGTGCACCAACCGTACTCACCGTTCCAACTTGACCTGCAGACATTTTAGTATTAACTTAATTAATTAAATTAACTTATATTTACATAAGTAAAAATGAGTATGCCTGCAGGCAGATATGTGTGTTTGTTCAAATTCATATAAGTGATAGAAAAATAAATATTATCAATCTTCATAAATTAATTTTTATACTAATTTTACGACAATATTTAATAATACATTTAATATATAGTCTTTAGTATTAAATATTATTAAATACATTTCAGAAGGACGTTGTGATCATATTCTTTTTAGGTCAAAACCGAGGCTGTAACTTGTAGTTATGCTAATCTGGGACAGGGGTAGGCGGCTTAATGCTAAATGAATTTAATGCTATTTAAATTAACAAATATTGTATTTAAGAATACAATAAAAATCACTTTTTTTTAATAAATCTTTTTTTTTCAAATTAGAATTACCTGATTTTAGTAGAACTTTTTTTCGATTAAATGTTATATTGTATATTATATTTTTGGATCTAAACGTTTCTTCGCTTTGAGTCTTGTATAAAATTGCGTTACATTTTCTTCATAATTAACTTATTGTTAGTAAAAATAAATACTTGTGCCAGGCAGTATAAAAGTTCGTTTTCATAGTTTTTGCTAACTTTAGTAATTTTTTTGTTGTTTATCAAGTAATTGCAAAAATTCACTTTGAACCTTTAAATTTCAAAAACGCAAGACAATCCGGAACAAAAGATCAAAATCCGAGACAAATATTGCTTATAGCAAAAACCCAGGGCAAGGCCTGGAAATCCTCACGCTAATATGCTAATATTAGCGTAAGGAATCCTCATGCTAATATGCAAAACTTTATCGATTTCGATTTTTCAATTAATAGTAATAATTCAACATATGTTTTTGAAGTCTCCTTAGATGCATCAAGATGTCCACTTTCATTCATGATATGTTATTTACATGGGCCAATAGCAAAGTGTTCTCATAGTTTATCATAATTTTCTCATTAGTGAGTCAACACGAGTACTTTAAACATCCGGCTTGTAAATAGATATCGAATCAGTATGAGCTGTCCTGAATGCACTTAAAACTTTTTTGGTTACGGTTGAAGATAAATATTATTAGATTATAGTTGACTTGATAAATCAATGATGATACATATAGAATATAATAGAATTTAATCTATAGTGCAGGGGCAAAACGAATATGGACAATCATAAATTTGTAGATTTATTGTTAATTTGTTTTATGATTCGATAAACTTTGTTGCAAAACTGGTAATTATATTCATTTTTTTTATTTACAGTTTATTAATTTTAATTTCTCTATTTATTGATAAAAAATAATAGTATCTTTTATTGGTTATTAATTAATTATTTGAAAAAAAAAATAATGTTAATATATCAAATTCTTCAAGAAACTGAATTGTATCTATTAGTAAGTACTATCAATAGTAATGTTGTCGAACCGAAACGCTCCAATAATAATTTTGTGATAATGGGTAAGTAAGTTATTGATTTAAATTATAGAAAAATCATTGTTTTTGTAATTCGTATATTTTATTAATGTTAAGTAATGGCCAAAATGATAAATATCAAATACTCTAAATATTAATCATTTACTTCAATTATTCATTTTACCTGTCGCCATAGGCTGAAGTGGTGGTACAGTTGCTATTGTGGTGGTCTGATTGGGCTGATGCATGGAACCTTGTGGAGGTGCCATGGACGTCATGGTTTGTTGCAGAGTATGTGGGCTCTGAGCGGGATTCTGTTCTATTTCTTGATGCATTTGTGCTTGTTGAACTTGTCCTGGAATTAAAACAAAATTACTGACAGATCAGGAGATTACTTCTTAAGTTGAGGTATTAAAAACGTATTACTGTTATTATCAAATAGTGTTAATCATATTTAATCGTCATGAATATTTTTGAGCTGGTGGTGGTCATAAGTATGTACAATTTTTTTTTTCTAAGCTCATTAACTATTAATGACTCGGTTTAATAAAATAATGAATTACAAACCTGATGCTTCCACAAGTTGTTTGATCTGGGCCATAGCTTGATTATGGAACTCGTGAAGTTGATTGTTTTGATCCACAACAATCAAATTCTGCTGTACTATATTATTGCTATTGTTCTCGCCGTTCTGGTTACCCTGGTTATTTTGCGTTTGCGCAACAGACGTGGGTACCGTTTGTTGTTTATCTAAAGTCAACAATGTGTTGGCAACTTCATAGGTTTCGTCGAACACAATGCCGGCTTTCTGAGCCAATGTCTCTAGGCACTTAATAGACGATTTGTTATTATGATTTTTATCATTCGTTGAATTTTTTTCTTCAGTCTTAATTTCTGAAGATTTATTTCCGTCACTATCAGGTTCGACTTTTATTGAAGTCAATTGTTGTTCTCCATTAACATTGGATGGAGATTGCTCTTGATTGTTGCTCAGTGCATTACCATTGGTTTGAGCACCAGGGCGCACGTGCTGAATATTTGTATTATCCTTCAGAGGTCTCTGGCTTGATGAGTTATTATTATTTTTATTATCTTTATTGTTTGTTTCCTTTTGGAGATTGTCGTAATGTTGAGTCCTAAAATAAATAAAAAAATAACATCAGATTATATAACCAAAAAATATTGATACACATTACAGATAGACTTATAGCAATATATTATATATATTACACATATACATACACACAAATATATATTACACATATACATAAAAATATCTCAATATATTTCTTCCCAGAACTAAAAATCGAATATATAACCAACCATATAATATGGAAAAGCTTTCAGCTTCAGTACCCCATATTGTGGTTATACCCTCTGTGCAGTATTAAAAGACATAAAGCAAAAAAATGTCAAGCTCATATGACTACCGAACGTTATGAAAGGCAAATCGTAGAAAACTAGGTGTTCGTGGCATTTTTTCGTAAGTTGCATACGATATAAGAATTTAATCAAGTTGAACAACAATAATTTTTTGTTGTTTGTTTAATTGTTAATTGAAAATTTATGCGTTTTTAAAATGAAAAACTATTAATTTCGAAAAGGCGGCTGCATCAATTTTCACCAAAAATGAATCCCACAAAGCCCAAGGAATATCTTTCACGTGAACTTTGATTTTTTTATATTACATTAGGAATTTCTTCAAAAACGTATATGAAATATTATGTATGAAGAGGATTTTGTCTATTTTTTCAAAAACCTGTAAATAGCAACTATAATCCTAACGAAATCTCTCTGACATATTTCAAATATTAATCGTCGATTTTTACCAAAAAGAACGATTTTCAAAAGTAACTGTTAAATTGTTAAAATTGCGTTAGGATTGAAACGATCGCTACTTTTATGAAAATGTTGACTAAATACGTTATTAGGAGGCGCCCATTAATCATGTGATTCATTTTTTAAGCATTTTTAAACCGTCCCCCCCCCCTTGGTGATACGGGGTGATATTCAAAATCGCCCCCTTCCCCACCAAATATCACGTGTATTTTTAACTACAAAAAAAATTGATTTTTTTTTAAATATGTGGATTTTAATTCATTTCATATATCTTACTAGACTCTTCTTCACCACGTGATATTTCGTGATTATTTGCCAACCTCCCTCTCCCTCTAAAAAAAATCACGTAAATTATGGACGCCCCCTTATAGCAAAATTCGACATTTAAGCGACTCAAAATGACTTGAAAAATATGACAAAAACTTCTCTCTAGGAATTATTGTAAATAAAATCAATTGCACTTAATTAGTTTAAGACCCTTAGAGGGCATTCATTAATCACGTGATGTTCTTTGGGGAAGGAGGGCTTTGACAAAAAATCACGAAATATCACGTGGGGGAAGGAGGGGTATAGTAAGATATCACGTGTATTTATTTTTTATCTGATTTTTTTTAAAAATGATCAAACAATCAAAAAAAAAATTTACAGATTTATCACGTAACTAAAAATACACGTGATTTTTGGTGGGGGAGGGGGGGTAATTTTGAATATCACCATGTATCACCAAGGGGGAGGGGGGTTCAAAATATCCTAAAAACTCGCTCACGTGATTAATGGACGCCCCCTTATTTAGTTTCAATCAATAGAGAAAAAGTAACAACAAAATTTTAACACTAGAGTTTCATAATAATTGCGAAAATTGGGAACATTCCATTAGTGCTAACAGTGAACATTAGGTCTTGGAAATGTTTTATATTTTCTTAATTTATAGGTGTAGCAATAGACTGTTAGATTAATCTTTTATATGTACTTTATATATCAATATTAATCGAGTTTTCATGAGATTTTACGAAGTATTTCACCCCCATGACCCCATAATTCTTTTTATGTCATTTCTTTTCATTCATCTCCTGCAGTGTAATGTAAGCCTATAGGGAAAATGGCTTTTAATGTGCGTACGAGGTTAATACAGAGTAGACCGCGGTCTCCTCGCAATAATCGATACAGTGCGTGCTCCGAAGCCATGTCATAGGTCAGTACGCCTCATGCCGCTTTCCTCCTGCCGCATACGAAAGTTTGTTATTGAGATAGGTCGCGCGGTCGTATGATCGTATTAGAGCAGCGATATCGTATCAAATAAATAGGTTTCGATACCGAATGCGTGCGATTGCAATGGCCAGATAAAATACATGGCAGTGCAGTGCAGCATCCATGCAGGCAGTAGATTTCCAAAAATGTAAAAGGGCTGAAAAGACTAAGACTGAAGAAGAATGCAGTTGTTTGACAATATACGCAAGGAAATAATAAATTAAACTGAAAGCCGAATGGACAACAAGAGAAAAAAGAACGGTAAATAAAGTGTATTTTTTATGAATCTACGAAAAGAGCATCAATAGTTAATCATGATTTATATATAGGTATTGTGAAAACCATGCCAAATATATCACAACGATTAACACATAAATCAAAGAAACAACTATCTGACTATGTTCAGTAAAACTTCCAGCTAATTCATCATTGTAGAAATGTGCTCTTTTCACTGTTTTTCGAAAATTTGTCATCTGGTCCTTTTTACTCGGGTAAAAGACGACTGGGGGTTACCAGGTCCAATGTCTTATTTTTAATTTTGAAGAGGTTTTACGAAATAAGTGCTACATTATTGAACTAATGGAAAATATAAATTTCGTAAGCACATTTTTCACAGAAAATAACGTATACTTAAACATTATATTAGTTAGTCCTAAACTGTTGACGAAAATATCAAAAGTAATTCTTTCATTTCACACACTGTCGAAGCGTATAAAGTGTTCCATTTTTAGTTATGCAGTATTGATACAGAATTCGAGTAATAAAAAGTATTCAAATAATAAAAATTGGCAACATTGTAATTAATTTAATAAACCCATTACTAACGTCTCTTCACTTCGTTTGGTCTATTTGAAGGGGTTTTACGAAATAAGGGCTACATTATTCAACTAACGCAAAATATAAATTTTGTAGGCAATTTTTTTTTTTACAAAGATAACGTATACTTAAATATTATATCAAGGTCTAGTAAACTAAACAACAGTGCTCTCAATCACAACCAAAAAAAACTATCAACGAAAGAAAATACTTTTCGTTTCGTTCGACATATTACGAAATAATTTTCGTAAGCATCAAGGTGATGGCTGGTTACACATCCTTTACCCACTACTTCAAATATAGTTGTGAAAAATTCTTAACCCCCGTTACGAAATGGAACTCCAATGCTGCTATATGTAGGGTAGAGCGGGTAAAAAGAACCAAAAAGGAAAGAATGTTTCCAATGAAAAATAGCTTCTTTCTTCCTGAATTGAGTTGAAGTTTAATTCAGCTCACTTGCCCTAGGGCAGTACCACCCATTATTATTTATTATGGCAGCATATTCATCAATTTAGATTTTTTTTCATTATACTTTTTTTTAGCAATCAGAAAAACAATTACAATTTCTATGAGCTGAACTATACACTAAATAATAAAAATGTCTAATTATCTAATTATAAGATAATCCAGTGCTATATCTTAGTTAGTTTGCGCGTAATCCAATGACTATACTCTTTTCAGTCTTCTATTGTCTTGCGGCATTAAGAGATCTTCAACTGTTGGATTTGGGTAAGTCTCTATGAATTGAGACACGATCTTATTATATATTATTTATTATGTATTAGTGGGTAAGTCTCTATGAATTGAGACACGATCTTATTATGTATTATTTCTCGTCCTGTTAACATTTTTAGGCCTTTGCATATTGTGAAATTTGTGACATACCAGAGTGCGTTAAAAATTGATCTTAGAATTTTGGTTTGAGTTCTTTCTATTATTGCAATTCGTCGTCATATGATATGATAAGAAATTCTCAAAATTCTCAAATCGCTGGAAAAGATTAAATAAATAGTCTAAAAATATTGGGAAGAAGAAGAATGCAAATGGTTGATGACTTGCCCCAGAAGAGAAAATGCAGAAAATTGAAAACCGAAGCAAAAGGACCAGAAAGTATGGAAAGCAAAATGCATATAATTGTATGAAAGAGTGATTGATAGTAATGGAAATAATTAACCAAAGAGGTAAGGGAAATTATGGATTTTAGATAAGAAATTCTAAAATAATTACGAAAACCTAAAAATTAATTTCTCTTATACACACCACAGCAAAAAAAAAAAAAAATACAAAAAATGCATCTTTTGTGTAAAATTTTAATTGTCATTAAAATACCAGAACACAACAAAAGTGATATCATTTGGATAACAACCAAAATGATATGATGAAATAATAATTGTTAATCCATCCAAAAATAAAAAGATTCTAACAATTCATTAATAATAATAAATATATGAAGTTTATCATTGATTCTAGTACATAGTACTAAAACTGATAGTGATTTTGATTAGTATAATAACTGTTGTTCTAATGATGTTTGGACGTCTTTTTGAATTATTATATTGGCTATGAAGACAGCGATCTTCAAAGCATTGAGCTTTTGTACCGGAAGGCAGCATCTCTGAAGCATTCGAGGAGCCTCTATTCCGCAAATGCTTGTAATACACTATATTATATCTTAATTATAATGATCGATTAAATAAAACAGGATAAAATATTAAAACTGTCTCTTAAATCATCAAACCAATCATTTTCTATAAAACATTAATAATATTTCGTAATAAACTTATTAAACGTATTCACCGATTACTACTTTTTCAAGTTAATCCTGCGAATGAATGTTACTCAAATGCTGTTACATGCAGTATAATTATATATGATTTGAATTAGTACCATTGGCAATTGTATGTTGTATATAAAGTGATTAATAATTCCATCAATTAGCTGCCAAGAAATATTACTTATTACACATATAATGTTAATGATTCAGAAGTCAATAATAATCCTTTTCACCAATAGAATAAATAAATAATTATATGCAATATTGATAACTTTGAATTAGAATTGAGTATAATCACGTAAATAATTTGAATAAATAAATAAATTAGGTGAATAGCTTCGAACTAATGATTAGTTAAATTGAGACTACTTAAGCTCCTTTTGTTAAGAAATTTTTAAACAATGGTCATCATTATGTAAACATTTTTATTGAGGCAACATTAAATATATAATTACAGAGGTAAGAAAGTTATAGTACTATTTTCCAAAGATACAAACAGTCACTGATAAAATCTTTGCAATAAGCAGTTCTTATTTAATAACGTGTAAATGAATACAAATACGTGTAAATGAAAGCTCAGTGTGTAATAAAGCACGTAAGCTGACGTAGCATAAACGCTTGTAATAAAGATTATGCTCGTGATGGCTTAGGAATTGGTAGGTAATTTAACTGCTGATCGTCTTTTGAGGTTTGAAAATAAAAAATATTATTGAAAAGTAAAAATATTAGTATATTTTCCTAAAAGTATTTTAGTGAGTGGAAGCAATAACTATCTGATGAGTTTTGAATTGTGGAGCTGAAGACGATTGGAGACTGGACTGGAGAGATAAGATATCAAATGAGGAAATCTTAAGAGAAGTTGGAGAAGAAAGAACTCTACTGTGCACGATGATTAAGAGGAAAGAAAATCGGATCAGACCTATTCTGCAGAAAGTGTGCCTTCTACAATACGCCGAAGAAGGTAAAATAAAAGGACTAAAAGATTGGGAAGAAGAAGAATGCAGATGGTTGATGACTGACGCGAGAAGAAAAAATACAGGAAACTGAAAGCCAAAGCCAAGGACCAGAACGTATTGAAGCAGAAGTACGCAAAAAAAAATGCACAAAAGTGTATAATAAAAAAAGTGATTAATGGTCATGGAAATAACAAAAGAGGTAGGTAAGGGAGCTGGGGAAGGAAAACTATGGATTTGTAGTGCTCTCACACTATTATCCTGCTTTCGGGCTGATCACTATTTATTATTATTATTATTATTATTATTATTATTATTATTATTATTATTATTATTAAGTAAAACAAATATATGTACACATATATGTAAATTTATGGTTATAAGATGATAATTTTCTCACATTACTTTTTCTTTCAATCAAATATAGTTAGTGAAGTGGTTAATAAAATTATAATATATATGTGTAAGTTAAAAGTCCAATATAGAATAAGGATACTTCCAATAGGTAAAATCAGCAGTTCTCGATACGATCATCAAAAATGATCTAATATGTGATGTCAACCTAATAATGCCTTTGTGAGCATTTTATTTGGCAGTCTGCTTCTGCAGATATCGAATAGTAAAAATATCCAAAAGATTTGATTAAAGCATTAAAAAAGAATTTGCAAAAAAAATTCAGTGGTTGTCATTTTATTCTAGTTTAAAAAGAGATAAGATGAAAATACAGAAAAATAATAATAAATCTAAATTACATTGCAGCTTTGTTGGATCAGCCAACTTAGAACATACATACTTAGGCGACTCTAATCTTTTTTTAAGAAATTTGTTTTGAGACCTTCGAAAAATGTTGTTATTGGTTTATCTTGCAGAATTTGACAAATATAATTCGGAAACAATTAAATTCTTTTTTAAGTTTTATGGAATCATAGAAATAAAATGAATTTAATTATTAGAGGCAAAATGACTACATTTAAATATATTTTGGTATTCACCTAGCTTAGGCAAGTAATAACCGATGCATGTCTAATAATCATTCAATTTCGAAACAATTATGGTGTCCATTTCGAAAGCGAGCCCATCAAAACTACGTATTCGAACGTTTTGCTAAAATTAGTTGAGTAAAATTGTATGTTGCACTAATAATGACGGTAAGTAGTACTACAATTGTAATAGAAATTTACTAATACTGGTATATTAGCATAATCTTCAAAGGCAAATTTGCTCTTCACAACAATTTCTATCGAGTTTATTCACAATATTGTTATTAAAGAGGAAGTAATCATTTTGTTATCAATCTGTAGTGCTAATAGTCTAAAAAAACACGTCGCAGTCAAAAATCAGTAACGTTTAAACTAATATTCAAAATCCCAATCATCACCTAAACAGATACTTTTTGTCCAATATGTGAATTCAGAAAGATTTATTTTTAGTTTAAAATAGTAATCATTACTGCAAAAACGTCTTGAAGTATATGCATAAATGCAATAGTAAAAATAAGATTAAGCATGGTTTTACTAATGTTTTTGGGAGTTGGCCGCAATATTCGCTAGCAGGTAAGCAAATACTTCAACAAAGATTAGAAATAAGATATTTCAACCTTCTAAACATGTGCTTACTTTCATCGTGAAAGCATGTGCAAGTTTTCTACCAGTAGACCGTATTCTGAAATAATCTTCGAGTTACGTACTAAAGGTGGTTGAATAAAGGCACGGCCTGTTTTTTTTGATGAAAATCTCGTATTGAAAGATATTGTATATGAATTAACATGTATGTGTAAAAACTTTATTCAAGACCTCGTGCACATGGTAACGTCATAAACACGCCTGAAAACTAGTTTCTTTTTACAGGTAGGAGGATCTAAATTCCAGATTTGTATATTTGAAATACGATTTATAGGTATTTCAAATATGATATAAAATGAAATGGGTGTTTCAAACATAACGTGAAAATTATTGTGCTAATGCAGTCTCAAAAAAGTTCTTTCATACATTTTTTGAACAGCAATTAGAACTATGTGCTCTATGGGCTGCAGTGATAAAATCCTTAACCTGATATATATCCATTTTCTTTGAGATAAGATTGTTGTTAGATTTTTCTATAGGTGAAGGGCTTTTTTCACTTAAATAAATCTATATTTTGAAGTAAAACTGATATTATTAGTGCTTGATATCAAACTGTCCTAAAGAAGAAAGGAACTTCAATCCTGCAAAAAACCAAAGCTCTTAGCACAAATCCACGAAAAATATAAAAATACAAGATAACTATCATAAACCCCCAAAATGGGGTTTTCGTTACCTTTTTCTCAGATCTTGAAAAAAAGCATCTGAAAAATGTATCGTTTTTAGACATGCTATGAGCTATTATTTAATATAATTCGCTTTATTATTTGCTTAAATTTACATAAGAAAACTTTTATTCAATTTTGATGTCACGAAGCGAATGTGCGTATGGCTTCCAACCAATTGCAAGTTCGGCAGAAAAAAACGAACTCAATGTTTTTCAAAATTATATGTCCCAAAGTATTTTGCACACGCAAGCTTAAAATTTCACAAACGCATGTGATGTTTTGGAGTATATACATATGCACATGTACATATAAATATATATATATATATATATATATAACTCTATTAAAGAATAACCCTCATTGTTGAAATACTAACAAATATTTTTATAGAGGTAAGGTAAAAAATTAACCTTTTTCTTCTCCAAATTAGAACCAACTAATTAAGTACCGAAGTTTATACATGAAACTTTTGCATGTGTATGCTTTCCATCCTAAGTTTCCAAAATACTTAATAAAAGTAAGTAATAATATACAGTTAGATATAAAAATAACAGTAAAAATTTTCAAAAGCCTCGACATCATCAGAATATAAAATGAGTGTAATTAATATAATTAGCATGAAACACTTCAACTGTCAATACCATCTGAACAGCAAAAGATTGAGAAACATTTTTGCATTATTAGGATATATTGGATATATAGGATAAACTATCTTTACATTATGGCACCCTTGTGTATTACTGGTTAAAAGTAGGGGCTTTGTTCCAGATTCGATACCCGCCTCGGACAACCCAATGTCAAGTAGTAGTAAGATCAAATTTCACTTGAAAATATAGATAGCAATATGATTCCAAATGAAATTAGCTATTACATAGAAATGCAGCAATAAATTTATCAAATAAAGATAAGGATTGGTTTTCTTCTGAGAATTGATTCAGTTAAGTCAAGTGATCTCAACAGCTTAAGACCCTTAAGTTCTGATCGCTTACAGTAACAATGAATAAATAATATTTCATAAATTACAAGCTTTAAGATGTAATATAAACCATCAAATATTTACATCGTATGATTTCCAATGTAAACAAAAGAAGTTTGATTATTTTCATTCCAATATCATCTTCAACGATAACAACATCTAATATCATATTAAAACTCACACAGTACAATTCTTTGTTCATTATCAATAGCATATGTTTATCTATAAAAAAAAACAAGAATTAGAAATAATTTAATGACGATTTAGATATACTTCTGATAAACTTCAGTTCCTTCATTAATTCTATTCATCCATAAAAATAACATATTAAGAAATCCTGAAAAGCAAAGCACATTTCCAGAAATAAAATTAGGTGTTTTAACCATAGAACTTATAGTAGTGTAATGTCTATGATTTTAACAAACAGTTTGAGAACCATTATGCGGTTTCGTTTGCCGGCATCAAAGGATCAGAACGCGTATAAAATGACTCACACATACAGAAGACCTACCGAGTCTGTATTTCGTGTTGCCATACAAAATGCAGAACATTACAATTTTATAATACAGACGGGGCCACACCATGGCCACGCGTACTAGAGCAGGGTTGGTGGAAGTTTGCAATTAGTCACAGTTCGATGTAAAATATCGACCTCAGATAATTAGATGATATATAGATATAGGCACAACTAAAAGGCAAACCATTGAGTTTCCTTATAAGAAGCATTTTTTTAAAAAAAATAACAAAATAATTACTCAATGTCTTCCTAAAGACAATTTGATATTTATATGGAATAAAAAACAGATTATTAGGTGAAAACCAAATTATCTCGGGAAAAATCATATTTTGATATAATATCGAACTATTTAATCTTCATTAAATTGTGTTAAAGTAGTAAAGGAAATCTACCTACAGAGATCTAGATCAGTAGCTCCCAACCTATTTCCCCCCGTTCTAATAAAAAAAATGTTGCGCCTTCTTTAATTTTTCCTACAATATCATTTCACAAATACTCAATGGATATTATCAGACTATAAATTTATATGCAATATCATTTAAAAATATACATAAAAGTAATTATTTTTTCGTTCAGTCATTCATTTTTAAAAATTGTATTTTGGAAACAGCTTACGCCCCCGAAGCAGGTAACCACGCATCTAAATTCACAATTTTACATAGAAAATTTAATATTCTTAATGTTTAAGAGCACAATGTTTTCAATATAAGGGATCTCAAAAAATTGCTAAAAATAAAGATATTCGAGTTCACTCTTTCATTCGTATATAAGATTTCTTTAAACTTTATTAAACCAATTTCAATAATTAATTTATTTATCTGTGCTACAAATCAATCTTAAATTGTGAGATAAGTGATTTTCCTAAATACTTCAAGATCATGTGCTCATGTGCATAATGATTCATCATTCGTCTATTGAAACATTTTGCAATTTTAACATTTGATGTAATGTTTTGTATTTGTTATAGTCTAACCATAACTATTACAGTTTTACTCATTGTTTGTTAAAATCTTATGATTTGTGGTTTGAGGAAATATGTGCACAAAATACAAACTAGCGGTTTCGAAATTATGCCGTAGGTCGAATTGCTCTAGTAATAATATTTATTATTAGACACAAGACAATATATTAAAAAAAAATTTTAATATTTTGAAATTTGAGAGAAGAGTTTATATATACATCATAAAAATGTGAATTTTATTAAGAAGATGATCAGACCGCAGTTTCATTGAATGGAGTTTATAAAAATTTTTATCTGTTTGTATTTATCAGTATACGGCTTAAATCTGTGGTTTCGAACCTGTGGGGCGCAAAGTTGTTGCAGGGATTGGCCTCCATTATTTATTTTAGCGCTTACAATAGCATTTTCAAAGAGAAGCCAAAATGTTGAAATGTTTGGACAAATAAATATTTTTATGTTTAATTTTACAAAATATTGATATTAATTTGTAGCCTGATAAATAAATTATGATATAAGTGGAGTATTTATGAAAATATATTGTGGGAAAAATTAAACGGTGCACAACAATTCGTTAAAAAAAAGCGGCGCGCATAAAAAAATATTGGAAACCACTGCCTTAATATTAAGCAAAATAAAAAGTTTATTTTAGTACAAACAAAGTTAATAAAATATCGTAATATATAACAAAAATAAAAGATTCAACGACAAAGCATATTTCATTTGATTACTAAATATACATGCAGAATATTCGACATCTTGAATAAAGTTATGATTGATAAAAAAAAAAATTCGACATTTAATGAAACTATGAAACATTTGTGTGTACATTTTTATTACCACCCATCATAGCCGGACGCCCAATCAATGGATTGGCACTCGATTCAGACAGTTTTTCAGTACAACCAAAAATTTGCTAATGTTCAGGATGAAATGGATGCAAATATACAAGTTAAAGGTAAAAATATTCACTATGTACAAGTAAAAGGTAAAAATTCTTTTTATGAAACCATGTCAATTATTATTTTTTGCTCCCCATACAGAAGTTTTTGCTGTCCCTGTAGTGCGTGCAAATGGGAATCACAAAAATATTCGTCTTTTATAGTTAGAGAAGACCGTCAGACATGGAATTCTACATTTACAAATATGAAATGTTTGAGTGAGAAATGTTTTGGGCGTTTCTTTTTTGGGCGAATGATATATGTCTGGACTCAGGCGTATGCACGCGAGCAGAAAAGTACTCGATCATCTTTGTAATTTTTTGCCATATAGTTTGTTTGATTTGTTTGACGTAGTAGAACATTTGAGTCCTGCCTTATCCTATATAAATTGTTTTTAACCACTTAACAAGCTCTAAGAACATTATTACATTATTTTATAACAATAAAAATTATTCTATAACTACTAATCATTATCAATTGCATCAATGTTTCTATAAAGGATGCATTCTACAAAGGACTGCAACTATTATTATTAAATAATAGGCCATCAAAATTGTTTCAGTTTTCGTCACAAAACACAGGTTGTATTGAAGTGCAGTAAAAAAGCAAGCCACACATAACCACTAATTGTGAAGTTTCCATACAAACAGCTGTTCATTGAAGGTTGTTAGCCCATTGATAAAATCTCACTCAAAGCTCGCTGAATTTACCGAATAAAAGTATATTCTAAATTATATAATAGTACTATTTACTTTTATACGAATGTAAAATTTTAAGATCAAAAAAATTAGAAGAAAATAATAAATGACACGCAATTTGGAACTCAAACAAAGAGCATATTATTTAAATGCATTCATATCGAATATAATGTAAATACATTATATTTAATCAACTGTTGTTCGTTGAATAAATAGTTAAACGGTGTGTAACTTCCAAATGCTGTGCTGCAAACGGGATTAGTAGCTTATTTCAAGACTTAATAAATAATGAATATTCAACAAGACGAGACAACACACGCCACAAGATGCAATGTAGGAAAACAATAGCATTATGAAAATACACAGCGTGCGTGTTTCTCAACACTTCGATGTGTTAGATACTGATTTTATTATTTTAATTAAACTTATACTCATAATTTAACTTGTGAGATTTGTGTTACTTGACTACCCAACTCAAATTTAATAAATAAAAATTTCTTGAGGCAATATCGATTTGGAAATCTGCATTTCAAAATATACATTGAAACACTTAATTCTAAGTATTTAAATAATAATTGGACATACACACAATCATATAAATAAATACGTATATTGATATATATATATATATATATATATATATATATATATATAGATGTGTGTATATGTATATTTCTAATATATACTTATATAAATCTTCCTTGCGTGTGTTGCCACTAAACTGCTTCCAAAGGGCTATTTTAATTTTGATAAATCATTTTAGGATTTGTCAAAAAATATGAAATAGTAGTATTTAACTAAAAAAAATATAGAAATAATGTAGAAAAAAACATGCAGAAAAAAATTATTATTATCAAAATATCAATTAACTTATTTGAACTTAAATGATGAGTGAATGAAATGATCTTAGGGGCTTCCAATCGTCACATTAATCACGTGATCGATTTTTAAGGATTTTTAAACATCTCTTTCCCTCTTGATACGTGGTAATATTCAAAATCCCTCCCCACTTAACAGCACATTTTAGTACCAAGAAAAGGGTTAGATTTTTGAAAAAAATTTGAAAAGTTATAAAATATTTTTCAAAATCAGGTAAAAAATAAATACACGTTATATCTTACTACACCCCCCCTCCCCTCACGCGATTTTTTGTCAAGCCCTTCCCCTCTTTTAAGCCACACTTGATTAATAAACGCATCCTTAAATGATATGTTTAATTAGGAGTAAAAAAAAAATAATTCAGAAATATAATTATTCTCAAAAACTAAACTAAGATATGCCAGAGATTAAAGTATTAAAATTAAGTAACAAATCAGATTCTGAAACACTAGGCTTTACTCATTGGAGTGAACTCTAGTTAATTATTTCCTTTTTTTTCTTTTTCTTTAATATAATTATTATTCTTATTTTTTATTTACTTATTTATTTATTCATTATTATTATTATTATTATTTTTATTATATTATTTTTATTATATTTTTTTTCTTCTTTCTCTTTTGTGTCACAATAGCTTATAAGACAAATTGTATCTTGATTGCTATAAATAAATAATTAAATAAATAAAAAAAAAATCAGATTCACTTTGAAGATGACAGTTAAAAAAGTAAGTAAACTTGAATACCGATATTTGTTAAATTCTAAGTAAAAAAAATGTAATGTCGACTTTAGTAATGCAAAAAAGCAACGAAGATATGGCAGTAATTAGAATATTAAATAACAATAAGATAAATTCATTTTCTAATTGTATTCTTGGGTACAGGACAACGTCTGTCGGGTCAGCTAGTATATATAAATATAATTTAGGGTGGTCTTTAATATATTTATGTTCGCATTTCTTAATGTTTCCAAATTGATAAAACAAAATTATCTGCAAGTTTTAGCTCTTAATATTAACTTCAAGATAGTCCGCAATCCAACCAAAGTTTCTTATGGAAATAACATGGGTAAAATTGCATTTGTTTTAGAATTTCATAACTTAACGACAATAAGTGAAACAAAATTTTAAGAATAACATTGTATTTACTTATTCTGACCATAAATAAAAAATTTACAACAAAAAATTTATATAAGTATTTATTTAGGAAGAAGTACCGTTTTGATACTCTATTTTTGAATGTATGCTTAAAAACATGCAGTTAGAAGTTTTTTATGTACTATATTGGTGCCTTTCTTATTAACATCCTGTAGGGTAAGTTATAGTAATCGCAAAAAAAATCTAAAATGAAAATTTTTATATATTTTTACGTTTCAAAACCTACTGAACATTTTTCCATACCTTAGAAAAAATGGATGTATGTGTGTGAGTGCGTGTATGTGTGTATGTGTTTGCGTGTGTGTGTGCGGATACAAATTTTCGTCGACGATTTCGGGAACACGGTTCAACCGATTTCAATTATTCAAAAAGCATTCGATTGCTCTTGATAAGGAGAGGTGCTGATTAGTTATTGGCATAGACAGATCTAGGCGTTTCGAAGATACGGGGCAAAAAGTGCCACAAACGGTAACTCAGTTTTTAAGAGAACAGAGCGTCCGATTTTAATAATTCAAAAAACATTTTACTTGTATTGACAAGAACTGATTGAATTTTCATGAAGGCAGGTCTAGCGTTTTCGGAGATCTAGTAAAAAAAGTAAAAATAAATGCCATTTGGCGGTCAAAAATAATCACACCCTACTGGTTATATTTGTATTCCTAAAAAAAATTCAATAAGAAGATCATGTACATTAAATAATTCGTTAATCGAATAACTATTGGTGCGAAAAGATAATAATAAGTAAATATACTTTATAAATGGGCTTATTAACCACTCACTACATGGAGATTAACGGTGCAATAATAATAAATCTTATGTTTTTCGCTTTGCCATGCATTTCCAGTTTCTTCTGCACGCCACGCTCTTCGCTTCCGTGAACAGGTTCCTGATATAGGTTCTACTAATGCAAAAGGTTCATAGCCTAATATCATGATAGTTTTTGATCAACAAGATTTTTTTTTTGTAATTGTTTGAACAGCAATCAGAACTCCTATATGTTCTATAAGCTGTTGGTTAAGACTTATGACTACTTATTTCATGAGAGGCAATCCATCGATTTACCATTCTCTTATATGTGGGATATTTTTGATATTAGCTCTTACGTCTAATAGTTAACATGTATTTGGATGTTGCAGCTTTGTCCACGAATACGATTTCCACTTGGAATTATATTGTGATCTATAACCCCAAGTGAAAATTTGACATCAAAGCTGCTTTATGTCGGGCTACGGCGGTAGCGGGAATCGAACCAGCGAACCTGGGACGAGTTGCTGCTAGCCCACGCACTAACCGATATCGCCACCCAGATCAACAAGATGATTTAGAAATATTTGAAATAGTCATATGCTTTATTTTCACGACTGGGGTGTTAAACCTAATAAATATTTTTGTAGATAGCATACAAGGTCTGCACAAATGTCTTAGAACTTGCTAACAAAAGATGATTTTCTTTATTTAAATACTTTAGTTTATGATAAAAAAATCAGTTTTTGTACATAAAATGCCTAAATTTTTTTATTTTTTTCATTTATTTGCACCAATTCCATCCTGAACATCAGCAAATTTTTGGTCGTATATAAAAAATGTCTAAATCAGATGCCAATCCATTGATTGGACGCCCGGGTACGATGCTTATGAAAAAAAAAATCAATACATTCAATGTTTCAATATATTCATCTTTCAATATTTTAAGTATCAATCACGACAGTATTTTGCCCTAATTACTTTATATATTAATAATATGGGGGCTAAGAGATTATTGTAACTAGGGAAAGTAGTAACAGGCGTTTTTCAATAAGATCTTAAATAATATTAAAATATTTCTTTGTCTCGATTGGACGTTGTCGTAGCTATTGTTCCGCAGGCCAACGCAGTATATAGAAGTGTGCAGGTGCGTCATTATTGTCAGGTAATATAAAATTGTACTATGTTAAAATTTCGATTTGCGTTATTATTATCGACTAATTTGAAATTTTATATCAGAGACACGAATGTAAGTGAAGAAGGTTGGGTGGAATGTATAGTTTGCAATATGTGGGCACAGGTAAAGTGACACCATATACTTGTAAGAAACACTATATATGTTTTATTTGTATCAATTATAGTTTACGATTTTTTAAGAATTACTTAAAAATAAGTCAATTTTTAAAAAAATAAGAATAAATTATTAGAGGTCCAATTGTCCTTTTTTTGGCGTTAGTACTTACCACGGTAGATGTTACATACGTTAAATATAGTCGGCGAATCTCAAGATTTATTAATTTAAAAAAAGTGTTACAACAAGTCCCTCGCTCTCATACATATCATATATTTCAAATACATATTCAATGCTTATTACTAGACGTTATTAATATTTCTATTATAAATTCAAACAGATTATTAAATAGCACATTTATCACATAACAATTACTATTTATTTTTATCAAATTTAATTGCTAAATCCCTCATTATTTTATGCAGATTTAAATACATTCGAAACGAATGAACCAAATTTGCAAACAATTCTGTCCTGAGATGTGGGACGCAAACATTGTTTGTTGTGATAAACACAGGAAGAAAATTGCTGACAAAAGTTTGTACGACTCGACAATTTCAACATAGCAGGAAAAAATATTACTACGAAACCAAAACATTGCCTTTGTAAAAAAGAAGAAAATGTTATGTTACGGGTCTATCTTCGTATGAGTTGGTAATTACGATCCATGTACTTGCTGTGCGATTAGGAGTTTTACGCATAAAATCTAACTTCACGTATGTGTTATCAAAGGGATGTCAGAAATTTGCACTTACGATCGAAAACATGTTCGATAAGGTATTGAAATAATTTTATTTGTGACTTCCAACAGATTTTTAGATAATAAATAATGGATAATAGATAATGGATAATAGATTTTTACTACAAAATTATAACTTACAAAAATATAATTATAGTAACTTAATAAGTTGCTTCATGGCAGCTTGTGATTAAACCTTGATACAAATAAATTTTAATGAAAGGCTTTGGGTGAAATTTCACTAAAACTGCAATTCTTCGAAGTGTAATATCACGAATAGCATATAGGTAAAAAATATATTAATCATTAAAGATTTGTATTTGCAAACTTTGTTGTAATAATTAGCTTCCCGTAGGGTAAGTTATTGTAATGGGCCGAAAATCGAAATTGAAAATTTTTACATTTCTCGACGTTTTGAAGGTTTCTGAACATTTTGGCATACCTCAGAAAAAATGGATGTGTGTGTGTATGTATGTATGGATACAAATATCCAGTCACGTTTTCGGGCGCACGGATCAACCGATTTGAATGGTTCAAAAAACATTCGATTCCTTTAGAGATCGAATGATTCGGAAAAGATTAGATTAGTTTTTGGCAAAGGCAAGTCCAGCCGTTACGGAGATACGGAGCAAAGAGTGCAGAAAATAGAAATCAAGTTTTTGAGTGAAAGGAGCATTCGATTTGAATGATCTAAAAAACATTCAATTAGTAATGATTGGGAGAAGTGATTATTAGTTTTTGGCAATGGCAGGCCCAGCCATTTCAAAGATACAGAGCTAAATGTGCAAAAAATGGCAGTTTTTGAGAGAAGCGTCCAATTTAAATGATTCAAAGAACTTTCAGCTTGTTTTGACAAAATAATTGATTTTAGAAAACAAAATTGTATCTTTTTTTTAGTTTTTTTTTGGATATCGAAAATAATTCAGATTTTATTTTTAATTCTGACTAAAGTTCTAATATACATTAAACAAATAATTTCAACTTTGCAATTCAGTTTATATAATTCTTATGAATATTAAACAATGTTACAATATTAATAATAATCTATTTGAAAACATTCGAACATTTTGTGCACGATGCCATAACCCCACTAGTTTTCTAAAAATTTTAGATACAATGACAGATTGATATTTATAACAAATATATAGTAATAAAGTACAAATCAAGAAATACTATGTATTATGTATGTACGCGATATATTTTTTGCTCTTCCGAAAAAATACTAAAATGCATCTCAAAGATATTACTCACAGCCGAGTCTAAAAAAGCTCAGGTACCTCGGCTGTCTAAACTTAATCGAAAATCTCGGCATGGGCCCCCGCTCATATCGCATACATTCGTTCACTGCGTGAGCCCGCAGCGCTCGGCTCGAAATTGCTACGCTGGGAGCGTTTTAACGAACACGAATGCGATTTCTATCGCTTTCGGCCGACTTCGTCACTGGTCGATGTAGAACGAGTCGGATAGACAAGAGTTTCGTTCGGTCAGAGTCGGCGCGAACCCGACGTTTACCGAGCACACTGGCAGCTGTACGATGCCGACAGTTAACAATACAATCAAGCGCCCTAGAACTCCTCGCCCGCATGAGAATACATAAATACGTATACGAAATTACATCGCTAGCATGTATCACGAAACGGCTTTAGACCAATGGTTTGTGCTCAGTTGCCATGTCTGTGTGTATTAGTGTCGAGTATACGTTTACTTACGAATGAAGCATACGGTAAAACTTGTATTCGAAGTCATGGCGTGTCGACATTCAACATTTTTTATGATTAAGGCCTCCAACGTACAAAAAGTAATATTCTGTTCTACATATTTACACACAACATCGAGAAAAACAACAGAAATTGGTTCTCTCCATACCTGTTCGTTTGTCATGATAGCTTTTGCAATGATGTTATCCAAGAGTGATAATGCGTGGTTTAATACGAAAATAATATGAATAAACCAATAATGCATATAAATTAATAAATAATAATAAAACTAAATATACCTTTTTGTAAAAAATCCGTAAGAACGACGTTCCATATTCAAATGAAAACAACCAACACAAGAAAACCAAAAAGTTTAGTCTAAAAAAGCAATCACTAAATAAAAACAAACATAAGAATGAAATTGTTCACATTTTCACTTAAGTTTTATACACTAGCACACTATTTTTAGTATCACCGAACATTTAAACATTGGTTTCGGCAGCGTCACTTTATTTATTCTGTGGCTGTACAGTGAATACACAATAACGAATATTTGAAGGGATAGCAGCTTATACTGGCACAAGAGTACGACACAAACTGCGGCTGCGTGTACATTCCGAAAGCATGCGCGTAATGAGAACCAATGCCAGCTACCCGATACCTTATTGGTCAATTTGGATTCGTAATAAAAGGCACTTGGAGTGGGGGACATGTAGAAAATGGAACGAAAATTCAAATATGGAGAAACCAGTTTCTCTTCGGGTTTGCTCATGCGATCCCTCTTTAACGCTCTCGTTGATCGACGCTTGCGACCTCTCACTCGCACTCGTTGAATAGTTATTTTTTGGTTTGCGTTTCTCGGTATAATTATTATCTGACAAAATGCCGTCCTTATCGCTCCCATGCCGTTCAAAGGTTTCCCTATAGTTTTTTTTTCAAAGAACGGCATGTTAGTCCCCCTATTTATTTTACCCCTCTCAAATACTCGTGTTAACGGCTATGAGACCGAACTCAAAATTTATGGCCTTTCTGTAGGATTTGTTATAAAATGTTGAAAAACAGGTTTTACTTTAAAAAATGTTTCATCTTATTTTTTGCATTACGCCATTTTTGCAAAAAAAACATCTAAGATTAACAAAAATATCAGATAAATACAATCTATCGGTGAATCTGGCAATGCATAATTTAAAACTATATTTAATAAAACTTTATATTTTCTTGGACTTCGAAAACTATATCAACTAAGAAAATAGAATTAGCGATATCATCTGGTAGTAGTTTACAAATAAATTGTCGTGAATATTTTTATGATCAAAACATCAAAAATTCAATTCAAATACAGTTTGTATTGGAAGTAATGATTACTGTTTATTTATGCTTGATAAAAACAAATATATGGTATATATATGAACAAATACATAATACAAAATACAACAGCTAACGTGTTATGAACAATTTGAGCTGTTAAAACACACAAGCTCTCAGAACGCCCAAAATACAAGCCTACAGCATCTAACATCTCTTTCTGACTCATACACAATCATATTCTGTTTCATGTGAACGGCAATAATACAACGTCGACCCTACACAGATGGCATTATCGATTTTCTCCCAAATCAAAGCGCCTTAGGGAACCTGGACGGACGAACAAACACGATCCCCTTTTAGCATTTTTGAAAATAATGACAAAATGTCTGTCCAATATAACCGAAAATTCTCCCTGTCACAGCAGGAACACGCACCGAGAACAAAGCGCAAAGCATTTTCGAATGCGCAAAGTACTTGGAGAGAGGCATGCATGTGTAGTAGTGATAGCAGCAGTTATGTACGAAATCAAACCAATCAGCAGTCGAGTCAAATTACAAGGGTAACAAAATGAAACCGATGTAAGAAAAAGTTGCAGCTGTCGCTATTGCTTTTCCTGTCCCTCGCAACTTCAGCGGATGAGTGGAACAAAGACGCAAGATACGTTTCGATAACGATAGAGAAAGAATACTGATTAAGTTACTCTGTTCCATGACGCAAGTGTTGCGCGTCTAGTCTGTTGGGGCCTGATGACTGTTGCGTTTCTATCAATCTCCCCACGAGATAAGGCCCCTATGTACCACGAGCGAATTGCGCTACTATATATTCATATAGTAGTAGTGCCGATAGCTATACATACATATACATGTATCATATATATTATTTTACGAATAGCATATGCAAGAGCCGATCGGCGCCATTTTTTAATTGTAAAAATACTCGGTCGAGGCATGTTTTTGTTTTAACTCCAAATCACTAGTCCGCAAGAGAGGGAAATTATGTCGAATTCGTTCAATGCCTTAACGAAATGATACGATCTATATAATATATTCAGAATACATATACAAATATGTATCAAGTAACAAATATTATTTGATGTCATCATTTAGAATGTTCGATAAAACCTAAACATATTAATTTCGCAAGCAAATTATTCTAATCATTACATTATTCAAAGCACAATATTGACACTAAACGAAGATCATATTTGCTTTGTATAGAAAATTCGATATAGTTTCGAATATATATTCGATATGGTATTAAAATAACTTTATTTTGAACTTGTAACAATTTTATTTAAATTCTGTATAGAATATCGTATTTGGTAATTAATAGTCTGATTTTAATTATAATTCATGCTCACTTGTAATTTAAACATAAAATAGATGCTCACAATGTTATTTAAATATAGCTTACAGAAATATAAATTTAATAATGCCCCCAATGTTTTTCAAATATGATAGTTCTTACTTGATACACATATATGTATAAATAAATATGCATACGTACACGTATATGTATATGTGTATATGGATGCATGTGCGCGCGTGTATGTGTGCGTGCATGTATCTGTTTATATTCGTGTATTGTAAATATAAAAATGTGTCACAAATTAGAATGTAGCATGTAAACTATATTTTAGAAGAGCAGCTTATGAAACTACTAATCTCAAATTGGGTGATTTTTTAAATTTGTCATTTGAAGTATGGTATAGAAATATATAAGGATGTCAATGTACTTCCATAGACCTTTATGTAGATCCAAAAGAGATAAATAATGGCCAAAAATGCTAAAAGTGTAATCAGTCATCGTGTTTGAATGCGATTCATGTCGTCGCAGGAAGTAAATCGAGCGGAACGATGCTCCTCCATAATCTCTTTTGCTCTTTCTCGTTCGCACTAACTGATGAACGCGCCTACAGAAAGTGACGGAGTAAACGCCACTTGTAAAGGCGCGTCCACACGCGACAGAGGAATGACTCGTTCAGCGAAGTGATATTTTCGACGTTAATTTCTATAGAAAAATTGTTTTCGTTTATGTATATTGTATTTCTAGAAATTTTTATTGCACAATCATAACTATCATTAGACGTTTCTCTTAACTGAAAAAGTTATACGTTTGTAAGATTTCATATAGAAAAAAATATAAATTTAAGTTTACTATCATTTAAAACACAAATCAAATTGATTGATTACTCACTTATTCATGTCTAATAAAAAAGTCGTTCGAAATTGAAGTAAATTTTATAACTATTTGATATCCATCAATAATTTTCTCGATTTGATATATATTTTCAAATTAACTTATGTACGAGTTTCTAAACGAATTTTTATTCTGTAAATACCAAAATATTAATGACTAATGCATTTTCTTTATATTTGGTGATAAATAAAGAAATACATTTTTCATTCAATAAGGGCTATTTTCAATTTCAATACAATGTAACTTAACTCAAATGCATATAGAAGTTATATATACGTACAATATAATATTGTTAAGAAAGAATGATTTTAAACAAAAATATAATTTCGAATAAAAAATTGAATTACTTAGTTCTTCATTAACAAGAAACCAAAATACATTTCATCTTGATTTATCTTGATCTCTTTTGGATCATGATGTGTGTATGGCAACATTCGGAGCTCGTAGGTACCATTCTTTGGCAACAAACGATAATTCTTTGCATATGTTGCCAAAAGAGATTAGCGCTAATTGCAAGTACGACCTTGCAAAATCTGTCTTTTATTATTGAAGTTCACAAAGATACGGATTTTCTAGTAAAATTTTGTGTCTTTTGTCAATGTCGCCGCATATGGTCGAAGATAAATTTCAAACCATTATTGACATTTTTCTTGAGCCACAGCGTATTACTGATTTATTATTGAAAAAGAAAATACAAATTAAGGAAATAGTTTCAGACAAAAGTTGTATGATTTAGTAAAAGTTGTATATGTAGGTAAAAATAGTTTATATTTTTGTCACAAAATCTGGTTTCATAACTCTACATTTTCTAAAATTGCTCAAAATTATAAAAAAAATATAATATTATATCTAAATAAACTAGCTGCAGGATTGTATGACATCACTCACCCTTTTGGGCTCAAAAGAACAAAAATTATAGAATTGCACCGATAGATTTAAGTCAGTTATACTGTATTATTCAATTTAACTACATATTTTTATTCTGTTCTTTTCTTTAATTTTTCTTTTTTGTAATTTCGTATGTAATGTTTACAATATGTCCCAAAGAAATTCGTTATGATTTTACTGGTACAAAGCCTACCACTGGATAGATTTATATAAAAAGTATTGTACTTTTCACCTCTATTACTCGATATCTTTATAAGACATCTTGTAATTTATATTATTAATGAAAAACCCCTGTTTTCTTGACGTTTCAAGAAATTCTGAATCATTAGATACCCCAAATGTCACAGTGTGTGTGGGTGTGTGAATGTAGCCTACGATCATTCTTCGACGTTTTCTAATAAACGGTTGCATGGATTTCAAAATTTTAAAAGCCATTGATAAAAATATAACTATTTATGATGTTGCCTCATGATTAGCAGATAAGTACAATTGTTTTGTCAACGTTTTTGCTCAAAATCATGTATCGATTTTGAAAATTCAAAAGTTATTCGAAAGATATCATTTGGGAATCATGGTGATTAGTTTCTGGAAAAGATGAAGAATTTATTGAAGTGAGGTTTTGGCAAAGGCAGGGTAGTTTCTTCATATATGCATATATAAGTGTGTAATACCAGTATAAATATATTGATTGAATAAAAGTTATTGATTTTAGTTTGATCAAAGTTTAAATGCAAATGTTTAAAGCAAGTATTATTCAATAATAGCATTGTAGAAAAACTATTAAAATCGGATACGTTATTTATTTTTTTCATTAAGTATAGTTTCCTCAGTGTTATATAGATCCCTTGATGTTTTTTTTTTTCGATTTTGTCCCCCATTGCTTTTTTCAGACGAGTATTATATAAGTCATCTAAAAGGTCCTAGGCGTATAACTTCGTTTTTTGTCCTCTTCTCGCGTTTGGAATAGACTGAAAAAATAGATTATTTTGAAATTTAACACGAGGAAACTCTTACCTGAGCCACACCGGTCCCAGGCATTCGAAGCCCTAAAATTCAAACATGATCGCAGGTCGTTTGCTTTTTGTGAGAGCATGTTTTTGAAAGTATTTGATTTTAATATTTTTTATGAGTTATTTAATAATGAACCAAGGAACTCATTACATATTAATAATTCACAAATTTATAGGCATGCAGTCAATAAATTGGGATCTCATAGGAGAAGGAAACGCTATAAGTTATAAATTACTAAGAAATAAATATTGTACAATACATAAATAACAAGTAGTACATGATATTTATTAGTGTCATTTGAAGTTAGCACAGCAATGGTTCAGTGGTTAGAGCTATGAGATTTCAACCAGAAATCCCAGGTAAGATACCCCCTTCGCGCAGCCTGATGTCAAGCAGTAGTGACATCAATTTTCACTTAAAGTTTTAGATAGCAATATGAGAGTTGACTTGATACAAAGGGAAAATATGAGTGACCATGCGATGCATCTCTGCATGAAACATTCATCACTTTTATATTGAATTTGTAATAATAAATTTTATCACATAGAGGTTGAACAATTGTTTGGGTTTCCATCTATAAAATCAACGTAGTTAAATCAAATCATCAAAACAGATTACAATCTTTAAGTTCTGATCGCCGTTCAAATAATATAAATAAGGTCTAAAGATTTTTAATCTTAAATATTTTTACATCTAAAAATCAAATCAACTTTTTCTATCTGCGTCAGAAGATAAAGTTGATTTCATGTATCAATGTTTTGTTCAATAGAATTATTAGCTTTATTTAGTATTAATCAATTACAACAATTTATGCAATTAAAATTTCTCCATCAAAATGTGAAAGTTATGGAACTTGGCCTGGAATTTATTTTTGACAGAATGATATCACCGAATAATAATATTATCATAAGATACTAAATGCCAATTATTAATGCAGCATTGGCAAACAATAGGTTGAGATTTTTAAAAATATTTTATAACCACTGAAACAATAATTATATTTACAAGGAGTTTTGTAACTGGAATAACAAGTGTTTTTGAAAATCACAATTTTTCAATTTTCCTAGATAAACATGGGTTTAATATCAGAAAGCTACTTGAGGGATAAACCAATTGAAACAAAGAAATATTAAAAGGATTGCGTTTAGATATAAATGTAGCAGTGTCATGTGACATTACAGACCAGCATTTTTTATCATTTTTTTTAACTAGCAATAGGATATTAATGCAATTCATTCACAAACACTTATATAAAATTGTTTTCCCAAATGGTTTAATAATAGTTGTCACTTCAATAAGTGATTTACCAATACAGCCCATTTCTTCAAAGACGTGGTAAATTTAAATATCTTAAATATTGTCTTTTGGGATCTTCTTTTAGAAACCAGCATATGTTTAAAAAATTTGGAAATCAATAAAATTACTTCTTGGCAATTTATAGGTTGAAGTCACTTTATTTTGATTTTTTATCAACTTATCCCTATATTTTACAAATTTTTTAATTATAATACACTTTCGGTAAATGATTGTGATCATTGAGTGGCTCAGTCAGTGGTAGTACTCAACTCACATGCCAGGGATATTCGGTTCGAATCCTTGTGCTGACATAAATATTGACTTTTAATTTGAATTAGAATACAAGTAGAAGTAAGAAGGAAAAAGCAAGATATGCAAAGGAGTACATAAGATTTAGAAGAAAAAGAAGAGTGAAAAATTTACTTGTAAATAAGCAAGTACCAAATATGTATAAAAATCATATAGAATATGAAAATAATATAAGAAATGATAAGTGGTTTTTAAATATCACTGCAATTAGTTTATGAAATTAATGTAAACTGATAGTTATATCACTTCCTCCTCGGTAATTATGACCCGACTGAGTATTTGGATTGCAAGGACTTGGATATGGGATATATAAGCACTTGTGGTTTGGCGGCAAAGGAAATGATTGCAATAAGCACCGTGTTGGAATATAGTATGCGAACAGGGTACTGTTATAAATACGCCATAATCTTCAAAGCTTCCGCTCAAAGAGTTCTAATTAAACTATAGTACGAGTGGAATTTAACTTGATTTATGATAAATTTATGCACTATGCAACTAATGCGTTTCTCCGCCGGATGAGGTAAATGTCTTTTAATGGGACATATGCACTTATCAAATAAATACTTATATTGATAAATAAAACATCGGTTAAACTTATAATAGCAGCACTGCTCTATGTTATCTTCGTGAGCTTAAGTGAATTCCAACACGACTCAGGGAAGAATAGTGTGAGACATTTCTTATTGCAATTTCACACCGCAGTGCCCTAAATGGGCTATTTTCGATTTGAAACATGTTTTTGGTCTATATTTTCAAGCAAAAATAGACATCGCTACTGCACGATATCAGGTTATTTAAAGCGCGGGTTTAAATTCATGACACCGCTCACACGAGGCAGCGCGTTTAACCGTTACGCCATGGAATACCATTGTTTATTTTAAAATAAACTACCCAATCATTAAAATCATATCATTAAAAGTATCCCTCATAATTAGCCCTCAGATTTTAAAACTCTTTATTTTTTAGGCTAATAAAACGAACGTTACCATTTGTAACTTACAAACGATAACTAGCTGACCAGTACTAAAAGCAATAGATCATAACTTTTTTCCTATTATTTGGAAATTGAAATGTTAAAATTCCAATATTTTGTTCCATGTTATAATTCTATTTTTTATGATATATTACTCTTAAGAATATGACGTTTAGGGACGAATAAGAGAGAACGAAATATATAAAATAAATATAAATTGATAAAAGTATGAGTTGTTAGACCCAAATTGTCAAAAAGATATGTACTCTCTGTTCGATCAAGCGTTTCAGACATAAAACACAACCCTCAAATGGATCAAACGTAAAAATTTTAACTATAGTTCGACTTCTCGCATGTATTATCAAAGTGAAAACAGAAAATTGCACCTATAGTAAGAATGTTATTTGACATTTATGCCATTTGGAGGTTAGGTTTTATGTATAGAACGTTCGATTAAAGAGCAAAGAAATAGTTTTTGACAATTCGTGATTATTAATTCATACCACTACTCAATAAAAGGGAAAATAATATAACATTTCAATCCAAGATTTTTAAGCCCCTCTATTGTACAAAATATCAATATTAATACCTACATTAAAATAATTCACAAATACTGATTATAAATTGATATATTCAAAAATTATGTAGAGAAAAATATACACTTCAGAATAATCCTTCTTTGGAGTTTCCAGACTTTTCATTTCTTTCATTCAAACTGCGTTAAATAAACATCCTAACCGACCTAAAAAATCCAGATTAAATAAGTTTATACTGTGAGTAAAATAATTTAGTCATAAGATCATTACATATATCATGTTAAAATTATAAACAAAATTTATTTTCAAAATCGTTCAAGAAAGAAAAAGCTGCAGTATAATCTTGCGATTTATGAGAATATATTTTGCCGTCGGCAAAGTTGTTTCCGCAATGTCGTTGGCGTCAATCAATTTTAGAAATGATTTCTTTGTAATAGATCACTTTGAAGATAAGTAAAAACTTATTTATATTTTATTAAACATTTACTTATAAATAGAATCCAAAAATTTACATTATGCACATCACATTTTTCATGTGTCTAAAAAAGTTAAATGTATGAAACTACAACAAAAGCAGCTTACCACATCAGAATACATAGTTCTGATGAAATAAAAAATTACTAGTGGAATAGGGCATCATGCCTTAAGGCAAATTGCTGGAACTTCCCGGACTGTAATAAAATATTCGAAGAACATTAAATGTTTTCAAATATATTATCATTAATACTGTAACTTCTATTATTCGTATTATATAGACAAAATAAAAAGACTTATAATAAACAAAACTTAATGAACCCCTTCGAAGGGGAGTCAGAATGAAGAATCTTGTCTCATAATTCTAAGAATTATATAAATTAAATTGCAAAGGTAAAATTATCTATTTTAAGTATTTCAGCTAGAATTCAAATTAAAATCCGAATTACTTTCAATATTCAAACAATTTTTTTTTGTAAATTAAAAAAAATGTTTGAAATTTTTAAATAAAATAATTATTTCTCCAAAAACAATCGTTTCATCAAAACAAGCAAAAAGTTTTCTGAATCATTCAAATCGGATGCTTTGTTCTCTCAAATACTGTAATTTTTTACACATTTAGCTGCGTATCATCAAAACGGCTGGACCTACCTTTGTCAAAAACTAATCACCACTTCTCCCATCATTAAGAATTGAACGTTTTTTGAATCATACGAATCGGTTGCCCGGTTCTCACAAAACCCGAGTTTACCTTTTCCGCACTCTTTGTTGAATCTCGAAAACAGCTGGACCGACCTTTCCAAAAACTAATCAGCACATCTCCTTATCAATAGGAATCGATTGCTTTTTCAATTATTCAAATTGGTTGAGCGGTGTTCCCGAAAACGTCGACGAAAAATTGTATCCACACATTGTATAAACATATATTTTTTCTGATCTGAACGTGAAGATATGCAAAAATTTTCATTTTCAGGAAGTTAATAATATTACTCTACGGGAAGTTAATAATATTAAAATATAAAGTCTGATCATTAGTACTGAAAATTTTATTAAGCTCCTAGCACTTGTATTTATGCTATAAATTTAAATGTCCAAATTTATAGCATAAATACATGTGTAGCTTAATAAAATATTCAGTATTAATGATCAGATTTTGTATTTTAGCATTATTTTTTTAATGCAACAGAACTATGTGTTCGGTAAGCTGTTTTTGTTGAACATTCTTATAATTAACTATTTAAATTAACTGACTATTTAGGTAAACTATTGTCTTTTTTTGGGATTAATGCTTCAATCAATACATTCGACTGAGGATCTAAAATGATTATTTCAATATAGACACTAAACCACTAGAACTTTGAAATGCAGAGACTGAAATCGTCTGCCCATACTTATGATATACTCGATGAGTAATAATCAAATAAATCAATATTCCTATCTGATATTATATCTTATTAACTTCCCGAAGGAGAAGTTTATGTTTTCATCAAAAAACCCGATTCGCTAATTTTATGTTTTCTCGACGTTTCAAGCCATTCTGAATCGAATGAGACCAAATTTGGAAAAAGTATGTGTGTGTGTGTGTGTGTGTGTGTGTGTGTGTGTATGTGAACAGATTTCTTGCCGTAAATCGACGTTTTCTCGAAAACGGCTGGGTCGATTTCAAAAATTTAAAAGCCATTCGATGTATCTCGACGAGAACTATTGTTTGTCTGTTTTGTGCGACGATCGGCCAAGCCGTTTCTTCATAAATGGCAGAAAAGTGAAAAATTTTTCGTCTACGTTTTAGCCCGCAATTCTGAATCGATTTTGAAAATTCAAAAACCGTTCGAAAGATATTGGTTGGGAATCGTGCTGATTAGTTTTTGGTAGAGATCGGCCGAGCCGTTTTCTTGTAATAAAGTTTTTTAAAAAAAAATTTCGACGATTTTTATGATTATTTTTTTGACGATAGATACCATAGTCTTCTAGATCATACTAAAATATTACGGCCCTACGACAACTGGTTCAGCTTTAAAAATTCGTCAAAGTTTGCAAAAATCAGTATGGTCTTTTTGGCATTTGTCAAAATTAGACTTTTGATCGACGTTTTCTCAAAAACGCCTGAACCGATTTTAGAAATTTAAAAGCCATTTGATGTATTTCGTGGAGGACTATCGTTTGTCAGTTTTGTGCAACGATCTGCCAAGCCGTTTCTTTGTGATTTGAAAAAAACTTTTCGTCCACATTTAAGCTCATCCTACCGAACGATTTTAAAAAATCAAAAACTGTTCGAAAGATATTAGTTGGGAATGATACTGATTAATTTTAGGTGAAAATCTACCGAGCCGTTTTCTTGTAATTAACTGTTGAAAAAAAGTGTTAAATTTTCGTCGACATTTAAGCTCATCCTACCGAACCGATTTTAAAATATCAAAAACTGTTCGAAAGATATTAGTTGGGAATGGTACTGATTAATTTTAGGTGAAAATCTACCGAGCCGTTTTCTTGTAATTAACTGTTGAAAAAAAGTGTTAAATTTTCGTCGACATTTAAGCTCATCCTACCGAACCGATTTTAAAATATCAAAAACTGTTCGAAAGATATTAGTTGGGAATGATACTGATTAATTTTAGGTGAAAATCTACCGAGCCGTTTTCTTGTAATTAACTGTTGAAAAAAAGTGTTAAATTTTCGTCGACATTTAAGCTCATTCTACCGAACCGATTTTAAAATATCAAAAACTGTTCGAAAGATATTAGTTGGGAATGGTACTGATTAATTTTAGGTGAAAATCTACCGAGCCGTTTTCTTGTAATTAACTGTTGAAAAAAAGTGTTAAATTTTCGTCGACATTTAAGCTCATCCTACCGAACCGATTTTAAAATATCAAAAACTGTTCGAAAGATATTAGTTGGGAATGATACTGATTAATTTTAGGTGAAAATCTACCGAGCCGTTTTCTTGTAATTAACTGTTGAAAAAAAGTGTTAAATTTTCGTCGACATTTAAGCTCATCCTACCGAACCGATTTTAAAATATCAAAAACTGTTCGAAAGATATTAGTTGGGAATGGTACTGATTAATTTTAGGTGAAAATCTACCGAGCCGTTTTCTTGTAATTAACTGTTGAAAAAAAGTGTTAAATTTTCGTCGACATTTAAGCTCATCCTACCGAACCGATTTTAAAATATCAAAAACTGTTTGAAAGATATTAGTTGGGAATGGTACTGATTAATTTTAGGTGAAAATCTACCGAGCGTTTTCTTGTAATTAACTGTTGAAAAAAAAATTTAAGCCGATTTTCATGTAAATTTTTTTGGCGATATACATCATGGTCTTATAGAACTTACTGTAATATTACGGCCTAACGACAAGTAGTTTAATTTTAAAAATTCGTCAAAGTTTGCTAAAATTATTATCGTTTTTTTTTAAAGTAGGATTAATGAAGTATATTATTTACACACTTTTTTTATTAAGTCGATTATTTACACATTTCGGGAAGTTCATGTAACTTGCCTCAAGGCTAAATACCAAACCAACTAGTTTATATGGATGATACGAAACTGTACAAACATAAACAGTTTTAGAACGATCAGAGTTAATGGGCAAGGCGAATAAAATAAACACAGCTATCAATCGTACATATATATGATTATTAGTAGTTTTTTTGTTTCAACAGTAATCAAAACTACTTATGCTATAAACTGTTTGCTGAAGACTTAACTTTACGTTTCATGAGGGACAACCCATCGAGTTAACCATTCTTCTGTGGGTGGCGACAGTGCGGGGCATAAAGGTACAATTTGACGTTAAGCAATTATACTGTTTAAACCACAACACATAACACGTATCAAACAAACAACTATCTGACTATGTTCAGTAAAACTTCGTGAAAACTTCAGTAGAAAAGTGAGTTTTTGTTGCTCTTCAAACATTTGTCACCTGATCCTTTTTACCCCATAAGCGGGGCATAATGTAGCCAACATGTGGCAAAAAGGTTCTATGTCTTATTTGTAATTTTAATTGTATTTTATCAAATAATAGCTGCATTATTCAACCAACGCAAAATATATATTTCATGGGTACATTTTTTACGGAGATAACACTTTATATAACGTTGATCTGGTATTTCAGAACTATTCATCATTGCTGTTGAAATAACTATTCATTAACTTCCCGAAGGAGAAGTTTATGTTTTCATCAAAAAATCCGAATCGCTAATTTTATGTTTTCTCGACGTTTCGAGCCATTCTGAATCGAATGAGACCAAATTTGGAAAAAGTATGTGTGTGTGTGTGTGTGTGTGTGTGTGTGTGTGAACAGATTTTTTGCCGTAAATCGACGTTTTCTCCAAAACGGTTGGACCGATTTCAAAAATTTAAAAGCCATTTGATGTATCTCGATGAGGACTATCGTCTCTGAGCTTTGTGCGGCGATCGGCCGGACCGTTTCTTTGTAAATTGCAGAAAAGTGAAAAATTTTTCGTCCACGTTTTAGCCCGCAATTCTGAATCGATTCTGAAAATTCAAAAACCGTTCGATAGATATTGGTTGGGAATCGTGCTGATTAGTTTTTGGTAAAGATCGGCCGGGCCGTTTTCTTGTAATAAAGTTTTTTAAAAAAAAATTTTGACGATTTTTATGATTATTTTTTTGACGATAGATACCATAGTTTTTTAGGTCATACTAAAATATTACGGCCCTACGACAACTGGTTCAGCTTTAAAAATTCGTCAAAGTTTGCAAAAATCAGTATGGTCTTTTTGGCATTTGTCAAAATTAGACTTTTGATCGACGTTTTCTCAAAAACGCCTGAACCCATTTTAGAAATTTAAAAGCCATTTGATGTATTTCGGTGAGGACTATCGTTTGTCAGTTTTGTGCAACGATCTGCCAAGCCGTTTCTTTGTAATTTGAAAAAAAGTGTTGAACTTTTCGTCCACATTTAAGCTCATCCTACCGAACCGATTTTGAAAAATCAAAAACCGTTCGAAAGATATCATTTGGGAATGATGTTGATTAAATTTAGGTGAAAATCTACCGAGCCGTTTTCTTGTAATTAACTGTTGAAAAAAAGTGTTAAATTTTCGTCCACATTTAAGCCGATTGAAAAATCAAAAACCGTTCGAAAGATATCATTTGGGAATGATGCTGATTAATTTTAGGTGAAAATCAACCGAGCCGTTTTCTTGTAATTAACTGTTGAAAAAAAGTGTTAAATTTTCGTCCTCATTTAAGCTCATCCTACCGAACCGATTTTGAAAAATCAAAAACTGTTCGAAAGATATCATTTGGGAATGATGCTGATTAATTTTAGGTGAAAATCTACCAAGCCGTTTTCTTGTAATTAACTGTTAAAAAAAAATTTAAGCCGCTTTTCATGGAACTTTTTTTGGCGATATACATCATGGTCTTATAGAACTTACTGTAATATTACGGCCTTACAACAAGTAGTTTAATTTTAAAAATTCGTCAAACTTTGCTAAAATTATTATCGTGTTTTTTTAAAGTAGGATTGATGAAGTATATTATTTACACATTTTTTTGATCAAGTCGATTATTTACACATATAGGGAAGTTCATGTAATTTGCCTCAAGGCTAAATACCAAACCAACTAGTTTAATTTATCTCCTGTAAGATGGTTTTATACATCTTAATATTTTTTATTTGTTATTTTTTACCGTGTACACCTTTTACAGGGTAAAGGTCCATTTGGTCCTTTTCGCCCCACTCAGATGTGAGCTTTTATAGAGGTTATATAAAAAAACTATATTCTAAATTAATGTAACACATCTTGTACAGCAATTAAATATTATTAACTTAATTATATTAATGTCTAGAAAACGAAATAACAGTGCTCATAACCAAAAAACTAACAATGAAAAGAAATATATTCATTATGGTTTTTCAAACATTGCCGTTTATCTTCCTATCGCAAGTCGTAAGGATCAAAATAATAGCTGGTTTTGCATCTTTTAAATTCTTAACTTTACTTGTTTGTGAGATATCGGTAGTTGACCATTTTACCTGCGGATCCTTAAGCCGCGTCCTACCCTATCTCTCAAAATTATGTGTGTATGTTGCAGCAATGCCCCCGAAAGAATATTTTTACTTGAGGTCATATTTTAGATCTATGATCTTAAGTGAAAAACTGGTATCATACTGCTTGATACCGAGATGGCCGAAGTTGTAATCAAACATAGTGGTAAAAATTACTATCGCACGTTTACTACTTCTATTCCTCGGTTGTTCGATTGATAGTAGATAATTAGGTTTATAAACACTACTTACAAAATGCTATACAATGAGCTAATATTCTTAACTGAAATAAGTTTTAGTACAAGACTTTTACTTTATATCAAAAATGGCAAATGACTTATAAATAATTTAATCATCAACTATCATGATAATTAATTATGATAAGTTATATTTTCTTACAAAATGAATTATAATGATTCAGAACTAATAGGTATTAAGTAACAGAATCCAATAAATCGTTAAGAGAAATAAAGATATTATTGAAGATTTCAAGTTTATTAAACCGAAAACGGGACAGAATGAAAACTGATCTCTTGCAGTATAATATAAGCAATGGAGAGGGACAGAAACTCGAGTAGGCAGGCAGAAGAAAAAAAACCGCTGCACTGTGATAACAGATAAACACGCAACGCACAACCACATGTGGTCAGAACCAATACTAACTAGCTGTAAGTGGAATTCTGTCCTAAGGCAATTAGGGCATCGTGCTTTAAGGCAAATTGCTGGAACTTCCCGTACCGCAATTCAAAATTCGAGTAATTAAAAATAATCAATATAAATCAATAAAAGTTGATCAATGATTTGAAACTTTTAATAGAATTTCGAACCATATCATTCTATCTTAAATCATTTATTTTGAAATATTTTGGAAATTCTGAACTTTTTTTCAAAGCAATCGTACTGCTTTAACTGCATAAAGACGAAATATCAAAGCGCGCAAGCGCCGCGTCGACGTCTAACGCGTAAACATTTGTACGGAACCCATAGGAATGTAAACAAAATTTATACTTATCGTTAAAATCTCTATAAAATATCTGATAATTTGATGTGCATATATCTAATGTTTATTTTTGACCGCCAAATGGCTCATTTTTTTACTTTTTCCTCCATATCTCCAAAGTCGTTGGACCTGCTCTTCCAAAATTTTAAACAGTTTTCATTTAGTCTATACAAATAAAATTTTTTTTGAATTATTCAAATCGGACGCTCCGTTCTCTTGAGAAAACTGCGTTACCGCTTCGGTAATTAAAAGTTACCGTTTCGATAATTAGAAGTAAAAAAGCATTCGATTCCTATGGATAAAGAGACGTGCTGATTAGTTTTTGACAAAAGTTGGTTCAACTGCTTCGGAGATACGGAGCAAAGAGTGCAGAAAATGAAAATTCAGATTGTGAGACAACGGAGGATCCGATTGGAATAATTAAAAAAATATTCCTCTTGTATTGACGCAATGAAGAATTGATTAAGTTTTTGCAAGGGCAGGACCAGGAATTTTAGAAACTCATGATTTTTTTTAAAAATGCCATTTGATGGTTAAAAATCACATATTTTGTAATTTGAATCAACCGATATGTATCAAAAACCTTCAATAAATTTCGGTTTTCAAAATTTTCAAAAAAAAATTTAAAAAAATCCAAGTTTTCAAAAAATGTCTAAGTTTACAAAAATTATCAGTATTTTTAAAATAGACAATATTTTACAATATTCAAATTATTCACCTGTTTTTAAAATTTAAAAAAAATCTTAATTCTAAAAAAAAAATCTAATTTTTTGAGCTTTTAAAAATTTTAAATTACACTACTAGTAGTTTGATGAAAGAATTTTTTTTCAATATTGAAATTTCAGCTTCAAATAAACCATAATAATGGTTTGGTCCATATATATTATTTTTTTATTTATTGTTTCAACAGAAATAAAAACTTCTTAGAATTACATTTTCCTATAAGCAGATTATTCAAAGTTAACATAAAGTTTTTCATGAGAATAAACCCATAGGTTAACAATATAACTCCTATGTGTGGCGATTATATTAGCTCTAATGTCTAATAATAATCAGTGAATGTTGCAGCTATGACCACAAAAGGCAATTTTTACTTGTGATCATATTTGAGTTCTATAATATCAAGTGGAAATTTGATGCACTGATATTGGGCCGTGCTGATGAGCAAACTGAGTCTCGACTTGCGGAAGAGGCTAATAAAGTGTTATGTCTGAAGCATAGCTCTGTACGAATCAGAGACATGGACTCTGAGAAAATCCGACAAGAACTATCTGGAGAGTTTTGAAATGTGGTGCTGGAGGGGAAAATCAAGTGAACTGACAAGATAACAAATGAAGAAGTCCTGAGAAGAGTGGGCGAAGAAAGGACACTGCTGACCAAGGAAAGAAAACTGGATCTTAACCATTCTGCCTCTTACACGACGTCGTCAAAGGTAAAATAGAAGGACTAAAAGAATTGGAGAAAAGAAGAATTGATGGTTTGGTTGATTGATTTCCATTAGAAGAGAAAATACAGGAACTGAAAACCGAAGCACAGCACCAAGTGTAGAAGCAAAAGTTTAAAATGTATAAAAATGTGATTAATAGTAATAGCAATAATAAACAAAGGGAGGGAAAGGGAATCATTGATTTGTGAAAAGTAAAAAAATTTTCGTCTACGTTTTAGCCCGCAATTCGATTTTGAAAATTCAAAAACCGTTCGACAGATATTAGTTGGGAATCGTGCTGATTAGTTTTTGGTAGAGATTTTTGGTAGAAAACGGCCAGGCCGTTTTCTTGTAATAAGCTGTTAAAAAAAAATTTTCGTCGATTTTTATTATTATTTTTTGACGGTAGATACCATAGTCTTCTAGATCATACTAAAATATTACGGCCCTACGACAACTCGTTTAGCTTTAAAAATTAGTTTGCAAAAATTACTATGGTCTTTTTGGCTTTTGTCAAAATTAGAACTTGCATCAACGTTTGCTCAAAAATGCCTGAACCGATTTCAGAAATTGAAAAACCATTTGATGTATCTCGATGAGGATTATCGTTTTTCAGTTTTATGCGACGATCGACTGAGCCATTTCTTTGTAATTTGGAAAAAAGTGTTAAACTTTTCGTCCACATTTAAGGTCATACTATCGAATCGATTTAAAAAAATCAAAAAATGTTCAAAAGATATTAATGGGGAATGATACTGATTAGTTTTAGGTGAAAATGTACCGAGCCGTTTTCTTGTAATTAACTGTTGAAAAAAAATGTAAGCCGATTTTCATGGAACTTTTTTTGGCGATATATATCATGGTCTTAAAGAACTTACTGAAATATTACGGCCTTACGACAAGTAGTTTAAGTTTAAAAAATCATAAAATTTTGAGAAAATGAGTTTGTTAAAATTAAAATTAGACGATTTACTTGGTATAACGGTAGAGTACTTGGTCTTAATGAACATACTAAACAATTAAAGTTCTACAAAAAACTGGCTCAATTATAAAAATTATTGATTTTTGAAAATTTGCTTTTAGAAAATAACCCGAGTTAACGTGTTCGTTCGTTCGTTTGCAATGATGTGTAATAAATCCACTCGGAATACTTTTAATCACTCATAAATTAATTTATTTTTTATTGATTAAGTAGATTATTTACACATATTGGGAAGTTCATGTAACTTGCCTCAAGGCTAAATATCAAACCAACTAGTTTAAGAATTTATTTTATTTTCATGTACATACAAATACAAATACATAGTAGAGTTTCATTTTACAATTGGCTTTCTTAAATTAATTATTTATATTATTTACAATGCGGGCGTGAACCACTAAAGTAGCCCCTAAAAATAAAGCACAAATGAAAATAAAGAACCACTAAAAATAAATCACAATTGAATAATACAATGAATGATACATAAACATACACTTTATTTAACACAATTGGCACATATTTACATGTACATTAGTAGATATACACATATCAACAAGTATTTATATACTCACAAATAGTTTCGCTACACTATAGCCTTAAGCCACGAATATTATTTCACTTCAATTCCATACGATTTATTGATGACAATTATTCAAGTATTTAAAATAAAAAAGAATGACGCCTGCGAGGCACACGATCACGTCGTCTATGCACAGTGGCATCGTGCGCAGGCGCAGTTGTCGCCGCATCGCCGCACCGGCGACGTAGCCCGAGAAAGTGTTTCGCCGTAAACAAAGTTCGTCTAGCCGCCGCTTGCATTATAAATTGTTGCTGCGGGGTAACTCCAGGTCACTGGGACGAACAGCTGATTCTATGCGCGATACGAACAGATATGAGTACGAACGACGTCGCTAACTCGCTACTCGGCTACTCGCTTCTGCCGCCTCATCGCAAACGTATTTTGATTGACAGGCCTTGTCAACGAAAGCAGGAAGAATTCGAATTCAATATTGTATAATACGAATACGATCGTATTCATATTATAACAAGTAAGCTTGTACTCTTACATAGGTTATTTGAACTCTTGTTTTTTATCATTAATTTTTTTTCACTTAACTTCGCGAAGGGTATGTTATTGAAATTGTCGAAAGATCGAAATTAATTTTTTTTGCATATCTATAAATTTTGAAGGTTTCTGAACAATTTGGCATGCCTTAAAAAAATAGATGTATGTGTATGGATACAATTTTTCAACCACGTTTTCAAGCGCACAGATCAATCCATTTGAGTGGTTCAAAAAACATTCGATTCCTATTGATAGGGAGATGGGCTGATTAGTTTTTGGCAAAAGGCAGTAAATTAGTTCGAACTTCAAACAAATTTCTTCATCATATTTGACACCATGAAACAACCGACTTAAATGATTCAAAATTTTCAAGAAAGAACAAGTTTTCAAAAAAGTCTAATTTAAGATTTAAGAAAAAAATTACGGTACGTTCAAACTTTGAACTATTTAAGTGAACTCAAAATTATAAATCTAGGTAAGAAACCCAAAGAATTGTAAACAAAATTTATCTAATGATTATTTTTGACCAGAAATTGACATTTTTTTTAACTTTCTTTCTAGTACTCCTTCGCAAAAATTTCATAATTTCTTCACGACTGAACTGCCTTTGCCTAAAACTAATATATAATAATAAATTTGCCTAATCAGCACCGTCAATACAAATCGAACGCTTTTTTGTATTGACAAGATGAAGAACTGATTAAATTTTTGGGGAGGCAGGTTTAGTGTTTTCAGAGATCTAGTAAAAAAAGTAAAAAAATGCCTTTTTTAATTTTATTTTCAATAGAAATCAGAATACATGACATATGCACATCAAATTATCAGATAATTTATGAAGATTTTTATAATGTGTATCAATTTTGTTTACATTTCTATGGATTTCGTAGCATCGTTTGTCCGTTAGACGGCGACGCGACGCTTACGCGCTTCATTATTGCTTCCCTATGCAGCTAAAGCAGTGCGATTGCTTTGACAAAAAGTTCAAAATTTTCAAAATATTTCAAACTAAAAAAAACATTTTTATCCAAAAGTTTTTTTTTTCAAAAAAGTAATTTTTTTTTCAAAAATTAAAAATTTCTCAAAAATCTAATTTTTTCAAAGTTAAAACATATTTAATCTTTTTTTCTTAAATTTAATTTTTGGCACGAGAAGATCCAGCAATTTGCCTTAAGATTTTTTTAAGGGTTATAAGGCTTTGGCGGTAGCGGGAATCGAACCAGCGAACCCGGGACTAGTTAGTGCTAGCCCACGTTCGAATCGATATCGCCACCGCTGGCCCTAATAAAATATTGAAATCGAAAAACGCGACTATTATTGTGATGTTTTATTTTATTTATTATATTATCTGCATATAGAAATTATGCTTTGTACATTTCTGCAGTAGTATATTCCTAAATGTAGTATTATCCGATATCCTGAAGTAGACCAAAAAGATCAGAATGATTGAAGGGCTCGAAAAGAAAAAATATCGTATGTCAGCAACCAATAACTATAGTTGCCTTTCTTTATAAAAATGTATTTTTTGTGGTAGAATTTGAAAACTGAAATACTCGTGTTAGGAATTGATTATTATAGACTTTGCTTATGTGCAGTATAAATAATTTAATTATAACTCAAAATTAATTGAATGGTATTTTAATATTCACCATATTTTGATGATATCTCTCCGGAAGTGATGAATTTTCATATTATCAATTAATACAATACAACTTATAAACAAAAGGCTAATAGAAGCTGACCAATAAGTCATTTGCCTTCTGTTAAAAATACAAATGTTTGCAATTTGACCTAAAAAATAAATTGTTAATAAGAAAATCTTTTTTGATCAGCAATCAGAACCAAATAGTCCTATAAGCTGTTGTGCTGATTTAGACTTAATATTAGTATGATTGACAGATGGCAACCCAAATAGTTGTCACATCTCTGTATGATATATTATTATTACAATTTCTGTAATAGGACAAAATTTTTATTTGTGTAGCAATGCCGGGTGAAGGCTACTTTCACTTGGAAACATATTGCTATCAATATTTCCAAGTGAAAATCGTTGTTACTGCTGCCTGACAACAGGCTGCTCGAAGTGGGTATCGATCCCGAGAACTATGAATCAAGTCCCGTCGCTCTTAACCGCTTACCTACTTATTAGTATAATTATTACGATAATAGTTTTATTCAAAGTATCTAATCTCTGATAATTTTTGATAATATCTGATATCTTTCTGTCGCCCCAAAGAAAAAACGTAGGCGGTTAGAAATTCTTCTAACTAATATCATACCTAGCTTGGTTTCTAAGCCTATTTTTCCTTATACCTCATACCAAGAATATCATCAAAAGATTTAAATCTTATGAAAATAATTTGCGGAGTCTTGAAAAAATACAAAGCAATGGTAGGTTTACTGGTAATCAGGATATAATAACTCTTCAAGAATAGAATACATATTCTACTAGATCATAACTTTGGATATCGTGACACAATTTTACAATTCATCAATTTCATAGAATTGTTTTGAATTATAATATTTGCAAATCAAAACAATATTATCCAGAAGTTTTTTCCTGTAAGCCATTCGATAACGTATGACATGAAGTTATTGTAATAAAAAATTAATTTTTCATCATTCCTACACATTTAAAATCAAAATCCTAAATTTAAACTTAAAGTGAAAATTAATTGCGATATTCATGTGGACTTTTAGCAAGAGATATTGGCTTGATTATACTGTTTTTTTAAATAAATTATTTGAATCAATAAAATTTTTAATTGGCACATAACTACGCACTATAATTAAGGGAAATAATTTGCTAAAGACATACAGCAAAGAACGTCCAAAACTTTTACCTGGCTCAATATTTACCTTTGTCGAGTTGGAATTCGCAACCTGACAACTCAATAAATTTCGAATTCACTTTTGCATTGTTCAACCACCTCTTCGGAATGATTTATGATGCAGCATAAAAGATATGTAAAGCCAGACTTAAATTTTGACAATTTGGTCTCAGTGATGATCATATAATAACATTACTCAACCGCCACTTTGTTTAATAATCCATTTATTCTCAAGTTTAATATTATAAATACAAGCTTATGTTATGTTGGAAGATTCTTAACAAAAGAGTCTTTGTTCGTTTAAGGTGGATTGTCAGAGTGAACTTAGGGTAAAATCAATTAATACTATTTTGACTTAAAACATTCATATGTGGTATAGTATCTGCATTTTTTTTATATTGCTTATACAGAAATACTCTTTATATTCACTATAGTAAGTTCCAAAATCGCTTTTCTTAATTTAATTCACATTATTTAGCATTTCTGAACTAGTGCCGTCACCACAACAGATTCATATCTTTAAGCATTTTAATTAGAAATCACTGTAGGGTAAAGCGGGGCACAGAGGACCAATTTGACTTTCAGCAATTATATTGTGAAAACCAAACAAATAACAAATATCAAACTGACAATTATCTGACTAGGTTCAGTGAAAGCTCCAAGCTAATTCATCATTGTAGAAATGTGTTTATTTTTGCTTTTTTTCAAAAATTTGTAACCTGGTCTTTTTTCCCCATAGTGAGTAAATGTGTTATTTAAATTTTACAGGGATTTTACAAAATAATAGCTATATTATACGACTAATGCTAAAAATATATTTTGTGGGTGCATTTTTTCACAGAGATAACACTGTAAATCACCCTGATCTGGTATTTCGTCAGAAATATTCATCAGCAGAATTGGAACAATCATTTTTAACTTCCCGAAGGTTAAGTTTGTTTTCGCCTAAAATTCCGATTCACTTATTTTAAGCTTTCTCGACGTTTCAAGCCATTCTGAATCGAACGAAAATAAATTTTCGTCCATGTTTTAACCCGTAATTCTGAATCGATTTTGAACATTCAAAAATCGATCTGATTAGTTTTAGGTAAAGTTTCGCTGGCACAAGTTCTTGTAATTAACTGTTAAAAAAAATCCTATGATTTTTATGATTTTTTTTTGGCTATAGATATCATAGTCTTCTTGAACATTTTAAATATTACGGAGCTACGACAAGTTGTTTAATTTTAAACATTCATCAAGAGTAACTTTTTTTAACGTTGGTTAAAATTAGACCTTTTATCGACGTTTTTTCAAAACCGGTTGAGTCGATTTCAAAAATTTAAAAATTATTCCATTTAAAAACTATTCCAAACCAGTCCACGTTTTAGTCAAAAATTCTGAATCGATTTTAAAAATTCGAAAATTATTCGGGAGTCGTGCTGATTAATTTTGGGCAAAGATCGGCCTAGTCGTTTCTTCGTAATTAACTGTTGAAAAAAAATGTTCGATGAAACTTTTTATTTTGATAGATATCATGGCCCTAAAGACATGCTCAAATTTTACGGTCCTCCGTAAATAGTTTAATTTTAAAAATTCATCAAAGTTTGAAAAAATATTATAGTCACTTTTGCGATGTGGTAAGTCAAACATTGTAATATAATTAATATAATTACAGATCATTTTTAAAATGTGTTTGAGACTCATTCAATTTCAAGATTGATTGAAAGCGAAAACTTTATTTTCGAAATAAACCTAAGTTTTTAAACCTCATTAAATTTCGGTTGATTTAGTCAACAAATTACTCATTTCGAGAAGTACGTGCAACTTGTCTTAAGACAGAATGCCACTTCCAACTAGTTCTACTTGATTTTATGCAAATGTGTGTGTGTACAAGTAGAGAATGAGTCCGAAGTTATACTTTTAAAATTAAATAATTTGAAAAGGGTTCTAACGATTAATTGGATTTATAGAAATAAATAGCAAAATCTACCCTTCCAGCAATATAAAAAAAATCGGTGCGAAATGTACATCAGCGTTCCTTTTATAACCCCGCGCCGCACGTCGACCTTGCCGGCACAATCGGGACAAGCCGAAGCAGTTCGTTCGTTTCCGATACCCCTCACCAAACGATCGATGGTGGTGAGGTTAAGTTTTGACGGCGCTTCGAGCTGCTTTGTCTTGTTCTGCCTTCTGTCTGACATTGAAACTTTTTAGAAATTCACGTCTAGATATAGAGATAGAAAAGACGAAAGTATACTGCATGTCATGACTTTTATAAGGAAAAACTTTTACAGGAGAAGTCTCCACATATCTTCTCGTTTGTGAATTATTCGTTACTTATTTATTTGATGCACGTCTGTATTTCCAATATATAGACATAGACAAACCAACACATGTCAAAAGCTTTCTTTCGGATTATAAAAGATTTGACGAAGAAGAAAATGCAGTCGTCATGTGGCTTCGGAATAAGTAATTTTCCTCTGTAAATTTATTATGAAGTTTGTGGATTTGTCGTATAAGTAGAAATCATTGAATATTTAATAATTCGGGTATAGACGAAATAAACTAGTGGTAAATGGCATCTTCTTGTACCGTAATTTATTTATTATTTAAGTTTTTTTAATTTTAAAAAAGTTTTGAATTTTTTTTATATTGATTTTTTTGCATTTTCGATAATTATGTAATTTTTAAAAAGTTTTGAAAATTTGATGAAATGATAGAGACATAATATAGAAGCGCGTAAGCGCTGCGTCGCAGTCTTTAACGATTAAGCATTATAAACCTTGGAGTCGAACTCATATATGTGTAAATAAAATTTATAATTATGGTTATAATCTCTATAAAATATTTGGTAATTAAATGTGCATTCTCCAATGATCATTTTTCACTACCAAATTTGAAGTGTGGTAGAGCTTTGAAACCGCTGGACCTGTCTTTCCAAAAATTTAGTCAAATTTTAATTTCGACAATACAAGTAATATGATTTTTGAACCCAAACCCATAGATGTGTAAAAAAATTATATTATTATTATTAAAATATCTATTAAATTTACCTTTTTTTGAATCTTTGAAACCGCTGGACTTGCCTTTCCAAAAATTTAGTCAAATTTTCATTTCGTCAATACAAAATGATTTTTGAACCCAAACCCATAGATGTGTAAACAAATTTTATTATTATTATTAATATCTATATAAAATATTTGATAACTTGATGTGCATATGTCCAATGATCATGTCTTACCACCAAATGGCGTTTTTTTACCTTTTTTTCTAAATCTTTGAAACCGCTGGTTCTATCTCCAAAAATTCAGTAAATTTTTCATTCCGTCAGTACAAGTAAATAATATGATTTTTGAATCAATCAAATTGGGTACTCCGTTCTCTCACAAGCTGAATTTCAATTTTTGCACTTTTTGCCTAAACTATCACTCAGTACGTTTCTCCATCAATAGGAATCGAATGTTTTTTAAAGCATTCAAATCGGTTGATTCGTGCTCTCGAAATCGTCGATAAAAAACTGTATCAGCACATTCATATACACACATACATCAATTTTTTCTATGGTATGCCAAAATTTTCAGAATACTTGTGTACAGAAACGCGAAAATATATAAAAAAATAATTTTCGATTTTTATGCGAATACTATAACTATCATATGGGAAGTTAATAATCAACAATTATAAAGTAATAATGCAGTGGGATGAAGTGCAGATGAATTGATCGCGATATCAATACTGAATCCCATTTGTTCTCTTGACTTATTGACTTAAACAATTAATTCCGTTTATAATAATTATATACATTATCAACTTCATGACTAGAAGTCTTTATAACTTTTAGAAGAGTACAAGTCTTTGAATTGGAACCCTTGAATTATAGGAGCATAAGAACATTAGTTGATATTGTTTTATACAAGAATTAGCCTAAAATATTCCTAGAATAAATTACTTATAAAATGATTATCATACTGAAAGATAAAATAATAAATAGCAACAGCTTAACCATATCTTCATATAAGTGTATACAATTCTCAGTGAACAGTGTTAGAGATAAGGCAAAATTTTGAGAAATATTTACACAACATAACATCGTTGATTAAATTCTGCTTGTCACTATCTGACAAAACAGATAAGATGATACGATACGAATGAAAATGAAAATAATTATTTTGACGAAAGTTTTAAATATGAAAGCTCTCTGATAAAATGGAGGCTTATCAGGGTCATTTATCATTTCAGGACCTCTTACCTATATTTTATACAAGGTAGGGCAGGGCACAAAGATCTAATTTGACAATACTGTCTTGAATTTGACTATGCTGAACCAAATATCTACTTCACAACACATAACACTCATCAAACAAGCAACATCGTACAATGTTTAGTAAAATTCCTAAATAATTCCTAACTATAGAAATGCGTTTCATTACTATTTTTCTAAAATTTGTCATTTGTACCTTTTTCACCATAGACGGGATAAAGTGAGACTGTCAGGGGCAAATAGATCTAATGTCGTATTTTTAATTTTAAAGGGATTTATAAAATAATAGCTCTATTATTCAACCGTTGCATAATATAAATTTTGTGGGTACATTCAAAGATAACACTGCATAATCTTGATCTGGTATATCGTCATTTCGTCAGAAATATTCATCACCAGAGTTGGAATAACTATTTATTTATCACTTGTAAAATTTTTTTTTATCCTTTTTTAATTTATTTTTTAAGAGTAATTTTGTATTGTTTACACCTTGTCAAGGTTCAGTTGGTCTTTTTTACCCCACCCACATATAAGCTATTGTACAGATTAATCTAAAGTAAAAACAACAATACATCCTATAAAACAATTAAATAACGTAAATAAAAAATTACATTAAAGTAACCAACAGTGCTCACAACAACAAAAAATTAACAACGAAAGAAAATTGTTTTGTGATGGATTTTCAAATATTGCCGTTTATATCCGGACAGCAAAGTAGTAAGAATCAAGGCAATGCCTGGTTAAAAAATTCCTATTTTTACTTGTTGATGAGATACCTGTGATCGGCCTTTTTAACCGCGGACTTTTAAGGCCTGCTCTATCCTACATATTTATTTAATTACTCGGTTAAGATCTGTAATGCAATAAGAAATAAGGGCTGGAAAATATCATTTCAAAATTTACAAAAAAAAATTGCTAGGGAGCGTCTATTAATCACGTGATCTTTAAAGTGGGAGGGCTGGTTTAACAAAAATCACGAAATATTACATGGGGAGAAGAGGGTCTAGTAAAATATCACGTGTATTTATTTTTTATTTAAAAAAAATAAAATTTTCAAAATAAAAATACCATTTTTTCTGAATACTAAAAATACACGTGATGCTGTGTGGGGTAGGAGCGTAAATTTAAATATCACCACGTATCACCAAAGGAGAGGGGGAGTTCAAAATTCGTTAGAAATTTCTCACGTGATTGACGCCCCCAAATTATTTAAAAACTTGATATTTGTTTATAAAGAATACTTTCAACAGATAAAATACTAACAGTTTATATTACGTTACAAATTGTGTATAATTTTCTTATTAGATATGAAAATTAAGATGATCCAGATTTAAACCTGGTGTCACGGGTTTTTCTAAGACCAATAATTGCCGCGGATTAAACTTTTGTCCTGTATTGGCCCGGATTATCAAAAGGTGTAGGTTTAAATTCAATCTTTGCAATTACGTAATAATAAAATTAAAACTACCCATGAAATATCTTAAAATGATATATACAACGAGTATACTTAGTATATCAAACAATACGTTGTCAAATTCAAAACTCCAAGGGTGGGTTAAAAAGCTCTCACACTAAAAATTTCGAACTTCTATTTTCAATTTAATAAAAAATAGAAAAAATTATGAAAATGAATCTTGACTGCCTGGCACAAGTGCTAATATTTATTAACTTAATTATGAAAAAAGTTGAATAGAATTTTATTAACTTATCGGTTGATCCGTGCGCGCGAAAACGTGACCGAAAAATTTTATCCATACATACATACACACACACACACACATACATTCATTTTTTCTAAGGTATGCCAAAATATTCAGAAACATTTGAAACGTAAAGATATATAAAAATTTTCATTTTCGATTTTTTGCGATCACTATAACTTGCCCTACGGGAAGTTAATAAAGTTCTTACTTACTTTAAGTCAGGAACTTTGATTAAAAAAAAGTTTTATTTAAAAAAAACTGATTTTATCATATCTTAAATAGTATTTGTTACATTAAATCATATTAAGTTATTTAGCAAAAAGGACTCTCGTAATAAGTTAAAAAAATGTCATTTGGCGGTCAAGAATGTTTATTGGACATATGCACATCAAATTATCAGATATTTTATAGAGACTTTAATGATGTGTACATTTTTTGTGTAAATTTTTTTAAGTTCCGTACCCAGATTTTAAATTAGGGTTCGGGAAGTTCCAGCAATTTGCTTTAAGGCACGATGTCATGCGCCCCATTAGTTATTTGACTCATTTCACTGCAAATTAATTTCGATTTTCACATTTGTAGTAATTTATTTGGTAAATATTGCTTAGCATTTCTTATGAGTTCGTAATCACAAGTTATGAAAATATCATCAACACACGACCGAAAAAAAACATTATCGTGGTGCACCACGAACTCAGAGTCTGGCAACAATGCTCGAGCGAGAGTTGGACAACAGCATACGGAAACTTATCGCGTTGAAACGAGACATCTTTGCTTGTATACATACATACCGGCGAAGCATTTTTAGTGTTCGTAATAACGTAACTGCTGCTGCTACTGTGTTTTCGCATATTTTCGGAATTCCATATTTAAATGTTTGCGAATTGAAGTGTTCTATACGATAATATAAACTACACTCGTAATTTTGTGAATTGAGAGAGAAGCGGAAGCAAATAGAGAGGTAAGAAAATTCCGATAGCTTAAGTTTTGATTTTAATTATATATTATTTAAAAAAATGTAAAAAAATGAACAACGTTTTCTAAATGGTAATAAAAATTTATTAATCTTATCATAGTCTTTTCATAATCGTCTTTTACTCTTGATCACTTCTGGAGAGAGCTTTATCAACTATTCAGCGCACGCTCTGAACTGAGAATGAGATTCTTAAAAAAATTAGAAAGAGATATCAGAAAATAGATGAAAGGTTTCAACTGAAGTTACATGTATGAGAGACTGGGTACGGATGTATCAGGGTACGGTAGTGACAGTTATTATAACAGCTAAACTATATTGATTTTGTCACAGGGTTCAAGAAGAGAAGCGGGCGTCCATTAATCACGTGATCAAATTTTTAGGGATTTTGGGACTCTCTCCCCTCTTGGTCATACGTCGAGATATTTAAAATTACCCCTCTTCCCTTGGTAATACTCGTGATATTTAAAATTACCCCCCTACCCCACCAAATTTTTAGTTATGCCAAAGTTTTCGAATTCACGAAAAAATCGTAATATTTTGTTTTTATTTTTTAAAATTTCGGTAAAAAATAAATACAGCTGATCTTAATAGATCCGTCCCCCACGTAATCTTTTGTGATTGTTTGTAATTTTTTGTCCATCTCCCCTAAAAGCCTCACGTGATTCAAATATCACCTGTATTTTTAGTTATGCCAAAATTTTCGAATTCACGAAAAAATCGTAATATTTTTGTTTTATTTTTTAAATTTCGGTAAAAAACAAATACAGCAGATATCTTACTAGACCCCTCCCCACGTGATATTTGTGATTTATTGTTATTTTTTGTCCATCTCCCCCTAAAAGCCTCACGTGATTCAAACATCACGTGTATTTTTAGTTAATCCAAAATGTTGGAATTCACGAAAAAATCGTAATTTTTTGTTTTATTTTTAAAATTCCGGTAAAAAATAAATACTGCTGATATCTTACTAGACCCCTCCCCCACGTGTTATTTTGTGATTTTTTGTCCCTCTCCCCTAAAAGCCTCACGTGATTAAAGGACGCTCCCAAAGATGAAAGTATGTTTGTTGGAAGAAGTTTATATTATTGCATTGGGTCAGCTCCCTACATTAAAATGACCGCATTGCTTTTAAAGATCAAAAGTAAGTTTTTTTGTTCGATTTCTTTTAATAATAACTGTTACTTGTATATAGATAGATAACTAATAGCAATTAGTTTTTGCATAGATAACTTAGCTCAGTCATAACGATGATTTGTTTTCAAAAGTGTGCGTTGGGTACGCTTGCCACATATTTGTAACGTGTATTTCTTGTCCTTCTCGGGTCAAGATGAAATAGATAGAAAAATCTAACTTAACTAAGGCGAATATAAAAGGGAAAGAAAAATTCGATGCAATAAAAAAAAATATTTTACAAAGATTTCTTGTTATTCTGTTCAAAAAATATATTTTGTTATATTTTGAAATAATATTTCAGAAGCGTTATTTAAATGAT
>NW_020537324.1:46234570-46250393 GCF_003426905.1 Ctenocephalides felis | reverse complement strand
ACAAAATAATTTCCTCTACAATACCAGTGTTGAGATTGAGCCAAGACACTTTGCCCGTGAAATACTACAGTGTTCGAACTGTCAACGTCTAGGACATTCCAAAAACTATTGTTTTGATTGCCTAGATGTGTAAAGTGTGCAGGAAATCATTTAACCAAAGATTGTTCCTGGGAAGATAAAATTAATAAAAATGTTAAATGTGTTTTATGCACAGACGGAAATCATCCAGCCAATTACAAAGGATGCAGAGTCTACCAAGAGCAACTTGAAAGGAAATTTCCATTCTTCGTCGCAAAATTTCACAAAGGCAAGAAAATAATTTAGTGCAACCAGGAAAGAGCTTCGCTTACGCAACTCGCCAAATACGGATACAAATCAAACTTCAACGGATAACGCCAATGTAACGAACAACAATACCAACAACAACAACAATAACAACGACATTTCAGAACTAAAACAAATGATCAAAACATTAACAGAACAAATAAGTATAATCCTCAATCTATTAACAACCATCCTTTCAAAAAATAAGTAATGGCTACATCACTGAAAATTTGTTTATGGAACGCCAATGGCTTGTATCAACACATACAAGAACTTAAATATTTTCTATCACACAATTCAATCGATATGCTACTAATATCAGAAACTCATTTAAAAGAAAAATGTCATTTAAGAATACCTAACTTTACTATCTATAGCTCTGAACACCCAGATGGAACAGCACACGGTGGATCGGCAATAATAATAAGATCTAATATTCGTCATTATGAGCTAGAACCAATCTGTGAAAATTATTTGCAAGCAACATGTGTTAGCATTGACTTATCATTGTGCGCGGTCACAGTTTCAGCTCTCTACTGTCCTCCGAAGCATATTATTTCAAAAAATCAATTTTCAGACTTTTTCAGTAAATTGGGTAATAAATTTATAGCAGGAGGTGATTACAATGCCAAACACACTTCTTGGGGCTCGAGGTTAATTACGCCACGTGGTCGTGAACTGCTTAAATCAATCGACTCAAATAACTATAATTCTATTTCAACTGGGGAACCGACATATTGGCCAAGTGACTTGAGTAAATTACCAGACCTTTTAGACTTTTTTGTAGTTAAAAATATTAATGAAGATTTACTGAGAATTGAATCTGTCTGGATTTAACTTCTGATCACTCCCCAGTAATATTGAATTATTCAACAGTTTTAAAGTCTGGCTTAAGTGATCACCATCTAACAAATTATTTGACAAACTGGATTGCTTTTAGAAATATAATTGAAAGCAAAGTGAACTGTAACATTCCCTCAAACATGAACATGATATCAACAATGCAATAAACAATCTAACCAGTATATTTCAAGATGCGGCTAAAAATTCCACTCCCAAGTTCGCAGGCAATCGAAAATCATTGTGTCCTATAAATATTAAACAAAACATTGCAATTAAAAGAAAATTGCGTAAAGCTTGGGCAATTAACCCGCTCACCGGAAGATAAAAAAAGGTATAATAAAGCTTGCAAAGACCTAAAGGCACTAATTTTTCAGCACAAAAATGAATCATTCGATAATTACTTGAACAATCTTACTCCAAATCAGGATACCAACTACTCATTATGGAAGGCTACTAGAAAAATCAAAAATCCAATAAGACAAATTCCACCTATAAGGAAATCAGATCAATCCTGGGCTAGAAACCCAATAGAGAAATCACAAATCTTTGCGGATCATCTATTTAATTCTTTTCATCCAGCTCCTCAAAATTGTACAGACGATGCTGAATATTTTATCCACCAGTATCTACAGAATGAACCTCGATACGAAGATTCAATTATAAAAATTTCATTATCAGAAGTAAAACATCAAATCAACAAAGCCAAAACTGGTAAATCTCCTGGCCATGACAAAGTATCAATGAAAATGCTAAAAGAATCGCCGCCATTATATTCAGATTCATTACCATCATCTTTAATGCAATACTGAGGATTCGCAAGTTTCCTACAGCATGGAAAATTGCAAAAATCGTACTAATACTGAAGCCTGGAAAAGACCAACACCTAGCACCATCATATCGACCTATCAGTTTATTGCCGATTATATCAAAAATTTTCGAAAAATTGCTTCTGAGTCGAATAAATCATCATATAATTTCCAATGATATAATTCCAAATTATCAATTTGGTTTTCGGGCAAAGCATTCGACTTTACAGCAAGTCCATCGAGTTGTTAACATCATCAACGCTGCCTTACACTGTAAGGAGTACTGTTCTGCAGTATTTCTTGACGTGTCTCAGGCGTTTGACAAAGTCTGGCACAAAGGTCTCTTGTATAAAATTAAAATAAATCTACCTTATTCAACTTACTCACTACTACAATCATATCTTTGCGAACGAAAGTTTTATGTTGATATAAGTGGCACGCAGTCAGAATTAAGAGAAGTGAACGCGGGAGTCCCACAAGGAAGTGTCCTAGGCCCTATGCTGTTTTACTATACACTGCTGATTTTCCTCAATTTACCAATACTAATCTGGCTTTATTCGCGGACGACACATGCATTATAACCCGAAATCAAATCCTGTTACGGTTTCAACACAGCTGCAGTCACACCTTGATATAATTGAAAAATGGTTTACTTTATGGAGATTCACAATTAATAATTCAAAATCTGTTCACATTACGTTTACTCTTAGGAAAGATACATGCCCACCTGTCGCAATTTATAACGAACAAATTCCAAGCCAAGATCACGTAAGGTATTTGGGTATGTATCTGGACAAAAAATTGAACTGGAAAATCCACATTCAAAAAAAGCGTGAACATCTAGAACACCTTCGAAGGTCGATGTATTGGCTCCTCAGTAGTAGATCAAAACTGTCGATGTACAATAAAATTTTATTATACAAAATTATTCTGAAACCAGTTTGGATGTATGGCATCCATCTATGGGGTGCTGCTAAAGTCAGTAACTTGCAAATAATGCAACGTTTTCAAAATAAAATACTTAGACAAGCAATATCCGCGCCAAGGTATGTACCGACGTGGCTAATTCACCAAGACACGGATACACTGACAATCAGTGAAGAAATTAGAAAGAGTGCCCATAACTTCAAGACCAAAGCTGACCACCATTCAAACGAACTGATTGCAAGTCTCTACAATACCACACACAATATAAGATTAAAAAGAACACAATTAATAAATCTAACATATTAACCAGTAATAAGTTGTTCTACAATATTATTTAAAATAGGTGTGTGTTTTGTTTTGTTTTTTACTTTGTTTATAATTGTATGTTTATTTGAGTTTCTTTTTTCTTTATTATACCCAAATTATAATATAATTTAGTACACTAATAAAAGGTGAACCACTGGGTTTTCCTTTTATAATTTAATGTTATTTGTCAAAATAATTACTCAATGTCTTTTATTTAGACAGATTGTAATTTATAAGAAAATAAAAAAAAAAAAAAAAAAAAAAAAAATTACCTCCGTTATTAGGTTGCTCGTAATCACATTCGTAAAACTCTGACTTATCACTATTCATTTCATCATCAATATAAATTTCCTCATCGTTAATAATATTCATCGACCTGACTATTTGACTACCTGTCTCGATTTCCGAGCTGTTAATCCTCTTATCTATACCTGTCGAAACCGGTAATCCACCCGGTTCGAATGGTTTATAATCCATAGAACTGCCTTCAATATTTCTATTACTCAGGTATATAACACTAGTTTTATTTATCTTTAAACGATCCGCACTCCTCGGTGTCCTAGTCGGAACTGTATTTAATCATTTGAAGGATATAGAAGTTTATATGCATAGGTAATTTCCCAATGATATCGATAAACACCAATGGATTTGCAATCCATTTTCAATTGAAATCGAAGAAATGAATTTTTTAAACTTAAAAGCCCAAGAAGAATATGCCGAACTAACTAGTGATACTAACCTTGCGACTAAGACTTTCTCAAGTGCCTGTGCATGAATTGTAAAATACTGTGGTATTACATCTACATCTACGGTTAATAAATATTTTATTATTATTTCATTATATGAAGGAAGGGGTCGTTAAAAATTTTCTGAGCTTGAAGGGGGTCGCTATATAAAAAAGTTTAAGAAGCCCTGTTCTATAAGATAGGGTTGTATGCAGCACAGTGATTGAACATCCGGCCTTTCAACCACAAGGTTCCGGGTTCCAACCCCTGTTTGGACCAATCTAATGTTATGCAGCAGTGATATCATTTGTCAATTGTCAAAATATGAATCAAAATACTTTTTCAGTTGACATAATTTTTGCAGGCACTAAGTTAGGTAAAATATATACTAAATAGAAGCATGCCAAAATATAACCTGTAATATTACAATGATAAAAAAAAGTCAATGCATACTATCGAATAAAATAAAATCAAAATTATGTGTGTTGCTAAATGCTAAGAAAGGTCAAAAATAAGATAGGAAAAACCAACAGGTTCTTTGATATTTTCTTGTTAGAACTTGAGCCATTTTATGCAGAAATACAATGATCATAATATAAAGTTACCCGTCAGTGTCAAAGTTTTGCATTCTTGCATTTTAATTGCTAAATAACTATTAAAGAAAGAAACGACTAAACTTTTCCCAATTATAAATGTTTCATCTATGCCCTTATTCAATTTATCCTTAGCTAATATTTTAGTTATCGTCAAGGAAATTATCAGTATATACACATTAAAACTTCTCAAAAGTTTTTTTTCGTGTTTGAGAGTTTTTAATTCTTCATACTCTATATATAAGTTAGCAATGGAAACTTGTTAACTAGTCAGAATCTCGTCATAATAGAACATTTGTATTTTTATAAGAAACTAATACATATTTCATGTCAAATTAATCTAAATCATTGTCATGATATTTATATTTTGGACTTTTAGAGCACCATGTCTTACAAGAAAATAATATCGCCATGATGAGAAATTTCTCGTAGATGCAGTACATTATTACGTGTTCTTATTTTATGATTGTTTTATTCATTATCCAGCATTTTATTTAAATACATACTACGAAAGCTATGGATACTGCAAGTAACTATTATTTTTGTATGGCGTTTTTCCTATATTTTGAAGCTTCTGTGTGCAATCAGCTCTCTAAGAATTTTTGCATAAGAAAAGTATTTTTTAGCATTCGTGAAAAGTTAGATTGCTGGCAGTGTTTTCACTTGGTTTAAATTGCATTCTTAACCTTAACCACAGTTTCAAGAAAAAACAGATAAATGTTTAATTTTTTTAAGTATACAAAAAGTTGAATTATCATTTAATTAATCATAAACTTACATCTTTCCGTTTTAATAATCGTGTAAATAAATTATCACATGACGATTAATTAATTGTAGAAAGCAAGCATTGATAGGTGTGATCCATGATCCCATCCATCCATAATTTTCTAATTTCACGTTTATAAATTTTAGTGTTTGGTGTACAGATACCGCAGCTTTCTATATACATTTATTGATCTCGTAAATTATTAGCATGATCCAATCAATTGCCTACTATTAGATACCTAAATCCAACTAAAGTAGTTCGCATAACATTTTTCCCGGGTAACTTTATTGCTCTTGTTACAACATGCTTTAACCGGTGAACACAAAATACGGAAAACAATTCTTTATATAATTATATCTCAGAAATATCACTAACTCAATTCACACATTAATCAGTCTTGTGTTATTATACTATTATATCCTCGTGTCTCGCCTGTTAAAAGAAAAAAAACACACGGCTTGTGCCGGTATGATAAAACTGAAAAATATGCAAGTGTCACTCGCCTCTGATAATCACATTTTTCGTTGTAGAGACATGTACGAGTTAGCTAGAAAATTGAATGAAGCTTTTTTCTTTCCTGATGAGTTTGTGGATTAATTAAATTTTGATTACTAGATATAAAGAAATTTTGAAACATACAAATTTACAGACTAACAGATACAGAGAAAGACTTGCATTATTAATTTATCTAGAATAAACCCTAACAGGGCATAACGTTTTAATTTAAGTTGCTTTATGGACAAATGCAATGTGCTTGTTATATTTTCTAATACATTATTTCTATTTATCAACTAAAAAACGCTGCAGCTTCGAAACATTTGCTCTTTATTTTACGACATATTTTATCTAAATTTTACAGCAGAGATTTTGAAAAAAAAATCAATTAAACTAGAACTGGAATCTATCATCAACCATTTTATCCACAATTATTTTACTGGTATTATAGGATGTTGAAGATTTTTGCGAAACTCCTCTTGTTATCATAAATCCATAAACATTACACTACAATATAATATGCATAAATCCATAGACATTATACTACTATAATATTCTATGCATAAATCACATTTCAAAGTAAGTCAAAATTTAACCTTTAGTCGACGTTTTCTCAAATACGACTTAACCAATTATTTAAAATGTTGATGAAACTCGAAACTTGCACTCGCTTTGGTTATCTTTTTGAGGCGATCGACCGAGCCGTTTCTTTAAATGCAAAATTTTTTGTTCAAGTTTACGTAAGAAAATTCAAACGATTTAATAAAAGTTTGAAAACAATTCGGAATATGTAATTAGGAAATAGTGCTGATTACAAGTTTTAGGCAAGGAACGGCCGGATCGTTTCTTCCTAATTGATTGTTAAACCATTTTTTGGCTTCTAGATTTTCTGCATTTTGAATTAGAAAGTTTCTGGTCTCAACGAACTTACTGAAATTAAATTAAAGTGGTTGTTTTTAAAAAATAACTAACATGTTTGGAAATTTTGTTCCGAATGAATAACCTACAGTAGTTTCTCACGGTGCATCACTCTGGTATATTTATAAATCAAAGCAAAAATCCACTTACACATAGTGGAACACATTTTATTTCTTCGAATATTAGAGAAATATAGCACATTACCGCACGAGTGAACTTCAGACTCAAACGCATCTAGACCCAATTGTTGCATTCAATTATTTTGGAGAACTTCATTTTCCAATAAATTTATATTGATTAAATCTAGTCAAAAACCCCATTCGACGAAGAAAGTATATTCTATATGTTACATTATCTTGTTTCTAATCTTGATATGTCTGCGTACATGTTACTGGTATTGGCTTCAGATCAGAAGTACTATAAGGTTCGATACCCGCCTCGGACAACCTGATGTCAAACAGAAGCGAAAATACACATAGCAATATGTTTCCAAGAGCCATTATCAGCAACGCTGCATCCAATAAAGAAAAGTCATACCTTTAAAAAGGGTTTTGAATTTTTAAAATCAATTCAGGATTTTGGGCTAAAACGTGGACGAAACTTTTACACATTTTTACTAATTAAAAAGAAACGGTTTGGGCGATCAACAAGGTACATTGAATGGCTTTTAAGTTTTTGAAATCAGTTTCAACCGTTTTTTAGAAAACGTCGACGAACTGTCAAAAATCCATACACACACATGGTCTCATTCGATTCAGAATGGCTTAAAATGTCAACATAACATTAGCAAATCGGATTTTCAGACGAAAATTTAAACTTCTACTTCGATTTTGTCCCTATGAAGAGATATAGTTTAACCGTTGGGTTGCCATCTATGAAGTCATGTCATTAAGAAGTCATCACAACTACCTTACAGAACTATTAAATTCTCATTGCAGTTGAATATAAAAAAACAAAAGTGTCTGCAACTTTATATATTGTAGTCCCAATACACTAAACATAAACGAACCCATGCATAATCCTGTGGTCCCCGTAAAACATGCTCTAAAGGAGGGTTAGAGCAAACCGGTATTGCATTATAAACGCATTACATAATCCGGTATTGAGAGACTCCATCTCTATCGCGCTGGGAAAGCTCTCGGCTGTGATTGCACCGAAGAATGCATCGCTAGATTTTGTATATCACAAAAAAGAGAAAATCACTGTATCACAGCATCAAGAGAGAGATCTCGAAAATGGCGTTGTTCCCTATTTCCCCGCCTCCGACGGACCATAACCACCATTTCCAATACACCGATTGAACCCGCGTCATATGAAACCGTACAACTACCATCATGCGAAATCATACAACCGTACAAAACACGCATGCAAAGACTTAGGGTGATGTGTATGAACAACACACACACATTATAGTGAGGACCGTGTAAATGCCTGCAGGACGCCCTCTTAAGGACCCCATACATTAGGGCAAGTTATGGTCGAAGCGCTCAAATACGAGTGAGTGGCGAACACGAAAAAACAGAATTTACAATAATGTCCAATACAATAGACTTCTCTTCATGGAGTAAAATCTAAATTATTATTAACTTCCCGTAAGGTAAGTTATAATAATCGCAAAAAAATCGAAAATAAATTTCTTTATATATCTTTACGTTTCAAAGGTTTCTGAACATTTTGGCATACCGTGTGTTTGGCATACCATTTGTGTGTGTTCGGATTTCGGGAAGACGAATCAACTGATTTGGATGATTCAAAAACATTTGATTCCTATTAAAAAGAAGACGTGCTGATTAGTTTTTTGCAATTTTGCAAAGGTAAGTCCAGCCATTCCAAAAAAATACAAAATAAAAAAAAACTTCAAATTTTTTAAAAAAGTCATTTTTATCAAAAATTTTAAAAATTCTAAAAAATCACATTTTATCAAAATTTTTTCAAAAAAATTTAAAGCTTTCTTTAATTAAATAATAATGAAAAATTTAAGTTTCGGTACGGGAAGTTCCAGCAATTTGCCTTAAGGCATGATTTTATTCAAACCTCACATCTCAAGTAACAATAGCGTATCTTATATTTTCATTGTATCTTGATTTCTATTTTTGAGGAAAAAAAACATTCATGTCCGGATCAGTTTTTGAAGTCGTAAGAAGATGTATCGTTAGTTCCAACATAGATTGTAGATAGTAATATGATAAAAATTTCTAGTTTTTTTAAACCAAAAACTAGCTTGTGATTTTGTGGAGATCTTTTTGCATCATCATATCCCTTCTACTATTATGTACAGAAAATAACTGAATCGATTTTGTTATCCAAAGTAGTAATTACTCCTTATCTACGAATTACTCCATCAAATAATAGAATTAGTTTGGATTTTTCTTCAAACTAATAATAATTAATTTTTAAATATAATTCAAGTCAAGTTTGTTTTAGAATAAAATGTAAATTTAAGAGAAAACATTTATTCATACTTAATATATTTGCATAAGCAAAATTGAAATATCTAGATTTTTACGTATTTTTAAGTGGTTTACGTGAATTTTCAGAATATACTGTACAAATACAGATCCGACTCGGACCCAAACATTAATTTTTTCTTTAATTTGAGTGATGCCAAAAATATTATTGTTTGAAATTGTCATTTTTATTAATATAATACTATAAGCAAATACGTTAAAAATGATGTTACAAATTAACTAAAATAGTAAATTAAAATTCTAGTTTATTGAAAAACTAAAACTTATAGAAATGAGGTACTCAAGCACAGTCAGAAGTATAAAAACAGTCTGACTGAATTTCCTAATAGCCCAGCAAGAAAGTCTCTAGATCCAAATTCATAACAGAAGAATTAAAAAAAACTAATCATATATTTGAATTCGAATAATAGGTAAAAGTTTTATCTTTTTCGATTTTTTCTTTTTTTACTATCATCACCGTAGAGAACTGTATAGCTGAACGTTCTTGACTTTGTCTATATAGATTGATAATCAAAGAAATGATGTCACCTGTAATATTACAAGTTTCATTTATTAATGATTATAATATCTAATATAATAAATGAAAAACTTTCTATATGGGTATAATTGGTATAAAAAAAAATATGTTATTTGCTATATTAGATGTAAAACATCTTACATATCCTTAATTACATCTTACACTATACGTTAATTGAAAAATGGTTTCTTCTATTTTTACAATTATAAATAAAAGATTTACATGGTATTTTTTGGGAGTATTACATTAAATTCTCGGTCGTCTGATTACCTTGTGGATGGGGTGCTAAAGCGCTGTCGTAAAAAATCTGAGCAGATTTGCGAGGGTCATAAACGTGTCAAGTGTTAGATAAATACTTCAAACTTACCGATCCAATACTAAATTTGAAAGGCGTTCAAATGAATCACTAAATAGTCTGGCATGATTTTCTTTGATAGGAAAACTTCAATTTAGAGTGTGGTTGTCATAATGCCTAATATCCATTTAGGCGATATTAGAGGAAAACTATATGCACAAGATAAAAAGTATGCTTTGCTAATTACAGGATCATCAATAGTATACATGATCCAAATTTTATTTAATGTTGTAATGCGCTCATTTTTATAAAATTAATTTACACTACAGAGAAGGACAAGGTTGTGAAAGTTGGCATTCCCAAATTATTTTTGTCTTCGATACTCTATTGACATGCAAATTTGGTTTACATCGTTCGCATACAAACTTGTATAGCGTTTCGAGGAAATGAAGAATCACATTTTGACCTGCGATCTTTAGATAGCAACGCATACTTGCAAATGCGATAAAGAAAGATACACCTACCTTATATCATTCACATTACGACGAAATATATTAGTGAAGTAATATTATTACTTTCATATTTAGAATTTCATTGTATACTGATTTCGAGCAGGCTGTTGTCAAGCAGTAGTGACAACGGTTTTCACTCGGAAATATAGGTATCAATATGTTTCCGAGTGAAAATAGCCCTGATCCGGCATTGTGGCATCAATAAATATTTAAATGTATATGACTAATGTACGTGTATACAAACATTTTTTTCATTTCATTGTTTCAACAGCAATTAGAACTCTTACTTTACATGTTCTATAAGCTGTTTGTTGAAGACTTATGACCTAACGTATTTTATGACAGGTAACCCATCGGTTTACCATTCTCCTATGTGTGGGGTTTATATGAGCTCTTACGTCTAATAGTTATCATGATTGAATGATGCTATGTCCACGAAGGACGATTTCCACTTGAAATTATATTGTGATCTATAACCTCAAGTGGAAATTTAACATCAAAGCTGCCTGATGTCAGGTTTTGGCGGTAGCGGGAATCGAACCAGCGAACCCGGGACTAGTTGGTGCTAGCTCACGTTCGAACCGATTTCACCACGCCGGGCCCAAGTCAACAAATAAACAATAAAAAAAATATTTGCCCTGTTATCGATATAATTGTAATAATAAATCATCACACAGAGATAAGACATCTGTTTGGGTTGTCATCTGAGAAACAGACTAGTATTAAGTCAAATCAACACAACAATCTTAAGTTTTTGTTGCTGTTTAAAGTGTAATGAAACTAGTGGTGCCTTAAGGCAAATTGCAGGAAATGCCCGTACCATAATTAAATACTCAAAGAATATTAAATGTTTTCAAATATATTATTACAAACAAACACACACATCATTTTTTTCAGCCAAAATGTTCAGAAATCTTCAAATAAAATGTGTTGTGTTTCAGTAATCATTATTACTCTTGTACAGAGACAAGATTAGAACAGACATAAACAAGTATTTGATTTTATAACTTATAATTATAAAATCTAATATAATTTATTTATCAACTAAATAATGTTGATGTTAATTATTTTCTTTATATTTTCTAAATATCCACTAAGGACAGTTGTGAATAAATCGTAAATTAAAAAAAGTTGAATTAAAATCATAAGGTTAGTCGACATTAAATTAGAAGTTTTTTAATCACCCATTTCCTGCATTTTCATGAAAAATCATACTTAATTTACTTTATTGAAACATTGGAAACAATACAATATTTTCTCTTGGTGCTAAATAATTTATAGCATTTAATCTTAACTTTTTTGTTGAACATTTCCCTCGCTTGTGTTGAGTTCGTTTTAAAACTCCCATCATTTATACAGTTTTGATTTATTTTTATAAGTTTCCCTTGTTCAGGCATAATTTATACTGAATTCCCTCTGCGAAATAACAAATGTCTTTTCGTGTTTTTCTTGTATAATAATATGATAAATAAAATTGTTACGTTATTTTAGTATAACATATTATATAATATTGAACAGCAGAAAAGTTGCTAATTTGGGCTTAGAAAACTGGAAAAATCATTTCAGTTTGAGTTTGTTTTGTTTGTCTAATAAATAAATAAACAATAATTTTTATGGAGAAAATTACGATTATTAGTTTCAAATCTATTACGTAAAGTACTAGACAACAAAGCAAAACTACAAAATAAAAATCCGTTTTCTGTTGTGAAAAAATCATTATAATTTTATTGATTGTATGTAACTAACTAAAAATCTAAACTGTCTTCCTAAAAATAAATAATCTAAAAATCTTTCAAATTAGTAAAATAATTGAATATAATATTAACGCCAAATATACATATATAGATGTTATATAAATAAAATATTGATCAAATATTTGTGAATATTTCGTCCTAAAATGTACATATAGTATACTCCATGATACGTCCATATCGAAGCCAAAATGTTTTTTGATAATTACAAGTGATTGAAAATATATGAATTGCAATATGGGGTACATAACATACCTATACATAATTTATTAATTTTAAACCTAATGCATAAGTTTCAACACTGTACCGTGGGTATGGGCCACATTATTGCTATATAGAATCAAATATACCCTCACATTTGAATGATTTATACGCTAAAATTTGGAGGACTATCTGATAAAATATATGCACCAATAAAGAACTAAGTATTAATATCAATATAATAAATTATATATTAAGTTTAGTCTATCCAACAGTTCATTAAAAAAATTAATATTTTGTTATTAATATTCACCGAATATTATGAATTCTAAGGGGCCGTAAAATAGAGCAATGTTATGCAAATCTATGGTACGTAGCGTTTACCATATAAAGTGGTACTAAAAACCGTCAAAATGCTATGTGGCTGTTGTGGTCAGGCGTTTGATAATCAATAAAATAACTAACTATTTTGAAGCAATAATTCTGATATTTACTTATAAATTCGTTTTTTTAGTTCAGGTTAGGGTGGAGGGTGGAGCACAAAGCTTAAATAAATTTATTTTGTTTAATTAATTAAAGTCAATAATATAAATTCGAATTAATATTAAGACTTTTTTTAAAGTTAATAATATACATTAAAAACAATTTAAATAAAACAGCAAAAGTACAATTTAACTTGTATTAAACTGCGAGTAATGTCGCTATAATTGAATAAAAAATTTATATTCATTGATCTTTTTCATGTTTATTTTTAATACTAGTTACACTATAAAAAAGTGTACTATATTTTTGATCTCAAAGATATATGGAGATAAAATAACATTTGAATGAGAATTATTCTAATCTTGATATCAATATTCAATCGCTTCTTATGAAGAAAAATTCAAATGTAATTTTAAATTACATTTTGAAGCGAGATTTATTTTATGCATCAATCAGCATAATGGTTCATGAGTATTTATCTCGAATTTCATATAAAAATAGTACATTGATCAGAATATAAAAGTATGTATTCACAGCAATTGAAGTTATTGTTTGTTGCGTAATAGTTTATTCGCTGCAAAGTAGCACGTGTTATAAATTAAGAAAATGTTTATAGTCTTTCATTAGGCAAAAAGTGATCTATCAAAAAATAAAAATAGATATGAAAGAAAATTAGAAAATGAGTTTTTATTTAACTAAATATGAATTTGAAATATATTTGTTAGATATTGTAGACTAACATATCAAATCATTTAAATTTTTCAATAGTATAATAAATTAAAAAAGTTTTATTTTAAATATGAATACGAAATATATTTTCTCTAAAAATAAATTTATAATACATTGTAGACTATCACAACAATTTTTATATTTATCAATGTGATAAATCATATGTAATAAATATCCTCTGTACGCAGTCTTCGGATAATAAGCGTTCAATAATAAACAGTTCACAAGCGATTCGAAATCAATTATCGCTGCGTGCTTTTGGCGATTTGATCTTTGAGCACTAATATACTAGTCCGCTGCTCCGGAGGGAGCATGCCAATTTGTTCGTCTGACAGTTGCAAAACTTGCATGATTAACTCGGCTTTCTCCTGATCGGAGGCGCCGGGCCCCACACCGGCGGCCATGAGGTTAGGGAGCGACAGGCCTCCTAAGCCTCCAAGGCCTGCAGCCACTGCCGCAGCCTGTCCTGCCGCACTCGTTCCCCCTGCCTGCTGACTGGCGGAGGAGACGCCCGACGGCTGCGTGGGTGACAGAGCGCCGAGGGGCGGCCGAGTGCTGCGCGGGTCTATAATCCGCGGGGGATCCACCCCACGGACAGGGGGAGGCATTGCGCGATTTGGAGGTGGAATGTTCGTCGGCATACCGGGTCTTTGTGATGAAAATGTATTTATCGGCGAACTGCCGGCGCCGATGATCTGTTGCGGAGGCCTATTCATTGCAAAGTTACCACTACCGCCATCGAAACCTCCGCGGCTCATTCTCGGATCAAAACCTGCTCCTCGACGGTTGTCGAGGTTCCTGAAGTCCACATCTTGCACAGTTTGCTGCATATACATAGGATTCGACATAAGCGGCGGCAATGAGTGTTCTTGTTGTTCGGGAATATCGGATCTCTGTAGTACCTTAGGTGTGGCATTGGGATCATATAAGAACTTGACTGCATCCTTCGGGTCGATTAACTTCATTACGACTTGCGCTTGCAGTATAGCATATGAAATTTGCGGGTTTTTTCAAGAGCATGTTTCGAGTCTCTTCGGGATTTGTTGATGGCACTCAGTGAGCTGCTTCATTATCAAAAGTAATCTTTCCGGAGGAAACTTAGCACAATTTTGCTGATTACTTCCGGCGCTTTGTCAGATGGGACAGGGTCTCCGTAGGGATTTTCTACCTGTGGTCCTTGTAACAGCTGCTGCATTCCATTCGAGATTTCTCCGTACAAGCATTATCGACTCGTAAAGTTCTACCTCCGATTTCATAGCCGTTCAAATTTCTCATCGCACTCAAGGCAGTTTCTTGATCTTTATATTCACAAAATCCATATCCTTTTGGTTTTCCACTTTCACGATCAAAAACTAATTTTAACGATATGACAGGACCCACTTCACTAAAAACATCTTTCAATTTTTCCTCGGTTGCTTCATACGGAATATTTCCCACAACACCGATCTCATCGATTTGTCCATAATATTCAAATCTGTATTTTTATCCATTTTGATTTATTTATCAAGACTAATAACCTGAATAAGTTATACTGCGCAATAGCAAAAACTAACCTTAAAAACGAAATAATAGATCTCGTCGTGTTTATACAAATTGCACCTTGTATTAATCAACTCGTATATCACTTAAAACTGAACACATTATTGACGAAAAAAATCATCACTTCAAATGCAATATTAACCAAAATAATTCAATTATTAACCGAGCAAAGCAACAAGCATTACGTAGCAAAACTAATCTCTCGCAACTGGATCGTTCGGCACTCGCCGATGCCACATGTGCTGTAGCGCGTTCGGCTGCGTCCGCTTCGTGTTCGATTCGGTTCGGCTCCCTCTAGAAAAACCCTATACAAATATTGTGCATTGCAACGTTGCCAAGTCAAACCTCTCCGACATGTGTTTGATTTAATGTCATGGTAACACACAGTGCTGCCAAGTGTACTTTGTACAAAAATGTGAATGAATGCTAACCGGTAAAAGTCAAATTTATTTTTACACATACTATGTTACAAAATAGTTAGAATGTAGGAAATTAATTAATTAATTATAACAAAATTAGCGCAAAACCGTATTTTTATGATAAAAGAAATAATAAGAAAATATTTTTTATTGATAATATTATATTATTGATAATAATAATGAACACTTATAATTTCTTGTATGTT
>NW_020537324.1:46212084-46233570 GCF_003426905.1 Ctenocephalides felis | reverse complement strand
CTCAGTTGCCTGATTATCTTGTGGATGGGGTGCTAAAGCGCTGTCGTAAAAATCTGAGCAGATTTGTGAGGTCAAAAACGAGTCAGTGCTAGATAACTACTTCAAGCTTACCGATCCAATACTAAATTTGAAAGGCGTTAAAATGAATCACTAATAAGTCTGGCATGATTTTCTTTGATAGGTAAACATAATTTAGAGGTGGTTGTCATAATGCCCAATACCCATTTAGGCGATATTAGAGGAAAACTATATGCACAAGATAAAAAGTATGCTTTTCTAATTACAGGATCATCAATAGTATACATGGTCCAAATTTTATTTAATGTTGTAATGCGCTCATTTTTATAAAATTAATTTACACTGCAGAGAAGGACAAGTTTGTGAAAGTTGGCATTCCAAAATTATTTTTGTCTTCGATACTCTATTGACATGCAAATTTGGTTTACATCGTTCGCATACAAACTAGTATAGCATTTCGAGGAAAGGAAGAATCACATTTTGACCTGCGATCTTTAGATAGCAACGCATACTTGGAAATGCGATAAAGGAAGATACGTCTACCTTATATCATTCACATTACGATGAAATATATTAGTGAAGTAATATTATTACTTTCATATTCAGAATTTTATTGTATAAGAATTTCGAGCAGGCTGTTGTCAAGCAGTAGTGACAACGGTTTTTGCTCGGAAATATAGATAGCAATATTCCGAGTGAAAATAGCCCTGATCCGGCATTGCTGCATCAATAAATATTTGAATGTATATGACTAATGTACGTGTATACAAACAATTTTTTTCATTTTATTGATTCAACAGCAATCAGAACTCTTACTTTACATGTTCTATAAGCTGTTTGTTGAAAACTTTTGACCTAACGTAATTTATAAGAGGTAACCCATTAGTTCTTACGTCTAATATTATTATGATTGAATGATGCAGCTATGTCCACGAAGGACGATTTCCACTTGAAATTATATTGTGATCTATAATCTCAAGTGGAAATTTGACATCAAAGCTGCCTGATGTCAAGTTTTGGCGTTAGCAAGAATCGAACCAGCGAACCCGGGACTAGTTGGTGCTAGCTCATGTTCGAACCGATTTCACCACGCCGGGCCCAAGTCGACAAATAAACAATAAAAAAAATATTTGCCCGGTTACCGATATAATTATAATAATAATTCATCACACAGAGGTAAGACATCTGTTTGGGTTGTCATCTGAGAAACAGACTAGTATTAAGTCAAATCAACACAATAATCTTAAGTTCTTGTTGCTGTTCAAAGTATAATGAAACTAGTGGTGCCTTAATGCAAATTGCAGGAAATGCTCGTACTGTATAAATATTCAGAGAATATTAAATATTCTCAAATATATTATTACAAATACACACACATCCATTTTTACAGACAAAATGTTCAGAAATCTTCAAATAAAACGTGTTGTGTTTCAGTAATCATTATTACTCTTGTACATAGACAAGATTAGAACAGACAAACAAGTATTTGATTTTATAATTTATAATTATAAAATCTAATATAATTTATTTATCAACTAAATAATGTTGATGTTAATTATTTTCTTTATATTTGGTAAATATCCACTAAGGACAGTTGTAAATAAATCGTAAAATAAAAAAAGTTGAATTAAAAATCATAAGGTTTGTCGACATTAAATTAGATTTTTTTTAATCACCTATTTCCTGCATTTTCATGAAAAATCATTCTTAATTCACTTTATTGAAACATTGAAAACAGAATACAATATTTTCTCTTGGTGCTAAATAATTTATTGCATTTAATCTTAACTTTTTTGTTGAACATTTCCTTCAGCTTGTGTTGAGTTCGTTTTAAAACTCCCATTACTTACACAGGTTTGATTTATTTTTATAAGTTTCCCTTGTTCAGGCATAATTTATACTGAATTCCCTCTCTGCAAATAACAATGTCTTTTCGTGTTTTTCTTGTATAATAATATGATAAATAAAATTGTTACGTTATTTTAGTATAACATATTATATAATATTGAAGAGCAGAAAAGTTGCTAATTTGGGCTTAGAAAACTGGAAAAATCATTTCAGTTTGAGTTTGTTTTGTTTGTCTAATAAATAAATAAACAATAATTTTTATGGAGAAAATTACGATTATTAGTTTCAAATCTATTACGTAAAGTACTAGACAACAAAACAAAACTACAAAAAAAATCTGTTTTCTGTTGTGAAAAAATCATTATAATTTTATTGATTGTATGTAACTAACTAAAAATCTAAACTGTCTTTCTAAAAATAAATAATGATAATAATCTAAACTTTCAAATTAGTAAAATTATTGAATAGAATATTAACGCCAAATATACATATATAGAGGTTATATAAATAACATATTGATCAATTATTTGTAAATATTTCGTCCTAACATGTACATATAGTACTCTATGATACGTCCATATCGAAGCCAAAAGGTTTTTTGATAATTACAAGTATTTGAAAATATAAGAATTGCAATATGGGGTACATAACATACCTATACATAATTCATTAATTTTAAACCTAGTATAGAAATTTCAATATTGTTTGAATATTTTAAAATGTATGTGTATTAACTTTCTTATACCGTGGGTATGGGCCACATTGTCAGATAAATTCAGACCTACCCCTACCCCCACATTTGAATGATTTATACGCTACTTTGGAGGACTATCTGATAAAATATATGCACCAATAAAAAACTAAGTATCAATATCAAAAATTAATATCAATATAATAAATTATATATTAGGTTTAGACTGTTCTACATTTCATTGAAAAATATTGCCCAAATTTTTGTTTTGTTATTATATTCACTGCCGAATATTATTAAGTCTAAAGAGCCGATTCAGCCGTATAATAGAACGATGTTATGGCAAAGCTAGTTACGTATTGTTTTTCATATAAAATGGTACTAAAAACCGTCGAAATGCGTATATGTAGTTGTTGTGCAGTCAGGGCTTGATAACCAATAAAATAATCGACTAGTTTCAAGCAATAATTCTGATATTTCTTATGGATACTTTTGAAACTAGTAATAAATCATGATATTTTAGTTCAGGGTAGGGCGGGAGCACAAAGCTTAAATAAATTTAATTTGTTTACTTAATTAAAGTCATAAATTTAATAATTAAATAATGATAATCATTCTTAATATCATAAATTTAATAATTTAATTAATATTAAGTTTTTTTAAGTTAATAATATACATTAAAAACAATTTAAATCAACAAAAATACAATTTAACTTGTTTTAAAAAGTAATGTCGCTAAAATTGAATAACAATTTTATATTCACTGATCATTTTATTTAATATCTTATTTTTAAAATTAGTTATAATATAAAAAAGTATACTATATTTTTGATCTCAAAGTTATATGGAGTTTCAATAACATTTGAATAAAAATTATTCTAGCCTTGGCATCAATATTCAATCGCTTCTGATAAAGAAAAATTAAAATCTATTTTTATATTACATTTTGAAACTAGATTTATTTTATGCATCAACCAACATAATTGTTTACTCCGTTTATAAGTATTTATCTCGAATTTCATATAAAAATAGTACATTGATCAGAATATAAAAGTATGTATTCACAGCAATTGAAGTTATTGTTTGTTGCGTAGTAGTTTATTCGCTGCAAACTAGCACGTGTTATAAATTAATAAAATGTTTATAGTCTTTCATTAGACAAAAAGTGATATGTCAAAAAATAAAAAAGATATGAAATTTAAAAAGCATAAAATGAGTTTTAGTTTAACTAAATATGAATTCGTAATATATTTTTCTTTAAAAATTTTTTAGATGTTGTAACCTAACGAGTCAAATCATATAGATATCAATGTGTTTCCAAGTGAAAATAGCCCTAATACGGCATTGCTGCACTAATAAAAAGTCATCGCAATTGTAATAATAAAAATTCAGCACATAGAGATGAGACAACTGTTTGGGTTGCCATCTATAATAAAAACAAACTTAGTTTGTAAGACCCATAAGTTCTCACTCATAGAACCCATAAGTTCTGATCGCTGTTCAAATAAATTTAAAAAAAAAGAAAAAAAATAGTCAAATCATTTAAATTTTTCAATAATATATCAATTTAAAAAAAAGTTTTATTTTAAATATGAATACGAAATATATTTTTCTCTAAAAATAAATCTATAATACATTGTAGACTATCACAACAATTTTTTATATTTATCAATGTGATAAATCATATTGTATATAAATATCCTCTGTACGCAGTCTTCGGATAATAAGCGTTCAATAATAAACAGTTCACAAGCGATTCGAAATCAATTATCGCTGCGTGCTTTTGGCGATTTGATCTTTGAGCACTAATATACTAGTCCGCTGCTCCGGAGGGAGCATGCCAATTTGTTCGTCTGACAGTTGCAAAACTTGCATGATTAACTCGGCTTTCTCCTGATCGGAGGCGCCGGGCCCCACACCGGCGGCCATGAGGTTAGGGAGCGACAGGCCTCCTAAGCCTCCAAGGCCTGCAGCCACTGCCGCAGCCTGTCCTGCCGCACTCGTTCCCCCTGCCTGTTGACTGGCGGAGGAGACGCCCGACGGCTGCGTGGGTGACAGAGCGCCGAGGGGCGGCCGAGTGCTGCGCGGGTCTATAATCCGCGGGGGATCCACCCCACGGACAGGGGGAGGCATTGCACGATTTGGAGGTGGAATGTTCGTCGGCATACCGGGTCTTTGTGATGAAAATGTATTTATCGGCGAACTGCCGGCGCCGATGATCTGTTGCGGAGGCCTATTCATTGCAAAGTTACCGCTACCGCCATCGAAACCTCCCGGCTCATTCTCGGATCAAAACCTGCTCCGCGACGGTTGTCGAGGTTCCTGAAGTCCACATCTTGCACAGTTTGTTGCATATACATAGGATTCGACATAAGCGGCGGCAATGAGTGTTCTTGTTGTTCGGGAATATCGGATCTCTGCAGTACCTTAGGCGTGGCATTGGGATCATATAAGAACTTGACTGCATCCTTCGGGTCGATTAACTTCATTACGACTTGCGCTTGCAGTATAGCATATGAAATTTGCGGGTTTTTCAAGAGCATGTTTCGAGTCTCTTCGGGATTTTGTTGATGGCACTCAGTGAGCTGCTTCATTATCAAAAGTAATCTTTCCGGAGGAAGACTAGCTACAATTTTGCTGATTACTTCCGGCGCTTTGTCAGATGGGACAGGGTCTCCGTAGGGATTTTCTACCTGTGGTCCTTGTAACAGCTGCTGCATTTCCATTCGAGATTTCTCCGTACAAGCATTATCGACTCGTAAAGTTCTACCTCCGATTTCATAGCCGTTCAAATTTCTCATCGCACTCAAGGCAGTTTCTTGATCTTTATATTCACAAAATCCATATCCTTTTGGTTTTCCACTTTCACGATCAAAAACTAATTTTAACGATATGACAGGACCCACTTCACTAAAAACATCTTTCAATTTTTCCTCGGTTGCTTCATACGGAATATTTCCCACAAACACCGATCTCATCGATTTGTCCATAATATTCAAATCTGTATTTTTATCCATTTTGATTTATTTATCAAGACTAATAAACCTGAATAAGTTATACTGCGCAATAGCAAAAACTAACCTTAAAAACGAAATAATAGATCTCGTCGTGTTTATACAAATTTGCACTTGTAATTAATCAACTCGTATATCACTTAAAACTGAACACATTATTGACGAAAAAAATCATCACTTCAAATGCAATATTAACCAAAATAATTCAATTATTAACCGAGCAAAGCAACAAGCATTACGTAGCAAAACTAATCTCTCGCAACTGGATCGTTCGGCACTCGCCGATGCCACATGTGCTGTAGCGCGTTCGGCTGCGTCCGCTTCGTGTTCGATTCGGTTCGGCTCCCCTCTAGAAAACCCTATACAAATATTGTGCATTGCAACGTTGCCAAGTCAAACCCTCTCCGACATGTGTTGATTTAATGTCATGGTAACACACAGTGCTGCCAAGTGTACTTTGTACAAAAATGTGAATGAATGCTAACCGGTAAAAGTCAAATTTATTTTTACACATACTATGTTACAAAATAGTTAGAATGTAGGAAATTAATTAATTAATTATAACAAAATTAGCGCAAAACCGTATTTTTATGATAAAAGAAATAATTAAGAAAATATATTTTTATTGATAATATTATATTATTGATAATAATAATGAACACTTATAATTTCTTGTATGTTGCCAGGTTTAGATAATGAAATAAAATAATTGACTAGATTGAAACAATAATTCTGATATATTATTGATATTATATTATTGATAATAATAATATGCACTTATTATTTCTAATAAGTTGACAACTTTAAATAATTAAATAAAATAATTGACTAGTTTGAAGTAATAATTTTGATATTTATTTACGAATACTTTCGAAACTACTAAACTAGTAAAGAATCATATTACTATTTTAATTTATATTGATTATTATTGTCTTAATCATTTGAAAAAAGATACTTTTATTGATAATGTTATATTATTGATAATAATTAAAGTTATTATTTCTAGCAGGTTGACAGGTAATGATTTAAAAAAAATGACAAGTTTGAAGGCTTTGAAGGAATAATTCAGATATTTACTTATGTATATCTTTGAAACTAATAATAATAATATTAATTGTGATGATTATAGAATATTAAAAAAAAACTAATAAAAGAAAAAAATACATATAATTTTCCTTTTTAGGAAAAGGTATTCAATCCATTAGTATAAAAGTAAAAGAAAAAATATAAAAAAATCCTTTTTAAGAAAAGATACAAAATCCAATCCTTTTTAATATTCATCATCATTAATATTGTTATTTTTTTTAATAATTGTTTTTGACAGAAAAGGAGGAATTGTTTTTGATTATGAAACGTATCTAGTTCCGAAACTTCGTAATTAACAATCTACCAAAGAAACTAATATTTTTATATTTATTATCAATATATCAATTTATTGAAAAATTGCGATATATAGATTAAACTAGCTGTAAGTGGAATTCTGTCTTGAGGCAATTATGGCATCGTGCCTTAAGGCAAATTGCTGGAACTTCCCGTACCGTAACGAAATGTTCGTGGAATACTGAATGTTTTCAAATAGATTATTATAAATATTGTAACATTGTCTAATATTTATAAGAATTATTGCAGAGTTGAAATTATTTGTATAGTATGTTAGAACTATAGTCAGAATTAAAAATAAAATCTGAAATATTTTCGATATACAAAAAACTAAAAAAAAAAAAAATTGGAACAAATTTTTTTTTCCAAAATCAATTATTTTGTTAAGACAAGCAGAAAGTTCTCTGAATCATTTAAATCGGACGCTTAGTTCTCTCAAAAATTGCCATTTTTTACATATTTAGCTCCGTATCTTCAAAATGGCTGGGCCTGCCTTTGCCAAAAACTAATAAACACTTCTCCCAATCATTACTAATTGAATGTTTTTTAGATCATTCAAATCGGATACTCCGTTCTCTCAAAAATTCGATTTCTATTTTCTGCACTCTTTGCTCCGTATCTCCGAAACGGCTGGACCTGCCTTTGCCAAAAACTAATCAGCTCTTTTCCCTATCAATAGGAATCGAATGTTTTTTTGAACCATTCAAATCGGTTGATCCGTACGCCCGAAAACGTGGGCGAAAATTTGTATCCATACATACATACACACACACACACATACACACACACACATACACACACACACACACACATCCATTTTTTCTGAGTTATGCCAAAACGTTCAGAAACCTTCAAAACGTCGAGAAATGTAAAAATTTTCAATTCCGATTTTCGGCCCATTACAATAACTTACCCTACGGGAAGTTAATATTACTATTTTAATTTATAATGTATATTGATTATTATTAGTATTAGTATGTCATATTAGGATTTTAATTTGTAGTTTATATTAATAATTATTCGTTTTAGAACTTAAATAATTTATTTAAGTGTTTACAAAGTCTGTATTTAGTAAACTGCATTAATGCAGATATTTTTTGTTTTACAGAAAACACAATCATGATGAATTTGAACAAGAAGCTACTTTGTTGAGGTAAGTTAAATGAAGTTCTAATTGCCTTAATAAATAACCATTTTTTCCAAATTTTCCAAATGAATAATAAACACCAAATGTAGTCGATTTTCAAACTTTAGCTTGCTTTGCTTTGTTTTTTACATATTGTACAAATTTATGTTAAATTATGTTAGATATATCCACTTTGCAGCATTTTTATTTATCAGAGTTTTACAAGAGCATTTATGTAAACCTCCTTTGTTGCAAAATGTGACACACTAGTGTGACGTTGATAATTTTTAGTGTGATTTTGAAATTTTGCATGAACCATTTATCAATTATCTTTGTGTTTAAATATTTAAACTGAATTGTCATTTATGGCACTCTTTGCCCCGTATTTTCGAAAAATAGAAAATGAAGATTTTTATACAACTTAAAGTTTCAAAGCATTCTCGGTATGCCTTAGAAAAATTGATGAATGTGTGGCGCGTCTCGGTGAGAATGTGTTTTTTGTGTGTGCACGGATACAATTTTTAGTCGAGATTTTTGAGAGCACGGACTAATCGATTTGAATGATTAAAAAAACATTCGACTCCTATTGATGAGAAAACATGTTGATGCAATTTTGGCAAAGGCAAGTCCTGCAAAAAATCTCAAAAAAACTATTATTTAAAATTCAAAAATGTTCCAAAAATTTCAAAATTCTTAAAGCATCTAATTTTATCAAAATTGAAAAAAAAAATTAAAATCCAGCAATTTGCCTCAAGGCACGATGCCATGCACCTCTAGTCATTTACTGATATATAAGAAAGCACATTATTGTGCTACGATGATATTTAAAACTTTAGACTTTCGTTTATGGTACGAACTCAGTTTACTTCTAGTCAGTGCTAAATTGAAATGCTAGTCTTTTATTAACAGGAGACAAAAAAATCGATTAATTACAATCAGCGTTATGTTGATTTTTTCTGTAATTTATTTTAACTGCAAAACATTCAATGAAAACAATATTTCATTTAATAAATTTCTCTATAGGCTACCTTTACCTTCAGGAGAGGGCGACAAACTATGTTCTGGTTTGATCGTTCGAGTGATATTAGACCTGTCTGGTGGTAGACGAGGTAAGAAATTCAAGGAGTCCAATACGGTGAACAAAATAAATAAGAATCGATTGTAGACGTAGGAAATGAGTCAATATCCTTCAGAATCCTTAAAGATGCGGAGTATCATACCACATACCGATCGTGCCTCGCTCAGTACAAGTAAATAATTATTGATTTCTCGTTTCGAAGCCTTGTGAGGCTTCTACTTAATACTTCGAAATAAAGAAAAAAACATACTCTAGTGCAAATTGAAATCGATCGCCAGCCTTCGAAAAGTCGCTCATAATATCACATAATGCTAGAAAAATATTTATAAATTATAGTAAGCTATTATAGTAAGGATTTTGGAGCAATACACAAACTATTTCAAAATGTGCGAAATTGTATGTTTACCGAATCTGCATATGATATACATATTTTATAATCTAAATATTTTGAAATACATAGTTATATTCGATGCGGCCGATTCTGCCGCACAACAAACCAACGTTATGGCAATGTTACGCACCAACTTCCATACATTATGCTACTGAATTACACTGAATACTGTCAAAATGTCATGTATTTGCTGTGTATTCAAGCGTTTTACACATAAACTACAATGTCACTTGTATGTTATGAAGCTGGGTCAGAAAGACCCTCTTATCTAAGATCGTATTTTTGACATTTGTGCGGTTTCTGGGTTAGGTTTTCTATCCGACAACCTGAGAAAAACGCCCGACTCCACATAAACCACATGGCTTTAGTCAATATTTATTACGGAAAGCTCTTCATAACATAATCTTGCCATAACATTGGTCTGTTGTGCGGCAGAATCGGTCCATCACTATCATAACCCAATCTAGTTAATATAATCACAAGAGTTCATCTTACCATAGTTAAAAAATTCATTCAATCTTGTGTCTATCGTTGAATTTTTGATGTGAATTTGTGCTTATATATCATATGATAATAAACTAGCATCATATATTGCAGGTTTATACTTTTATTTAAATCCATTATACGGTAAGTGAATAGCAAAAGCTTTTCTAATATTGCGTTATTCTTATATTAAAGTTCAATAGTACTCTTTATTTAAAAAATTGCGAACCCGCGTATAAAAATAGATGAATGGATGGCTTGTATTGCAAAATGTCTTTGCTTTTTTTACAATTAGTTAATCATTAAAATTTTATACTATCAAAAAATCACCAATTGTCCTCATAAATTGAAACAAATTTTAACCGTTTCCACTCGGATGCCGAGAATATGCTTTCTATGTTTTATCAGTGGCATTATGTATATCTATATTTTTCATAAAATTCTCACAATCATTTAAAATATAAAAATAGAATCTGATTTTGGATTAAGAAAGTAATTTAAAAGCATTTAAAATAAATATAATGTTACGACCCTTATGGGCGAATGCATTATCATGCTGATCAGACATCACAATCAAGGGTCCCTATGCTAAACTTTCTTGGGGAATAAATTTGCATTTACGAACATTAACATCATAAATGCTTTACATACTTGGAAGTAAGAGTAACATAGAATCTAAGTGATAAACGATATAAGTATTAGAACATATGTTTGGATGCATTTTTCGTCTCTAAAACTGGCACTTAAAGCCATAGATAAATAAGTATAAAAGCTTAGAGCTACGCGAATAAATTAATTAAAACCTACCTATTAATTAAAATAACCTTAATTAAAAATAAATTATTAAAACCTACATACGAATCATGCGATTTTAGGCTCAAACCAACATGTATCCCATCTACTATCGTACGAGCCAATACAATTTTTTCGAATTTCAACATGAATGTTACAAGAATTTTCATTTAAATTGACATGGAGAACTTTCAGTAAATGTTTGATTACGCATTAACAAAAGCAATTAAATAATCGTAATCTTTAGGAACGATGGAGTCATTAAAGTTTCAGCCATCAGCCATAACGATATTGTTTTATTATGGAATTCGCAACTACTAAACGACAATAAAAAGAAGCATTTTGTAGTCGTATTGGAGATAAACTGATGTACAAAAATGTTTGCAATTTTCAATTTCTGAAAGTTAGTTGAAAATTAGGAGATTGGCTGTTCTTGTCAAAATTAATTAAAAGAAAGGCGTGATGTTTTCGTATTTTATTTCATATATACCTCTGATAGAATTAATGGTAAATGAGGTTTTAATCAGAGTCAAATTGCATTTACTGTAAATAGTATATGGTTAAATGTTCTCATAAATGTTTGTTATTGCTTTTCAAACAATATGCTTAATATGTGTTCGTATGTTTGTTGGTCCATTTACAGTAGACTGGGTACGGTTGTGCCACTTTTTTTTGAACGGCAATAATTTCGTTAATGTACCAGTTAGCTAGGAGAAAAGTAAATTAAGTGGTAATTTAAAGATTTGTTTACGTGGACATACTGAAATTCTATCATTAAATACGAAGTATTAATCATAAATTAAAATCATGCTAATCATCAGAAAGTTTTATTATCCTTCATTATCAGAAATATGTAACACCACACAATAAAATCATTTAAATAACGCTTCTGAATATATTATTTCAAAATATAACAAAATATATTTTTTTGAACAGAATAACAAGAAATCTTTGTAAAATATTTTTTTTTATTGCATCGAATTTTTCTTTCCCTTTTATATTTCGCCTTAGTTAAGTTAGATTTTTCTATCTATTTCATCTTGACCCGAGAAGGACAAGAAATACACGTTACAAATATGTGGCAAGCGTACCCAACGCACACTTTTGAAAACAAATCATCGTTATGACTGAGCTAAGTTATCTATGCAAAAACTAATTGCTATTAGTTATCTATCTATATACAAGTAACAGTTATTATTAAAAGAAATCGAACAAAAAAACTTACTTTTGATCTTTAAAAGCAATGCGGTCATTTTAATGTAGGGAGCTGACCCAATGCAATAATATAAACTTCTTCCAACAAACATACTTCATCTTTGGGAGCGTCCTTTAATCACGTGAGGCTTTTAGGGGAGAGGGACAAAAAATCACAAAATAACACGTGGGGGAGGGGTCTAGTAAGATATCAGCAGTATTTATTTTTTACCGGAATTTTAAAAATAAAAACAAAAATATTACGATTTTTTCGTGAATTCCAACATTTTGGATTAACTAAAAATACACGTGATGTTTGAATCACGTGAGGCTTTTAGGGGGAGATGGACAAAAAATAACAATAAATCACAAAATATCACGTGGGGAGGGGTCTAGTAAGATATCTGCTGTATTTGTTTTTTACCGAAATTTAAAAAATAAAAACAAAAATATTACGATTTTTTCGTGAATTCGAAAATTTTGGCATAACTAAAAATACAGGTGATATTTGAATCACGTGAGGCTTTTAGGGGGAGATGGACAAAAAATTACAAACAATCACAAAAGATTACGTGGGGGACGGATCTATTAAGATCAGCTGTATTTATTTTTTACCGAAATTTTAAAAATAAAAACAAAAATATTACGATTTTTTCGTGAATTCGAAAACTTTGGCATAACTAAAAATTTGGTGGGGTAGGGGGGTAATTTTAAATATCACGAGTATTACCAAGGGAGAAGAGGGGTAATTTTAAATATCTCGACGTATGACCAAGAGGGGAGAGAGTCCCAAAATCCCTAAAAATTTGATCACGTGATTAATGGACGCCCGCTTTCTCTTCTTGAACCCTGTGACAAAATCAATATAGTTTAGCTGTTATAATAACTGTCACTACCGTACCCTGATACATCCGTACCCAGTCTCTCATACATGTAACTTCAGTTGAAACCTTTCATCTATTTTCTGATATCTCTTTCTAATTTTTTTAAGAATCTCATTCTCAGTTCAGAGCGTGCGCTGAATAGTTGATAAAGCTCTCTCCAGAAGTGATCAAGAGTAAAAGACGATTATGAAAAGACTCATGATAAGATTAATAAATTTTTATTACCATTTAGAAAACGTTGTTCATTTTTTTACATTTTTTTAAATAATATATAATTAAAATCAAAACTTAAGCTATCGGAATTTTCTTACCTCTCTATTTGCTTCCCGCTTCTCTCAATTCACAAAATTACGAGTGTAGTTTATATTATCGTATAGAACACTTCAATTCGCAAACATTTAAATATGGAATTCCGAAAATATGCGAAAACACAGTAGCAGCAGCAGTTACGTTATTACGAACACTAAAAATGCTTCGCCGGTATGTATGTATACAAGCAAAGATGTCTCGTTTCAACGCGATAAGTTTCCGTATGCTGTTGTCCAACTCTCGCTCGAGCATTGTTGCCAGACTCTGAGTTCGTGGTGCACCACGATAATGTTTTTTTCGGTCGTGTGTTGATGATATTTTCATAACTTGTGATTACGAACTCATAAGAAATGCTAAGCAATATTTACCAAATAAATTACTACAAATGTGAAAATCGAAATTAATTTGCAGTGAAATGAGTCAAATAACTAATGGGGCGCATGACATCGTGCCTTAAAGCAAATTGCTGGAACTTCCCGAACCCTAATTTAAAATCTGGGTACGGAACTTAAAAAAATTTACACAAAATATGTACACATCATTAAAGTCTCTATAAAATATCTGATAATTTGATGTGCATATGTCCAATAAACATTCTTGACCGCCAAATGACATTTTTTTAACTTATTATTACTGAGAGTCCTTTTTGCTAAATAACTTAAATATGATTTAATGTAACAAATACTATTTAAGGATATGATAAAAATCAGTTTTTTTTAAATAAAACTTTTTTTTAATCAAAGTTCCTGACTTAAAGTAAGTAAGAACTTTATTAACTTCCCGTAGGGCAAGTTATAGTGATCGCAAAAAATCGAAAATGAAAATTTTTATATATCTTTACGTTTCAAATGTTTCTGAATATTTTGGCATACCTTAGAAAAAATGAATGTATGTGTGTGTGTGTGTGTATGTATGTATGGATAAAATTTTTCGGTCACGTTTTCGCGCGCACGGATCAACCGATAAGTTAATAAAATTCTATTCAACTTTTTTCATAATTAAGTTAATAAATATTAGCACTTGTGCCAGGCAGTCAAGATTCATTTTCATAATTTTTCTATTTTTTATTAAATTGAAAATAGAAGTTCGAAATTTTTAGTGTGAGAGCTTTTTAACCCACCCTTGGAGTTTTGAATTTGACAACGTATTGTTTGATATACTAAGTATACTCGTTGTATATATCATTTTAAGATATTTCATGGGTAGTTTTAATTTTATTATTACGTAATTGCAAAGATTGAATTTAAACCTACACCTTTTGATAATCCGGGCCAATACAGGACAAAAGTTTAAATCCGCGGCAATTATTGGTCTTAGAAAAACCCGTGACACCAGGTTTAAATCTGGATCATCTTAATTTTCATATCTAATAAGAAAATTATACACAATTTGTAACGTAATATAAACTGTTAGTATTTTATCTGTTGAAAGTATTCTTTATAAACAAATATCAAGTTTTTAAATAATTTGGGGGCGTCAATCACGTGAGAAATTTCTAACGAATTTTGAACTCCCCCTCTCCTTTGGTGATACGTGGTGATATTTAAATTTACGCTCCTACCCCACACAGCATCACGTGTATTTTTAGTATTCAGAAAAAATGGTATTTTTATTTTGAAAATTTTATTTTTTTTAAATTAAAAAATAAATACACGTGATATTTTACTAGACCCTCTTCTCCCCCATGTAATATTTCGTGATTTTTTGTTAAACCAGCCCTCCCACTTTAAAGATCACGTGATTAATAGACGCTCCCTAGCAATTTTTTTTTGTAAATTTTGAAATGATATTTTCCAGCCCTTATTTCTTATTGCATTACAGATCTTAACCGAGTAATTAAATAAATATGTAGGATAGAGCAGGCCTTAAAAGTCCGCGGTTAAAAAGGCCGATCACAGGTATCTCATCAACAAGTAAAAATAGGAATTTTTTAACCAGGCATTGCCTTGATTCTTACTACTTTGCTGTCCGGATATAAACGGCAATATTTGAAAATCCATCACAAAACAATTTTCTTTCGTTGTTAATTTTTTGTTGTTGTGAGCACTGTTGTTTAGTTTACGAGACTTTAATGTAATTTTTATGTTACGTTATTTAATTGTTTTATAGGATGTATTGTTGTTTTTACTTTAGATTAATCTGTACAATAGCTTATATGTGGGTGGGGTAAAAAAGACCAACTGAACCTTGACAAGGTGTAAACAATACAAAATTACTCTTAAAAAATAAATTAAAAAAGGATAAAAAAAATAATTTTACAAGTGATAAATAAATAGTTATTCCAACTCTGGTGATGAATATTTCTGACGAAATGACGATATACCAGATCAAGATTATGCAGTGTTATCTTTGAATGTACCCACAAAATTTATATTATGCAACGGTTGAATAATAGAGCTATTATTTTATAAAATCCCTTTAAAATTAAAAATACGACATTAGATCTATTTGCCCCTGACAGTCTCACTTTATCCCGTCTATGGTGAAAAAGGTACAAATGACAAATTTTAGAAAAATAGTAATGAAACGCATTTCTATAGTTAGGAATTATTTAGGAATTTTACTAAACATTGTACGATGTTGCTTGTTTGATGAGTGTTATGTGTTGTGAAGTAGATATTTGGTTCAGCATAGTCAAATTCAAGACAGTATTGTCAAATTAGATCTTTGTGCTCTGCCCTACCTTGTATAAAATATAGGTAAGAGGTCCTGAAAATGATAAATGACCCTGATAAGCCTCCATTTTATCAGAGAGCTTTCATATTTAAAACTTTCGTCAAAAATAATTATTTTCATTCCGATAAATCGTATCATCTTATCTGTTTTTGTCAGATAGTGACAAGCAGAATTTAATCAACGATGTTATGTTGTGTAAATATTTCTCAAAATTTTGCCTTATCTCTAACACTGTTCACTGAGAATTGTATACACTTATATGAAGATATGGTTAAGCTGTTGCTATTTATTATTTTATCTTTCAGTATGATAATCATTTTATAAGTAATTTATTCTAGGAATATTTTAGGCTAATTCTTGTATAAAACAATATCAACTAATGTTCTTATGCTCCTATAATTCAAGGGTTCCAATTCAAAGACTTGTACTCTTCTAAAAGTTATAAAGACTTCTAGTCATGAAGTTGATAATGTATATAATTATTATAAACGGAATTAATTGTTTAAGTCAATAAGTCAAGAGAACAAATGGGATTCAGTATTGATATCGCGATCAATTCATCTGCACTTCATCCCACTGCATTATTACTTTATAATTGTTGATTATTAACTTCCCATATGATAGTTATAGTATTCGCATAAAAATCGAAAATTATTTTTTTATATATTTTCGCGTTTCTGTACACAAGTATTCTGAAAATTTTGGCATACCATAGAAAAAATTGATGTATGTGTGTATATGAATGTGCTGATACAGTTTTTTATCGACGATTTCGAGAGCACGAATCAACCGATTTGAATGCTTTAAAAAACATTCGATTCCTATTGATGGAGAAACGTACTGAGTGATAGTTTAGGCAAAAAGTGCAAAAATTGAAATTCAGCTTGTGAGAGAACGGAGTACCCAATTTGATTGATTCAAAAATCATATTATTTACTTGTACTGACGGAATGAAAAATTTACTGAATTTTTGGAGATAGAACCAGCGGTTTCAAAGATTTAGAAAAAAAGGTAAAAAAACGCCATTTGGTGGTAAGACATGATCATTGGACATATGCACATCAAATTATCAAATATTTTATACAGATTTTAATGAAAATAATAAAATTTGTTTACACATCTATGGGCTTGGGTTCAAAAATCATTTTACTTGTATTGACGAAATGAAAATTTGACTAAATTTTTGGAAAGCAAGGCCAGCGGTTTCAAAGTTTTAGAAAAAAGGTAAATTTAATAGAGATTTTAATAATAATAATATAATTTTTTTACACATCTATGAGTTTGGGTTCAAAAATCATATTACTTGTATTGTCGAAATTAAAATTTGTCTAAATTTTTGGAAAGACAGGTCCAGCGGTTTCAAAGCTCTACCAAACTTCAAATTTGGTAGTAAAAAATGATCATTGGAGAATGCACATTAAATTACCGAATATTTTATAGAGATTTTAATGATGATTATAAATTTTGTTTACACATCTATGAGTTTGGCTCCAAGGTTTATAATGCTTAATCGTTAAAGACTGCGACGCAGCGCTTACGCGCTTCTATATTATGTCTCTATCATTTCATCAAATTTTCAAAACTTTTTAAAAATTACATAATTATCGAAAATGCAAAAAAATCAATATAAAAAAAATTCAAAACTTTTTTAAAATTAAAAAAACTTAAATAATAAATAAATTACGGTACAAGAAGATGCCATTTACCACTAGTTTATTTCGTCTATACCCGAATTATTAAATATTCAATGATTTCTACTTATACGACAAATCCACAAACTTCATAATAAATTTACAGAGGAAAATTACTTATTCCGAAGCCACATGACGACTGCATTTTCTTCTTCGTCAAATCTTTTATAATCCGAAAGAAAGCTTTTGACATGTGTTGGTTTGTCTATGTCTATATATTGGAAATACAGACGTGCATCAAATAAATAAGTAACGAGTAATTCACAAACGAGAAGATATGTGGAGACTTCTCCTGTAAAAGTTTTTCCTTATAAAAGTCATGACATGCAGTATACTTTCGTCTTTTCTATCTCTATATCTAGACGTGAATTTCTAAAAAGTTTCAATGTCAGACAGAAGGCAGAACAAGACAAAGCAGCTCGAAGCGCCGTCAAAACTTAACCTCACCACCATCGATCGTTTGGTGAGGGGTATCGGAAACGAACGAACTGCTTCGGCTTGTCCCGATTGTGCCGGCAAGGTCGACGTGCGGCGCGGGGTATAAAAGGAACGCTGATGTACATTTCGCACCGATTTTTTTTATATTGCTGGAAGGGTAGATTTTGCTATTTATTTCTATAAATCCAATTAATCGTTAGAACCCTTTTCAATTATTTAATTTTAAAAGTATAACTTCGGACTCATTCTCTACTTGTACACACACACATTTGCATAAAATCAAGTAGAACTAGTTGGAAGTGGCATTCTGTCTTAAGACAAGTTGCACGTACTTCTCGAAATGAGTAATTTGTTGACTAAATCAACCGAAATTTAATGAGGTTTAAAAACTTAGGTTTATTTCGAAAATAAAGTTTTCGCTTTCAATCAATCTTGAAATTGAATGAGTCTCAAACACATTTTAAAAATGATCTGTAATTATATTAATTATATTACAATGTTTGACTTACCACATCGCAAAAGTGACTATAATATTTTTTCAAACTTTGATGAATTTTTAAAATTAAACTATTTACGGAGGACCGTAAAATTTGAGCATGTCTTTAGGGCCATGATATCTATCAAAATAAAAGTTTCATCATCGAACATTTTTTTTCAACAGTTAATTACGAAGAAACGACTAGGCCGATCTTTGCCCAAAATTAATCAGCACGACTCCCGAATAATTTTCGAATTTTTAAAATCGATTCAGAATTTTTGACTAAAACGTGGACTGGTTTGGAATAGTTTTTTAAATGGAATAATTTTTAAATTTTTGAAATCGACTCAACCGGTTTTGAAAAAACGTCGATAAAAGGTCTAATTTTAACCAACGTTAAAAAAAGTTACTCTTGATGAATGTTTAAAATTAAACAACTTGTCGTAGCTCCGTAATATTTAAAATGTTCAAGAAGACTATGATATCTATAGCCAAAAAAAAATCATAAAAATCATGGGATTTTTTTTTAACAGTTAATTACAAGAACTTGTGCCAGCGAAACTTTACCTAAAACTAATCAGATCGATTTTTGAATGTTCAAAATCGATTCAGAATTACGGGTTAAAACATGGACGAAAATTTATTTTCATTCGATTCAGAATGGCTTGAAACGTCGAGAAAGCTTAAAATAAGTGAATCGGAATTTTAGGCGAAAACAAACTTAACCTTCGGGAAGTTAAAAAATGATTGTTCCAATTCTGCTGATGAATATTTCTGACGAAATACCAGATCAGGGTGATTTACAGTGTTATCTCTGTGAAAAATGCACCCACAAAATATATTTTTAGCATTAGTCGTATAATATAGCTATTATTTTGTAAAATCCCTGTAAAATTTAAATAACACATTTACTCCTATGGGAAAAAAAGACCAGGTTACAAATTTTGAAAAAAAAACAAGCAAAAATAAAACACATTTCTACAATGATGAATTAGCTTGGAGCTTTCACTGAACCTAGTCAGATAATTGTCAGTTTGATATTTGTTATTTGTTTGGTTTTCACAATATATTGCTGAAAGTCAAATTGGTCCTCTGTGCCCCGCTTTACCTACTAGTGATTTCTAATTAAAATGCTTAAAGATATGAATCTGTTGTGGTGACGGCACTAGTTCAGAATGCTAAATAATGTGAATTAAATTAAGAAAAAGCGATTTTGGAACTTACTATAGTGAATATAAAGAGTATTTCTGTATAAGCAATATAAAAAAAATGCAGATACTATACCACATATGAATGTTTTAAGTCAAAATAGTTAATTTGATTTTACCCTAAGTTCACTCTGACAATCCACCTTAAACGAACAAAGACTCTTTTGTTAAGAATCTTCCAACATAACATAAGCTTGTATTATAATATTAAACTTGAGAATAAAATGGATTATTAAAACAAAGTGGCGGTTGAGTAATGTTATTATATGATCATCACTGAGACCAAATTGTCAAAATTTAAGTCTGGCTTTACATATTCTTTATTATGCCATCATAAATCATTCCGAGAGGTGGTTGAACAATGCAAAAGTGAATTCGAAATTTATTGAGTTGTCAGTCTTGCGAATTCCCAACTCGACAAAGGTAAATATTGAGCCAGGTAAAAGTTTTGGACGTTCTTTGCTGTATGTCTTTAGCAAATTATTTCCCTTAATTATAGTGCGTAGTTTATGTGCCAATTAAAAATTTTTTGATTCAAATAATTTATTTAAAAAAACAGTATAATCAAGCCAATATCTCTTGCTAAAAGTCCACATGAATATCGCAATTAATTTTCACTTTAAGTTTAAATTAGGATTTTGATTTTAAATGTGTAGGAATGATGAAAAATTAATTTTTTATTACAATAACTTCATGTCATACGTTATCGAATGGCTTACAGGGAAAAACTTCTGGATAATATTGTTTTGATTTGCAAATATTATAATTCAAACAATTCTATGAAATTGATGAATTGTAAAATTGTGTCACGATATCCAAAGTTATGATCTAGTAGAATATGTATTCTATTCTTGAAGAGTTATATAATCCTGATTACCAGTAAACCTACCATTGCTTGTTTTTTTCAAGACTCCGCAAATTATTTTTCATAAGATTTAATCTTTGATGATATTCTTGGTATGAGGTATAAGGAAAAATAGGCTTAGAAACCAAGCTAGGTATGATATTAGTTAGAAGAATTTCTAACCGCCTACGTTTTTTTCTTGGGGCGACAGAAAGATATCAGATATTATCAAAAATTATCAGAGATTAGATACTTTGAATAAAACTATTATCGTAATAATTATACTAATAAGTAGGTAAGCGGTTAAGAGCGACGGGACTTGATTCAAGTTCTCGGGATCGATACCACTTCGAGCAGCTGTTGTCAGGCAGCAGTAACAACGATTTTCACTTGGAAATATTGATAGCAATATGTTTCCAAGTGAAAGTAGCCTTCACCCGGCATTGCTACACAAATAAAAATATTTGTCCTATTACAGAAATTGTAATAATAATATATCATACAGAGATGTGACAACTACTATTTGGGTTGCCATCTGTCAATCATACTAATATTAAGTCTAAATCAGCACAACAGCTTATAGGACTATTTGGTTCTGATTGATCTAAAAAAAGATTTTCTTATTAACAATTATTTTTAGGTCAAATTGCAAACATTTGTATTTTTACAGAAGGCAAATGACTTATTGGTCAGCTTCTATTAGCCCTTGCTTTTGTTATAAGTTGTATTGTATTAATTGAAATATGAAAATTCATCACTTCCGGAGAGATATCATCAAAATATGGTGAATATTAAAATACCATTCAATTAATTTTGAGTTATAATTAAATATTTATTAACTGCACATAAGCAAAGTCTATAATAATCAATTCCTAACACGAGTATTTCAGTTTTCAAATTCTACCACAAAAAAATACATTTTTATAAAGAAAGGCAACTATAG
>NW_020537324.1:46162229-46211084 GCF_003426905.1 Ctenocephalides felis | reverse complement strand
CGCAGCGATAATTGATTTCGAATCGCTGTGAACTGTTTATTATTGAACGCTTATTATCCGAAGACTGGCGTACATAGGATATTTATATACAATATGATTTATCACATTGATAAATATAAAAAATTGTTGTGAAGTCACAATGTATTATAGATTTATTTTTAGAGAAAAATATATTTCGTATTCATATTTAAAATAAAACTTTTTTTTAAATTGATATATTATTGAAAAATTTAAATGATTGTGACTATTTTTTTCTTTTTTTTAAATTTATTTGAACAGCGATCAGAACTTATGGGTTCTATGAGTGAGAACTTATGGGTCTTACAAACTAAGTTGTTTTTATTATAGATGGCAACCCAACCAGTTGTCTCATCCTCTATGTGCTGAATTTTTATTATTACAATTGCGATACTTTTTATTAGTGCAGCAATGCGTATTAGGCTATTTTCACTTGGAAACACATTGATATCTTATGATTTGACTCGTTGGTTCAACATCTAAAAAATTTTTAAAGAAAAATATATTACGAATTCATATTAGTTAAACTAAAACTCATTTTATGCTTTTTAAATTTCATATCTTTTTCATTTTTTGATAGATCACTTTTTGCCTAATGAAAAACTATAAACATTTTCTTAATTTATAACACGTGCTAGTTGCAGCGAATAAATTAATACGCTACAAACAATAACTTCAATTGCTGTGAATACATACTTTTATATTCTGATCAATGTACTATTTTTATATGAAATTCGAGATAAATACTTATAAACGGAGTAAACAATTATGTTGGTTGATGCATAAAATAAATCTAGTTTCAAAATGTAATATAAAAATAGATTTTAATTTTTCTTTATCAGAAGCGATTGAATATGATGCCAAGGCTAGAATAATTTTATTCAAATGTTATTGAAACTCCATATAACTTTGAGATCAAAAATATAGTATACTTTTTTATATTATAACTAATTTTAAAAATAAGATATTAAATAAATGATCAGTGAATATAAAATTGTTATTCAATTTTAGCGACATTACTTTTTAAAACAAGTTAAATTGTATTTTTGTTGATTTAAATTGTTTTTAATGTATATTATTAACTTAAAAAAACTTAATATTAATTAAATTATTAAATTTATGATATTAAGAATGATTATCATTTTAATTATTAAATTTATGACTTTAATTAAGTAAACAAATTAAATTTATTAAGCTTGTGCTCCCGCCCTACCCTGAACTAAAATATCATGATTTATTACTAGTTTCAAAGTATCCATAAGAAATATCAGAATTATTGCTTGAAACTAGTCGATTATTTTATTGGTTATCAAGCCCCTGACTGCACAAACAACTACATATACGCATTTCGACGGTTTTAGTACCATTTTATATGAAAAACAATACGTAACTAGCTTTGCCATAACATCGTTCTATTATACGGCTGAATCGGCTCTTTAGACTTAATAATATTCGGCAGTGAATATAATAACAAAACAAAAATTTGGGCAATATTTTTCAATGAAATGTAGAACAGTCTAAACCTAATATATAATTTATTATATTGATATTAATTTTTGATATTGATACTTAGTTTTTTATTGGTGCATATATTTTATCAGATAGTCCTCCAAAGTAGCGTATAAATCATTCAAATGTGGGGGTAGGGGTAGGTCTGAATTTATCTGACAATGTGGCCCATACCCACGGTATAAGAAAGTTAATACACATACATTTTAAAATATTCAAACAATATTGAAATTTCTATACTAGGTTTAAAATTAATGAATTATGTATAGGTATGTTATGTACCCCATATTGCAATTCTTATATTTTCAAATACTTGTAATTATCAAAAAACCTTTTGGCTTCGATATGGACGTATCATAGAGTACTATATGTACGTGTTAGGACGAAATATTTACAAATAATTGATCAATATGTTATTTATATAACCTCTATATATGTATATTTGGCGTTAATATTCTATTCAATAATTTTACTAATTTGAAAGTTTAGATTATTATCATTATTTATTTTTAGAAAGACAGTTTAGATTTTTAGTTAGTTACATACAATCAATAAAATTATAATGATTTTTTCACAACAGAAAACAGATTTTTTTGTAGTTTTGTTTTGTTGTCTAGTACTTTACGTAATAGATTTGAAACTAATAATCGTAATTTTCTCCATAAAAATTATTGTTTATTTATTTATTAGACAAACAAAACAAACTCAAACTGAAATGATTTTTCCAGTTTTCTAAGCCCAAATTAGCAACTTTTCTGCTCTTCAATATTATATAATATGTTATACTAAAATAACGTAACAATTTTATTTATCATATTATTATACAAGAAAAACACGAAAAGACATTTGTTATTTTGCAGAGAGGGAATTCAGTATAAATTATGCCTGAACAAGGGAAACTTATAAAAATAAATCAAACCTGTGTAAGTAATGGGAGTTTTAAAACGAACTCAACACAAGCTGAAGGAAATGTTCAACAAAAAAGTTAAGATTAAATGCAATAAATTATTTAGCACCAAGAGAAAATATTGTATTCTGTTTTCAATGTTTCAATAAAGTGAATTAAGAATGATTTTTCATGAAAATGCAGGAAATAGGTGATTAAAAAAAATCTAATTTAATGTCGACAAACCTTATGATTTTTAATTCAACTTTTTTTATTTTACGATTTATTTACAACTGTCCTTAGTGGATATTTACCAAATATAAAGAAAATAATTAACATCAACATTATTTAGTTGATAAATAAATTATATTAGATTTTATAATTATAAATTATAAAATCAAATACTTGTTTGTCTGTTCTAATCTTGTCTATGTACAAGAGTAATAATGATTACTGAAACACAACACGTTTTATTTGAAGATTTCTGAACATTTTGTCTGTAAAAATGGATGTGTGTGTATTTGTAATAATATATTTGAGAATATTTAATATTCTCTGAATATTTTATTACAGTACGAGCATTTCCTTCAATTTGCATTAAGGCACCACTAGTTTCATTATACTTTGAACAGCAACAAGAACTTAAGATTATTGTGTTGATTTGACTTAATACTAGTCTGTTTCTCAGATGACAACCCAAACAGATGTCTAACCTCTGTGTGATGAATTATTATTATAATTATATCGGTAACCGGGCAAATATTTTTTTTATTGTTTATTTGTCGACTTGGGCCCGGCGTGGTGAAATCGGTTCGAACATGAGCTAGCACCAACTAGTCCCGGGTTCGCTGGTTCGATTCTTGCTAACGCCAAAACTTGACATCAGGCAGCTTTGATGTCAAATTTCCACTTGAGATTATAGATCACAATATAATTTCAAGTGGAAATCGTCCTTCGTGGACATAGCTGCATCATTCAATCATAATAACTATTAGATGTAAGAACTAATGGGTTACCTCTTATAAATTACGTTAGGTCAAAAGTTTTCAACAAACAGCTTATAGAACATGTAAAGTAAGAGTTCTGATTGCTGTTGAATCAATAAAATGAAAAAATTGTTTGTATACACGTACATTAGTCATATACATTCAAATATTTATTGATGCAGCAATGCCGGATCAGGGCTATTTTCACTCGGAATATTGCTATCTATATTTCCGAGCAAAAACCGTTGTCACTACTGCTTGACAACAGCCTGCTCGAAATTCTTATACAATAAAATTCTGAATATGAAAGTAATAATATTACTTCACTAATATATTTCATCGTAATGTGAATGATATAAGGTAGACGTATCTTCCTTTATCGCATTTCCAAGTATGCGTTGCTATCTAAAGATCGCAGGTCAAAATGTGATTCTTCCTTTCCTCGAAATGCTATACTAGTTTGTATGCGAACGATGTAAACCAAATTTGCATGTCAATAGAGTATCGAAGACAAAAATAATTTTGGAATGCCAACTTTCACAAACTTGTCCTTCTCTGCAGTGTAAATTAATTTTATAAAAATGAGCGCATTACAACATTAAATAAAATTTGGACCATGTATACTATTGATGATCCTGTAATTAGAAAAGCATACTTTTTATCTTGTGCATATAGTTTTCCTCTAATATCGCCTAAATGGGTATTGGGCATTATGACAACCACACTCTAAATTTATGTTTACCTATCAAAGAAAATCATGCCAGACTATTTAGTGATTCATTTTAACGCCTTTCAAATTTAGTATTGGATCGGTAAGCTTGAAGTATTTATCTAGCACTTGACTCGTTTTTGACCCTCACAAATCTGCTCAGATTTTTTACGACAGCGCTTTAGCACCCCATCCACAAGATAATCAGGCAACTGAGCATTTTATGTCACATTCCCAAAAAAATACCGAGTAAATCTTTCTTTTATAATTGTGAAAATAGAAGGAACCATTTTTCGATTAACATATAGTGTAAGATGTAATTATGGATATGTAAGATGTTTTACGTCTAATATAGCAATAACATATTTTTTTACCAATTATACCCATATAGAAAGAAGTTTTTCATTTATTATATTAGATATTATAATCATTATTAAATGAAACTTGTAATATTATAAGTGAATCGAAAAAGATAAAACTTTTACCTATTAGTAGAATTCAAATATATGATTAGATGTGTTTTTAATTCTTCTGTTATAACTTTGAATCTAAAGACTTCATTGCTAGGCTATTAGTCTATCAGTCGGACTGTTTTTATAGTTCTGACTGTGCTTGAGTACCTCATTTGTATTAGTTCTTTAACAAACTAGAATTTTAATTTACTATTTTAGTTTTCTTTAACAATTTGCAATATCATTTTTAACGTATTTGTTTATAGTTTTATATTTATAAAAATGACAATTTCAAACAATAATATTTTTGGCATCACTCAAATTAAAGGAAAAATTGTTGCTTGGGTTCGAGTCGGATTTGTATTTGTACAGAATATTCTGGAAGTTCACCTAAACCTCTTAAAAAATACGTAAAGGTATTTCAATTTTAGCTATGCAAATATATTAAGTATGATATAATGTTACCTCTTAAATTTACATTTTATTCTAAAACAAACTTGACTTGAATTATATTTAAAAATTAATTATTATTAGTTTGAACAAAAATCCAAACTAATTCTATTGTTTGATGGAGTAATTATTATTTTTTTTTGTATACCAGTTTTTAATAGCTATTTTTGTTTCAGTATTTGGATTATAAAACCGATAATTAGATAGCAAATATGACGATTGATGCTGATATAAGAATACATTTTCTCATATTTAATTATTTTCTGTGCAAATATAGCGATAAGATGATGCAAAGAGATCTCCGCAAAATCATAAGCTTGTTTTTGGTTTAAAAAAACAATTTTTATTATATTACTATCTACAATCTATGCTGGAACTAATAATACATCTGCTTACGACTTCAAAAATTGCTCTGGACACAATTGTTTTCTTTTCCTAAAAAATAGAAATCAAGACAGAATGAAGTCTTTAAGCTATTGTTACGTGAAAAGCGAGAAAAAGGTTAGAATAAAATCATGCCTTAAGGCAAATTGCTGGAACTTCCCGTACCGAAAATTAAATTTTTTGATTATTATTTAATTAAAGAAAACTTTAAAATTTTATTAGATTTTTGAGAATTTTGAAATTTAAAAAAAATTAAAGACTTTTGAAATATTTGAAGTTTTTATATATTTTGACATTTTTGGAATGGCTGGACTTGCCTTTGCTAAAAACTACTCAGCTCGTTTCCTTATCAATAGAAATAAAATGTTTTTTGAATCATTCAAATCGGTTGATTTGTCTTCTCGAAATCTTCGACGAAAATTTGTATTTGAACACACACACACCAGGTTTGCCAAAATGTTCAGAAACCTTTGAAACGTAAAGATATATAAATAATTTTATTTTAGATTTCATTGCTATTATTATAACTAACCTTACGGGAAGTTAATAGTAATTTAGATTTTACTTCATAGAGAGAAGTCTAGTGTTTTGGACATTATTGTAAATCCTGTTTTTTCGTGTTCGCCACTCACTCGTATTTGAGCGCTTCGACCATAACTTGCCCTTCTGTATGGGGTCCTTAAGAGGGCGTCTTGCAGACATTTACACGGTCCTCACTATAATGTGTGTGTGTTGTTCATACACATCACCCTAAGTCTTTGCATGCGTGTTTTATACGGTTGTATGATTTCGCATGATGGTAGTTGTACGGTTTCATATGACGCGGGTTCAATCGGTGTATTGGAAATGGTGGTTATGGTCCGTCGGAGGCGGGGAAATAGGGAACAACGCCATTTTCGAGATCTCTCTCTTGATGCTGTGATACAGTGATTTTCTCTTTTTTGTGATATACAAAATCTAGCGGTGCATTCTTCGGTGCAATCACAGCCAAGAGCTTTCCCAGCGCGATAGAGATGGAGTCTCTCAATACCGGATTATGTAATGCGTTTATAATGCAATACCGGTTTGCTCTAACCCTCCTTTAGAGCGTGTTTTACGGGGACCACAGGATTATGCATGGGTTCGTTTATGTTTAGTGTATTGGGACTACAATATATAAATTTGCAGACACTTTTGTTTTTTTATATTCAACTGCAATCAGAATTTAATAGTTCTATAAGATAGTTGTGATGACTTCTTAATGACATGACTTCATAGTTGGCAACCCAAGGTTAAACTATATTTCTTCATAGGGAGAAACCCGAAGAAGAAATTTATATTTTCGTCTAAAAGTCCGATTTGCTAAAGTTATGTTTTCTCGACATTTTAAGCCATTCTGAATCGAATGAGACCATGTGTGTGTATGGATTTTTGACAGTTCGTCCACGTTTTCTAAAAACGGTTGAACCGATTTCAAAAACTTAAAAGCCATTCGATGTACCTTGTTGAGGACTAGCGTTTATAAGGTTTGCGCGACGATCGCCCGAACCGTTTCTTCTTAATTACCAAAAAAGTGTAAAATTTTCGTCCACGTTTTAGCCCACAATCCTGAATTGATTTTAAAAATTCAAAAACCTTTCTAAAGGTATGACTTCTCTTTATAGGATGCAGCGTTGCTGATAATGGCTCTTGGAAACATATTGATATGTAGGAAATGCGATACCGATGAAAAATTTCAATACCGGTATTTCGGTAATTTTTCATTTAAAAACTGGAATACCGGTACTTTTGTTATTTTAATCAAATGTAAACAATATTGAAAGTTACTAGTACAAATATAAAAAAATATATATACAAGAACAACTATATTCAACTGAAAAATAAAAAACAATAAGTTTATTTTTTTAATTATAATTTAACAAAATTATATCCAATTTAATTACCTCATCATCATTATCGAGTATATTGAGTACTTTTTAACAAAATTAAACGTATGAGTAAGAAAGACCAAAAACTCGTAAAAGATCATATTACATTATCATAAACTGTATTGTCTGTATCCGATGTGTTAAATTAGCATAATTTCTAATATTTTAAAGACTTTAAAAAAGTATATTTTCTACTAATTTAAAATCCGATACTTTATGAAGATAAATAGTAACATACTATAATTGTAGAGTATTTTTATTTAAAACAATATAATGGTCCTATATTATTTTCAAATTGCGATACGTTTTAAGTAAAATAATATTTTATAATTGTAATAGAAAGCAAAAATATTTAGTAATTATTATGATTAATATGTATAAAGTCAAAAAATAAAGATTACGCAGAGTAATCTGTAATATTATATTTTGGCACAAATGACACTTTCAAAACCGTTACATTTTTACATAAGATGAAATAAACATCATTATCTATCAGTTCAATTCTATTTATTGTAACACGATATGAGGCGCTTTGTAAAGCAATAAATATTCAGTTTAATGGCTAGTTGAGATAATATTATGACATTTGTTTATCCTATAGAGTCGCTTAAAGATATAGCTGTGTATGCATTTACGGAATTGAAATATAAATTTGTTCCGAGAAATTTAAATTTGAGTGTAATAAGTATCAAAAAGCGCTGTGTAAATATACCGAAAATACCGGTATTAATACTGCCGAAAAATCGGGCGGTTTACCGGTATTTCTGTATACCGCTATTGCATTTCCTATTGCTATGTATATTTTCGCTTCTGTTTGACATCAGGATGTCCGTGGCGGGTATCGAACCTTATAGTACTTCTGACCTGAAGCCAATACCAGTAACATATACGCAGGCATGTCAAGATTAGAAACAAGATAATGTAACATATAGCATACTTACTTCGTCGAATGGGGTTTGTGACTAGATTTAATCAATATAAATTTATTGTAAAATGAAGTTCTCCAAAATTAATTGAATTCAACAATTGGGTCTAGATGCGTTCGAGTCTGAAGTTCACTCGTGCGGTGATGTGCTATATTTCTCTAATATCCGAAGAAATAAAATGTGTTCATTTTACTAGGTTTAAATGGCTTTTTGCTTTGATTTATAAATATACCAAATATGATGTATAGCATCATATTGTGAGAAACTATTGTAGATTATTCAATTGGAACAAAATTTCCAAACATGTTAGTTATTTTCTAAAAACAACCAAACTTTAATTTAATTTTTATAATTAACTCATTGACGTGAGTCTTTAATATTTCAGTAAGTTCATTGAAACCAGAAACTTTCCAAACTCTCTAATAATGCAGAAAATCTAAAAGCCAAAAAATGGTTTAACAATCAATTACGAAGAAACGATCCGGCCGATCCTTGCCAAAAACTTGTAATCAGCACTATTTTCTAATTACATATTTCGAACAGTTTTTAAATTTTTTAAATAGTTTGAATTATGAAATAAATAATAACTAGTTGGTTTGGTATTTAGCCTTGAGGCAAGTTACATGAACTTCCCGATATGTTTAAATAATCGACATAATCAATAAAAAAAAAATTATGAGTCATTAAAAGTATTCCGAGTGGATTTATTACACATAATTGAAACGAACGAACACTTTGACTCGGAGTATTTTCTAAAAGCAAATTTTATATAATTGAACCAGTTTTCAGGACTTTAATGGTTTATTATGTTCAAGACCAAGTACTCTATCATTATACCAAGTAAATAGTCTAATTTTAACAAATCTCAAAAGAACTACTCATTTTCTCAAACTGTTATGAATTTTTAAAATCAAACTATTTGTCGTAAGGCCGTAATATTTCAGTAACTTCTATAAGACCTTGGTATATATCACTAAAAAAAAATCCATAAAAATCGGCTTAAATTTTTTTGTCAACAGTTAATTACAAGAAAACGGCTCGGTAGATTTTCACCTAAAACTAATCAGTACCATTCTCAACTAATATCTTTCGAACAGTTCTTGATTTTTTAAAATCGGTTCGGTAGGATGAGCTTAAATGTGGACGAAAAGTTTAACACTTTTTTTCAAATTATAAAGAAACGGCTTGGCAGATCGTCGCACAAAACTGTCAAACGATAGTCCTCACCGAAATACATCAAATGGCTTTTAAATTTCTGAAATCGGTTAAGACGTTTTTGAGAAAACGTCGATCAAAGATTTCATTTTGACAAATTTCAATAAAACGATACCAATTTTTGCAAACTTTGACAAATTTTTAAAGCTAAACGAGTTGTAGGGCCGTAATATTTTAGTATGACCTAGAAAACTATGGTATCTAACGTCAAAAAAAAAATCATAAAAATCGTCGAAATTTTTTTTTTTAAAAACTTTATTACAAGAAAACGGCCCGGCCGATCTTTACCAAAAACTAATCAGCACGATTCCCAACCAATATCTATCGAATGGTTTTTAAATTTTCAGAATCGATTCAGAATTGCGGGCTAAAACGTGGACGAAAAATTTTTCACTTTTCTGCAATTTACAAAGAAACTGCCCGGCTGATCGCCGCACAAAACTCAGAAACGACAGTCCTCATCGAGATACATCGAATGGCTTTTAAATTTTTGAAATCGGTCCAGCCGTTTTCGAGAAAACGTCGATTTACGGCAAAAAATCTGTTCACATACACGCACACACACACATACACACACACACACACACACACACATACTTTTTCCAAATTTGGTCTCATTCGATTCAGAATGGCTTGAAACGTCAAGAAAACATAAAATTAGCGAATCGGATTTTTTGATGAAAACATAAACTTCTCCTTCGGGAAGTTAATAAAAGGTTAAATTTTGACTTACTTTGAATGCGATTTATGCATAGAATATTATAGTAGCGTAATGTTTATGGATGATAACAAGAGGAGTTTCGCAAAAATCTTCAACATCCTATAATATCAGTAAAATAATTGTGGATAAAATGCTTGATGGTGAAACCATTCCAGATGATTCCAGTTCCAGTTAAATTGATTTTTTTTTCAAAATCTCTACTGTTAAATTTAGATAAAATACGTCGTAAAATAAAGAGCAAATTGTTTCGAAGCTGCAGCGTTTTTTAGTTGATAAATAGAAATGATGTATTAGAAAATATAACAAGCACATTGTATTTGTCCTCGTGCTTAAATTTGAACGTTGTGCTCTGTTAGGCTTTATTCTAGATAAATAATTAATAATACAAGTCTTTCTTTAGTCCGTAAATTTGTATGTTTCAAAATTTCTTTATATCTAGTAATCAAAAATTTAATTAATCCACAAACTCATCATGGAAGAAAAAAAGCTTCATTCAATTCTCTAGCTAACTCGTACATGTCTCTACAACGAAAAATGTGATTATCAGAGGCGAGTGACACGTGCCTTACCGCTTGCATATTTTTCAGTTTTATCATACCGGCACAAGCCGTGTGTTCTTTTTTTTAACAGACGAGACACGAGGATATAATAGTATAATAACACAAGACTGATTAATGTGTGAATTGAGTTAGTGATATTTCTGAGATATAATTCTATAAAGAATTGTTTTTCGTGTTTTGTGTTTATTGGTTAAGCATATTACAACAATAGCAATTGTTGAGGTATCTGTACACCAAACACTAAAAATAAACGTAAAACTAGAAATTATGGATGGATGGATCATGGATTACTTGCAATTTAACCTAAGTGAAAACACCACCAGCAATCTAACTTTTCACGAGTGTTAAAAATTACTTTTCTTATGCAAAATATCGTAGAGAGAGCTGATTGCACACAGAAGCTTCAAAATACAGGAAAAATAATATTTTCTTATCAGTATTCATAGCTTTCGCAGAATTTACTTGAATAAAAGGCTGAATAATAAATAAAACAATCATCAAATAAGAAGACGTAATAATGTACTTCAAGTATATTTATATATAAATATTATTTTAAATTTTTCATCATGCCGATATTATTAACTTCCCGAAGGAGAAGTTTATGTTTTCATAAACAAATCCGGTTCGCTAATTTTACGTTTCAAGCCATTCTGAATCGAATGAGACCAAATTTGAAAAAAGTATGTGTGTGCGTGTGTATGTGAACAGATTTTTCGCCGTAAATCGACGTTTTCTCGAAAACGGCTGGGCCGATTTCAAAAATTTAAAAGCCATTCGATGTATCTCGTTTGTCAGTTTTGTGGGACGATTGACCGAGACGTTTCTTTATAAATAGCAGAAAAGTAAAAAAAATTCGTCCACATTTTAGCCCGTAATTCTGAACCGATTATGTAAATTCAAAAACCGTTCGAAAGATATTGACTGAGAATCGTGCTGATTAGTTTTTGGTAAAGATCGGCCGGACCGCTTTCTTGTAATAAAGTGTTAAAGTTTTTTTTTTCGACGATTTTTATTATTATTTTTTGACGGTAGACACTATAGTCTTCTAGATCATACTAAAATATTACGGCCTTACGACAATTGGTTTAACTTTGAAAATTCGTCAAAGTTTGCAAAAATTGATATCGTTTTTTTGGCATTTGTGAAAATTAGACCTTTCATCGACGTTTTCTCACAAACCCCTGAACGATTTCAGAAATTTAAAAGCCATTTGATGTATTTCGATGAGAACTATCGTTTGTCAGTTTTGTGCGACGATCTGCCAAGCCGTTTCTTTGTAATTTGAAAAAAAGTGTTAAACTTTTCGTCCGCATTTAAGCTCATCCTACCGAACCGATTTCAAAAAATTGTTCGAAAGATATTAGTTGGGAATGGTACTGATTAGTTTTAGGTGAAAATCTACCGAGCCGTTTTCTTGTAATTAACTGTTGAAAAAAAAATAAGCCGATTTTTTTAACTTCCCGTAGGGCAAGTTATAGTAATCGCAAAAAAATCGAAAATGAAAATTTTTATATATCTTTACGTTTCAAAGGTTTCTGAACATTTTGGCATACCTGAGAAAAAATGGATGTATGTGTGTGTGTGTGTATGTGTGTGTGTATGTGTGTGTGTATGTGTGTGTGTATGTATGTACGTGTGTGTATGTATGTGCGGATACAAATTTTCGTCGACGATTTCGGGAACACGGATCAACCGATTTGAATAATTTAAAAAACATTCGATTGGTATTGATAAGGAGACGTGCTGATTAGTTTTTGGCGAAGGCAGGTCTAGCCGTTCCGAAGATACGGGGCAAAAAGTGCCGTAAACGGTAACTCAGTTTTTAAGAGAACGGAGCGTCCGATTTAAATAATTCAAAAAACATTTCACTTGTAATAACAAGATGAAGAACCGATAAAATTTTCATAAAGGTAGGTCTAGCGGTTTCGGAGATATGGAGGAAAAAGTAAAAAAAATGAGCCATTTGGCGGTCAAAAATGATCATTAGACATATGCACATCAAATTATCAGATATTTTATAGAGATTTTAACAATAAGTATACATTTTGTTAACATTCCTATGGGTTCCGTACCAATGCTTATGCGTTAGACAGCGACGCGGCGCTTACGCGCTTTATATTTTGTCCCTATGCAGTTAAATCAGTACAATTGCTTTGAAAAAAAAGTTCAGATATTCCACAATATGTCAAAATAAAGAAAAAAAATTTTTTTTTCAAAAAAAAAAAAATTAAAAAAAAATTTTTTTTAATTTTTTTTTTCAAAAAAAAGTAATTTTTTGTCCATATATATAGTTTCTCAAAAATCTTATTTTTTCAAAGTACATTTTTTTCAAAAATGTTAATCGTTTTTAAAAAATTAATAATTTTTGGTACGGGAAGTTCCAGCAATTTGCCTTAAGGCACGATGCCTTAATTGCCTTAAGACAGAATTCCACTTACAGCTAGTTATCGATTTTTTTTAGCGATATATATCATGGTCTTATAGAACTTACAGTAATATTACGGCCTTACGACAAGTAGTTTAATTTTAAAAAATCATCAAAGTTTGAAAAAATGAGTAGTTTTTTTGACGTTAGCTAAAATTAAAATAAAATTAGACGATTTACTTGGTATAACAATATATTACTTGATCTTAATAAACATACTAAACCATTAAAATCCTACGGAAACGGGTTCAAATATAATAATTGTTGATTTTTGAAAGGTTGCTTTTTGAAAATACTCCTAGTTAACGTGTTCGTTCGTTTTCAATTGTGTGTAATAAATCCACTCATAAATTTATTTTTTATTGATTAAGTCGATTATTTACACATATCGGGAAGTTCATGTAACTTGCCTCAAGGCAAAATACCAATACCAACTAGTTTTCTTGTAAGACATGGTGCTCTAAAAGTCCAAAATATAAATATCATTGACATGAAATATATATTTGTTTCTTATAAAAATACAAATGCTCTAATATGACGAGATTCTGGCTAGTTAACAAGTTTCCATTTCAAACTTATACATAGAGTATGAAGAATTAAAAGCTCTTGAACTTGAAAAATAACTTGTGAGAGGAAAAAGGTTTTTATGTGTATATACTGATAATTTCCTTGACGCTAACTAAAATATTAGCTATAGGTAAATTGAATAAAGACATAGATGAAAGATTTATAATTGGGAAAGTTTAGTCATTTTTTTCTTTAGTAGTTATTTAACAATTAAAATGTAAGAATGTAAAACTTAGACACTGACGGGTAACTTTATATTATGATCGTTATATTTCTGCACAAAATAGCTCAAGTTCTAACAAGAAAATTTCAAAAAAACTGTTGTTTTTTTCTATCTTATTTTTGGCCTTTCCTAGAATTTAGTAACACACATAATTTTGATTTTATTTTATTCGATAGTATGCATTGACTTTTTTATCATTGTAATATTACATATTATATTTTGGCATACTTCTATTTAGTATATATTTTACTTAACTTAGTGTCTGCAAGAATTATGTCAACTGGAAAAGTATTTTTGATTCATTGACAATTGATATCACTACTGCATAACATTAGATTGGTCGGAACAGGGGTTGGTATCTGGAACCTAGTGGTTGAAAGGCCGGATGTTCAATCACTGTGCTGCATACAACCCTATCTTATAGAATATATAATATTATATAAGGCAAAATTTTCTACAATAAGTGCAGGACTTTGAATGAGAATAGGTGTGCGCATCACTTTTGACTACCTCAATCAAAATGGAAACTCACCCTAGCAAAAATATCACTATTAAAAAAATAATGACTCAATTCCTCAAAATTCTAAACGCTTTTTTAAGTTAAGCAAATAAAATTTATTAGCATGAAATAATTAAAATGATGTGGATGTGATTTTCAAAACAGAACAATACTTTTTATTAGGTCAGCCACAAATTATGTGCGATTTTTCACCCTCTTCAAACCTGTAGACTAACCCTAGCATATTACTTTTCCTTAGACGAAATTTTACATTTCTTCCCCCTATTTCTTGCTCTTCCCTAAATGATGTCACGTGCAGTTACCCCCAAATTGTAACCCCACATAGGAAATCTAATTTTGTTTACTTACTGTAGAAGTATAAGAGTTTGCCTGCGTGTGTTATATGCTTATGCAATCAGTGAGAAAAGAACAAAATTAGTTATTTACATTTAAGTACCTGACTGATACCATCGTTTTATGTTAGATTCAATTTAGCTTTGATATTGATAATTTTTTTCATTTAATGGCAACAATCGAACCAACATTCAGAGTAATTGATACATCAAAGTAATAGTTTGATTAAAACAAAACAAAAATAATAATTAATAAATAAAAATTGTAGAAATTGTCCAATTCTATAAAACAACACTGTATTGAATGTGATAAGCCAATGATGAAGTTCTGAACCGATTTGGCTCAGTAAGGTCAAAATCAGTAAATTAATCGTTTCTACTAGATATGAACTTTCATATCTGCCATGATACTAACAACCAAACAATTGTTAAAAACATGTATTTTATGACAATGTTTCATATCACCAACATATGGCGAGTGTAACAAACAACGACAACCTTAATTTTTATTAGAATAGCCGAAAAATTAAAAATCAGTTATATTAAAAATAACTAATTTTGATGATTTACTTTATATTGGCATCTGAATCAAAAAGAGTAAAATCGATGTTAGTTCGAAACAATATTTATTATAATAAATTATGGCTTGATATTCTCAAGTTAGGAATGAATATTTAGTACAGTATACCTATAGACTAAATTATTATTCTTTAGTTAATATTAGAATACTTTTTAAAAATAGTAATAAAATTGCAAAATTCCTATCATATTATAGATGCAAACAAAACTGAGACTTTATTAGAACACTTGATGGCGAGTGTGCCAGGCGAAATTATAGGAAAAGCTCTCGAAATCCCAATTTATATTCATTATTTCTTCTAAACGTTCTCGAACTTTTACACTTAATAAATGATCGTTTACTTTTTCGTTTTAACCTAGAATAAATACGGACAAAATAACATAGTATTTTGTTTTATAATTATATTCATTTATGCTATTATAATCAGTCTCAATGGTTTTGCATATTGGTATTCATTGAACACCAGTAACATAGTCTTAATTGATTAGGAACTATGAAAACATATTTATTAAGAATAAATGCAACCTATAACAAAAACCATTTTGTCCCTATAGACAAAAATTCATATTTTGTAAAAGACAGTTCACAAATAACACGTTTGGTTTTTTCTGAAATATCAGCAAATAAAGCCTGAGTCTAAAGGGAACAAATCATACATCATAACGAACCTTTGCGGGGCTCAGATCGGGAAAAGAGGGTTTGCGTTAAATGCAAGTCTATTCTATTCACCGGTGAAATCTTGTTTTAGAAGTAGTTAGAGTGAAACTTAAAAGCATCTTTGAAAGGTTTGAAATTTCTTTCCCTGAAAGACCTGTAGTTTTTGCGAAATAGTACTATGCCACTCGCTGTCCATTGTTTGTCCGAAATGAATCAATTAAAATCTCATCAAAGGCGTGATAAATGCAATAAAATTGATAGAAATCTCTAGTACTGGCATAAGTTCACGGATTTTAAACCAAAAAACATGAAAAAACACCCTCAAAATAATCTTTTAAAGGCGAGTGGCAATGACGCTCAACATCTGACAAGATTGTGACTGCAGATTTCTTCATGTTATACAGTAGCGGAAACATTACTATAACTAGCTAGTTCTTAAATAAGGCCTTGTGTCATTTTTTTCATATATACTAGTTTGTTCACATTTTCCCTACATCTTAGTAAAGTAATAAGTAGGGTAGGGCAAACAAAGCGCCCGTGAGCCTCACTCATTTGTCCAGCGGCTACTAGCAATCGCGGGATGTCTATTTCTCCCAAAACTCTATCTTTCCGCCATATAATGCCTAAACGGACGGTGAATAGTTTTCGAGATATTTCGATTGCTCAACTTGCCCCTATGCTCAACTAGCCCCGCCCTACCCTAAATGTCAATTCAAAAAATATGAAAATTGAATTAAATCGAATAACTGTAAAATCGTATAATTGTAAAATGTGTATAGGGAATGCAGATTCATAATCGTATGATGCTCTATTAATAATTATATTTTCTTTCCTAATGTAGTCGATTCTACAACAAAATTATTTCTTGGAGAATACAAATTTCTATAAAAGATAGTGAAATACAAACTTCGTTTAGTTACACAAAAATTAAACTAAATCTATACATAGTTGTAAAATTTCAAAAATATAAAGGTAGGGTTTATATAAAGCTCTCTAGTTGCGATACTGTGCATAACAAAAAATTAAGTAAATGATGAGATATTTGCACACAATTTATATATTATTAGATTCATTAGATTTAGTAGGTATTTGTTTGACGTATCAACTCCATGATGTTTGGATTAGGACAGTATCGAAATTTACCATTTGTCATATTTCTTTTTGTATTGTAGTATTGAGTAGTACTGATAAAGATAGGCCACAATAAGGGCTTTATAATCGCAATGTTACAATTATCAATAAAAAAAAGAAAGGTTTCTTGGGAATACATATAACTATATAATAAATATTGTCACATTCAGAATTTCTTAGGAACCGTTTCGGGCGCTTCGCGCACTGCTTTGCGTTCGAACGAACTCTATGCGATTGCAGGGTACTATTAGGGTTACGCGCGGGTGTACTGGCTCCGGTTTTTTCAATTTTCCAGTGTGTTCCACCAAATTGATTTGAACAATATTTTCAGTACTAAAAGATAAAGCAATAATCTTTCGAATAACGCTAATTAGAAGGTGGTCCAACTAAACGCACTACCGGAAAACATCAATTGAAAAATTATTTTATCTTTTTCAGCTAATAATAATTAATTATTTGGCATCGATTGTTCTACATTATGTGGCCTAAGCCAATATGAATAGAACCACGTAAATTTTTTTTCGATATCTTTTATGGTTACGTCAAAAAGTGAGTTTGAAAAAAGGGGCCACTTTCACATATTTTCAATGATATCTCGGCCATAAGATGAGATACAAAGTTGAAAATTGGTATATCGGTTTTTATGATTTAGACCTATAAAATGGCTTATAAATTATTTAAATACCAGGGTGGGGCCGATTCTATATGGCAATGCGCCCATACCCTTTAGTATAGACTATATACTACTAAGCTATAGAAGAAAATATAACGCAGTGTCTTTAAGTATCTAATCTAGTGAATTTACTGTTGTGTAGAACAACTATTTTTCTGACAAAAATAATAGCAAAACCAGGGCCTTAACCTTTAATAGTAAATAAAAAAAATGTCAAAAGTATTTTTGACTGACATCTAAACACCAATCTGAGTATATAAAATATGACTCAAGTATATCTAAATCTGGGTCGGTTTTCAATTATTTGTTATTAATGCCTGTTTAAAAATGAAAAGCGATTTTCGCAAAAAATATCCTTATTAATAACATGCCCTGACAAGAAGAGGGTGTCATTTCAGTTGTAAAGTGATTGAGGGGTTGATAGTACCACAGGAGCGTAATCTAATTCAGTGCACATAATTGGTGTCCGAATTTCGGAGGGTTGAAAAACCGGATCGTGTGCACGTGCTATATCCCTTAAAAGTGTCGAAATAGGATGGACTTCAAATGATTTAAAAAATTGTATCAAGTCGGCAACTAGCTGACTTGATGCAAAATATAATAAAGTAGTAATATGAGGTTTTGTCACTGTGTTGATGTGTTTATATATTTTTTTGATGTGCCAAAAGTTTTATATTACATTACATTAAAAATGCAATCTATATTGATTGATTGATTGATTTATTGAATACTTATATACTACCAATTTTCTCCGGATGCACCGATTAGAATGTTTTCTCCGAAAAATAAATGATAGTTAAACTCAAACTTAAATTCACAATTACTGATTAAAACATTAATATGCTTGTTTCTTCGACATTATTCTATTCACTTTTCCATTTAAATTGATAATAATATAAATTTGTATGTAGAACGTTTGGGAAAATAAGGATGTTCTAAACATTTTCCTTCTTAGTAGCAAAACATCTTAGTCTACGAAAGTTTAACTGTAAATATTCGTCGAAGTTTGGAATCGTCACAATTTGAAAAGTAGATAGCTAAATGACAAATCTTATTGATTGAGTCGATAATGTATATATGATTGGTACGATAGTCAATAAGATAAATACTATATATATCTTTGGAAGTCTTTGCAACTTTTGGTAAAACGCCACTTACACCCACTGTACTTGATATTATGCTTTCTAATATTTTATTCATTTATGCATGCTTACATTAAGCGCATTAAAATTTTCTCTGTTGAAATTCTACTTTTTGAAATATGTAGTCATATAAAACAGAATGCAAAGCCTTTTTGGCCAAAGAAGTCGGACTAATTTAATAGAGTCGGTTGCAACACACTCAACGAGCAATGATTATATCAGGATATGCGTGTATTTGTATTTGTAGTAAAATAAACACTAAAGTAATTCTACAAAGATTCTACTTTACCATATTTGCTCTTGCCTATACCATGTTATAATCTAAAATTTTATAGCAAATTATTTTTATACGAGTGTGCATGATAAACTAATATGCAAATAGTCTCAATGAATAATAAATTCATCAAAAATGTAAATGAAACATATTAGTACTGTTACATCTTAATTCATCCAATTTGTTTTTACATATTTGAAAAAAATAATCGACTTTCAAAAAATATTGCGGAAATGGTAAAAGTATAAAACAAATTTACGTAATAAATAATAAGAAACCATTGTGTAATGTAATAGAATCCAAGACTGTAAAAGAAAAGATAATTAAAAACAGTATTTTATATTATTTAATCATATTTTTTGTACATTACTCAAAATTACGAAAAGGGCCAGCATAATAGAGCAAATTATCAAAATTTGGAGGTCCATCATCATCTACAAAGATTTCCTTCCTTCTAAAAATTTATACATATGGTAAAGCGGAGCACAAAGGTCCAATTTGATTTTGAGCAATTATATTGTGAAAACCACAACAAATAAAACATATCAAACGAACAACTATCTGACTAAATAAGGGTAGGAATGTGTTTTTTCGCTGTTTTTAAAAATTTGTCAGCTGGTACTTTTTATCCCATAGGCGAGGTAAAAAGGGACGGTGTTATTTTTAATTTCAAAGGGATTTTAGAAAATAATAATATCATTATTCAACCAATGTAAGATATAAACTTCATGGGTACATTTAAATAGAGATATCACTGTATATAACCTTGATCTTGTATTTCGTCAGAAATAATTATCAGGAAAGTTGGAATAACTATGTATTTAGTTTATTTTTAATAAAATAGTTTTTTTTTACTTAATTTACATTTTTATTTTCTATTATTAATTGTTTACTCTTATAGAGGTTATTATAAAAATACTGTTGAAACTCACTTAAAATTAACAATGCATCTTATAAAACAATTAAATAACGTATACATGAAAACTATGTTAAGGTCTCTTAAACTAAACAACAGTGCTCACAACCAAAAAAACTAACAACGAATGAAAATATTTCGGTAATGAATTTTCGAACATTGTCGATTGTCAAGGTGATGGCTGGTTATCTTTTTCCCTCTACTTTCAAATATTGTTGTTAAAAAATCTTAACTTCACTTGTTTTTCAGATGTCGGTGATGGAGCTTTTTATCCTTTAAGCCCCGTTCTACCCTATTGTTAAAATCTCTGTAGAAATATCACATCTTGATGTTAATCCCTCATTTTTGATCAATCACTATATTCTGCACTTTTGTCTTACCCAAAATATCAATGTGAATCAAATGCTTTAAATCAATCAAATTGCGTGATATGTTGTTTTTTCTAGCTAAAGCAATCGGAAAACCTTATAACGTGACGATATAAATCATGTTCTTTTCATTGCGATTTCAATTGCGAAGAAAATTTCCTTCCTAAGGAAATCTATCAAGCCTATCAACCTATCAAGTCAAAGAGAAACAATTTCCAGTAATTTCGTTTGGAAATTTAAGTAATGTGCGTCACGTACTACGATCATGCATGCGTGTAATTTGCCGGATTATAACGCAGAATCATCTAATTGAATCCGGCTCGTCTCCCCTGTACTGACGTCAGGTGTTCGTATGGGGAGATCGAGGTATCGGTATAGCAAAAAATTTATGTTCGTGCTAGCGCCGCATCCGACAGATCTAGATATGCTAATTCGGATTCTATGGCGCCGGGTCACGTAAATAAATAAATTGAATTGAAATTTGTATGTCACCTCTGAATTGCTCAGCTATAAATTCACTCAAATCTGTATCTGATCCGATTTCGGTGGTAACATTTATTCGATCCCGGTTTCGAGAAGTTCTGATTTTGGTTTATTTATGACAGCGCTAAGCCATTACCAGGGATCATGCCATGTCGTAAATTTGACCATTTTGTGTGTCCGTAGATTTGAACTCATCTACTTTCTTTCATATAGGGTAGGGCGGGACACAAAGTTTCAATTTGACTGTGAGCAATTATATTGCGAAATCCAAACCAATTATATCACAACAAATAACACATCAAACAAACTAACTTACTATGTTTTTCTAACTAAGGAACCGATTCTGCCGCATAATAGAGAAATGTTATGGCAAGGCCATGTTACGCTCCTACTTCCATACATTATGCTACTGAATCATACTCAATGCTGTCAAAATGTCATGTATTTGCTGTGCATTCAGGCATTTACACATAAACTGCAACGTCACTCGTATGTTATAAACCTGAGTCAGAAAGACCATGTTACCTAATATCGTTTTTTTGATATTTGTGTGGTTTCTTGGTTATATTTTCTATCTGACAACCAGAGAAAATCGCCTGAATGCACAGCAAATACTATAAAAATTCGAACCGCTGAACTATGCTGGCTACTGGGACGCAAGTCAATTCTATCTATTGAAAATAATCTTTTAATTTACAAGGTAGTAATAAAACCAATATGGACTTATGGCATAGAATTATGGGGCTGTGCGAGCAAATCTAACATAGTGCTAATGCAACATGCCCAATCGAAATTATTAGACAGATTACTGATGCTCCGTGGTTTGTTAGCAATAAAAGCTTACACGACGATCTTCATATTGAATTTATAAACAGAATCATACAAATCAATAGTGTAAAACATTTTAATAAACTAGAACATCATACAAACTATATAGTCACTCAGCTTCTTGAGACACCAACTTCAAGAAGACTGAGGAAGAAGCTGCCCAAAGATAATATGGAGGCCCCTTAGAGCTATCACAACTTTATATGAACAGAATAGTAGAATCACTTATTGTAGTGATTCTCGAACTATCAATTTGATATTTATCACATGTATTTATACGTGTGTTTGAAAGTGTTTGTGTATGTGTGCGAGTGAATGACATAAGCCATATAGCTCAAAGAATTGTCGTGTATTCTGATTGCTATTAAAAATAAAATTAAAAAAAAAACCACATGCTTTTGTCAATATTTAGAACGAATTTGTATGGGAAGTTCTTCATAACATAGCCTTGCCATAACATTGGTCTGTTATGCGGCTCCTTAATTTACATTTTTATTTACGATTTTTATTGTTTTTAATTTTGCCAGAGTAAAGGTTTAGTTGGTCCCTTTTTACTCCACCCACCTTTAAGCTTTTACAGAGGTTATATAAAAGAAACTGTTGAATTTAACTGAAAATGAACAATAAATCATATAACACAAATAACCTATACATAAAAATTATAACAAGGTTTCTTAAACCAAACGACAGTTGCTCACAATAAAAAAAACTAACGACGAAAGAAAATACTTTTGTTATGCATTTTCAAACATTTCCTTTTATCTCCCGACAGCAACGTCGTAAGAATCAAGGAAATGGTTGGTTATACATCTTTTTCCCTCCAGTTTCAAATATTGTTGTAAAAAAATCTTAACTTTACTTGTTTTTGTGATATCGGTGATTGACCTTTTTGAAGTTTTTACAACTTGCCTTAAGGCAAAATGCTACTTAGTTTTTATTCCTTTCTCTTATAAAGCCGCTTATATAAAAATATATGAGAAATGCTAAGCCATCATTCTGTTATCGGATTCTTACTTTAATTTATTAAACAATTATGTACAATACGCTATTAAGAAAATAGAACACGAAAACTGTTATCACAACTGCAACAGCAGTACCGTAGACAGGGTACGGTAGTGCCACTTTTTTTTGACCAGCAATAATTTTGTTAATTTCCCAGTTAGCTCATCAGTCACCGTCAATACTCCCAGGATGGTTGTGACAGCCAGTAAAATAGATTAAAGAATCGATCACAACCGTACCAAAAAAAATTGTCACAACCGTACCCAACACACACTTTTAAAAACAAATCATTGTTATGACTGGCTGTAGCTAAATTATCTACGAACAAATACTAATTGCTGGTAATTAACTAATAATGTTCAGCTTACAGCAAATGAGTGATCTATATGCATGTAAGTAACTTTTACTATTAAAAGAAATCAAACAAAAACCTTATTTTTGACTCCTTGAAAGCTATGCGGTCTCCAGCTTATGTTAATGTAGGGCACTGACTAAATGCCATAATGTGAACTTGTTCAAACAAACATACAACGTCATTTTCCTTTGTACCCTATCTTAAAATCTGTTGGACTTAGCTGTTATGACGACTGTCACTACCATGCACAACTGTACTGAGTCTCCCCTACTATAGTTTCATACAAAAGCCATCTCCTAAACCACAAATTTGAGAAAAAATAATGTTGGATAAATAACGTCTATGTTCTTCACTGCTAATTTAGTAAAAGAGAATAAAAACAGCCTCAATTTCGTTATAAAAGTTAAAGGGGAATGCGAGTTTGCGAAAGATTCAACCTAATGAAGTAAAGAATGAAAATTAAAAGAATGTAATTAAGTTAGGTATGGACAAAAGAAGGCGATCGTGAACCTACGGGTTCGAAGAAAAGTAAATATAATTACCAAAAGCCTAATCTAATCAAAGTACTTTTACGACAGCCAATTTCCCGGCTCTTATACATTTGTTATTATAAGTATATAACACGATTTAATGATTTTATTGCTCGCAGATATAGGTAAGGTATGACCCTTTTATAAAAATGAATGAATGAAACTATAATGGATTATCACTACTATTCCACCATTCATGGGAATGAAATATCTGATGATTTCTTTTACATTTTACTTTTATAAATATTTTTGTAAAAACTAAAAATGAATGCAGATACATGAGTTTTTACTATTAATTTATATGATGATAAAACCGTAACATAGCATTGCTCTTCCATTTCTAATTTATCGCAGATCGAATTGGCTCGTATATTATCGTATTTAGATTTTGAATGGGTCTTGACAGCAGGTCAAAGGTTAGAAATACGGTATTTGAATCGGAGGTCTCAGGTTCGATACCCGACTCGAGCAGCATGATGCCAAGCAGTAGTGACATCGGTTTACACTTGGAATTTTAGATAGCAATAAGTTTCCAAGTGAAAATATCCCTTGGAGAAAATAGCCTTACGTATTATGTAACAGCTCTATGAAAAATTACCATTACAGAAATTGTAAAAATAAAATTCATCAAATAGAGATGAGGCAACTGTTTAGGTTGCCATCTACAAAAACCGACTTAGTTACTAAGTGAATCGACATAATGACCACAAAACCTTTTAGTTCTAATCACTGTTCAAGTAACGAAAAAAAAAGAATTATGGAAATATCTTGGTAAAAGATAATTATCAAACGGTATGAAACAAGCAACTATTGAACTATGTTCAATAAAATTCTCCATTAATTCCTAGTCAAAAAAAATGTGTTTTTTATTGTTTTTCTTAAATTTGTCATCTGTCCTTTTTTACTCCACAGGCTGAGTAAAAAGGAACTGGCAGTGGGAAAACAGATCCAATGTCTTAATTTTAAATTCAAAGGAATTTTACAAAACAATGCTGCATTATTCAACCAATGCTAAATATAAATTCCATACGCACATTTTTTACAAAGATAACAATGTATATAACCTTGATCTGGTATTTCGTCAGAAATATTCAACAGCAGAGTTGGAGAATAACTCTCAATTCAATTTATTTCTAAAAATTGCATTTTTTAACTGAATTTACATTTGTATTCACTATTTTTTATTGTGTACTCCTTTGCCAGGGTGAAGTTTCAGTTAGTCGTTTTTGTTCCACCTAAGTAAACTTAAGCTTAATCTGTTGAATCTGTGGGACTTAAAAATAACATAACATCTTGCAAAACCATTAAATTACATATATTGTTCGGACGTATTTTCGTTTTATTATATTGCCCATGAAGTGACAATCTTCATGGCATTGAGTTTCTATACGGGATGGAAATTCCATAACTACGTACATAAATACGTAAATATTAAAATATTAAATTAAATATTATATTAAGGTAATTTGAAAGTCATCTATTTTCAAAAAATATAGTTAAAAAAATCCTAACTTTACTTTGAGATATCGATGGTAACATGATTATTGGATTTATAAAAATTAACAGAGTTAAACAAATTAATATATTGTTATGAATTGCTAATAAACAAACATTAAAATTGAAAAGATGATAAATCTTACGACGCTCTTAATGTATATATTAAAAAGGAAAGTGAAAAGAATATGGAAGCTTATCATTTACCACGACAGGATGCCACGTATTTTTCGGTAGACGAAAAAAGCTCTAACGAGTCGAGAGAAAGAATTTTGCAAAGAACACTTTCACATATTGTAGCCAAAAATAAAAGTCTATGATATTTCGTGCCTCTCGCCAGGTTCGTACATCAAAGCGAAAAAATAAATGCGGCACAAAGAGCCTGTTCGCGCACTTTGATCGGCCCGACAGCTATTTCTTAATACCTTTAAAGTACATTGGAAAAACTTTGGAAAAAGAATCAATTGCGGATTTAAGTGAAATAACATGGTTATGCAAGATTTTGAATACTTTTACAACAGATTTATATTCAGATTCAATAGGATAATTAAATGTAAGTTTCTATATTTATTTGTGTATGCAATATATTTTGTTTTAACTCACATTTCGAGTCATTCTGAATCCTTTGACACCAAAATTGAAAAAACTGTGTGTGCCTAAGCCAAAATTTCATTTTTTTGGTTTTGCTAAGCCTAATCTTTGTATAAAAATGCAAAATATTCTTTTCAATCTTTTGCATAAAGTCCTGAACCGATTCAGAAAATTTTATAATCGTTCGAAAGACATCAGGTAGGAATCGTGGTAATTAGTTTTGATAAAGATCGTTTTGTGTCAATAGTAGCGGTTTTTTATTTACATTTATGATGAAACTTTTTATGATGATAAAGTTCAAGGTTTAAATAAACGACTATGAGCTTACGAAAAGTGGTTTAATTATAAAAATTCATCAAAGTTTGGAATTTAAACAGTTGCACAATTTTAAAATTTTAATGTTGCTAAATATCAATTGTTATTGTTTAAATATTATTGATTATTTAAACAAATCGGATACTTGCCTGAAGGCAAACTGCCACTTGCACTTTGTTAAATTTGATATTAACTTTTTTGATTTAACGCTTATCTTGAAATAACAATGTAAGTAGGGCAAGACTGGGATTTAATGGTCCGCGGGTAAAAGAATCCAACACCGACAAACTAAAACCAAGTAAAGTTAAGAATTTTTCAACAACAATATATATAACTAGCCATCACTTCTATTTTTACAACGTTGCTACCGGAAATTAAATGGCAATGTTTGAAAATTCATAATAAAAGTATTTTCTTTCGTAATTTTTTTTTGGTTTTGAGCACTGTTTTTTAATTTACAGACCTTAAAATAATTTTTAAGTATATGTTATTTAATTGTTTCATAAGTTAGATTCAACAGTTAATATAACCTCTATAAGAGCCTTCAATGGGTGTATCTTACAGTGCAGGTGTGTTTTGAAAATAGTATTTCAGGCAATTGTGACTTAATTATTTATTAGATGTGTTACAGCTATATAATTAGTCATTATATAGCTATAGCACATCTAATGTATCCTGAGGAGTTTGTTTTCCGTACACGAACAAAAATTTATTCTTCTTAAAAAGACCTGTCATAGAGAATGTGTTAGAGAATACTAAATGGTTCGTGAGTCGTGCTCACCCCCAAAGTAATAAATCCGTACACATCTCGCGTTGTGTAAAGATTATATATTTTTTGCAGCTTGGGGATATTTTAGCACAATCACGCCTCCATGTATATACACGCACTTTTTATGAATACTTATGACATGGTTTGAAAGTGTTCTTTTTGAGGGAAATACGTTTTAAAAGTATAGATATACACTGGAAAAACGTGACAAATTAAGATAATAGATCCAGATATATATATATATATATATATATATATATATATATATATAAGTTTTTTGTTTCATTTTGATCTTTTTAAGGATTTTATCCCACCGTGATATTCAGTTTGCAATTATATTATCAATCTTTCCACATACCGCTAACCCTAGTTAATATTTATATATAACCATTAAATATTAAATTGCACATTCAACTAACAATCTGTTGTGGTACAATTTGCATATATTCATCTAGTATTCAGTTAAGATAAATAAAAAAATGTCATTTTGATCTTTTTAATGATTTCATTAATATTTGTTTTCATAACAATTTAATACAACTACCCACCCGTGATATTCAGATTGCAATATTGTCAATCTTTCTACATACCGCCAACCCTAGTTAATATTTATATATAACCATTAAATATTAAATTGCACATTCAACTAAGAATCTGTTTTGGTACAACTTGCATATATTCATCTAGTATCCAGTTAAGATAAATCAAAATAAATGTATTAATGTATAAGGGAGATTTGGTACGGTTGTGCCACTTTTTTTGATCGGCATAATTTTGTAAATTTATCAGTTAACTGGTAAAAAGTAAATTAAATTGTAATTTAAACATATACATACATAAAAATAATGAAATACTGTACTTAATACGATGTATGAGTCACAAAATCATCAGACAAAAAAGAGCGAGTGTCACAACCGTCTTGGGGGTGTGGCATAAAACAGTGTTATTATAAATTTCTGGTGACAAATGCAATAGTGACAACCATCTGCGCATTTTACGTGGAACCAAAAGCCACATGTTCCTTGGAAATTAATCATTTTACGCTATCCTAATACTTTCAGAATGTGAGACTCCACAAACCAGATATAATCTTTATTTTCTGGTATTGCTCAATTTATAGCAAAATAGCAAACAAAGAAATCTATCGGTATACAAATAAACTTATTTTTGACGCTTTAAAAGCAATGCAGTCTACAGATCATGTTAATGTACGCCGCTGACTGCATGCAATCATGGGAACATGTTCAAACAAACATACCACATCTTTCTCCCCTTAGACCCTTTCTCAAAATCAGTATAGTTTAGCTGTTAACGACTGTCACTACAGCCTGGCACAACCGTACCCAGTCTCCCCTACTGTTAAGCTACTGAAAAATCTTTATGACAAAGAAATTTTCTGCTTCTTAGACTAAACTGATCCACAGATTTAAAAAACTATAATAAACGTTAAATCCTGATGATGGCGTGAGGTTTAATTTAAAAAAATCCATCTAGCCGTTTCAAGATAGAGAAAAATGCAAATTTAACAAAAAAAGTTAATTTTTTTTAAAAATTTTTTTTATTCATTATACTTAAAATTTTCAAATTAAGTATAAAGAAATCAAATCAAATTAAAATTTCTTAAACTAAACTTGTCTAATATTTGTTGTTTGAAAAGAAAGTTATAGCCTAATACACGATAACCATGTACCACTCATTCAAAATTATTATGGACCATATTTATTACCGTTTCCCTGCGAATAAGAAAGAACATGATCAATATTTAAATACCTTAGCACTTAATTATCGGTGTAATATTTACGTTTTGTAATATTGCTAAGCTGCGAGGGGTTTGATTTAGAAAGATGTTTCATATAACAGCAGGCATCGTTGGCGAGGGTTGCAATTATTACTATTGTGTGCGTTTTCGGGGATTATGGGCCTTCGGGGTGCCATAAAACCATAACTCAAACCGAGTCGGCTAATCGCGATGCTGCGTGCGAATTGCTCGTTTGCTCCATGTGCAGAAAGAGTTGGCTAGCTGGAACTACTTATCAAAAATCAGATTGGTGTATAAAAAATATTTTTTCTATTTCTTCCTCTTGAGATAATTGATTCTGTACAAAAATCGGAATCAAATGTTTTATCATATAATATAAATATTTTGTCATATTTTTTAGAAAAAAAAAACTGTCTTCGTATAAATAAAAACGTAGCAATGTTTTTATCACCAATCGGAATTTGGATTCGTCATGTTGCATAAAAATCGATTGAACCGTTTCTTTTCAATGAACTCTTATTATTATATTATTCCCTTTGTAAGTAAGCTAAATAAAAACTTGTTGGTTTGGTATTTAGCCTTGAGGCAAGTTACATGAACTTCCCGATATGTGTAAATAATCGACTTAATCAATAAAATATAAATTAATTTATGAGCGATTAAAAGTATTCCGAGTGGATCTATTACACATAATTAAAAACGAACGAACACGTTAACTCGGAGTATTACCTAAAAGCAAATTTTCGATTTTTATATTTGAACCAGTTTCCGTAGGACTTTAATGGTTTATTAATACCAAGTACTCTAACGTTATACCAAGTAAATCCTTTAATTGAAAATTTAACAAATGTCAAGAAAACTACTCATTTTCTTAAACTTTGATGATTTTTTAAAATTAAGCTACTTGTCGTAGGGCATTAATATTTCAGTAAGTTCTATAAGACCATGATATATATCGCCAAAAAAAGTTCCATAAAAATCGGCTTGAATTTTTTTTCAACAGTTAATTACAAGAAAACGGCTCAGTAGATTTTCACCTAAAACTAATCAGTATCATTCCCAACTAATATCTTTCGTACAGTTTTTGATTTTTTAAAATCGATTCGGTAGTATGAGCTTAAATGTGGACGAAAAGTTTAACACTTTTTTTCAAATTACAAAAAAACGGTTTGGCGTTTCTGAGAAAACGTCGATCAAATGTCTAATTTTGACAAATGCCAAAAGAACAATACTAATTTTTGCAAACTTTGAAGAATTTTTAAAGCTAAACGAGTTGTCGTAGGGCCGTAATATTTTAGTATGATCTAGAACACTATGGTATCTACCGTCAAAAAAATAATCATAAAAATCGTCGATTTTTTTTTAAAAAACTTTTTTACAAGAAAGCGGTCCGGCCGATCTCTACCAAAAACTAATCAGCACGATTCCCAACCAATATCTTTCGAACGGTGTTTGAATTTTCAAAATCGATTAAGAATTACGGGCTAAAACGTGGACGAAAAATTTTTCACTTTTCTACAATTTACAAAGAAACGGCTCGGCTAGTCTTCATCAAAATACATCGAATGGCTTTTAAATTTTTGAAATCGGTCCAACCGTTTTTAAGAAAACGTCGATTTACGGCAAAAAATCTGTTCACACACACGCACACACACACATACTTTTTCCAAATTTGGTCCCATTCGATTCAGAATGGCTTGAAACGCCGAGAAAACATAAAATTAGCGAATCGGATTTTTTTATGAAAACATAAACTTCTCCTTCGAGAAGTTAAAAAACTCTAAACAGTTTTTCGAAAAATTTGGTTCTGATTTTTGACATTCTGAAATTATTTGATACATATCAATTTGATGTTCGAATATCCATTTAGGTAATTCATTATAATAAGTTTTATTAACTTCCCGTAGGGTAAGTCATTATAACCGTACAAAAATCGAAATTGAAAATTTTTGCATATCTTCAGGTTTTGAAGGTTTCTGAACATTTTGGCATACCTTAGAAAAAATAGATGTGTGTGTATGTACGAATGGATATAATTTTTCTTCCACGTTTTCGGGCGCTTGGATCAACCGATTTAAATGGTTCAAAAACCATTCGTTTTCTATTGATAGGAAAATGTGTTGATAAGTTTTTGGCAAAGGCAGGTCCAGCCGTTTCGGAGATTTGGAGCCAAAAGTGCAGAAAATGAAAATCGAGTTTTGCTTGCGTTGACGGAACGATTGCTTTTGGGAAAAGAAAAAAAATCAATTTCTTTTAATTTTTTTATTTCCAAAAAATTTTTGTTGAATATCGAAAATAATTTGGATTTTAATTTTAATTCTAGCAAAAGTTCTAAGGCTTACTTATATAATTCAAATAAATAATTTTATTTAAATTTAAACTTAGCAATTCAGTTTATATAATTTTTATAAGTATTAGACAATGTTTTTCATTTTAAATCCGATTGATTAATTTTGTTTATTTAGGTACGGGAAGGTACAGAAATTTGTCTTAAGGCACGATGCCATAAATCACTAGTTACATTTTATTCTACCTAAAGAAAGTAAGTTCATATAAATACCAATATGCTTTCTAGCTTAAATTAAGTTTATTTGTTGTAATTGAAATGGAACAACGATCAAGTGATTGTAATTTGTTATAGCAACACTTATGTAAATTGTTTTGTCTTCATAATTATTAACATGTAGCGGAAATTCGGACAAAATGACACAGCTTTCTTATTTAAAAATTGACTCATTTTAGAAAGTTTCTATGGCTTGGCGTAGTAATCAGTTCAAACGTGTATCGCGCCTTCAAAAGTTTGAGGGTTGTTTTGTAATGTTTTTTTGGCATCTATTTAATATTATTTTGTAATTATTTTTAAATGACGTAGTACTATTTCGCAAGAACTACAGGGCAGTTCATTCAAGGTCAAAATAAAAAGCCTGCCAAAGATGAATCTCTTTTAACATCTACTCTAACTACTTTTAAAAACAGACTAAAGATTTGACCGGTACAAAAAGAAACTTCAATTTGTATCAAAACACTCTTTTGAAAAGAAAAGAGTATTTTTCCTTTCTAAGTCTGGCGAAGGTTGGTTACGATGTATGATTGGGTGTCATACATAGTGATGATCCCTTGGGCTAAAGTGTCATGTGTGATGCCCCAAAGAACGATTTATTAGAGAACTGTCTTCTTAAAAATTAGTATCTTGGTATCATATGTCCTTACTCTATATATTGTATATATATATCCTCACTCTATATATAATTTTAGTTTTTAGTTTAATATAAATAAAATATAATAAATAAATAAATATAAGTAAAAAACAAAACACCATGCGATTTTGTCCGTACTTCCCTTACTAACCGATACTTCAATACTGCAACACGATACTTTTAGCGATATCTACTCAAAATGTGACAATCCTATTTAGAGTTATAAGTAGTGAAGCAATATAATCATTTCAATGTCGAGGACTGGAAATAGTATCTTGACTAAAGGATCGATATCACTCATTGTCACTAGCGATTATCGAGTGCCTATCTTTAGTAAGCTAATTTTTGTGATATACTCGTTGTATATATCCTCGTTGTATATATCCAAGATATAATTTTAACCTATGCTTTTCTAAAACGCGGTACAATCCGGGACAAAAGATGTAAATTCGAGACAAATATGGTTTTTAGGAAAACCCTAGGCACAAGGTGGAAATCCAAGACTGTCTCTGCCAAACCGAAACGTATGGTCACCTTATTAAAAGCTTATATTCGTATATCAAAATAAATTGAAATGGTAGTAATTGTTAAAACTTTAATAAATTTTTATGATTAAATCTACTATAGTCCTATACTATTTTTATGATTTAATCTATTATAGGCCTAAACTTTGTGTAGGCCTATAATTTTTCAGAATGCTGGTTAGGACCAAGAACACATATAAAAATTGTCTTACTTAAGCAATATTTTTTTTCAATAATTAATTGCAAAATTTTACCAGTTGTAGAGAAACGGCTCGGCCGATCAATCAATTTTCTAAAACAACCAGCTTCTACATTTCTAAATTTAATCCTACATACGTAGTACAGCTTACATTCAAATATCTCAAGTAAGTCTATTCAGCTAACAAATCATTGTACAGTTAGCTATTCATTTCATTTTAAATATAATTTTACGGTAACAAGTAAAATGTAATGAGGATAAATAATGCAAAGGGTTTAATTAAAATGAATTATGGCCGTACTAAGAAAGTGTCCTGAATTTGTACTTAGGTGTCGTTTGAATTAATTATTTGAAATATATACTATGCAGAAGAGCTTCAAATGGAAATACATTTTAACAAAATCCTTCTGTTCGCACAGTTTTGCACTTTATTTCCAATTAGCATAATTAATCCTGTCGGAGTTTCTACAACCTTTTCCAAAAATGTCGCTCTTATCGATCGCATTTTACGTGAATGGTTCAAAAATAAAGAAAACCTACTTACAATTAGTTAATTAAAATGTCTGACTATTCTTGTTTACACACATTTAATTTTAGTATTTTATTTTTATAGATTAATCATTTTTCATTAAGAAAATGGCAATATTTAGATCTTTGTAAATAAACTGATTGAGATAGCTTCTAGTTTTTTATACGTGCCAAATAATGTGTAAGTGTGCATTATATATAGTGTACGATCATGTAATACGCAAAGATTAAAGCATAGAAACCACAAAGCTTCTTGATACCGACAAATTGCTATCACGACTTTAAGGGATTTTCGGACAAGAAATATTCGGGTAGGTTGAAAAGAAGAGCCGTGACATGAAATAAAAAGTATTATTAAGTTTTTAACTTAATCACTTTCGACCAGATGTGACATTTTGTATCATTAAAAACCATGAATCAGCTTTACATAATAACATTGTAGACAGCAGGTTACCAAAGAATATATAGGTGCAAGTGGTATTTTGTCAAAGCAAGTACCACGAATTGCATGATACCTAACAAATGCAGTTGATAAGAATTGAGATCTGCTTTTAAATTTGTCATAACAATTTAACTTTTTATGGCTCAATCGAAATATTTATCAATACAAAATACAATTCCTAATAAATTAAACTTTTCAAATAAAATGTTTCTCCACACCAGATTATAACTAAAATTTAGTCATCATATCGTAGTATTTCAATAAATAATCTATATATGTAATTTGTTTTAAAAGCAACACTACGAATGACTTGATATTTTTCGTAAAGGTTTTGAATATTGGAAACTGTTTCACAATTTTTGGCAAAAACGAAGATGAAACATTTTGAATATATCTGCTAATTATAAAGAAATGGCTGGGATGATGATCACGCAAAACTAATCAATGTCAACGTTCACCCAGTTTCGATTGTATCTTAAATTTCTGGAATCCGTTTTGGCTTTATACCATGGCTAGTTAAACTAGGGGTCGTAGAAAAATAATGGGGTTGCGAGAGATTTTAATGTGAAATATATATAAATATATATAAATATAAAAAGAAAGAGATTTAACTAAAAAGACTTACATCAATATTAGTTGTTATTATGTAAAATTTATTCAGAACTAAAATTATTTCATACGGCAAACCCCCGGTATCAATAACCGATTTTTGTGAAACTGCTGACGAATGTATGATTGTTGATATGTCGCATGGCAACCTACACAAATATCCGTGGCAGTAGATATTATTTTGTCTTCAACGAGATTCAGTATAAATTTATTATATTCCATGATACATTTATTCTCTAAGAAAAGTCTTATTCCATGAGGACATAACATAAAAACGTGATTCATTAATGCAAGTTCATATAGGGTTTAGCGCTCGACTTACGCATGACATGACGGGAGTGGATACTCGCGACATCAGCGCTTATGGCGTCGTAGTGTTCAACTTCACGTTGGCGTTTTCGTTGCATTTGTACGGATTTACACCCGTGTAGCCTAAAGAAATTTTTACACCCATATCGCGCCTAAAGAAGTTTTACTTCAATAACGTATACTTATCTTAGTAATGATAGAGCCGATAGTCAAAACAAACCACCTAAAATAATATAGGTTTACGAAAAATGTATCTAAATATATCTAAACCTTAAATTAAAAAATTACAGGAAGCATTACTTACTTGAAATTCTTAGATTAACACTTATACATTTTAACAACACATAACTTGTAAATAATTAATAATTGGAAACAAGCACTTAATGTCAGTGATTACTTTTTTTATAAAAAAAGGATCGCGAATGACAAAAGTTTAAGAAGTCCTGGTTTATACAAACACACGCATACACGCATTTTCCAATTTTGGTCTCAAATGATTGAGAATGACTTGAACTGTCGAGAAAACATAAAATAATCGAGTTGGATTTTCTGGCGAAAACATAAATTTCGACTTAAAGACGTTAAAAAAAATTCAAAACCTGCAAATATGAGAAGAAAAGGTGCGAATAAGCCTTCATAAAAGCCCGGCTATTGAACTGTATGAAGTCGCTCTATAAGAAACGCGTCCCCGTTATTAAAAAATTAATTAACTTTTATAATTAAACCATTTTTCGTAAACCTATATTATTTTAGGTGGTTTGTTTTGACTATCGGCTCTATCATTACTAAGATAAGTATACGTTATTGAAGTAAAACTTCTTTAGGCGCGATATGGGTGTAAAAATTTCTTTAGGCTACACGGGTGTAAATCCGTACAAATGCAACGAAAACGCCAACGTGAAGTTGAACACTACGACGCCATAAGCGCTGATGTCGCGAGTATCCACTCCCGTCATGTCATGCGTAAGTCGAGCGCTAAACCCTATATGAACTTGCATTAATGAATCACGTTTTTATGTTATGTCCTCATGGAATAAGACTTTTCTTAGAGAATAAATGTATCATGGAATATAATAAATTTATACTGAATCTCGTTGAAGACAAAATAATATCTACTGCCACGGATATTTGTGTAGGTTGCCATGCGACATATCAACAATCATACATTCGTCAGCAGTTTCACAAAAATCGGTTATTGATACCGGGGGTTTGCCGTATGAAATAATTTTAGTTCTGAATAAATTTTACATAATAACAACTAATATTGATGTAAGTGATGGCTTAGCTAATGGTTGTGTAGGAAAATTAGTGTACATAGAACGTGGCGATAATGATGAACTTCTACGTTTATGGTTTGAATTTCCTGGTAAGATAGGTAACAAAATAAGAAGAAAGCTGCTCATCATATTCAAACTCTTAATATCAGTAGGACAGCTGTGCCGATTCTCAGGAAATCATATTTGTCAAAAGAAATCATTTTCCTTTAGTGTTTGCTTGTGCACTCACAATACACAAATCACAAGGTGGTACTTTTGATAAAATTGTTTATGAATACAATAAAACACATAATCAGCAGCTTCTATATGTTGCATTATCACGAGTTACCAGCATTAATGGATTGTTCATCATTTCTAAAACAACGACAAAAAATTTTATAATGGAAGAAAACGGCCAGCAGGATTAATGGACTTAAAAACTGAATTCCAAAGACTTTCAACTTGTAGATTAATAACACAAGAAGAAAAATGCGAGTCCTATGCAGTTTCTTGCGCCAACGATATTACTGGATATTCCTAATGAAATTACACAAGTAGGTGATATTGCAGTTGTCCGCTGTGTGAACACACAGAATCAAACATTGATTATAGTCGTCCTTTAAATTTCTCCCAATAAAAACATATCAAATATTATTGAATTTCTTCATCAGCAGTTACTTCATTTTTCTAATGAGGGTGCAAAACTTTTAAACACTAATCACAACGAGATACCATTAATTCTTGCTGGAGATTTCAATGTCAATTTTCGTTCAGAAGAATCTCAACCATTAATTGATTTTTTAAATAATAAATTTAATTTAACAATGAATAATTCTCCATTTGATTCAACCACAAGGTATGGCTCGAATATTGATGCAGTTTTCTCCAGAAATGTACATAGTTTACAAAGCAAAATTTATGTCTCTCATTTTAGTTATCACAAACCTATTATATCATATATGAAATATGATAGCAATTAATCTATCGTTGTTGTTTTAAACTGTGTTATTGATGTTATGTGATTATTAATAAATGATTTTTAAAATTCAAATATGATGTTTTTTATTTTTATCTTAATTGCCTACTCATACAATATTAAAAGTTTTACTTCAATCGCGTGTGATCCTTACGCGCACTCTTTTTTTTTTAATTGTTTTATAAGATGTATTGTTATTTTTAAGTTAGAATCAACAGTTTTTTATATAACCTTTATAACAGTTTACATGTTTGTGGAGTAAAAAGGACCAACTGAACCCTTATACTGGCAAAGGTGTGAACAATAAAAAATTGTAAATAAGAAAGTAAATGTAGTTCAAAATTAAAGAGATAAATGAAATAAATTGTTAACCCAACTCTGCTGATGAATATTTCTGACAAAATGCTAGATCAAGGTGATAAACAATGTTATCTTTGTATAAAATGAACCAATAAAATTTATTTCGTCAAATTTCTCTAGTATTAAATGTACATTGGATCTGTTTGCCCCATGGCTAAGACAAATGACTAATTTTAGAAAAATAGTAAATAATCATATTTCAGGGTTATGAATTAATTGAATTTTATTCAAAATAGTTTGATAGTTGCTTACAGTTTAATAGTTTGATACGTGTTATGAGTTGTGATTTAGACAGTAATTACTTAATAATAGTATAATTACTTAAAGTTAAATTGTTCCATTGTGCCCTGCCACCCTAATATAAAATTGATCTATCACAAAATTTCATTTTGAGTTATTATTATCGATTAATTTTAAAATTTCATATATCTTATTTCGTTCCAAATTTATCAATCCTAAACAGTGTGTAACAATTTATGAGATGAGTTTAATAGTTATCTCGATTAACATAAAAAAATTACACCAGGGGTTGGTTGAAACAAAATCTTGGGGCTAGTTATAATGTATAAGAATTAAATAAGATTCAAGTAAAAAAGATTGAATAGATTGTGTAGTTTTTAAGATGTAGTCAAGTGTAAATGTAGAAAAGTGTAAAATGTGTCAAATGTAGAATGAGAAGAGGAGACACTATATCTTCTATTTAAATGATGATAATAATTGTAGTTTACGTTAATTTATGAAAAAACAATTTAAAAGAGACATTATATTTTATTTGAATTAATAATATTTTGCTTTGATTTATACAAAGAATTCGTAGAAACAAGTCAATTTTCTTAAAAATAAGTAAAGAATAAATTTTTAGAAATATTATTGTCGTTTTCATATCGTTACTATTTAGCACCAGACATGGGAAATTTTTTTCTAGAAAATGATTAATTGTGAAATAATGAACAACAGTTATGGCATTTTTTACTTTGTTAGATTGGTAGAATAGGTAAGCATCATTTTTATTTTGTAGAAATATAATCAGTGGATCTGAAGACATATTAACTTCAAGAAGTTATAACAAGCCTCTAGCTTCTCTATAGCAAACATAAAGATGTTTTATGGTTTTATATCCCAAGAAAGTATTATTTCGTTAATAAATTAGAGTTATCCTTATTCTTTCTGTACACCACTGTTTTTTTAACCTAAGTTTCAAGTATAGTACAAAAAGAAAACCGTGAACTAAATTTTGACTTATTAGTAGACTTATGGACCGATTCTGCCCCACAACAGACCAATGTTATGGCAAGGCTATGTTATGAAGAACTTTCCATAGTGGTTGCTGTGCAGTCAGGTTGTCAAATAGAATACCTTACCTAGATACCGCACAAATGTCAAAAACGATCTTTGATAACAGAGTCCTTCTGACCCAGCTTCATAACATACAAGTGATGTAGCAGTTTATGTGTAAAACACCTGAATGCACAGCAAATACATGACATTTTGATCTGATAGTATTCAGTGTGATTCAGTAGCAGTATGGAAGTTGATGCGTAACATGGCCTCGCCATAACATTGGTTTGTTGTGCGGCAGAATCGGCTCATTAATACAGGTAAATAAGATTTTTTAATTTTTCCATTATGAATTATATCAAACAACTTCCTTGCTGAGTTAATAGTTTATTGAATCAACTTGGTTGTATACTTTTGAGCGAGTAAATATTTCATGCCTAGTTACAAAAACCTAAAATTTCGAGAAGCTAATCAAATGTCAGACAGAAACAAATAATTATTCACTAAATAATATACCTAATAAAAATAGAGAAATGCAAATCAAAAACACAAATCAAGATATACATGAACACTACACTAGACAACACAACAATTTTCACATTGAACACAATAGAAAGAAGAAATTGAGAGAAAATGTCATACAGAGCGCTAGTAAAATATATAATGAATTGCCAAACGATTGACCAATGGTGACGATAAATTTAAAAGAAAAATAAAGAAATACTATAAGGAAATTGAAGACACAGAAGACTGAAGAATTATATAAAGATATTTTAATTATAATAGATATTTTAATGAAATAGTCAAATGAAATGTTTATATAAAATATGAAAACTGTTTCCATAATCTCTCATACCAGGCACTTCGGTCTGCCTGAGATATGAAAATATTGTATATATTAAATAAAAAAAATGTGCGGGTAAGATATATTAGGGTCGAACGGGGCTTAAAGGTCCGCGAGTAAGAAGATCCACCACCGATATCTTAATAACTAGTAAAATTAAGAATTTTTTAACAATAATATTTGAAAGTAAAATATGTATAACCAGCCATTACTTTGATTCTCATCCATCATAGCCATAACTTTAAAAACCGTTGATTTAAGTAAAGTTCGAGCATTTTTGTCCAATTTATAAAAATCGACTTTTGAATCCGTCCCTTGATTTCGTCCTCGTCGTTGTTAAGTTATTCATCGCTTCGGGATTTGCTTTAATAAATATGCGATTATAAAAGTTTTCGGGGCCGAATAATTTATCGCGCGCATAATTACGTGTATATTGTAGCGAGAAGGTGCATTAAAAGCTCGAAAGCTCTGGGGCGGCGCACGACTCCACTAGAGCGTTCTGATTCAAGAACTGTACAGACCATAACAATAAATTTCAAAATAAAATTCTATGCATGCTAAATGCACGAAAGCAGTTTCTCAAGTACTATAAACCTTGCAGTTCAAGTGATAACTTTTGGTTTGCTCGATGAATTACTGCTCATGTATTTCGAGAATAAACGATGAAGTGCAATTAGTAACAAACCTTAAAATGGTCGTTAAGGCTAACTTATACATTAGCTAATGAAAAGTGAACCACATTTAATGGAAGTGAATCACGGGTCCCAGGTTTACTAGTAATCAAGGACGATCGTTAATAGCGAGACTTCATTGTATTGCATAGGGTAGGGCGGGGCATAAAGGTTCAATTTTACTTTAAGCAATTATATCGTGAAAACCAAACCAATTATATCACAACAAATAACGCAAATCAAACAAACAACTATCTGACTATGTTCAGTAAAATTCCTAGCTAAATCATCACTGTAGAAATGTGTTTTTTTGCTCTTTTTCAAAATAGCCTGAATAAAATAGAATGACCAGCAGCACACAGCAGTAATGTTTTATTTTTATTTTTAAAGAGATTTAACTAAATAATAGTTACATGATTCAAACAATGCAAAATTTCATGATCAGAGTTGGAATAACTATTTATTTAATTATTCTCTTTTCCAAATTAATTTACTTTTTTATTTAACATTTTCTAATTGTTAACACCTTGATTTAATTTGTCCTTTTTACCCTACCTAATATAAGCTTTTATACATGTTACACATAAAAAACAGTTGTTTCTAACTTAAATATAACAATACAATTAATAAAACAATTAAATAATGTAAATAACAGTGCTTACAACCAAAAAACTTTACAACAAAAGAAAATACTTTTATTGTGGATTTTCAAACAATGCTGTTTATCTGCTGATAGCAACATCGTCAGAATCAAGGTTTTTGAGATATTGGTGGTGGACGTTTTTGCCAAGGGACCTTTAAGCCCCGGTCTACCCTATAAAACGATGTCTAATGAAGCATTTCCTTACAGTGATAATAGCACAGAAAGAAAAGAATAAACTGGATATTTACTTATCATTACACTTAGAGTAGATTTTTTTAATTGTTTTTTAATTTTGTATTTGATGTATCAGATTTTTTGATAGGCTATTATTATGTTCAGTTAGGCTGATTTTACACTTCTAACTATGAATTTCTGATGAACCGGTTAAATTTCTTATATGTAACCCTTGATTTAGTCAAATACTAAAATTTTGTACAACAAATATGCCTTGGTCAAAAGAAATAGAATATTAGTTGGATAAAAATTGAAAATGAAAATTATTAAGTGCGAAATATATGAGTTAATATGTGGAAAATATGAAAAGCATACCGAATAAAAACAATAATTCTGTTGAAGATACTAATGCAATAAAGAAGTGCTCTTAATGATTGCAGGTACATGTATGATAACAAACAAAAAGCGATAGGATGAATTAATTTGCTATATTGAAGATGCTTAATTGCTAAATTGTTAATCTATAAAAGAGGTAATTCTTGTTTACGTATAATGTATTTGATTTGTTAGTATTTCAATGTTATTGATCATTTATATATATATATATATATATATATATATATATGTAAATCATATCTGATAAATATTAAAACGAAAATCAAGTATTAAAATCAAGTAATCAAAATGTAAAGCTAATCTCAACGTCTTGTTCAAATGTTATTTTTAATCTAGTCTAGTGTAAGTTATAGTAATCGCAAAAAAAATCGAAAATGAAATTTTTTATAAAACTTTACGTTTCAGAGGTTTTCGAACATTTTGGCATAGCTTAGAAAAAATGAACGTATTTGTATGTGTGTGTTCAGATACAAATTTTCGTCGTCGATTTTGGGAACACGGTTCAACCGCTTTTAATAATTCAAAAAACATTCGATGCCTATTGATAAGGAGACGTGCTGATTAGTTTTTGGCAAAGGCAGGTCTAGTTGTTTAGAAGATACGGGCAAAAAATGCCAAAAACTTTTTTGCCAAAAATTCAGTTTGTCTCTAAGACTTCCACGCAGCGCTTTGATGTTTCGGTTCTATACAACTAAAGCAGCGCGATTGCTTCCAGAAAAAATTCAAAATTTCCATTCCAAAAAGTCAATATTTTTCAAAAATTTAAAACTTTTCAAAAATCTAATTTTTTAAAGTTTAACAAAAAAAATATATTTTTTTTTTAAATTAACAAATAAAAATCTAGCAATTAGCCTTAAGGCACGATGCTTTGCACCACTAGTTAGTTTTTTTTTTACTTAAAACGTCGAAATTTGCATATATAAAAATATGTAACTTTAATGATTTATCTATAATAAACCTTAACGACATACGGTCGATAAAAGCTTGTATTTACAATTGTAACAGTAGATACATATAGCAAATGCAAAAAACCTATATATCGTTTAATATATCTCTTTGTTCAAAATAAATTTGATATTTTTCAAACCAATAAATTTCCATATTTTCATTTACATGGTTTCCCATTCGGTGCTCCGGAAACAAAAGCAAAACATTTCGTTGCAGACTTCGTTATTAGCGATTTTTTGACATCGAGTGTAGTACGTGTTGAATATTTTAGTATGTTTATTATAGTCTGGTGGTTTTTGGTATATGCTTTCATTAAAATATGATAATCACCTTCTTGCGCGTGAAGAAACATGAATTACGTAATGGACTGAACTGTGACAAAAGTTACATTGAAAAGTTTTATGATGGGGCTAATGTTGCATGAAGTAAATGGGAATAAAGCAGAAGGAGGCATTAATCTCTAATGTGGAATAAAATCTTGATCAGACAAGACTACAAAAGTGTTATATGGAAAACTGCAGAGTTTCCAAAATATTCAATCACTTTTAAATGAGATAATAATACTCTTTAAATAAAACGTCGTCCAATCCAATGTATTAATTATATAAGATGGGCATTTTACAAAGAAAGTTTGAATTTTCCGATATGTTTATAAGCACTTAGTTTCAGTAACTTTTTTATTTATGATGATAAAATTTTGGAGTTTTGACCATGCCCAACGTTCCAAACTTTAATAAATTTTTATAAATGAACTTATTTTCGCAGGCCTATAATATTTTAGTATGTTTGTTGAGACCACTCTATTATTATACAAAGATTCAACAAAACCGTCAAAAAATTTCAATATTTAATTACGAGAAAACGGCTTAGCCATTCTATATTAAAATCTAATCAACAAGATTTCCAGGAGTCCATGTTTTTTTCAAGTTCCAAGTTTCAAAATCCGTCCATGTTTTTTTTGCGAAAACGTGGTCAAAAAATTTAGCTTTTCTGACATGTGAGTTGCTCGAGCTTCATCAAATTGCTGTATGATCAAATTTTTGAGGTCGGTGCAGCTTTTTAAGAAAACGTCGACGAAAGGCTCACAAATTTGACTCACAAACACACACATATTTTTTCTAATTTCAATGTCAAACAATTCAGAATAACTAGAAATCGCGAGAAAACAAAACTCACAGGATTTTCTACCAAAAACAAAATTTTCGTTAATGACATAATGACATTTATTGTCAGAAATATGTAACACAACACAACATAACTGTTTAAACAAAGATTGTGAATATAATATAACAAGATATAACAAAATATATTTGTTTAAACAAAGTTAACTTATTTTTTTTGCTTGTATTGAATTTTTCTTTCTCTTTCTTCACCCAAAAAGGACAACCGTACCCAATGCACACTTTTTAAAACAAATATACGTTATGACTGACTAATATTCAACTTACAGCGAAATAACAAACAAAGTGATCTATATGTATAAAAGTAACAGTTATTATTAGAAGAAATCGAACAAAAAAACTTACTTTTGACTATTGCAATGCTATCTAATCTACAGATCATGTTAATATAGAGCACTGACTCAATGCAGTAATAGAAACTTGTTCAAGTAAACATACTTCATCTTTTTTCTTTGAACCCTATCACAAAATCAGTTTAGCTGCTAGGACGACTGTCACTACCGTACCCAGTCTCCCCTACTGAATGTTTATGTAATAATTTCTTTTTCAAGATGATTCGTAATATCAAAATTAAATATAAACAACACCTAAATTGAAAACGTTTGTAATATATTCATTATGGTCATTTCACAAATATGTTTTCTGTTTCAGTTACGCTAATCGAAGCTTTTTCCGCTCGAGCGCCACTCACATAACAGGTAATTAATTCGATACAACACTCGCATGCCGATATATTCATTCAACTCATAATTGGTACCTTCACTTCACAAATAAACAAGCAATTTATTTAAATTTTTGAAACAGAAATCATTTTTTGTTCGTGAAAGATACTTGTAGTCCACAAGAACTTCCAAAAGCATATCACCAGGTTGTGGAGTAGACGAATAAATAAAAGTGCTCGGAAAACTCCGTAGAGTACCAAGTTTGATGTTATGATCGGAAAGCGGTAGAATTTAATTATCTTTCAATTTCAATTTAATTTAATATATGAATGAATATGTTTCTACTTTTTATTACCAATCAATTTTACAATATGCTTACCAACATATTATTTTCAATGTTTTAAACATTCAACATTCAAAATTTTCTCAAGATCTTTAGGATGTGAACGTGAATTACCCAATGACGAGATGTTTTCTAAATGTGAGTTTTTTGCCAACTATATTTTCACAGTGGGCCAAAACTCTCCAAAGTCGCTCTTTGAATTAATTTGAGCAACATATTTTTGACTACAAATGACGAACGATTTAGAACGTTGTGTGAAGCAAAGTTCATTGTGTGAAACATTCGCGCCAAAAAAAAAGTTTGTTATGCGCAGCGTCCATAGTCCGAGGCGTACGTTATGCGAAGTATCACTGTATTTTATTTTATTATTGCTTAATATAATCACCAAAAAAAGAAACTTCACTTTCTATGATTTAGATTTAGAAGAATTTCTCCAATGAGTTAGCATAGATATAAAAATGTATTATAAGTTCTTTTGGTTTGATAAAATTACATTTAATCAGGAGTCAGGCAATATAAATATAAAATTATTCAAGTTTAGTACAAGAAGACCTTTTAGAATTTTCAACAAAAAAACTATATATGGCTGCAGCAAGGAATAAATGGACAAGTTCAGTAGGGTACAATATACTTAAAAAAAATATTTATCACTTGTGGTTTGAGGTTCACGCACTTTTTACAGCCACTAGTTTGTAAATATGTATGTGAAATATTTTCCACATACTAACTTATTATTGGATCGTCTTTTTTGCAACAAGATTTTCAAAACTCTACGTTTGTAGAAAGGGGTTTTTGCCCATATCGCGATAGGAGAGGAAATCGAAAAATGAAATTGGATTTTTTGTAGCTACTTCTTCTGCAATGTAAACGTATTTTCAGGTTCTAACTTTTATTAACACTAAATTTAGTAGTCATCACTTGCCTTAGACACTTCGTAAAAACAAAAAAAAACTCTACATTTCGTGGGCATTCGGCGTGTCCAGCATTGTAGCCACAAGATATGGAATTTAAACCTGCGTTGTGTGCAACTTGATATCACGCAGTAGTGATTATCATAAAATATTATTTTTGGTAATTATCTATTTGAACAGCGAACAGATCTCAAGAATTATTAATGTGCTGAATTAATAGCTTTGACATATTAGATGGCAATACAAACGGTTGTCTGTAATATTTGTAATAGTGATTTATCATTATTGATATTGTCGATGTTATTGATGCAGCAATGCCGGGTAAAGGTTTACATCACCTGAAACCTCTGATTCAGGTCCACTCGTTCTAACCACTTATTTTAGAGCAAACCCATATCATAAAACATGAATCAAAAATTTGTTTCCAATGGAAAACAACCCTTTCGAGAACAGCTCGGAAAAATCAATATAAAAAATGTTAAATAGAATAAGACATAAAATAAAAACTGAGTGTAAGTGGCATTTCGTTTTCGGCATAATGCACATACAAACGTGTAAATAGTCGACATAAACAATAAGAAATATTTATAATAATGTATGTGTGATTTATAGGTGCAGTTAATTCAATTTTGTGTATGTAATTGCTTTCGACGATTGATTTAAATATTATACATTATTCAACGAAAAACGCGCTGCTTATATATACGCAGTGTATTTTCTACAAGCGCGGTCAATGCATTTTTAAAACTAAACCAATTATCAAAAGCTTCTAATATTTTAGGTTGTTCATTAAGACCATGAGTCTATCGCCATACAAAATTTTATTACAATCGTCAACACATTTTTTTAACTATAAATTAGGTGCAAAGAAAAGACCAAAATCAAAAACTAATCACTAGGAATTTGGTAAAAACGTAGACAATCTTTTTGAGCTATTCTGTTAATAATAAAAAAACAGCTCGTCTGATCGTCACGTAAAAATTAATCAACGCATGTTCTTTTCGAGTTTAATCGAGTTTTAATAGTATAATCTAATTGTTAGAATTAAAAAAAAATGATATCCATTTAGGCGTGTTTCAAAAAATGCCGCAGAATTGTCAATAATTGCATTAAACACTTCTATACAAATACTATGCACAATATCATTCCAATACTTCCAATTTTAATGTCAAACGATTCAGAATGATTTGAAAGGACGAGAGAATATAAAATTAGCAAGTTAGATTTTCTTAAACAAAAGAGAAAACATAAAGATATCCTTCAGAAAGTTAAGAATAATATAAGAGGATATAAATAAAAACGATATAATAAAATAATAATGATAATATATTAGGTTGGTCATAGATAAACAAGTATAAAAAAGAGGTTGACAATTAAATTTTTAGGCTTGCTGTCCAAATGTAAAATGTTTGTTATTGGATAGTAGAGAATTCAACAGTCAATCTGAGTCTTTTGATCAATTGTCTAGTTTTCGTTTGGCATTCGTTGGAAGATGAAAAATCAGAACGAAAATTTTTGTCATTTTTGCTTTTAACTTTCAAAGGTAAAAAGTCATTTTGAGCTCATTAAAAGTTATGCGCAGTTTATGGTGGCGAGGCCCTAAAGAACGACAGTGTCAAAATTGGTTTGCCAAATTTTTTTCTTGTGATTTTTCACATAAAATTCTGATTGCATTTAATTTCGATTTTTACAAAACTTGAATTTGAAAAAAAAACAATGATGATCAAATCAGAAGTTTTAGGAAAGTGGTATAATGATGTTGCTTAAAAATTGACATATTGCCAGTGATCAAAATGAAATGAAAGTAATTTAGCTCCATAAAAAAATGTCTTTGATTTTTAGCAAAAATCCGCACTAACTTAAGTTGCCACCCTGATAATATGATATCAAATACAAATTATAATATGTTCTAGCGAGCCAAAAGTCTACCTTTCAAATTTGTGTGTAACGAAAACTTCGATAAGAAACTTGGAATATATTAAAGCCTTTTCAATGCAACTCTATTCATTCATCCTACCTTGTTATTGTGATAACCTGCTGAATGGGTAATGCGCAAAGGGCTCCACACGCGTTCAAGTGGTTCAACTAGTACGGGTCGAGTTGTATGCTGTATAGTTGTATGCTGTATATACGGAGGATCAACCTAGGGTGCAGTTAAAGGTAAATGTTTTTACCGTAATGCTGCTTATAAAACTCTCGAATGCTGAATTCATTCATGATGTAAAAGACGACGAAAATCGCTGGGTTTTTATATGTACGAGAAACGAGTCAGGCGGAAATTTTGAGTATTATAACATTTATTAAATTACAACGTTAGATTATGAACATCCCCAGAAAGAAGTATATATGCGAGGTTGAAAAGCTGTTTTACTATTTTTAAGTTTTCTCGACGCGAAAAATCATTATAATCCATTGAGATTTTTCGAAAAAATAAGACACAGATTTCAAAAATTTAGAAGATCTAAAGAAATTTGATAAGGATGCAGAAAATAAAACAAATTAAAAAATCCGATTTACTCCTTGCCTACAGTCATTATAAGTATTGCCTAGTAAAATATCGTATATATCAAATAGTGTATATATCATTGATTACTGTTTGGTCGAGTCAAAAATTATCATTGGACAAATTATCAGACTTTTTTCGACAGCAATCAGAATATAGTATAATTCTATGAGCTATTTGGCTTATCATTCACTCACACTTATACACACACTCTTTCAAACACACATATAAATTATTGTTTTAAATTTTACTATATCGAATTGTGTTCATTTCTACAAAATGTGGTAGTGCTAAAGGTATTCGATCTTTGAGAAGCTTCTTTTCATTCTCTTGAAAGTCAAGAAGCTTCTTCAATGGTCACTCAGCTTCTTGGTGTCTCAAGAAGCTGAGTGACTATAGAATTTGAATGTAGTTCCAGTTTTTGAAAATGTTGAAACACTGTTGATTTTTTGTTACTCTACTTGTAAATTCTAAATTCAGATCGTCGTGTAAGGTCTATTGCTCATGAACCATGGCACATAGTATCTGTCTCAAAATTTTAGACTTAACACAATGTTTGATTCGCTCGCACAGCCCACAATTGATGGCCATAAGTCCATATTGGTTTTATCACCACCTTGTAAATTAATAGTTTATCAAGCGATATAATAGACATGCTCCCAGAAGACTGTTTTTCAGCAGTTTTAGAATTCTATAGTTTTATACGATCAGATATTTTATAAAGATTTTAATAACCATGCAATTTTATTTTTATATTCTATGGGTTTCGTAACAAGATTTAAAATGTTTAACCGTTAGACTATGGCACGCTTACGAGCTTTGATTTTTCGTCGTCTACAAAACAGCGCGATTGGTTTAAAAAAGAATCAAAAATTCCAAAATATAACAACAAAAAAATCAAATTTTTCAAAAAAAGGCCTTATTCAAAAATTTCAAATTCTCAAAAATCTAATATTTTTAAAGTTTCAAAATTTAAATTACGGTACAGGAAGTTTTCAGCAATTTGCCTTGACAAGAGCAATGCACCATTAGTACATACAATGAAAATTCTTACTAAATTTTCATAAATGACAGAAGGCGTATTGAAGTCAAATTTTAAAAGAATGATGGTTATGGCAAACCACATGTTGAGCGAATTGATCGATGAAATGCTGTTTTCGCGGGGAACTGTGACGGAACTGTGCGTTTGTCATCTGCTTTACAATAATGAAATATGGAACCTCTCTTAAGCTAGCAGACCAAAT
>NW_020537324.1:46126126-46161229 GCF_003426905.1 Ctenocephalides felis | reverse complement strand
GAAATCTATCAAGCCTATCAGCGTATCAAGTCAAAGCGAAACAATTTCCAGTAATTTCGTTTGGAAATTTAAGTAATGTGCGTCACGTACTACATCATGCATGCGTGTAATTTGCCGGATTATAACGCAGAATCATCTAATTGAATCCGGCTCGTCTCCCCTGTACTGACGTCAGGTGTTCGTATGGGGAGATCGAGGTATCGGTATAGCAAAAAATTTATGTTCGTGCTAGCGCCGCATCCGACAGATCTAGATATGCTAATTCGGATTCTATGGCGCCGGGTCACGTAAATAAATAAATTGAATTGAAATTTGTATGTCACCTCTGAATTGCTCAGCTATAAATTCACTCAAATCTGTATCTGATCCGATTTCGGTGAACATTTATTTGATCCCGGTTTCGAGAAGTTTTGATTTTGGTTTATTTATGACAGCGCTAAGCCATTACCAGGATTCATGAAATGTCGTAAATTTGACCGTTTTGGGTGTCCGTAGATATGAACTCATCTACTTTCTTTCATATAGGGCAGTGCGGGACACAAGGTTTCAATTTGACTAATAGCAATTATATTGTGAAATCCAAACCAATTATATCACAACAAATAACACATCAAACAAACTATCAGACTATGTTTTTTTACCTTGGGAACCGATTCTGCTGCATAATAGAGAAATGTTATGGCAAGGCCATGTTACGCTCCAACTTCCATACATTATGGTACTGAATCATACTGAATACTGTCGAAATGTTATGTATTTGCTGTGCATTCAGGCGCTTACACATAAACTGCAACGTCACTCGTATGTTATAAACCAGAGTCAGAAAGACCATGTTACCTAACATCGTTTTTTTTATATTTGTGCGTTTACACTAGGTTATGTTTTCTATCTGACAACCTCAAGAAAATCGCCTGACTGTACGGCAACCACATGGCTTTTGTCAATATTTAGAACATTGGTCTGTTATGCGGCCCTTTAATTTACATGTCTATTTACAATTTTTATTGTTTTTAATTTTGCCAGAGTAAAGGTTTAGTTGGCCCTTTTTACTCCACCCACGTTTTAGCTTTTACAGAGGTTATATAAAAGAAACTGTTGAATTTAACTGCAAATTAACAAATCATATAGCACAAATAATGTATACATACAAATTATAACAAGGTTTCTTAAACCAAACGACAATTGCTCACAATCAAAAAAACTAACAACGAAAGAAAATACTTTTGTTATGCATTTTCAAACATTTCCTTTTATCTCCCGACAGCAACGTCGTAAGAATCAAGGAAATGGCTGGTTATACATCTTTTTCCCTCCAGTTTCAAATATTGTTGTAAAAAAATCTTAACTTTTCTTGTTTTTGTGATATCGGTGATTGACCTTTTTACCCGCGGAACTTTAAGCCCCGCTCTATTCTATTTTAGTAATAGCTATATTTGACTAAACTGAAATATCTACTTGAAGAGTAGAATTTGCAGACATGTATGATTTTGTCAAGTTTTTGACGAATAGTAAAGAATTTTGCGTTGAAATTAAATTCCCAAAGTAGAAGCTCGTAGAAGTTTTCATTAGAAAATCCGATTTGTTAATGTTATGTTTAACATAACTAAAATTGGACAATGTATTTGAGTTTTTCTTTCAAAATTGGATGCACCGACCTCAAAAATTTAAAAGTAACTTGATAAAACTCAATACAACTCGCGTTGAGGCTGAGCCCTTTCTTTATAAATATGAGTTAAGTTCGATTTTTTAGTGGAAAATCCCGAATAATTTTCGAAAACTTAAAAACTGTTCGAGAGTTATCAGTTGCGAATCGTGCTGGCTAGTTTTTGGTTAAGATTTGGTAATTTGTTTAGACTATTTTGATGAAACTTAGTATGATGATAAGTCGATTACTTACACATATCATGAAGTTTTTGCAACTTGCCTTAGGCAAAATGCTACTTAGTTTTTATCCACTTCTCTTATAAAGCCGCTTATATAAAAATATATGAGAAATGCCAAATGCCATCATATGCTATCGAATTCTTACATTAATTTATTAAATAATTATATACTATTAAAAGAAATAAAAAAAAAACTTACTTTTGACTCCTTGAAAGATATGCGGTCTCCAGCTTATGTTAATGTAGGGCGCTGACTGAATGCTATAATGGGAACTTGTTCAAACAAACATACAACGTCATTCTCCTTTGGACCCTATCTCAAAATTAGTTTGACTTAGCTGTTATGACGACCGTCACTACCGTACCCATGCACAACTGCACTGAGTCTCCCCTACTATAGTTTCATACAAAAGCAATGGAATGCTCAGCCACCTCATAAACCACAAAGTTGAAAAAACATCATGTTGGATACATAAAGTCTATGTTCTTCACTGCTAATTTAGTAAAAGAGAATAAAAACAGCCTCAATTTCATTATAAAAGTTAAAGGGGAATGCGAGTTTGCGAAAGATTCAACCTAATGAAGTAAAGAATGAAAATTAAAAGAATGTAATTAAGTTAGGTATGGACAAAAGAAGGCGGTCGTGAACCTACGGGTTCGAAGAAAAGTAAATATAATTACCAAAGGCCTAATCTAATCAATGTACTTTTACGACAGCCAATTTCCCGGCTCTTATATATTATATGAAGTTATTATAAGTATATTACAAGATTTAATGATTTTATTGCTCGCAGATATGGATAAGGTATGACCCTTTCATAAAGATGAATGAATAAAACTATATTAGATACATCACTACTATTCCACCATTCATGTGAATGAAATAATCGTAAATTACTTATTGTTTGTTTTACATTTTACTTTTATGAATATTTTTGTAAAAACTAAATGAATGCAAATACATTTTTTCTACCGATTTATATGAAGATAGGATCGTAACATAGCGTTGCTATAACATTTTTAATTTATCGCAAATCCAATTGGCTCCTGTATTTTCGTATTTAGATTTTGAATGGGACTTGACAGTAGGTTTAGGTTGCTTATTGGTTAGAGATACGTGATTTTAATCAGAGGTCTCAGATTCGATCAGCCTGATGCCAAGCACTAGTGACAACGGTTTACACTTGGAAATTTAGATAGCAATAAGTTTCCAAGTGAAAATATCCCTTGGAGAAAATAGCCTTAAGTAATAGCTCTATCAAAACAAAAATCAGTAAAATTCATTAAATAGAGATGAGGCAACTGTTTGGGTTGCCATCTACAAAAACTTTTTTTTTTATTTCACTTTATTTCAGCAATCAGAAATACAAAATAATTTCTATGAGCTAAACTGTGAAATAATGGCTGCATTAGTAAACCAATGCAAAATATAATATTTCATGGGCAAATTTTTAAAAAAGATAACAATGTTTATAACCTTGGTCTGATATTTCGTCAGAAATATTCAACAGCAGAGTTGGAATAACTATCAGTTCAATTTATTTCTTTTAAAATTGCATTTTTTAACTGAATTTACAATTTCTTATTGTTTACTTCTTTGCCAGGGTGAAGTCTCAGTTAGTCGTTTTTGTCCCACCTAAGTAAGCTTAAGCTTAGTCTGATGAATCTAACATAAAAATAACAAAACATCTTGCAAAACAATTAAATAACATATATTGTTCGTAACGTATTTTCGTTATATTGTTATATTATATTGGCCATGAGGTGACAATCTTCATGGCATTGAACTTTTACACGGGATGGAAATTCCATAACTACGTATATTGAAATAATATATTAATGTAATTTGAAAGTCCTCTATTTTCAAATAATATAGATAAAAAATTCCTAACTTTACTTGTCTTTGAGATATCGATGGTAGACCTTCAAGCCTCGCTCAACCATATACATAAAAACATTTAGTAACATGATAGCTATTTGATTTAGAAAAATTAACAGAGTTTAACAAATTAATATATTATTATGAATTGCTTATAAACAAACATTAAAATTGAAAAAATGATAAATCTTACGGCGTTCTTAATGTATATATTAAAAAGGAAAGTGAAAAGAATATGGAAGCTTATCATTTACCACGACAGGATGCCACGTATTTTTCGGTAGACGAACAAAGCTCTAACGAGTCGAGAGAAAGAATTTTGCAAAGAACGCTTTCACATATTGTAGCCAAAAATAAAAGTTTATGATATTTCGTGCCTCTCGCCAGGTTCGTACATCAAAGCGAAAAAATAAATGCGGCACAAAGAGCCTGTTCGCGCACTTTGGTCGGCCCGACAGCTATTTCTTAATACCTTTAAAGTACATTGGAAAAACTTTGGAAAAAGAATCAATTGTGGATTTAAGTGAAATAACATGGTTATGCAAGATTTTGAATACTTTTACAACAGATTTATATTCAGATTCAATAGGATAATTAAATGTAAGTTTCTATATTTATTTGTGTATGCAATATATTTTGTTTTAACTCACATTTCGAGTCATTCTGAATCCTTTGACACCAAAATTGAAAAAACTGTGTGTGCCTAAGCCAAAATTTAATTTTTTTGGTTTTGCTAAGCCTAATCTTTGTATAAAAATGCAAAATATTCTTTTCAATTTTTTGAAAAATTTTTTGAATCGTGGTAATTAGTTTTGATAAAGATCGTTTTGTGCAAATAGTAGCGGTTTTTTATTTACATTTATGATGAAACTTTTTAACTTCCCGAAGGAGAAGTTTATGTTTTCATCAAAAAATCCGAATCGCTAATTTTATGTTTTCTCGACGTTTCGAGCCATTCTGAATCGAATGAGACCAAATTTGGAAAAAGTATGTGTGTGTGTGTGTGTGTGTGTGTATGTGTGTGTGTGTGTGTGTGTGAATAGATTTTTTGCCGTAAATCGACGTTTTCTCCAAAACGGTTGGACCGATTTCAAAAATTTAAAAGCCATTTGATATATCTCGATGAGGACTATCGTCTCTGAGTTTTGTGCGGCGATCGGCCGGGCCGTTTCTTTGTAAATTGCAGAAAAGTGAAAAATTTTTCGTCCACGTTTTAGCCCGCAATTATGAATCGATTCTGAAAATTCAAAAACCGTTCGATAGATATTGGTTGGGAATCGTGCTGATTAGTTTTTGGTAAAGATCGGCCGGGCCGTTTTCTTGTAATAAAGTTTTTAAAAAAAAAATTTTGACGATTTTTATGATTATTTTTTTGACGAAAGATACCATAGTTTTCTAGGTCATACTAAAATATTACGGCCCTACGACAACTGGTTCAGCTTTAAAAATTCGTCAAAGTTTGCAAAAATCAGTATGGTCTTTTTGGCATTTGTCAAAATTAGACTTTTGATCGACGTTTTCTCAAAAACGCCTGAACCGATTTTAGAAATTTAAAAGCCATTTGATGTATTTCGGTGAGGACTATCGTTTGTCAGTTTTGTGCAACGATCTGCCAAGCCGTTTCTTCGTAATTTGAAAAAAAGTGTTGAACTTTTCGTCCACATTTAAGCTCATCCTACCGAACCGATTTTAAAAAATCAAAAACTGTTCGAAAGATATCATTTGGGAATGATGCTGATTAATTTTAGGTGAAAATCTACCGAGCCGTTTTCTTGTAATTAACTGTTGAAAAAAAGTGTTAAATTTTCGTCCACATTTAAGCTCATCCTACCGAACCGATTTTGAAAAATCAAAAACTGTTCGAAAGATATCATTTGGGAATGATACTGATTAATTTTAGGTGAAAATCTACCGAGCCGTTTTCTTGTAATTAACTGTTGAAAAAAAAATTTAAGCCGTTTTTCATGGAACTTTTTTTGGCGATATACATCATGGTGTTATAGATCTTACTGTAATATTACGGCCTTACAACAAGTAGTTTAATTTTAAAAATTCGTCAAACTTTGCTAAAATTATTATCGTTTTTTTTAAAGTAGGATTGATGAAGTATATTATTTACACATTTTTTTGATCAAGTCGATTATTTACACATATCGGGAAGTTCATGTAATTTGCCTCAAGGCTAAATACCAAACCAACTAGTTATGATTATAAAGTTCAAGGTTTAAATAAACGACTATGAGCTTACGAAAAGTGGTTTAATTATAAAAATTCATCAAAGATTGGAATTTAAACAGTTGCACAATTTTTAAATTTTAATGTTGCTAAATATCAATTGTTATTGTTTAAATATTATTGATTATTTAAACAAATCGGATACTTGCCTGAAGGCAAACTGCCACTTGCACTCTGTTAAATTTGATATTATCTTTTTTGATTTAACGCTTATCTTGAAATAACAATGTAAGTAGGGCAAGACTGGGATTTAATAAAAAAAAGTAAAAGGGGCGGGTAAAAGAATCCAACACCGACAAACTAAAAATAAGTAAAGTTAAGAATTTTTCAACAACAATATATATAACTAGCGATCACTTCGATTTTTACAACGTTGCTGTCGGAAATTAAATGGCAATGTTTGAAAATTCATCGTTCGTTATTTTTTTTTGGTTTTGAGCACTGTTTTTTTAATTTACAGACCTTAAAATAATTTTTAAGTATACATTATTTAATTGTTTCATAAGTTAGATTCAGCAGTTAATATAACCTCTATAGGAGCCTTCACGTGGGTGTATCTTACAGTGCAGGTGTGTTTTGAAAATACTTGATTCAGTATTTCTTGCAATTGTGACTTAATTATTTATTAGATGTGTTACAGCTATATAATTAGTCATTATATAGCTATAGCACATCTAATGTATCCTGAGGAGATCGTTTTCTGTACACGAAAAAAAATTATTCTTCTTTAAAAGACCTGACATAGAGAATGTGTTGGAGAATACTAAATGGTTCGTGAGTCGTGCTCACCCCCAAAATAATAACTCCGTACACATCTCGCGTTATGTAAAGATTATATATTTTTTGCAGCTTGGGGATATTTTAGCACAATCACCTTTCCATGTATATACACGCACTTTTTATGAATACTTATAACATGGTTTGAAAATGTTCTTGAGGGAAATGCGTTTTAAAGTATAGGTATATATACACTGGAAAAACGTGACAAATTAAGATAATAGATCCAGATATATATATATATATATATATATATATATATATACTAAAATATATGGTTGGTTTGTCATTTGAGCTTCTATCGGTAAGACACACTCATATAAGAGGGTTTATTGAAAGTGACGTACAATATCCTCCCTTCAGATTTATTAAGCGGAAAAGTTTTTTGTTTCATTTTGATCTTTTTAAGGATTTTATTAATATTTGTTTTCATAACAATTTAATACAACTACCCATCCGTGATATTCAGATTGCAATTATAATGTCAATCTTTCTACATACCGCCAACCCTAGTTAATATTTATATATAACCATTAAATATTAAATAGCATATTGAACTAAGAATCTGTTTTGGTAAAACTCGCATATATTCATCTAGTATCCAGTTAAGATAAATCAAAATAAATGTATTAATGTATAGGGGAGATTTGGTACGGTTGTGCCACTTTTTTTGATCGGCATAATTTTGTTGTTATCAGTTAACTGGTAAAAAGTAAATTAAATTGTAATTTAAACATATACGTACATAAAAATAATGGAATACTGTACTTAATACGAATGGATATAATTTTTCTTCCACGTTTTCGGGCGCACGGATCAACCGATTTAAATGGTTCAAAAAACATTCGATTTCTATTGATAGGAAAATGTGTTGATAAGTCACAAAATCATCAGACAAAAAAAGGGCGAGTGTCACAACCGTCTTGGTGATGTGGCATAAAACAGTGTTATTATAAATTTCTGGTGACAAATGCAATAGTGACAACCATCTGCGCATTTTACGTGGAACCAAAAGCCACATGTTACTTGGAAATTAATCATTTTACGCTATCCTAATACTTCCAGAATGTGAGACTCCACAAACCAGATATAATCTTTATTTTCTGGTATTGCTCAATTTATAGCAAAATAGCAAACAAAGAAATCTATCTGTATACAAATAAACTTATTTTTGACGCTTTAAAAGCAATGCAGTCTACAGATCATGTTAATGTACGCCGCTGACTGAATGCAATCATGGGAACATGTTCAAACAAACATACCACCCACATCTTTCTCCCCTTAGACCCTTTCTCAAAATCAGTATAGTTTAGCTGTTATAACGTCTGTCACTACAGCCTGGCACAACCGTACCCAGTCTCCCCTACTGTTAAGCTACTGAAAAATCTTTATGACAAAGAAATTTTCTGCTTCTTAGACTAAACTGATCCACAGATTTTAAAAAACTATAAAAAACGTTAAATACTGATATGGTGTACGGTGGAGATTTTGAGAAAAAAATCCATCTGGCCGTTTCAAGATAGGGAAAAACTGTTTTTTTTTAATATTCTTTTTATTCATTAATCTTAAAATGCTCAAATCCAAGTTTTGAAAAAAATCAAATCGAATTAAAATTTCTTAAAGTAAACAATTTGAAAACGTTGCACTAAAAATAAAAAATATTTGTCCAATATTTGTTGCTTTAATATAAATTTACAGCAATTTGCCTAATACACGATAACCACACACCGCTTATTCAGAATTATCAAGGTCCAAATTTATTACTGTTTCCCTGCGAATAAGAAAGAACATGATCAATATTTAAATACCTTAGCACTTAATTATCGGTGTAATATTTACGTTTTGTAATATTACTAAGCTGCGAGGGGTTTGATTTAGAAAGATGTTTCATATAACAGCAGGCATCGTTGGCGAGGGTTGCAATTATTACTATTGTGTGCGTTTTCGGGGATTATGGGCCTTCGGGGTGCCATAAAACCATAACTCAAACCGAGTCGGCTAATCGCGATGCTGCGTGCGAATTGCTCGTTTGCTCCATGTGCAGAAAGAGTTGGCTGGCTGGAACTACTTATCAAAAATCAGATTGGTGTACAAAAAATATTATTTCTGGTTATTCCTCTTGAGATAATTGATTCTGTACGAATATCGGAATCAAATATTTTATCGCATCTATATTGAATATAGCATGATTTATATATTTTGTCATGTTTATGAGAAAATGTCTGTCTTCTGCAATGTTTTTATCACCAATTGGAATTTGAATAAGTCATGTTGTGTAAACATTGATTGAACCGTTTCTCCATAATGAAAACTCTAAAGAGTTTTTCGAAAATTTTTGTTCTGGTTTTTGATATTCTGAAATTATTTGATACATATCACTTCTATGTTAGAACATCTATTTAGCTGATTCATTAAAATACGTTTTATTTCATTTTATTCTACTTAAAGAAAGTAACTTCATATAAGTGCTGGATTTACAGTAGGGGCAGTCTGGGCTACTGCCCAGGGCGGCAGATTTTCGGGGGCGGCAAAATTTGGATAGTGAGAAAAAAATGCTATACAATGTAATTAACTAATTTTTTTTAATAACATTTCTTATTTCGAGAAATTTAATTTACCTTTGTTAATTTATATAAAACATAATACGATTGCAATGCAAAATTTGAGTTCAAAAATCCGATTATTAAAATTAATTATTTTGCTTTGCCTCCCTCTCCGAACGTAAATTATCAAATTGGTTAATAAGTTATTATCAAATTTGGCAATTTGGCTAAAATAAAGTTTCGTAAACGAGCTGAAAGTTTAAGAAAAATATGTTCTTCAGATCTCGAGCCCTCTTTGGACGACAAATTTGTTCAAGCTTATACGCAGAAAAAAATTAAACTAGTGATGCATGGCATTGTCCATTAATTACTGCAAATTACTGGAACTTCTCGTACTGAAAATTACGTTTTATAAAGAACTAAAATTTTTAGAGAAATGAAAAAAATGCCATTTAAAAAACTTTTTTTTTATATGTATATTGAAATTTTTTGTAAATTTTAAAAACTGTTTTTTTTCATTTTTATGTTACATTTCAAGTTTTAATTTTTATTTTATATAAAATTTTTATTTTATATGAAAACAATTTAAGTAAAATTTCAGGAATGGGGCGGCATTTTTGTTAGTGCCCCAGGGCGCCAAATTTCTAAATCCGGCCCTGATCATATAAATAACAATATGTTTTCTAGTACAGGTTAAGCTAATTTGTTGTAATTAAAATCGAACAACTTAATCAAGTAATCGTAATTTGTGATAGCAACACTGATTTAAGATGGTTTGTCTTCACAATTATTAGCATCTAGGCGAAATACGGACAAAATTATATATATGAACAAAATGACACAGTTTTCTTATTTAAAAATTTACTAATTTTAGAAAGTTTCCATGTCTTGGCGCAGTAATCAGTTCAAACGTGTATCGCGCCTTCAAAAGTTTGAGGGTTGTTTTGTAATGTTTTTTGGCATCTATTTAATATTATTTTGTAATTATTTTTAAATGACGTAGTACTATTTCGCAAGAACTACAGGGCAGTTCATTCAAGGTCAAAATAAAAAGCCTGCCAAAGATGAATGTCTTTTAACATCTACTCTAACTAATTTTAAAAACAGACTAAAGATTTGACCGGTACAAAAAGAAACTTCAATTTGTATCAAAACACTCTTTTGAAAAGAAAAGAGTATTTTTCCTTTCTAAGTCTGGCGAAGGTTGGTTACGATGTATGATTGGGTGTCATACATCGTGATGATCCCTTGGGCTAAAGTGTCATGTGTGATGCCCCAAAAAACGATTTATTGGAGAACTGTCTTCTTAAAAATTAGTATCTTGGTATTATATGTCCTTACTCTATATATTGTATATATATGTCCTCACTCTATATATAATTTTAGTTTTTAGTTTAATATAAATAAAATATAATAAATGAATAAATATAAGTAAAAAACAAAACACCATGCGATTTTGTCCGTACTTCCCTTACTAACCGATACTTCAATACTGCAACAATACTTTTAGCGATATCTACTCAAAATGTGACAATCCTATTTAGAGTTATAAGTAGTGAAGCAATATAATTATTTCAATGTCGAGGACTGGAAATAGTATCATGACTGAAGGATCGATATCACTCATTGTCACTAGCGTTTATGGAGTGCCTATCTTTAGTAAGCTAATTTTTGTGATATACTCGTTGTATATATCCAAGATACAATTCTAACCTATACTTTTCTAAAACGCGGTACAATCCTGAACAAAAGATGTAAATTCGAGACAAACATGGTTTTTATGAAAACCCTAGACACAAGGTGGAAATCCAAGACTGTCCCTGCCAAACCGAAACGTATGGTCACCTTATTAAAAGCTTATATTCGTATATCAAAATTAATTGAAATGGTAGTAATTGTTAAAACTTTAATGAATTTTTATGATTAAATCACTTTGTGTGATTTAATATATAATTTATCAGAATGCTGGTTAGGACCAAGAACACATATCAAAATTGTCTTACTTAAGTAATATTTTTTGTCAATAATTAATTCCAAAATTTTACCAGTTGTAGAGAAACGGCTCGGCCGATCAATCAATTTTCTAAAACAACCAGCTTCTACATTTCTAAATTTGATCCTACATACGTAGTACAGCTTACATTCAAATATCTCAAGCAAGGTTATTCAGCTAACTAATCATTGGACATTCAGCCATTCATTTCATTTTAAATATAATTTTACGGTAACAAGTAAAATGTAATGAGGATAAATAATGCAAAGGGTTTAATTAAAATGAATTATGGCCGTACTAAGAAAGTGTCCTGCATTTGTCCTTAGGTGTCGTTTGAATTAATTATTTGAAATATATACTATGCAGAAGAGCTTCAAATGGAAATACATTTTAACAAAATCCTTGTGTTCGCACAGTTTCGCACTTTGTTTCCAATTAGCATAATTAATCCTGTCAGAGTTTCTACAACCTTTTCCAAAAATGTCGCTTTTATCGATCGCATATTACGTGAATGGCTCAAGAATAAAGAAAACCTGATTACAATTAGTTAATTAAATTGTCTGACTGTTCACGTTTAAAAATATTTAATTTTAGTATTTTATTTTTATAGAATAATCATTTTTCATTAAAAAAATGGCTATATTTAGATCTTTGGAAAAGAACTAATTGATATAGCTTCCAGTTTTTTATACGTGCCAAGTAATGTGTAAGTGTGCATTATATATAGTCTGCGATCATGTAATACGCAAAGATTAAAGCATAGAAACCACAAAGCTTCTTGATACCGACAAATTGCTATCACGACTTAAAGGGATTTTGGGACAAGAAATATTCGGGTAGGTTGAAAAGAAGAGCCATGAAATAAAAAATATTATGGTAGTTTTTAACTTAATCACTTTTAACCAGACGTGACTTTTAACCATGAATCAGCTTTACATAATAACATTGTAGAAAGCAGATTACCAAAGAATATATAGGTGCGAATGGTGTTTTGTCAAAACAAGTACCATGAATTGCATGATACCTAAGAAATGCAGTTGATAAGAATTGAAATCTGTTTAAATTTTTTGAAACAAATTAACTGTTTATTAGGAACAATATTTATCAATTCAATTTCTAATGAATAGAAGTTTTCAAGCTAAATGTTTCCTTAAAACAGGTTATAATTAATAATAATGTTTCAATAAACAATTCATACATGTAATTTATTTCAAAAGTAATACTACTAAACATTTGATATTTTTCGAAAAGTTTTTAAATTTTGAAAACGTTCATGAAAGAGTTTTTGCATTTTTCTGCTAAATATAAAAAAATGGCTGGGCTGATGGTCACGCAAACCTATCAATGTCAATTGATCGATTGGTTCTCAATTTCTGGAATTCTTTTTCCCTATACACACTGTACATGCTTTTTTCAAAGGTTTCAAATGATTAAGAATGACTTAAAATGTCGAGAAAATATAAAATCATCGAGTTGGATTTTCTACCAAAAACATACTTTTGAACTTGGGGACGTTAACAAAAATCGAAATCAGCAAATATGAGGAGAAAAGGTGAAAATAAGCCTTCATAAAAACCTGGCTATTGAACTATACGAAAGGAGTCGCGTTATAAGGAACGCGCCCCCATTATTAAAAAATTAATTAACTTTTATAATTAAACCATTTTTCGTAAACCTATATTATTTTAGGTGGTTTGTTTTGACTATCGGCTCTATCATTACTAAGATAAGTATACGTTATTTAATTGTTTTATAAGATGTATTGTTATTTTTAAGTTAGTATCAATAATTTTTTTATATAACCTTTATAAATGTTTACATGTGGGTGGGGTAAAAAGGACCAACTGTACCTTTACGCTGGCAAAGATCGTTTGTAAATTGTAAAAGTTTACAAGAAATAAATTAAATAAATAGTTATTCAAATTCAAATTCAAGGTGATATACAACAGTGTTATCTTTGTTAAAAATGGACGCATAAAATTTATTTTTAGCATTGAATGAATGATGTAGCTACTATTTTATCAAATTTTTCTAAAATTAAAAGTAAGACGTTGGATCTGTTTGCCCCATGGGCCATGGGCCATTGCATTTTACCCCGTCTATCGGGTAAAAAGAGATAGTTGACAAATTTTAGAAAAATACCAAATGAACATATTTTCATGAACTAGAAATGAATTGAAAATTTTACTGAACAGTTCGATAGCTGCTTGTTTGATACGTGTTATGCGTTGTGATGCAGTTTATTTGCTTTAAACACTATAATTACTTAAAGCCAAATTATCATAAAAGTAATATCTTAAAGTAAATATCATATCATGCCTAGTTACAAAAATCTAAAATTTAGAATAGCTAACTTAATGTGCGGGTTAAAAAATATTAGGATCGAGCGGGGATTAAAGGTCCGCGGGTAAAAAGGTCCACTACCGATATCTCAAACCACTAAAGTTATGAATTTTTCAGCAACAATATTTAAAAGCAAAAGATGTGTAACCAGCCATCATCTTGATTCTCTCATCCATCTTAGTCATAACTTTAAAAACCGTTGATTTAGGTAAAGTTCGAGCATTTTTGTCCAATTTATAAAAATCGACTTTTGAATCCGTCCCTTGATTTCGTCCTCGTCGTTGTTAAGTTATTCGCCGCTTCGGGATTTGCTTTAATAAATATGCGATTATAAAAGTTTTCGGGGCCGAATAATTTATCGCGCGCATAATTACGTGTATATTGTAGCGAGAAGGTGCATTAAAAGCTCGAAAGCTCTGGGGCGGCGCACGACTCCACTAGAGCGTTCTGATTCAAGAACTGTACAGACCATAACAATAAATTTCAAAATAAAATTCTATGCATGCTAAATGCACGAAAGCAGTTTCTCAAGTACTATAAACCTTGCAGTTCAGGTGATAACTTTTGGTTTGCTCGATGAATTACTGCTCATGTATTTCGAGAATAAACGATGAAGTGTAATTAGTAACAAACCTTAAAATGGCCGTTAAGGCTAACTTATACATTAGCTAATGAAAAGTGAACCACATTTAATGGAAGTGAATCACGGGTCCCAGGTTTACTAGTAATCAAGGACGATCGTTAATAGCGAGAATTCAATGTATTGCATAGTGTAGGCCAGGGCATAAAGGTCCAATTTGACTTTGAGCAATTATATTGTGAAAACCAAACCAATTATATCACAACAAATAACGTAAATCAAACAAACAACTATCTGACTATGTTCAGTAAAATTCCCAGCAAAATCATCATTGTAGAAATGTGTTTTTTTGCTCTTTTTCAAAATAGCCTGGGTAAAATAGGATGACCAGCACCAAACAGCAGTAATGTCTTATTTTTAATTTTAAAGAGATTTAACGAAATAATAGTAACGTGATTCAAACAATGCAAAATTTCATCATCAGAGTTGGAATAACTATTTATTTAATCATTCTCTTTTTCAAATTAATTTACTTTTTTATTTAATATTTTCTAATTGTTAACACCTTGATTCAATTTGTCCTTTTTACCCTACCTAATGTAAGCTTTTATACAGGTTTCACATGTTTCACACAAAGCTGTTGTTTCTAACTTAAATATGACAATACATTTAATAAAACAATTAAATAATGTAAACTTGAAAATGATATTAAGGTCTCGTAAACTAAATAACAGTGCTTACAACCAAAAAAAATTAAAATTAAAAAACAAAAGAAAATACTTTTATTGTGGATTTTCTAAAAATGCTGTTTATCTGCTGATAGCAACGTCGTCAGAATCAAGGTGATAACTGATTATACATCTTTTGCTCTTTTTTTTCAAATATTGTTGTTAAAAAAATCACTGGTTTTTGACATATTCGTGGTGAACGTTTTTACCAACGGACCTTTAAGCCCCGGCCTACCCTATAAAAAGATGTCTAATGAAGCAGTTCCTTACAGTGCTAATAGCACAAAAAGAAAAGTATAAACTGGATATTTACTTATCATTAGACTTAGAATAGATTTTTTTAATTTCTTTTTAACTTCCCGAAGGAGAAGTTTATGTTTTCATCAAAAAATCCGAATCGCTAATTTTATGTTTTCTCGACGTTTCGAGCCATTCTGAATCGAATGAGACCAAATTTGGAAAAAGTATGTGTGTGTGTGTGTGTATGTGTGTGTGTGTGTGTGTGTGTGTGTGTGTGTGTGTATGTGTGTGTGTGTGTGTGTGTGTGAACAGATTTTTTGCCGTAAATCGACGTTTTCTCCAAAACGGTTGGACCGATTTCAAAAATTTAAAAGCCATTTGATGTATCTCGATGAGGACTATCGTCTCTGAGTTTTGTGCGGCGATCGGCCGGGCCGTTTCTTTGTAAATTGCAGAAAAGTGAAAAATTTTTCGTCCACGTTTTAGCCCGCAATTCTGAATCGATTCTGAAAATTCAAAAACCGTTCGATAGATATTGGTTGGGAATCGTGCTGATTAGTTTTTGGTAAAGATCGGCCGGGCCGTTTTCTTGTAATAAAGTTTAAAAAAAAAAATTTTGACAATTTTTATGATTATTTTTTTGACGATAGATACCACAGTCTTCTAGGTCATACTAAAATATTACGGCCCTACGACAACTGGTTCAGCTTTAAAAATTCGTCAAAGTTTGCAAAAATCAGTATGGTCTTTTTGGCATTTGTCAAAATTAGACTTTTGATCGACGTTTTCTCAAAAACGCCTGAACCGATTTTAGAAATTTAAAAGCCATTTGATGTATTTCGGTGAGGACTATCGTTTGTCAGTTTTGTGCAACGATCTGCCAAGCCGTTTCTTCGTAATTTGAAAAAAAGTGTTGAACTTTTCGTCCACATTTAAGCTCATCCTACCGAACCGATTTTAAAAAATCAAAAACTGTTCGAAAGATATTAGTTGGGAATGATGCTGATTAATTTTAGGTGAAAATCTACCGAGCCGTTTTCTTGTAATTAAATGTTGAAAAAAAGTGTTAAATTTTCGTCCACATTTAAGCTCATCCTACCGAACCGATTTTAAAAAATCAAAAACTGTTCGAAAGATATTAGTTGGGAATGATGCTGATTAATTTTAGGTGAAAATCTACCGAGCCGTTTTCTTGTAATTAACTGTTGAAAAAAAGTGTTAAATTTTCGTCCACATTTAAGCTCATCCTACCGAACCGATATTAAAAAATCAAAAACTGTTCGAAAGATATTAGTTGGGAATGATGCTGATTAATTTTAGGTGAAAATCTACCGAGCCGTTTTCTTGTAATTAAATGTTGAAAAAAAGTGTTAAATTTTCGTCCACATTTAAGCTCATCCTACCGAACCGATTTTAAAAAATCAAAAACTGTTCGAAAGATATTAGTTGGGAATGATGCTGATTAATTTTAGGTGAAAATCTACCGAGCCGTTTTCTTGTAATTAAATGTTGAAAAAAAGTGTTAAATTTTCGTCCACATTTCAGCTCATCCTACCGAACCGATTTTAAAAAATCAAAAACTGTTCGAAAGATATTAGTTGGGAATGATGCTGATTAATTTTAGGTGAAAATCTACCAAGCCGTTTTCTTGTAATGAACTCTTGAAAAAAAAATTGAAGCCGATTTTCATGGAACTTTTTTTGGCAATATACATCATGGTCTTATAGAACTTACTGTAATGCTACGGCCTTACAACAAGTAGTTTAATTTTAAAAATTCGTCAAACTTTGCTAGAATTATTATCGTTTTTTTTTAAAGTAGGATTGATGAAGTATATTATTTACACATTTTTTTGATCAAGTCGATTATTTACACATATCGGGAAGTTCATGTAATTTGCCTCAAGGCTAAATACCAAACCAACTAGTTAATTTTGTATTTGATGTATTTTTTGCTAGGCTATTATTATGTTCAGTTAGGCTGCTTTTACACTTCTAACTATGAATTTCTGATGAACCGGTTAAATTTCATATATGTAACACTTGATTTAGTTAAATACTAAAATTTTGTATAACAAATATGTCTTGGTCAAAAGAAATAGAATATTAGTTGGATAAAAATTGAAAATGAAAATAATTAAGTGCGAAATATATGAGTTAATATGTGAAAAATATGAAAAGCATACCGAATAAAAACAATGATTCTGTTGAAAATACTAAAGCAATAAAGTAGTGCTCTTAATGATTGCAGGTACATGTATGATAACAAACAAAAAGCGATAGGATGAATTAATTTGCTATATTGAAGGTGCTTAATTGCTAAATTGTTAATCTATAAAAGGGGTAATTCTTGTTTACGTATGATGTATTTTATTTGTTAGTATTTCAATGTTGTTGATCATTTATATCTATATATATATATATATATATATATATATATATATATATATATATATATATATATATATATATATATGTGTAAATCATATCTGATAAATATTAAAACGAAAATCAAGTATTCAAAATGTAAAGCTAATCTCAACGTTTTGTTTAAATGTTATTTTTAATCTAGTCTAGTGTAAGTTATAGTAATCGCAAAAAAAATCGAAAATGAAATTTTTTATAAAACTTTACGTATCAGAGGTTTTTGAACATTTTGGCATACCTTAGAAAAAATGAACGTATTTGTATGTGTGTGTTCAGATACAAATTTTCGTCGTTGATTTTGGGAACACGGTTCAACCGCTGTCAATAATTCAAAAAACATTCGATTCCTATTGATAAGGAGACTGCTGATTAGTTTTTGGCAAAGGCGGGTCTAGCTATTTAGAAGATACGGGCAAAAAGTGCCAAAAACGTTAACTCAGTTTGTCTCTAAGACTTCTACGCAGCGCTTAAGCGCTTCGATATTTCGTCTTTATGCAGCTAAAGCAGCGCGATTGCTTCCAGGAAAAATTCAAAATTTCCATAATATTTCAAAATATGAATAAATATTTTTTTTTTTAAAAAGTCAATATTTTTTAGAAATTTAAAACTTTTCAAAAATCTAATTTTTTAAAGTTTAACAAAAAAAATATATATTTTTTAAAAAATTAATAAATAAAAATCTAGCAATTAGCCTTAAAGCACGATGCTTTGCACCACTAGTTAGTTCTTTTTACTTAAAACGTCGACATCTGCATATATATATAAATATGTAACTTTAATGATTTATCTATAATAAACCTTAACGACATACGGTCGATAAAAGCTTGTATTTACAATTGTAACAGTAAATACATATAGCAAATGCAAAAAAGCCATATATCGTTTAATATATCTCTTTGTTCAAAATAAATTTGATATTTTTCAAACCAATAAATTTCCATATTTTCATTTACATGGTTTCCCATTCGGTGCTCCGGAAACAAAAGCAAAACATTTCGTTGCAGACTTCGTTATTAGCGATTTTTTGACATCGAGTGTAGTACGTGTTGAATATTTTAGTATGTTTATTATAGTCTGGTGGTTTTTGGTATATGCTTTCATTAAAATATGATAATCACCTTCTTGCGCGTGAAGAAACATGAATTACGTAATGGACTGAACTGTGACAAAAGTTACATTGAAAAGTTTTATGATGGGGCTAATGTTGCATGAAGTAAATGGGAATAAAGCAGAAGGATGCCTTAATCTCTAATATGGACAAGAATCTTGATCAGACAAGACTACAAAAGTGTTATATGGAAAACTTATTGATTGAATTTTCAAAAAATTCAATCACTTTTAAGCGAGATAATATTAAAATCTTTAAATTAAACGTTGTGCAATCCAATTTCAAATTATATAAGATGGACTAGGTGTAAGCAAAATTTTGGCTTAAGGAAAGTTGAAAAATAAGAATTTTGATTAAGTTACTTTTTCATTTCTGACGATAACATTTTGAAATTTGACCATGCCCATTATTCCAACCTTTAATGAATTTTTATAGTTGATCCACTTTTCTAAGCCTATAATATTTTAGCATGTTCGTAAACAATATTATCACATAAAGTTCCATTAAAATCGTCAAAATAACAATTACAAAGAGACTGTTCCGCCAATCTAATCTATACTAAAATCTAATCAACACGATTCTCAGTTGATATCTTTCGATATTTTGCGAAAACTTAGTCGAAATTTTTTTGCCAATTCTATAGAAACGGCTTGGCCAATCATTTCGCAAAATTAAAAAATGTGAGTCCTTCTCGAGTTTCATCAAACGGTTGTATGATCAAATTTTTCAGTTTCATGAAGTCAGTGCAGTTTTTAAGACAACATCGCACTTTTTTAACCATTTGTCTGTTAAAATTTGCCTAACATACGCATTGGTAGAAGACAATTCAGACTTAAAACACCAAGAAAATCTATAATTAGCAAATAAGATTTTCTGAAAAAAAACAAACTTTTCCTTCGAGAAATTAAAAATGTAGAATTACTGAAATTTGTTGATCCACCTGGTGGTGTAATTAAAAACCTTATGTAAGAAATTGATAATGCTATTCAGAAAGTAGTTTCTTTCTTCTGACAAACGGTTTAATAGTTTTTTTGTAAATAACTTCAAAGGGTATGGGCGCATTGCCATACAGAATCGGCCCCACCCTGGTATTTAAATAATTTATACGCCATTTTATAGGTCTATTTGATAAAAATTGATATACCAATTTTCAACTTTGTACCTCATCTTATGGCCGAGATATCATTGAAAATATGCCAAAGTGGCCCCTTCTTTCAAACTCACTTTTTGGCGTAACCATAAAAGATATCAAAAAAGTTTTTAAGTGATTCTACTCACATTGACTCAGACCACATTACGTAGAACAATCGATTCCAAAAAATCGTTTACTATTAGCTGAAAAAGACCAAATAATTTTTCAATTGATTATTTCGGATAGTGCATTTATTTGGACCACTTTCTAATTAGCGTTATTCGAAAGCCTATTGTTTTTTCTTTGAGTACTGCAAATATTGTTCAAATCAATTTAGTGGAACACGTTGGAAAATTGAAAAGAACAGAGCAAGTACACCCGCGCGTAAAGCTAATAGTACCCTGCAATTGCATAGAGTTTGTTCGGGCGCAAAACAGTGCGCGATGCGCCGAAACGATTCTCAAGAAATTCTGAATGCGAAAATATTTATTTTATAGTTATATATGTATAAATTCGCGCGGGTGTACTTGCTCTGTTCTTTTCAATTTTCCAACGTGTTCCACTAAATTGATTTGAACAATATTTGCAGTACTCAAAGAAAAAACAATAGGCTTTCGAATAACGCTAATTAGAAAGTGGTCCAAATAAATGCACTATCCGAAATAATCAATTGAAAAATTATTTGGTCTTTTTCAGCTAATAGTAAACGATTTTTTGGAATCGATTGTTCTACGTAATGTGGTCTGAGTCAATGTGAGTAGAATCACGTAAAAACTTTTTTGATATCTTTTATGGTTACGCCAAAAAGTGAGTTTGAAAGAAGGGGCCACTTTGGCATATTTTCAATGATATCTCGGCCATAAGATGAGGTACAAAGTTGAAAATTGGTATATCAATTTTTATCAAATAGACCTATAAAATGGCGTATAAATTATTTAAATACCAGGGTGGGGCCGATTCTGTATGGCAATGCGCCCATACCCTTTGAGTTTATTGAATTCATTCCCTGCGAATGATCTTTTTATTTTTTTATTTATTTATTCATAAGCAAGCCGTAATAAATAATAATAGATGTCTCTTGTCAAGCTTATTCATAGTTAATATTAAAAGGATAGTAATTTTATAATAATCATAGTAGCTGCACGAATTTCGCTTCTGAAAAAAAGAGCTGAAAAAAAGCATTCGAACATTAAATACAATATTCATCATCAAGTTCATCATATTAAAGTCTATTTGACCACCAGTCAAGCTCAAAATTCTTGCACAAGGTTGAAAGTTATACTCATTTAAAACCGTAAAAATTTTAAATTAATAAAATTGCAATAATTTTTTTTATAAAAAAAATATGGTTGTACAGGTGATCAAATGGTCAGACTGCATAGATAAAGGATAAGGATTATGCAAGAAAATAGTTATTGAAATCAAATTGAGAAAATTCAGTAATGTCATAAAAAGCTAATTCTTTAAAAAGTTTAACTAGGAAAGCATGAAATTTTTTGCTGTCTAAGTTTCGGATATTGAGTGGACGTTTATTCATAAGCTAGGTCTAGGTATTCGACCGTCGATCGTATTGAAAGAGCTGCTAATTTATATGTGCGCGCCTTAATAAGTTTGCGTCAAGTGTTGTAGTTTGAGGAGGACGAAGCCATATCAAAAAGTTTCGAATTGTTTTTACGAAAGATAATGTTACCAGCAGAAAAATGCATGGGACAGTTAGAATATTTATTAATTAATATAGAAGTTAATATGAATTTATTTATTTATTTAATCATTTACATATGTAAATAATTTGAATTATGTAGAATAAAAGTTATACATTGCAAATTAATAACATTGTTTTGTGAATTGAAATATGGTTTCTTAGATTTGCCACTTATTGGTGAAGTCATAAATTCAAACTTATTAAAATAGGAAAAATTTAAAAAGTTTTTTAAAAGGTAATTTTAAAAAATTCGTTTTTGTTATCTGCAGATAACAAGACATGTATCACAATTTGCGTTTCAGACATCGATATACTGCTATTATTCTTTTTAACTTCAAATGTTCGAAAGTCTAATTTCAAATTTCAAATTTCAACAGACAAAAACCAAAATTCTAATTCTTGAATTTCATATCAAATTTAAATTATAATGACTTTAACCACGTGGTATTCGAGTTTTTGAAATACACACAAAGCGTACAAGTAATAGAGGCCTTTGTTGTTAAAATAGAAGAACGTTTCACAGACGAATGCACATATGGTTGATCTAACTATAATTATGATGAACTATAATTTTGATACAAGAATATAAAAGTGTAAAAATATAGGAAAAAATCTCTAATAGGTAAATAGTTGTGCGCCACTATATGAGTAGAGGAGACCGGGTACGGCTATTAGCAATAATGTTTTTAATTTATTAGTTGACTAAAAAGTAAATCAAAGGTTGTTCGTTACCTACGTTGAAATACTGAAAAACTGTCCTTAAATACGATGGATTAATCATAAAATCAAATCATACAAGAAAAGAACGAATCTCACAACTGTCCTGGGGGTGCATATTATATAAGTTAAAAAACAATAAGTATGAATACCAAAATTGGTTCTTAATGACATTTATTGTCAGAAATATATAACATATGCGGGTAAAAGCTTGTAAAGATATAACAAATCATAGTTGTTTAAACAAAGTTATGAATTTTTTTTCTTCCATTGAATTTACTTTTCCCTTTCTTTCTCTTCACCCGAAGAGGACAATAGAAACATGTTACAACCGGTACCCAACGCACACTTTTGAAACCAAATCACCGTTATGACAGCCAAATCATCAGCGCAAAATCTAATTGCTAGTATAGTAATTACTAATGTTCAACTTACAGCGAAAAAACAAACAAAATCTATCTGTATACAGGTACAACAATAATGGAAACTTGTTCGAATAAATATACTTCATCTTTGTCTCTTTGAACCCTATCTCAATATCAGTATAGTTTAGCTTTTATGACGACTGTCACTACCGTACCTTGGTACAACCGAATCCATTCTCTCTCTATTGAAAGTCTTCCATATTGAGCAACAATTTTTTTTTCAAGATAAATCGTAATATTAAAAATAAATATAAACAATACCTAAATTGAAAACGTTTATAATATATTCATTATGGTCATTTCACAAATATGTTTTTTGTTTCAGTTACGCTAATTGAAGCTTTTTCCGCTCGAGCGCCGCTCACATAACAGGTAATTAATTCTATACATCACCCGCATGCCGATATATTCATTCAACTCATAATTGCTACCTTCACTTCACAAATAAACAAGCAATTTATTTAAATTTTTGAATGAAACAGAAATCATTTTACGTTCACAAAAGATACTTGTGATCCACACGATTTTCCATATCCACAGGTTGTGGAAGACCCTATTCGTCTATTAGTATAAAAGTGCTTGGAAAATTCCCAAGTTTGATTTTATAATCGGAAAGCAGTAGAATTTATTTGAATTAATTTTGTATCAGTAAAATATGATATTTTTATAGATTTTATTAACTTTCCGTAGGGTAAGTTATTGTAATCGTCCAAAAACCGAAATTTAAAATTTTTGCATATATCTTTACGTTTTCTGAAAATTTTGATAAACCTTAGAAAAAACATTTCTTTATTCATATTTTTTAAATTACAATCTGTCTTACAATTAAAAGACATTCAGTAATTAATCTGAGACTTTACAAAGCTATAATGTTTTAGAGAACTACCCATGCATGGATACAATTTTTATTCCACGTTTTCGGGAGCACGGATCAACCGATTTAAAATATTCAAAAAACAATCGATTCCTATTGACAATGAAACGTGCTGATTAGTTTTTGGCAAAAGTCGGTCCAGCTGTTTCGGAGATATGAAACAAAAAGTGCAGAAAATGGAAATTTAGTTTTTGAGAGAACAGAGCATCCGTTTTGAATAATTCAAAAAACAATCAATTTATAATGAAGATGAAGAAAACGTGGTTTAGTTTTTGGTAATGCAGGCCTAGCCGTTTCAGATATAAGAAGCTAGAAGTAAAAAATAGCAATTTTTGAGAAAACTAAGTTTTCGATTAGATTTATTCAAAAAACATTTCGCTTGTGAAGGAACAGTTAGTTTAGGAAAGCAAAAAAATTTCTCAAAATTTCAAAATATTTTTTTTTAATTTCAATTTTTTTAAAAACCAAAAATGGTTTGGATTCAAATTTTAATTCTAGCTAAAACTTTAAAACTCTTTTATATACTTCAAATAAATAATTTTCAGCCATTCAGTTTATATAATTGTTCACATAAATAATCACTAGCTATTTTTTTAATTTGGTAATATGTGTTTAGGTAATTGTAATTTCCGTAAGATATAAATGAATATCACTTTCTATTTTGTATTACCAATATGCTTGCCAATTTATTTGTACATAATTGAATTTAAAAATTATATTCACATATTTTTTTAATATTATTAAAAATAATATTATATTATATTAATATTAATATAATTTATCATATTAATACAATTAAGATCAATATATTTTTACAAATATATTTTTGATGTCTTTTGTATTTTATTTTCTTATTGCTTAATATAATCACTCAGAAACTTCAGTTTATAAAATATTATTAGCTAACAGTATAATAACATTTAGAAGAATTTCTCCTGTGAGTTAGCATGGATATAACTATGTATAATAATTTTTTTTGGTTTGATAACATTTTATTTAATCAAGAAACAAATAATATAGATATAAAATCATCGACTTTCAAGTTTGGCACAAGAAAACTTTTTAGAATTTTCAACAAAAAAAATATATATGGCTGCAGCAAGTGGACAAGTTCAGCAGAGTTCAATATACTTAAAAAAATAATCATCACTTGCGGTTTGAGGTTCAAATTGAAGTTCACGCACTTTTTACAGCCACTAGTTTGTAAATATGTGTGTGAAATATTTTTCACATACTAACTCATTATTGGATCGTCTTTTTTTGCTACAAGGTTTTCAAAAGTCTACGTTGTAGTAAAGGGTTTTTGCCAATATCACGATAAGAGAGGAAATCGAAAAATGAAATTGGATTTTTTGTAGATACTTCTTCTTCCTAAATTTAGTAGTCATCACTTGCCTTATTGTTACACACTTCGCGTACTTGCTAAATACAAAAAAGCTTTGTAGCTGGATACAAGATATAGTTTAAACCTGAGTTGTGTGCAACCTGATATCATGCAGTAGTGATCTTATAAAATATTATTGTAATAATATATATTGTAAATATCTATATGAACGGGGAACAGAACTCAAGGGCTTTATATAATGTTTTGATGAATTAATAGCTTCAGCTTATTAGAAGGCAAGCAAAACAGTTGTTCCATCTCTATGCAATCATTTTGGTCCACTCTTTCTGATTCCACTCTGACTCTGATTTAGGTCCACTCTTTCTTATCACTTACCTTCGAGCAATAAAATATGAATAAAAAAAAATTGTTTGCAATAGAAAACAGAATGATTTGAAATGTCGAGAAAACATAAAATTAGCAAGTCGGGTTTTCATGAACGGAAGCAAAAATATAAATTTCTTCTTCAGGAAGTCAATAATAATATAAAAGGATATAAAATAAAAACAATAATATATTATGTTGGAAAATAAATAAGTGCGGCTTTCACTCAATATGGTTTCAATAGATTTTTTGGCTTGCTGACTTAGTCCAAATGTAAAATGTTTGTTATTGGATGCAAAATCTACAAAAAAGAGTTTTTTGATCAAATGTTTAGTTTTCGCTTGGCGTTCTCTGGAAAATAGATAATCAAAACGAAAACTTTTGCATATTTCGCTTTTGTATTTCAGTAAATGTAACTATTCATAAGTGGTATTTTGACTTGAGGCAAGTTACATGAACTTCCCAATATGTGTAAAAATCGACTTAATAAATGATAAATATATTAATTTATGAGCATCTATGAGTATTCCGAGCGTTTTATTATTATTACACATTATTGAAATCGAACACGTGCCTAATACAACTCGGATTATTTTCTAAAAGCAAATTTTTAAAATTCAATATTTTTTATAATTGAACCAGCTTAATTTGAACTTGGAAAACCACCTTTGGCATTTATGAATGTCCAGTGCATTTGGATAAACATCGCAAATGTTTTTGGTAGCAACTGTTGCGTTATTTCCCTTGCGAAACTCAAAGAGCATGCAATGCCGGATGTGTACCTCTTCTGGTATTTGGCTGCCATTTAACCCAAAATTACAAAAAAAAATTGTAATTCAAATGTCTATAAGTAAAGAAATCACTATGTCTCGCAATGTCTTTGGTACGCCTCTGAACCAAACAATGAGCTGACAAATGACAATCAAGTATTGGCATGCGCAGAAACGACATTACTTTCCGGTCCCCCTAATATAATGTTTCAGTATTATAGTTTTATGTTTTATTAGTAGAGAACTAGATAGTCATTTGTTTTTTCAGTGAATGTCATTAGATTTTTGTGTAAAGTATAAAGTCTGGAATTCACCCGATATCGATTTAAAATCGTGCTTTTCTAAAAGCAATCGGGTGTAATTCTCCCAAGATATTTAATATCTTGTCAAAATTATAAGGTGAACGTGCCTTCTGCTGACTCCTCTTTCCAAACACCGGATTGGTGTTGCTAATGGTTAGAGGATAAGCCACATTAGCAAGTGAATTTTTCTAAATTTAAATTTTTCTAAGTCTTTAGATTAACTTTATTAAAATCAGTGCTGTGCATATTGAAGAATACAAGAATATTCCCAGGCAGGCGCCTGGGAAGAAATTAAAAATAATGAAAATGGAAGTATTAACGAGCGAGACCCTGAAAAACAAATACAATGCACTATCTGATCGGACTGACATGGACACGGACAGGGAGCTTGAGGAATATAAGAAGGTCAAACGGCGGAAGAAAGCCAAAAACAAGGAGGTCGAGAAAATTGATGTCGGGTCACAGCCATCCACTTCAGGCGTACAGGCAGCACCATCGAAGAAAATAGACATGAAGCAAGAGAAAATTCCGCCTATCATTGTAAAAGCTGAAATAGAGTTGAAAACCATCCGCTATATCCGGGATACAACGAAGATCAATTTCAGGTACCAGTTCCTAAAAAATAATTTACACAAATTTTATACCGATTCAATTACTGACCACGAGCAATTAAAAAGCATATTGCGAGAATGCAATTACCCCTTCTACACCTACTCCTTGAAACAAAATCTGGAAAAAAAAAACAATTACGGGACTCCATCCATCTATAACTGAGGCAGAAGTTCGCGAAGAACTGCAACAGAAAGGAGCTAAAATAAAACAAGTGGTGCAAGTAATACGAAAACAGTCGGACGGTAGTCAACATAAACTACCAATATACATAATTTTAGTCGACAAAGACCAGGATATGGCGGAGCTGAAGCGGATAACCAATATTGGTGGACACATCTTCTCCTGGGAGACCTACAGACCACAGAACAGAGCGTTGCAGTGCCACAAATGCTTGAACTTCGGCCATACATCGTACACCTGCGACCTAAAGTACAGGTGTATAAAGTGCCTTAATGTGCACGCACCAGGTGCGTGCCAGAAACTGCCAACTGAGGCACCGATGTGTGTGAACTGTGGCAACGAACACCCGGCAAACTACTCAAAGTGCAGTGCGCTTCTCAACTACAAGGAGAAAAAGGAAAGTGATGCTCTCAGGAGAAGACAAATATACAGACCAGCACCAACACCAGTGCCGCTGACGAGGAGTTTTTCTTCAGCATTAAATAACACCAATGTTGGCCCAAATGCAAAATCAGCGTTTCCTCAACTCCCTGTTCCAAGGTCATCATTTCGAAACATGATCCAGTCCTCACCTTTACCGGCTGAGCCTACACCATCAACATCACCGATCCGGCCTGCATCATCATCATCACAGATCCGGCATGAACTATCACAATCACCAGCCCGCCTGCCTGCAGCCAGTCCGATCCAGATTTCAATACACCAGAGGGACTTTTTGCTGCTATGGGCGAGATCAGGATGCTGTTTGCAGATCCCCAGGTAAAACAAATTTTTAGTGAGCTTTACAAACTGACAAAATCACTAAACACCAACATGACATATAACGAAAAATACACAACAATACTTAACTTTTTAACAGCATCTCCATAAACCAAACGCGCGACTTACACATAATGCACTTTAACTCTAACGGACTTAAAAACAACGTGGACGAACTGAGACAGACGATAACAAAATACGATTTGGACATAGTACTGATCAACGAGACACACTTAAAACCTACGGACAGACTCTATATCAACAATTACAAAGTTTACAGGAACGACAGACAGACGGTAGCACGCGGATGGGGAGGCACTGCGATCTTGATCAAGTCTAACATCAGACACGAGCAAGTGCCAAACCTGACAGCGGGCGGTTCTGAAATAACAGCTATTAATGTATACAAGAGAGGTCAAAAAGTAACCATAATATCGATTTACATCCCGGCAAGCGGACTAGAACATGCGGACTTACAAAGACTACTGGACTCGAACAGATTTGTACTTATGGCAGGAGACTTTAACGCACAACATACATCTTGGAACTGTAACTTTAACAACGCGAACGGAAACAGACTTTACGAATACCTGACTGAACACAACACCACAGACGCACAACTACACTATCCTGACACGCCGACCAGATACGCCACCGTACAGACACACCATCACAGCACGATCGATTTGGCATTGACAAAAAATCTACACGTAACATCCGAACCCATAACAAGAACACTTTTTAACTCCGACCATAATCCAGTTTTCATGACCATTTCAGACAGACTAGACGTCGACCAGACTCCCAAACGCAAATTTTTAGATTACACCAGAGCCAACTGGCCAATTTTCAGAGACATCACAGACAGACAACACACGACACAATGCCAATCGATACCAACGCAGACATTGAGGAGGCTGTAACACACCTTACACTGACAATCACAGACGCCGTACAACAGACTATACCGACACTAGACTCAAGAACAACACCAGACAACGACTTGCCAGAACACATTTTATTGAAAATACAACTTAAAAATCACACAAAGAAACTGTGGCAGCGTACCGGTGACAGACTACTCAAGGAACATGTGAACAGACTGACCAAAATTATTTCCAATGATATACGTGACCACCGAAACAACACTTGGACCAAAAGACTCGAGAACTTAAATACTGACCCACACAAAATCTGGCAGACAGCAAAAAGACTGACGCAGAAACCAACATCCATACCTCCACTCAAATTAACAGACAACAATTACGCAACGACACCAGCAGACAAGGCGGAAATATTGGCAAAAAACTTTGAGAACATCCATAAACAAAATGCCAATATGTCAAACGCAGACCTGAAACAAGACGTACACGAGACAATTCAAAACTTCACTGACCTCCACAGGGACAAAGACTTACGAATAGACCCTGCCACAGTTTCCGAAATAAAGACAATAGTTAAAAAATTACCGAACAGGAAAGCACCAGGACCGGACGGACTACAAAACATAATACTTAAACAACTGCCGACGAACGCCTACATTTTACTTACGCGCATAATAAATAGACTAATGACAAAAGGCTGCTTCCCCGCTTCTTGGAAAACCTCCATCATATTTCCAATAGTGAAGCCAAGGAAACAGCCAGACATGCCACAGAACTACAGACCGATCAGCCTCCTCAACACAATGAGTAAGGTAGCCGAAAAGGTACTACTCAAAAGACTTAACAAACACATAAGACACAACAAAATTATACCTGACACACAATACGGATTCAAAGAACGACACTCTACACTACACCCACTGACAAAACTCATAGAAAATACAGTACTCAACTTCAACAGACGAAACCATACCGGATTGGTGTTACTCGACTTTGAGAAGGCGTTTGACACCATCTGGATGGACGGACTTGTACATAAACTTATCCAACTCAACTTTCCACCGTACATAACGAGAACTTTACACTCATACCTCTCAGACCGTAACTTCACTGTACAAGTAGACAACGGACTTTCGACGGTTAAACAAGTGACGGCGGGAGTACCGCAGGGCTCGATCCTGGGACCGTCCTTGTTTAACGTCTACATTCACGACATACCCACTGACGCCGACACAACGTTACTGACGTTTGCTGACGACACTGCCATATACAAATCATCACGATCACCGACGCTACTGACTACAAAGATACAGACACACATAGACAAGCTGATCGAATATACTGACAAATGGCAGATCAAAATCAATCCGCAAAAGACGGAGGCAATTTTATTTACAAAAAGCCGAAATGCCATGACTAGACTGACTGACTTGGACAAAATTAAAGTATTGGACTGTGAAGTTGAGTGGTCGAAGGATGTCAAATATCTTGGTGTGACCCTGGACCATAGACTCAGCTTCACAAAACATATTAATACAAAAATTGGACAGGCTTACGGGATGTTGAATCTACTGAGACCTCTCTTGAACCAGAACAGCCCGCTAAGCGTGCAAAACAAGCGGACACTTTACTTGACACTAATAAGACCACTACTGACATACGCCGCTCCTGCATGGAACGCGACGACTAAGACTAACTTACAGAAACTACAGACATTACAAAATAAGACACTACGAATAGTACTTAACAAAATAAGGGACCCACTGACTAGACATTACTACTCTTCAAAATACATACACAAACAGACTGACGTACCGACAATACTTGACTACATGAAAAAGCTTACTAAAAATTTTTACCTAAAATGTGGGGATCATCCTAATATTAACATCGCGGGCCTCGGCCAATACACAAGAGACGATATTTGGTATGGCAATCACGCCATGCCAAAATATATACTGATTGACCCATAGCAGTAAACGTAAATTGGCTCGATACAAATTTTCTCCCTTAGAATGAATAAATTTTTATTATGTTTTTCTTCTTTTTGTGTTATTATGTGTTATTATAAATAGTGCTATGTGATTTTTTTTTGGGGGATAAATTTTCATTCCTCTTTTTTTGTCACACAAATATTAATTTATTTATATATTTTGAATTAATTATTGTTTGTAAAATCAAATCCAATGAAGGATACAATACCTTCGGGTAAAAAACCCATGTTATAAAGTGCAATGTACATACTTTTATATACTGAAATATATAGTCTTTGAATTGAATTGAATTGTTTATTAGTAGTTTTAACAAGAGTCAAAAAACACTACTAAATTTTTCAACTTTGATAATTTTTAAAATATACTATCTGTCTACGGCCGTAATATTTAGTATTTTCTTTAAGACCACTATAATATATTCAAAAAAAAAAATAGCTCACAGACACACACACAGATCTATACTATACACACACATAACCTTTTCCATTCGAATAAAACGTTGAGATAATATCAAATTAGCGAATCGTTTTTGGGCGAAAATAAACTTCTGTTCTGCTTCGGGAAGTTAAAAAGAAATCTTAAGCTCTTAAGGCTTAAAAAAAATGTAGTGTCAAAATTGGTTGGGCAAATTTTGTTCTCGTGATTTTTCACTCTGATAACTTTTAATTCTGTTTCGATTTTTACAAAATTCCTTGAATTTAAAACAAATCAATTATGCGGATGGGGTCAAATTGTACCTGATTCAATTTGTTGCTAATAAAAACCATAATTTTTAAAAAGTGGGATAATGCTTGAAAGTTGGAATAAGGCCAGTGATCAAATGGACCTTGCATTTCAGAATAAAGTTATTTAGTTCCATGAAAAAAATGTCTTTGATTTTTGGCAAAAATTGGCACTGACTTAGTTGCCACCCTGACAATATGATATCATATACAAATTATAATATGTTCTAGCGAGCAAAAAAGTCTACCTTTCAAATTTATGTGTAACGAAAGCTTCGATAAGAAACTTGGAATATATTAAAGCCTTTTCAATGCATCTCTATTCATTCATCCTACCTCGTTATTGTGATAACCTGCTGAATGGGTAATGCGCAAAGGGCTCCACACGCGTTCAAGTGGTTCAACTAGTACGGGTCGAGTAGTATGCTGTATAGTTGTATGCTGTATATACGGAGGATCAACCTAGGGTGCAGCTAAAGGTAAATGTTTTTACCGTAATACTGCTTATAAAACTCTCGAATGCTGAATTCATTCATGATGTAAAAGACGACGGAAATCGCTAGGTTAATATGTATGAAAACGAGTCAGGCGGAAATTTGAGTATATTATAATATTTATTAAATTACAACGTTAGATTATGAACATCCCCAGAAAGAAGTATATATGCGAGGTTGAAAAGCTGTTTTACTATTTTAAGTTTTCTCGACGCGAAAAATCATTATAATCCATTGAGATTTTTCGAAAAAATAAGACACAGATTTCAAAATTTAGAAGATCTAAAGAAATTTGATAAGGATGCAGAAAATAAAACAAATTAAAAATCCGATTTACTCCTTGCCTACAGTCATTATAAGTATTGCCTAGTAAAATATCGTATATATCAAATAGTGTATATATCATTGATTACTGTTTGGTCGAGTCAAAAATTATCATTAGACAAATTATCAGACTTTTTTCGACAGCAATCAGAATATAGTATAATTCTATGAGCTATTTGGCTTATATCATTCACTCATCACTTATACACACACTCTTTCAAACACACATATAAATTATTGTTTAAATTTTACTATATCGAATTGTGTTCATTTCTACAAAATGTGGTAGTGCTAAAGGTATTCGATCTTTGAGAAGCTTCTTTTTCATTCTTCTTGAAAGTCAAGAAGCTTCTTCAATGGTCACTCAGCTTCTTGGTGTCTCAAGAAGCTGAGTGACTATAGAATTTGAATGTAGTTCCAGTTTTTGAAAATGTTGAACACTGTTGATTTTTTTTACTCTACTTGTAAATTCTAAATTCAATCGTCGTGTAAGGTCTTATTGCTCATGAACCATGGCACATTAGTAATCTGTCTCAAAATTTTAGACTTAACACAATTTTGATTCGCTCGCACAGCCCCACAATTGAATGCCATAAGTCCATATTGGTTTTATCACCACCTTGTAAATTAATAGTTTCAAGCGATATAATAGACATGCTTCCCAGAAGACTGTTGTTCAGCAGTTTTAGAATTCTATAGTTTTATACGATCAGATATTTTAAAAAGATTTTAATAACAAGTGCAATTTTATTTTTATATTCTATGGGTTTCGTAACAAGATTTAAAATGTTTAACCGTTAGACTACGGCACGCTTACGAGCTTTGATTTTTCGTCTACAAAACAGCGCGATTGGTTTAAAAAAGAATCAAAATTCCAAAATATAACAACAAAAAAATCAAATTTTTCAAAAAAGGCCTTATTCAAAAATTTCAAAATTCTCAAAAATCTAATATTTTAAAGTTTTCAAAATTTTAAATTACGGTACAGGAAGTTTCAGCAATTTGCCTTGACAAGAGCAATGCACCATTAGTACATACAATGAAAAATTCTTTACTAAATTTTCATAAATGACAGAAGGCGTATTGAAAGTCAAATTTTAAAAGAATGATGGTTATGGCAAACCACATGTTGAGCGAATTGATCGATGAATATGCTGTTTTCGCGGGGAACTGTGACGGAAGTGTGCGTTTGTCATCTGCTTTACAATAATGAAATATGGAGTTGGAACCCTCAAATACAAGACAAAGTAGGTACTACACCTACGCACACAATTATAAATATTATATATGTTTGCACAATATAAGCCATAACGATCAGAATTTTAGGGTCCTAAGAGCTGTTGTGATGAAATGTTTTCTTACAAACTACGCGCATCTTTTATAGATGGCAACCCAAACAATTGTCCCATCTCTACGTGATGATTTTTATCATTACAATAATTGTAATAGTGATAACTTTTTAATGACGCAACTTGCCCGTTTTTTTTTAATTAACTTCCCGTAGGGCAAGTTATAGTAATCGCAAAAATATCGAAAATGAAAATTTTGGCATTTCTCGACGTTTCAAAGGTTTCTGAACATGTTGGCATACCTTAGAAAATGGATGTATGTGTGTGTGTGTGTATGTGTGTGTGTATGTGGGTGTGTGTGTGTATGTGCGTGTGTGTATGTATGTGCGAATACAAATTTTCGTCGAAGATTTCGGGAACACGGATCAACCGATTTGAATAATTCAAAAAACATTCGATTCGTATTGATAAGGAGACGTGCTGATTAGTTTTTGGCAAAGGCAGGTCTAGCCGTTCGGGGCAAAAAGTGCCGAAACGGTAACTCAGTTTTTAAGAGAACGGAGCGTCCGATTTTAATAATTCAAAAAAACATTTTACTTGTATTGACGAGATGAAGAATTGATCATATTTTCATGCAGTTAAAGCAGTACGATTGCTTTGAAAAAAGTTCAGATTTTTCAAAATATGTCAAAATAAAGAAGTTATTTTTTTTTAAATTTCTTGAAATTGGTGTCTCAAGAACTGAGTGACTATAGAATTTAAATGATTTTCTAGTTTTGAAAATGTTTATCACTGCTTATTTTTATGACTCTGTTTATAAATTCAATGTGAAGATCGTCGCGTAAGGTGTTATTGCTTATGAACCATGGAACATTAGTAATCTGTCTCAAAATTTTAGATTTGACACGTTCCATGAGCACAATGTTTGATTTGCAACATTTTTACTATTACTATTACGCATTGTAAAAATCCAAACAAATGTATTTTGTATTTGAAGTAGAAGTAACAATGGCTACCTCTACTATTGTCAGTTTATTTGTCATATGTAATAATCTAATTATATTATCTTTAAATTTACTAAATGTCGACTAAAGACAGTTGTAAATTCTATGGTGAAATAAAAAAAAACTATTGTGAATTGCATGTGAGCCTAGTTTATCGGTCATTTTTTTCAATTGAGAAAAGGTATATTTCAATATATATAATGTATACAACATAATGGTGAATTGGTACATAAGTCTACCCTTGGGTATTATACTTTATCATTACACGGTAATTTGTTCGTGAAAAAAGTAATAGCATAGTATTTAGTAGTTTGTATCGTGATTCAAGTAGGTAAGTATACAAAATTTTATTCATAATGATCACAATTATGCATAACGTAAAAAAATCTAATGTCCAACAACATCTACTTTATTGCAAACGGCTATCTCATAAAAACCATATCTTTGATTGTCATTCGTTAAAGTGTAAGAAATCA